>NW_024100475.1:0-721469 GCF_016545835.1 Crotalus tigris
TGAGCTTCGATGTCATATCCCTCTTCACCCAAGTGCCTATCAAAGAAGCCTTGACAGCTATCCAAAACAAATTTAACCCCCCCAAACACATCTTAGATCTGACCAACCACTGCCTATCCAACACATACTTCATCTATAATGGACAAAAATACAAACAAACAGAAGGAGCACCCATGGGATCACCCCTCTCACCTGTCATTGCCAACCTCTACATGGAACACTTTGCAACCCAAGCTCTAGAAAAATCGGATCACAAACCCAAACTCTGGCTCAGATACGTAGACGACACCTTCATAATCTGGCCACATGGGAAAGAAAAACTGGACAACTTCCTCACACACCTCAACAGCCTACACCCCAAAATACAGTTCACCATGGAAACAGAAGCTAACAAACAACTTCCCTTCCTGGATGTCTTAGTCTACAAGAAATCCAATGGCTCCCTAGGACACACCATCTACCAGAAGAAAACACACACAAACCGCTATCTGCACGCTCTCTCACACCACCCAGCACAGATCAACTCTGTAGCCAAGACACTCATCTCCAGAACAAAACGCTTAGCTGACGAACAACACCTAAAAACTGAACTACACACTCTCACCAATGTACTAACATCCAATGGATTCCAAAGAAATAGGATTACAAACCTAATCCAAAAAGAAACCCCCACTAAAATCCAAGACGAAGAACAAGAAAACGGCAAAGCCCTCCTCCCATACATAAAAGGCACCACAGACAGAATCAGTAAGATCCTCCATAAACACAACATCAAAACAGCATTATGCACAAACAGAAAAATATCCACCATCCTTAGAAACCCCACAGATAAAATTGAATTAGAAAATCAAGGAGTATACGAAATCCCATGCACCACTTGTCCCACCACATACATCGGACAAACCAACAGAAGAATAAGTGCACGCATTGAAGAACATAAGCACTCAGTCAAAAAAGAGGAACCAACATCTTCCCTGGTCCAACACCTTAAAGCCACAGGACATGAAATTGACTTTAAAAATACCAGAACCATTGCCAAAAGTGAACATTTTAATAACAGAATAATCAGAGAAGCCATCGAGATAGAAAAACGCCCACACAGCATGAACAAGCGAGATGATACCTCCCGCCTACCAGCCATTTGGAAACCCGCCCTTATTGACAAACGACTCCCTAATACCAAAAATGATACCAGACCCACACTCACAAAAACCACACAGGATGTCACCACCACACATCCACGCAAAACGCAAACCCAAAGCCACACCGATGATGAGGCACGACCACAAACCAGAAGCCAGACCAGAGCTGCATCATTAGACACTTCAAAGCCCTCCAATCCATACACGAAGCAAACTGACACCCTCCATGAAAATGAGGCACGACCACAAACGCGAAGCCAAAAAATAGCAAGGCAGCCCAAAATCTTAAACCCCTCTGCAACTCAGACTAACCTGAGCACAACCAAACATAACACTCCCCCAGCCAATCAGAGCACAACCAACCCCACAGCCAATCAGAGCACAGCCAACCCCCCAGCCAATCAGAGCACAGCCACGCCCCTAACCAATCAGAACACACCTCCACCCAATCAGAACACAGCCAAGCTCCCACCCAATCAGTTCATACCCCCACTGGCAGTTAAAAGGAAGAAACAGCTAAGACCACACATTGCTCCTCGAAGCACGAAGCTGAAAACACCAACCTGAAGATGACGAATGGGACTTCGTCGAAACGTCGCCAAGACACTTCCAATTTTACGCGGGAGAAAACCCGAACAACCAAAGACCTACATACAAACACCCGCTAAAACCTCAGAAAACAAATATTGAACCTCTACGGGGAGGAAATCCACCATCTGACCAGGACCTATGAAAAACTTGAAGTCCAAAGAGCTTCCATTTTATGCGACCTCACATTCCTACGCAACTGCCGAGATCAAAATCTAATCCCCACATGTTTCCCACTGAAATTCCACTCCAACTCTGCAGCCACCAAACGGATCCTGAAAGAAAGATTGCCCTATCAGATGAACTTTCCACCAAAAATTCCTCCTAACCGAATTAACAAGATCTCCTCACACTCCACCTCAAACTCAGCAACAAGATCCACCCCGCACTTTGGGACAAATCCAAACAACTCGCCGTCTGGAGAGCCGAAACACAGACCACCCTCAAGACAGATACACACAACAACAAACTCCGAAGACTACAAGAACGCCAGAAACAAACCCCTCCTCCCTCACAGCCACACATGAAACAAACAGTGCATAACATCTCAGATAGGATCCTCACCAAAGCCGAAACCAATGTCCTTTCCAAGGATTCAACTTTGCAGTCGCTCCCAAACACATCCCCACTGAAACCATTATATGTGGAGTTGAACCAGCCCTGACCAAAATCCACACCCCCCGACGTGCTAGCAGAATCAGACTCGAATCACCAACATCCTCTGTCCAGCAAGCCACCCAAAAGCAACTTACCCAAAGAGGAACAGACAGCACTACGTAACCTGAAAGAAGACACCAGCATAATAATCCTACCATCAGACAAGGGCAACGCCACGGTGGTTATGAACACATCTGACTACCAAACCAAATTAACCAACCTACTCCAAGACTCCACATCCAAACCCCTAAATACAGATCCCACCACCTACCTGGAAAAAACCACCAGATCCAAAATAAAAGCCTCTCCCATTAGCGAAGAGATCCAGCAAAGAATCATTCCCAGAGAGAAATCATCCAGATGCCCCAAACTCTATGGTCTCCCCAAGATACACAAGGAAGGAACCCCACTCAGACCTATAGTCTGCTCCATAGGCTCACCTCTACAAAACCTAGCCAAATTTCTCGCCAAACAACTACAGCCCTATGCAGAATCCATCACCTCACACGTAAAAAACTCAGTCCACTTTATAGAGATCATAAAGAAACAAAACTTACAGCCCAGCGACCTACTTGTGAGCTTTGATGTCATATCCCTCTTCACCCAAGTGCCTATCAAAGAAGCCTTGACAGCTATCCAAAACAAATATAACCCCCCAAAACACATCTTAGATCTGACCAACCACTGCCTATCCAACACATACTTCATCTATAATGGACAAAAATACAACAACAGAAGGATGGGCACCCATGGGATCACCCCTCTCACCTGTCTTGCAAACCTCTACATGGAAAACTTTTGCAACCCAAGACTCTAGAAAAATCGGATCACAAACCCAAACTCTGGCCTCAGAATACGTAGACGAACCTTCATACTCTGGCCACTGGGAGAAAAACTGGACAACTTCTCCCACACCTCAACAGCCTACCTCCCCAATACAGTTCAACCATGGAACAGAAGCTCACCACCAACTTCCATTCCTGGATGACTTAGTCTACAAGAAATCCAATGGCTCCCTAGGACACACCATCTACCAGAAGAAAACCCACACAAACCGCTATCGGCACGCTCTCTCACACCACCACCCAGCACAGATCAACTCTGTAGCCAAGACACTCATCTCCAGAACAAAACGCTTAGCTGACGAACAACACCTAAAACCCGAACTACACACTCTCACCAATGTACTAACATCCAATGGATTCCATAGAAATAAGATTACAAGCCTAATCCAAAAAGAAATCCCCACTAAAATCCAAGACAAAGAACAAGAAAACGGCAAAGCCCTCCTCCCATACATAAAAGGCACCACAGACAGAATCAGTAAGATCCTCCATAACACAACATCAAAACAGCATTCTGCACAAACAGAAAAATATCCACCATCCTTAGAAACCCCAAAGATAAAATTGAATTAGAAAATCAAGGAGTATACGAAATCCCATGCACCACTTGTCCCACCACATACATCGGACAAACCAACAGAATAATAAGTGCACGCATTGAAGAACATAAGAACTCAGTCAAAAAAGAGGAACCAACATCTTCCCTGGTCCAACACCTTAAAGCCACAGGACACGAAATTGACTTTAAAAATACCAGAACCATTGCCAAAAGTGACCATTTTAATAACAGAATAATCAGAGAAGCCATCGAGATCGAAAAACGCCCACACAGCATGAACAAGCGAGATGATACCTCCCGCCTACCAGCCATTTGGAAACCCGCCCTTATTGACAAACGACTCCCTAATACAAAAAATGATACCAGACCCACACTCACAAAAACCACACAGGATGTCACCACCACACATCCACGCAAAAAGCAAACCCAAAGCCACACTGATGATGAGGCCCGACCACAAACCAGAAGCCAGACCACAGCTGCATCATTAGCCACTTTAAACCCCTCCAATCCATACATGAAGCAAACTGACACCCTCCATGAAGAGGAGGCATGACCACGAACGTGAAGCCAGAAAATAGCAAGGCAGCCCAAAATCTTAAACCCTCTGCAACTCAGACTAACCTGAGCACAACCAAACAGAACACTCCCCCAGCCAATCAGAGCACAACCAACCCCCCAGCCAATCAGAGCACAGCCAACCCCCCAGCCAATCAGAGCACAGCCATGCCCCTAACCAATCAGAACACACCTCCACCCAATCAGAACACAGCCAAGCTCCCACCCAATCAGTTCATACCCCCACTGGCAGTTAAAAGGAAGAAACAGCTAAGACCACACATGCTGCTCGAAGCACGAAGCTGAAAACACCAGCCTGAAGATGTACGAATGTGACTTCGTCGAAACGTCGCCAAGACACTTCCAATTTTACGCGGGAGAAAACCCGAACAACCAAAGACCTACATACAAACACCCGCGAAAACCTCAGAAAACAAATATTGAACCTCTACGGGGAGGAAATCCACCATACACACACACACACACATATATACATGTTTGTTTGTTCAAAATCCTAAATCTCCGAAAGTTCTTCACCGATTGCTTTGAAATTTTGACACAACGTTGCATTTGAATACACGCATGTTTTTATATATCTATATTATATAGATGTCACACCTGTGACAGGTAAAAACATGCTTTTTTGAAAAACAGCGCCATCTGTTGGACATAAAAGCAACACACGGTACGATTTCAGACAATCTCTATATCTACACAGACAATGGAACAACAAAAAATATTGTATACCCACAAGCATTGTGAAATTAAACATATTAGAGAACCAATGTGAGCCAATTCAGAGGCTGACCGTCGTCCTGTTGATTGCAGTTCCTCCTTGCAGACAGTGGATGGGAAATATATATTACCTTGAGTGTTTTTTGATGCACCCTGTCGGCCCAAAATTTTTCTCCCATATTTGGGCCCGACAGGGTGCATCAAAAAACACTCAAGGTAATTCTCCTCCCCTGTCTTTCCTCTTCCCTCCCTCACACAGCTGACAAAGTGAGAAAGAGCCTGTGGTCTAGAGGTCAACACAGCTGCCTAATGTGCAATATATATATCTGTGACTTCATTATTTACTTCCACAAGGATGAAGAGATAATTCAAAGTCAAGGTAACTAAATTCATATGCAGGGAGACTATTTTTAGCATTGAGTCATAGCCCTATGCTAATTGCAAATTTGGTTGTAGAACATCTTGATGAGGTTGCCCTCCAAGGCTTTGGAGATGGGTCAGGCCAGGCCAACAAGAGGGTAGTTCACAACTTCCAAGATCACCCCTGACAAGCCCGATCTCTCAGTGTGTTTTGGTGAAACGGTAGGTTGTTGGAAATTCCTGCTGAAAAAGACCTTAGTGCACTAGACAGAATTAAGTGTGCAACGGTTGTGTGCTCCTTCAGGAGGTATGCAGGTTCTTTGTACTGTGGAAGTGCTCTTTGCTTTTGACTTGATGAGAAGATCCAGTCCATGTCAAGACTGGCCAGTTGTGATCCTTTTTTGTTTCTCTGCCTGAACTGTGTATTTCCTTTCCCACACAGGACTGTCATTTAATTTGAGGGATTCTAATGTCTGCAATTATGTTTTTACAAATGTGCAGCGTGTCCAGCTGAGCAGAGCATGGAGTGAACAACTTGATGGACAACCAACAAGATAAGGAATGTGCCTCGGAAGAACAAGAAACAATCTTGATTAATGGGGTGAAAGAGGATGGTAAGGGATCTAATTATAGCAAGGGATCTGCCGTCACCACCTCTGTGTTCTTTGCTCAGAGATCTATCCTAAATGGGGCAGGGTTTTTCTGCTATTTCCAAAGATTGTTGGGTGGGATAACAATTAGGAAGTTTCTTTTTTTTATTGAATTAATATTTCTGAGAATCCAAAATTCTTCACATGCTTTCTGCCACCCTGCAACACTTCCAACATAATTTGGCAATGGCAAACACCAGCATCTTAACTGACTTCATTAGAAGTCCCAAATTAGTAAAAAAAAAAAATGATATATGTTTACAGCAGCCAGAAACCTGCAAAATTATCCAAATCCTGTACAATTCTAGTGAGAAATTCAAGCTCACACGTCAGAATTGAAATCATGTAAGAGTGTGTTTCTCAACCTTGGAGACTTTAAGATGAATGAACTTCAATGCCCAGAATTCCCCAGCCAGCATGATGAGTTAAAGTCCACCGTTCTTAATGCAGGTTGGCTGGGGAATTCTGGGAGCTGAAATCCTCACATTCAATAATACCAAGGTTGAGAAATACTGATGTAAGATTTTACAATTTTGTGAGATATCAGATGACAATGTTGATTGTCATCAACTAAAATTGCAGAAGGGATACCTATTAGGAGATGACTAAGGTAGTCCTGGAGGTGAATATTATTTTCCCCATATTACAATGGAGGGATGTCTTTTCCCTCCCTCAAGACTTCCTCTTAGCAATGGCAGTTTAATAGGCTCCATAAAGCTCAGAGAAACCAAGGAGACCTCAGGCCCCATAAAGATTTGAGGATTGTCCCTTATATTTACATTTTCATAACTGGGAGGATTTAAATGCAACACAATTGAAAGCAAATTCCTTGTGTCACCAGTCAGGCTTGGCCAATAAAGAATATTCCCATTCCTATATTCCTATTCCTAATGGGCTACTTTATGAAAAAAACATGTGATTTGTACTTTCTGGATATGTTGTCCAAACTTGATACCATAATAGGAAACATTAATCATCCTCTCAGATTTATTTCCTTTTATGTTCTTTAGCTGAGGCCAGTAATTCGGTGGGATTAACCTGGGCTCAAGGAAGAGGGCTTGTAGTGAATTTTCCTCACTTTTCTTGCTGATGTGCCTTGACTCACTAGTTTGATTGGTATCTTCCGTTTCCTCCAAAATAGCACTGATTTCAAAAGGAAAATATTTATTTTTGGATAGCTTTACACTTCCCCACCAAGCCAACTTATGAGTGATGAGTACTGGAGGTCCCAGGGAAGGAGGGTCAAAATAGTCAAAATGTTGTCCATGACTGCACAAAACCTGCCCCCTCATTATATATCACGAATGAAGGTGAATATATGTTGCAGGATCCAATCTGAATCGACACTGGGGCCAGAGTGGTAAATGAACACTCCTGTTGACTGACAAGGGCCAAACTCATTGGTAGCCTCACATTGCAACGAGCAAGGACATACATTCAATTTTGCTGCTACTAAGGTTGTTGGATGAGCAGGGACAAAAACAGCCAGGGAAGTGATTGAAGCCTGGGAAATGGGCCCCTTGTCAATCAACAAGAGTGCTCATTTATCACCAGCTTATCAAGTACTTAGGAAACCAAATGCACAGGTATAGTATAGGGGATACCTTGCTCAGTAGTAGTAACTGTGAGAGGGACCTCGGAGTCCTAGTGGACAATCACTTAAATAGGAGCCAGCCGTGTGCTTCAGCTGCCAAAAAGGCCAACACAGTGCTGGGCTGCATTAACAGAGGGATAGAATCAAGATCACGTGAAGTGTTAATACCACTTTTCAATGCCTTGGTAAGGCCACACTTGGAATACTGCATCCGGTTTTGGTCACCACGATGTAAAAAAGATGCTGAAACTCTAGAAAGAGTACAGAGAAGAGCAACAAAGATGATTAGGGGACTGGAGGCTAAAACATATGAAGAATGGTTGCTGGAATTGGGTATGTCTAGTTTAATGAAGAGAAGGACGAGGAGGGACATGATAGCAGTGTTCCAATATCTCAGGGGCTGCCACAAAGAAGAGGGAGTCAAGCTATTCTCCAAAGTGCCTGAAGGCAGGACAAGAAGCAACGGGTGGAAACTAATCAAGGAGAGAAGCAACCTAGAACTAAGGAGAAACTTCCTGACAGTTAGAACAATTACCCAGTGGAACAACCTGCCTCCAGAAACGGTGAATGCTCCAACACTGGAAGTTTTTAAGAAGAGACTGGACAGCCATTTGTCCGAAATGGTATAGGGTTTCCTGCTTGAGCAGGGGGTTGGACTAGATGACCTCCAAGCTCCCTTCCAACTTTATCATCATCATCATTATTATTATTATGGATCATCGCACAGTCAGCCAGATGTTCAGACTGGATTTGGCATTTTGTCTACCTATCGAGTCCTTACCCAGGACCTGGGATAGGCAGATGTGGATGTTTGATGGTATTACAGATCTCGTCGCAGGATGGAAGCAGTTCCTAGTAAGGCTGCCTTTTGGAATTGACTAATAGCGAATTTGTCAATAATAATTTATTATTATTATTATTATTATTATTATTATTATTATTATTATTATTATTATTATATTACCTCCAAGGTCGCTTCCAACTTTACTACTACTACTATTATTATTATTATTATTATTATTATTATTATTATTAAGGGCTTGGCAACCAACAACTTAATAACCAGCTAACAGCACTCCAATCAACAACTAAAAACCCACACACAACAGGCACCACATAAATACTACATATAGAATAGCCCAAAGCACATATTCCGGTAGAGCAGAGGTCCCCAACTTTTTGGGCACCAGGGACCGGTTCTGTGGAGAGAGGTTTTTCCGTGGACAGGAGGGGGTGTGGGTTTGTGTGCTGCCTGCATCCCACGGATGGGGCTTTGCTTGTTTGTGTGGACAGGTTGCTGGCATGCCGCGGCCTGATACTGGTCCACAGACCAAGGGTTGGGGACCCCTGCGGTAGAGTGAAGTTCCCTGAGGATGGGCTCCAGAACACATCCGAAAGCTCGGAAGACTAACTTTCTGGTCCTGGGGACTGACCCAAATTAGATCCTGCTTTATTATATATGTTGACAAATCATGTCATTTGACTTTTTGACACACACCCCATTAGTCGTTTGATTATATTTCATTTATGGTTATAAAAATATAATTAATCTACATAAAAAGTAGAGTTTCCCAATCTACAGCCCTTCAAATATCATTGTACATTTTCAGATCAAACTCTCTGGGCCCTTTTTGGCAAAATCTGATAATGAGCATCTTAAACCGAGTAACAAAAAATTAATTAGAAGTGCCTCTGCTTTTACAAAAAATGTAAACTTCTTTGGCCTCTTCAACTTTTTCTGCAGAGCCCGATCAACATGCATTAGGGGATCATCATCATCATCATCATCATCATCATCATCATATACATGGAAATTAAATTTGAAAGCAATAGAATTGTTACTATTAAAATTTTCTCTGTATAGTGACCTCATCTGAGCTCAAATTGACACGAGAATATTAAATCAAACTATCTTAGAAAGGCAAACAAGAAACAGGAAGCAGTAATACTTTTTATAAGTGCTGGCTCAGAATTTGTGAGGATTATTTGTTTTTAAAGTGTGTGTGTGAATTTAATAATGCATCAAGTCAATCAAATTAACTCATTCTGTTGCCTTCCTCTGTAGCTCCGTCTTCCATCAAAAATGGGAAGAATACTATCAAAAATTATATAAGGGTACCAATATTCAAATTACAGATATAAATAATTATTTAGGCAAAGTCAACTTTCCTAAATTAACAGAAGATCAGGAAAAAAAGATTAACGGTTTAATTACTAAGGAAGAAATTGTTACAGCTATTAAACAATTGAAATTGGGCAAAGCGCCGGGTACGGATGGGTTGACATCTATTTATTATAAAGTTTTAGTAGAAGAGATGATCCAACCGTTGTCTGAACTGTTTAATAATTTATTACAGGGGTTAGAGATCCCTCCATCCTGGCGTAATGCATTTATATCATTGATTCCAAAAGATAGTCAAGATCTTACTTTGCCTAAAAATTATAGGCCTATATCTCTTTTAAATGTGGATTATAAAATTTTTGCAAAAATTTTAGCTAACAGGCTTATGGGGATCTTGCAGCAGTTTATACATAGGGATCAATCGGGTTTTATAACTGGAAGGTATATGAAGAATAACGTTAGACAAATTATTAATTTATTAGAGTATTTAGAAAAGAATAACCAAGTCTCTGCAGGCTTGATATTTTTGGATGCTGAAAAAGCCTTTGATCAAGTGAATTGGCAGTTTATGCTGTGTTTAATCAAGGAGATGAATTTTGGACAAAATATATTACAAGTATTATCCAATATATATCAAAAACAGACTGCTCAAATTATTGTAAATGGGGGTTTGTCAGAGGCTTTTGTAATAGAAAAAGGAACAAGACAGGGATGCCCGTTGTCTCCGTTATTGTTTGTTTTAACACTGGAAATTTTGTTGATTAAAATTCGGGAGTCTCAAGAAATAAAAGGAATAGAAATTAATAAAAAAGAATATAAATTAAGAGCCTTTGCAGATGACTTGGTTGTTACTTTGTCTCAACCTGTTTCTTCGGTGGTGAAATTATTACAATTGATTCAACAATATGGACGTGTTTCTGGCTTTAAAATTAATAATAATAAGACCAAAATATTAGCTAAAAACATGACTAATGGTGATAAACAGGCTCTAGTTAACTTAACAGACTTTGAAATTGTTGATAAGGTAAAATATTTGGGGGTTACATTATCTGCTTCTAATGTAAAATTGTATAAAAATAATTATGAAAAGCTGTGGATGGAGGTACAGAAGGATTTAAAAAACTGGAATAATTTACAGTTATCCCTTATGGGCAGAATTGCAGTTATTAAAATGAATGTCCTGCCAAAGTTTATTTTTTTGTTCCAAATGTTACCTATCTTAAAGAACGAACGTAATTTAGATGAATGGCAAAAAGGTATTAATAAATTTGTTTGGGCAGGGAAAAAACCAAGGGTGAAACTTAAAATAATGCAAGATTTTCGTGAGAGAGGTGGACTCAAGGTACCAAATATGAAATTGTATTATGATGCTGTAGTATTGACATTGATTAGCGATTGGGTGAATTTAACAAATATAGAAATACTTCATTTGGAAGGCTGGGACCTATTTTTTGGATGGCATGCCTATTTAATATTTAATAAAAAAGTGGATTGGGTTTTTAAGTCTCATATTATAAGAAACTCTTTGCTAAGAGTGTGGAGAAAGTATTATAAAAGTGACTTCAAAATACCATTATGGGCTATACCTCGGCATGCCATAGAAGGTATAAGGAAAGGGGTAAATATGGACAAGGTCTCTTACGTACAGTTATTAAGATGGGATGGCCAAGACTGGCAGTTAAAATCTTTGGAAGAATTAACACATGAAAACTTAACTTATTCATGGTTCCAATATAGACAAATAGTGGATAGATGGAAGATGGATTGTAAAATGGGCTGGCTTAGAGAAGATGGAATTTTTTTTAAAACAAGTAAGAGATCAAAGGCCAACCCATATTAAGAGAGTTTATGGGGTTTTAGTGGAATTAGATTCAGAACTTGAACTAGTTAAAGATTGTATGATTAAATGGGCACAGAATATTGGTGAAACGATTTCAATGGATACTTGGGAACTTATTTGGATAAGAAATGTTAAATTCACACAAGCGCAAAATTTAAGAGAGAATTTTTATAAGATGTTTTATAGATGGCACCTTGACCCAAAGAAAATGTCCATTATGTACCCTAATCTACAGCCGAAATGCTGGAGATGTGGATATTTGGATGCTACCTATTACCATATTTGGTGGACGTGTAAGCATATAAAAGCTTTTTGGATTAAGATATGGTGGAATATTCAAAGAATTTTTAAAAGAAGGGTAAAATTTACTCCGCAATTATTTTTACTAGGTATTGTTATTGACTGTGATGCTAAGGAGGTTATATTGATGTTAAATTTGATTACAGCCGCTAGGTTGTTAATAGGACAATATTGGAAGAAGGAATCTTTGCCTACTTTACAAGAATGGTTTCATAAAGTTTCGTATTTGGCAGAAATGGCAAAGATTTCGGCTTTCTTAAAGGAGCAATCTCAAGAAAAATTTTTTGCGGTATGGGAAAAATGGATAAATTTTATACAACATAATTTGGATATGGAAAAATATTATTTAGCCTTTTTATAATTTGTAATGATTGTTTTTTCTTTCTTTCTTTCTTCTTTTTCTTTTTTATATATATACATTTTTAATGTATTATTATTCATATATTTTTTTTTTTTATATATATATATGCTTTATTTTTCGTCCACTTTCTTCTTTCTTCTTTCTCTCTCTCTCTTCTCTTTTTATTTTTTATTTTTTTTCTTTTTTAGTATATATTATTCATTTTAAAGTTTATGTTATGTATATTATTTCTATATATATTATTACTGTGATTTTTATTATTATTATTAATTATTTTATAAATTGCAAATGTTATTTTTAAAATATTTGTTAAATAATCCTATATTCAGTTCTGGGAAGTCGGGGGGGGGGGTGGGGTGGTTGGGGAGGGGGGGGTGGATTTTTATTTGTAAAACTTTTGAAAAATTTCAATAAAAAAAAAAAAAAAAAAAAATGGGAAGGTCCAGAACAGCATTCGTACTAATCCTCTGTCTCTCTCTCTCTCTTGGCTATTCTTTCAGAATCGAGCAATCTAGATGGTGACGACAAACCCCTCCGTGCGGCAGCGGACGCTGCAGTCCCCTTTCCGGCTGTGACGTCTGCAGGGGCAGCTCAAAAAGAGACCCGATCCCAGCCGGCCCTGACTTCCAAGAAGACCTGCTGGCTAAGCCCTCCTTCCCCCTTGAGACTGGCTGATGTCCCCGATCACATTTCCGATGACTCCTCCTCCGTCCATGCCATTTCCCTCACCTCTTGTGTCACGAAGGGCATGAGCGCCTGGTCCCTGCCGGCAGACTGTGAGAAGGCCCCCTTCAGCATGATGGAGCCCGGGACCATGTCCGCCTTCACCGGCGACTGTTTGATGCAGCCAAGTCGGACCTGCCTGGGGTGTTTTATTGAGTCGAAGGACAGCCTGGATCCAGAACCCGGGATCAGCCTAAAAGTGGGTGACATAAATAGGGATTATGACACCTGTTCGGTCTCCGACATTGGGATTCACTGCATGAGTACAGGAGAGACCATGCGATACGGAGACCAGCTCCTTTCTGACCAGCTTCTCAGCTTCCCTGTGCACAAATCGAGAGCAGCCGACAAACGGGAGGCCGACAAATCCGACAGTGACTCGGAGGATCCAACTCAGAAAAATTATTATGACGGATTACTTTTGGACAAGTGCAATGTGGAGGAACCTTTACTAACAAATCCCAACCAGGAATGGGGTTATTTTGAATCTTTCATTAGCGAAAGCAAAATTGAGCTCCTTGACCTTTGCTCCAAAAATGAGCTCTCTGTAAATCTGTTTTCCGAGGAGGATGTGGATAATTACATGTTCGATGATGACGATTCGACCTTGGGAAGTGACGTCTGCTCTTTAAAGATTCGTTACGAATCCTTCCAGGACAGTGTGAAGGAGAAAACGGGTGGCCTGCAAGAGGACACCCAGTTTAACTTCTTCCCCAGTGTGTTTAGTGGGTGTCCAAAAAGGGATGGTAGGACTGCTTTGAAGAGGGGACCCCGAGGGGCAACTGATCCTTCCCAATTCAAATCTGAGGAGACCATCATTTGGGGGGAAGAGGAGGGGGATGGACAGCAGGAGGAGGAGGAGGAGGAAGAGGAGGAGGAGGAAGAAGAGGGAGGTGAAAGTGAGAAAGTTGCCTTAAACAAATCTTGCACCAGTACAGAACTTGTACAGTACATCAGTCCCAAAAGAAATCACTTCTTGGAACTGGTGAACTCCACAGAGGACTCGGGGGAGTTCAGCGATGATAGCACTTGCACCGAATCCTCTTTTGACGTGCTTCAAGACCTGAAGGACTGCAACAAGTACCTTCCCCGGGACCACTCCAGTTCCTTCATCCAACAGAATTATGGCCTGCGAGCAAAAAGGAAAGTGCGATATAGTGAAGACTACCTTTATGATGTGGATTCCATCGAGAGTGAGAAGATTGTGGACAAGAAGGAGTGGATCCCGGATGGTCCCAAGGAAGAAGATGACGACGACTGGTGTCCGAAAAAGAGGCGGAAAGTTTCTCGCAAGGAGCCCCCCGTCATCATCAAGTATATCATCATCAACCGGTTCAAAGGAGAGAAGCACATGTTGGTCAAGCTTGGTAAAGTTGACCCCAGCGAGATGACAGTGACTTTGAGCGAGGAATTGTTGAGCAAATATGCCAAGTTGGCCCCCCTGAAGTCTTTTTGGCAGGAGAGGTGGCAGATCCGGCTTAACTTTCTCAAGTCTGCCCTCTATCACAAGCAGAGTTTCTATCTCAATGGCTCTGAGGTGGCCTTCCTGTCCCATCCACGCAAGCGCAAGGGCAAGATAGCCCACCGGCACCGGATCCAAAGGATTAAGGCCATCGAGCAGCCGGTGGGCAAGGCCGGCTCTTTCTCATCAGAATCCAAGCAGCTCTGTTGCAGGATCGGAGATGAGGAAGGAGGCCCGAAGGGGATCCAGGCCATGGCCATCGCAGCCCCCAGTTGTGTCAACGGCATCCATCTGAGCGACATTGCTGGCCTGGCCCTCCCTCCAGGCAAAGCCCGGGAGAGGGAATTCAAAGGGCCTGAGAAAAAAGTCTTGCGCAGGATCAAATTCAAAAGTGAGGCCCGGTTGAAATGCAAGCGACTCAAAGCTACCACCGGTCTGGCTGAGGTTTCAGCAGCCTTGGAGAATCCAGAGTCCGCCACAGGGTTAAAGGATGAAAGCGCGCCTTGTGCTGCAGACAGTGCTCCTCTCTCAGAGAGCCAGGAGGAAAAACTGGCAAAAAATGCCCTTTCCTTCCTACCCACCACTTGCACTTCAAACAAGCCAGCCGCATCTGCTAATCTGGCGGCCAGCGTGCCCCTCATCCCTGGCGGGTACCTGCAGACGTTATTGGATGCCTCTGATTTGGCCCACAGCACTGGCATCGCGTACTTCAGTCCTGCCGCCTCGGAGCAGCAGCAGCAGCAGGAGATCCTCCCCAGCCTCGTCCAAGCAGAAAAGGCCTTCTGTGCCCTGCAGCCTGCCCAGAGCTGCATTTTGTCCCCACCGTCCGAATCGGAGTTACAGCAATCCCCGAGTCCCCTTGAGATTGAGCCCGGCAACTTCCAACGTGTTTGGCCGGCTGGCAAGGTAAGCAGCCCGAGCAGTCAGGGTTTTGCTGGGCAGCTGCCGGACGCCTCCCTGCTTTCGGCTGTAGAGTTTGGTAACTGTGCAGGGTCGGATGACCTGCCAACCTCAGGATACAGCCAGGTCCACCTGAGCAACAGCAAAGTATTATACCAAAAAAAATTCCTCCTGGAGGGCCAGCAGCTGCAGTCGGATGACTCCTACCAGTCTTGTCCCTTCAACAACCGAGAGGGGAATTTCCCCTTCCAGCGGGGCACACTCAGCACCGATGACGGGAGACTTGTGAGCTTCGATTCGGTGGGCTCCCTTTCCGCCGCCTCCAGCAATTACAGCTCCTTGAGCTTAAAGTCTTGCGAGAAGGATGGAGATGACGAAATTGCCGACGACTTCTTGGCCCACTGCAGCCCCAAGCTGGTGATTCAGCAAAGCATCGATGAAATAACGCCCTTGAAGGAGTCCACCGATCTTCTAGATATTTCTAACTTCACCCCTGACAAATTCCGCCAGTCGTCCCTTTCGGAAATGTCTCCTCCAGATACGCCCAACCTTTCCCCACAGATCGCCGGGCCAGAAACTAAAACCCTGGGGAACATGAAGTGTTTCCCGGAGAGCAACCAAGTGGTGTTAAACAACCCCGAGAAGGTCAGCTGGAGCTGTGGCGTTCTGCAGGCTCCAGACCAGGCGGATAATGGATTCACTTTAAATAATCATCAGTTTCAATTCCATATGTTCACCGATGAGGATTCTGTCAGCCTCCTCGAAAAAAGCCCATCCTTGTCAACTTTTAATGAGCCATCTGCCCAAGTTACCACCAATAGCAAAGCGACAAAATGCAAGAGGAGAAATTCATGTAATAAAAATTTGGGTGCCAACCAAAACCCAACCCAGAAAAACGTTCGGAAAAAATCTCCCAAAGCCAACAAAGGCTCCGAAAAGGCCCCCAGCAGAAATTCCAGGCAGTCTCCCAAAACTTCAAGGAAAGGGAAAAACGGAGCAGGGGTCAATGGAGAAAAAACCCTCGCCCAGGGCGGTAGAGTAGCTGGTCTCTTGAACAGTTCAAACTCCTCGGCAAAAATGTTGGCCAATTCCCTACAGCAGGACAGCCCAAATGCCCTCCGGATAGGGAAGGCCAATGGTCTGTCCAGGGAATGGCCGCTGGGGAAGGACAGTAGCGGTGGTTGGTCCGAAACCAGCATAGGAAGTGCCAACAGCCTTCTGGATGATGATCAAAGAGAATTTGAGGAGCCGTCCAACATTTTGTCAAACATTGCATCTGGCATGGCAGATGTTCAGAGATTTATGATGGCCTCCATCGAGCCCTTGTGGGGGCCTGTTGGCCACAGCGACGTCTCTGATCTCTTCCGATCCCCCGAATCAAACAGCCTGAAACTGAAAACTCTTAAGATCCTGGCTGGCACATCTCCCGAATCCAAGAAGAAGGTCAACGGCAGTTCTTCAGGATCGGGACGCAATCACAAATCGGGGAACAAGGGCTTGAGTAAAACCGGCAGCCGAGCTGCTCCCTGCGACCCGGGACGCTCCGGTTCATCCACCAGCTACACCACAGACATTCATTCACCTTTTTTTGATAAAAGCTATAGTAACCTGAGCACTTTAGCCAAAAATGAACCTACCCATAAAAAGCTCTACCGACACAAATCCACGTCAAAGTCCCTGCGCGACGAGAACTGCAAAGTCAAGCGGGCAGAGAGAGAACAGGGCCAAAAAGACCCAACCACAGTAGTTTCCTTTGAAAAACTGAGGTAATACCACACCAAGCTGGCTGGAATGCACCCTAACTTCCTTGCTCCCTGCTAAGCCCATCCTTGCTCATATTTTCCTACTTGGGAAACCAGAATTGCATGAAAGAGACATTTCCCTTTTACAGGTCTTTTTTCCGTTGTCGTCGTCGTTCTTGGTTTCGTTCTCAACGTGCATGAAAACACTTATTTCTTGCAAGCTACTTCAAAAGAATGACTTTTTTTTCCTGGCTTGGCTGGGGGCGGGGAGGGGGGGGGGTTGAACACCGACTAACAAAGCTGTTCCTTTTTTTCTTGCTGATTGGCTTTTTCTGATTTGAATTCCTTTATTTATTCCTAAAAGGTTAATTCTGTGCTCCTTTTTTAATGGCTTGGAAAAGAGAGGAAGGGGAGGGGAAAGATTTCCAGGGGGGAAGAGGGGAGGGAGACTTTTTGTAAAAAAAAAAAACAAAACACAGAGGGGAAAAAAAAGAGACGCGTCCCCCAAGCTGAGATTTTTAAAGGGTCTTTTTACATTTGCAGAAGTCAGAGTTTCATCCCTAGTTGAGTGCTATGAGATGATTACCCGTGTTTTTAGCCCTGCCGATATCTTTATCCCTGCACCCTAAGAGCTCCGTCTTTCAAACATTCCCCCCCCCCATTATATGATTCCACCGAGTTAAAATGGCATATCAAATCTTTGGTTTTTCTGCAGGGATACAGACTACATTCTTCTTAAGGCAGAAACAGCATTTGGGGTTTTACCTGTATTTGGAGAAGAGCTGCTGCCTTTTTCTAGGAAGACGTTTGAAGTTTCCTTGGTTCCCCAACTCTCTTCCCCTGTTTTTATTCTCCTTTGTTTACCCCACGTCTTTCTTTTGCTCAAAAAGAGGGGGGGGAAATGCCATGCCTTGTCCTACATCCAGGTGTTTAAAGTGCTGAAATGGAAAGCCTGAAGTCGTGGGGGCTTTGGAAGCCAATCTCGTTCCCTTTTTCCAAAGCCCTCTTCTTCTTGTACGATAATTGCTGCACTCTCAACCCCGCAAATTGTGCCAAACGCCAAGTGTTGTACTGTACATATTTTTACATCTCTTCTGGGTTGTGAATGTTTGGTGGTGCTTTCTCTTTTCTTTTTTCTTTCCCCCTTTTTTTGATTGACGAGAAACATTCCGATGAAACAGTTGGCCAACTCTCTTTAGACAGCCACCGCCACTGAAAGGGTGAGGATCTGTTTGCTCCCGAGGTACTGAATGTTTTACGGACCTACCTGAGTTCTTTGTGCCAAATTGACTTACCTCATTGAATGGATGTTTCCCTGGGGCTTGCAACTTTTAAAGAGGTGGGGAGAAAGTGGGGGAGGCTTTAAAACGAAAAATAGGGATAGCTGGGCCCTCTCCAACATATATATATATATATATATATATATATATATATATATATATATATATATATATATATGTAGGTCTTTGGTTGTTCGGGTTTTCTCCCGCGTAAAATTGGAAGTGTCTTGGCGACGTTTCGACGAAGTCCCATTCGTCATCTTCAGGCTGGTGTTTTCAGCTTTGTGCTTCGAGCAGCATTCGAGCATTGCTGCTCGAAGCACGAAGCTGAAAACACCAGCCTGAAGATGACGAATGGGACTTCGTCGAAATGTCGCCAAGACACTTCCAATTTTACACAGGAGAAAACCCGAACAACCAAAGACCTACATACAAACACCCGCGAAAACCTCAGAAAACATACATACATATATATATATATATATATATATATATATATATATATATATATATATATAATCTACACACACACACACACATATACATACATACACATACATACACATACATACATACATATAAAACAAGGTCGTAAAAATAATTATAATATTGATAACTCAAAGTAACACTACTGGAAATTCAAGTGGTTGCATTTAGTGATTTTAAGAGCAGCTGTTTTTTCTATCACCTGTTTTGTTTTGAGCCAAGCTTCCAGGCGGAAGATAATTTCAAAAGCAAAGCTGTATGGCTGGCACTTTGTATCCGTTTTCTATATTTTGTAATACAAACCTGGGAATTTTCGAGAAAAAAAAGCCGTCTGACAAAAAAGAGCGATGCATTTCATAGACACTATATTGATCTTTCATTTTGAGCTTTTTTGTAACCATTTTTATGCTCCTTGTCGCAGGAAAAACTTGCCGACTCAAAAATATGATGTTTTCGAAATGTTTTAACCTTTGCAATGACAATATTATTTGAAGGTTTGTAAAAGAAAAATGAGTCAAATGTAATTGTTAATGCAATGATGGCTGATGGAATGTCAGCCCTCTCACCTTCCAGGATACGTGGCATCAGCTTCCCATCATCCCTAATTGTGAATGTCCAGGAATGTTGGGGGCTGTAGTCCACACATCCAGAGGGGCACAGATGGGGTGAGGGGGCA
Organism: Crotalus tigris; assembly: GCF_016545835.1. Lineage (NCBI taxonomy): Eukaryota > Metazoa > Chordata > Lepidosauria > Squamata > Viperidae > Crotalus > Crotalus tigris. Next base: position 19,581 of record NW_024100475.1, read on the forward strand.
ACAAAGCAGTCAAGATGGCAGTTGCCACCATAGGCAACCACAAACCCTGTGGGGGCTTCAGTCCAGCCATCTTGGTTTTTCAAACACCCTGTCACCCCACCCTTTACGGAGGCGGATTTACACACCCCAAACAAAATTGACCTTCTTATGATTGCATCCGGTTGCGATCCAGATTCAGAATGTGAACAATGGGGTGTTTCCCCCCTACACACAAACACACCTCTGAGAGGAATAAGTGCTGGCTACTTAAGGAAATACCATTCTCCAAAGATCTTATTTTGAACCCTTTTTCCCAGCCCCAGGTCTCCCTTGAAGGGAAAAAAAATGTCTTAATGTTTATTTTCTGTGCGTACCTGAGCCTGTGATTTTGCTCCCGATCTATGGTGAAACTTGATGTGGGGGGGGGGCTCCTTGTGAGCAGAAGAGAGTGAACTGATGCACTGAAAAACAGTCTTAGGAAAAAGACTGATGAGCAATTGACGGAGTGATTGCAGCAACATCTGGTCCAGTTTGCTTTTCTTTCAGGATTAAGGGTTTTGGTTCTTCGCTATCAAAGTGTGTTTGACTGTATCCCCCTCCCATTTCAGTAAAAGGAGAGAAAGCAGATGCCTAAAAATATTCTAGACGACGTAAGAGAAAGCCATTCCGCCTACAGGAATACTCTGATAGATAATGGGTTCACTAGATTTGTCCAATTCCCCTCTTTGTTTACTTACAAAAAATAGTATTCATAATGCCCGTATCTTTGGAAACAATACTGCATGCATGCCTGTTGCCCTCTGATTGGGTTAGACTTCAGTTCACCGCCCAGGAGTAGGGGAGTTGACATCCAAGGCATTTAGGTTGCACTGGTTGATTTGCCAAGATAAGATGGACTCACCTTCTACTTGTTGATTCCATGTCATGGTCCATACTGTCCTGGGGAACTGGAAGAGGAAAGCTCTAATTTTATAAGGAGGCTGTGCTTAAGGATGAACAGAGAAGGCTAGTCCAGCACACATGGGCTGGCCTTTGGAAGGACTGTCACCTGGGGGGTCACCAGCCTAATGAGGATGTTTCACCACTGCAGGGATTAGAGGCAGGATCCCTGGCCATTGTCAAGCTTCAAAAACCAACACAGACAACACTGTGATTCTTCTAAGAAGGTTTTTTTAATATTGCTCCTCACCTATAGACAGCATCTTGCCACACTAAAGCAGACTACTCGCCCCACCAAACATACACTCTGGGAATTATTAGGGAGGAGACATATTTATCCTCTTCACTGTCTCTTGCTTCTCTGGAAAGTACTTCCTCCTCCTGGGAATACAGACAATATTCCATCACAACCATCTTCTTCTGGTGAAGAGCGCCATCCTTAATAGGGCCTTCATCTTTTTTCACCAAAGAAACCTGTGCTCTTTGTGGAACAATGGACCAGGAAATCTTTTGGGAATAAAGACGGGTGAGACACCAGACAGTACTGCACTCATGCAATTGCCTTGCCTTGTTGCACGCCATCGTGTTCTACTTGGGATGCCAAGGTGGGATTTCTTTTACTTTTCGGAAATCTCCCCATTCTTCTTCCTCGCCTAGGTGTAGGTCATTCTCTGCCGCAAATACCTAGACCAGCATCCTGAACCCATGGGCCCATTCGCCACTCTCTCAGTATCGTCGAAGTGGACGGGGAATTGCTGTCAAGTGCCAGGGCTCATCCCTCTCCCCTTACACCCACCAGTCTCACCAGTGCTGGACTGAGTCGGGGCTGATCTCTTGGACATCCTGGGCCGTGTTTCTCAACTTCATCACCTTCAAGCTGTGTGGATTTCAGCTCCCAGAGTTCCCCAGCAGGCAGTCTACATAGCTTACAGAGGCTGAAAAACACTGGTCTACGGCAGGAGGGCTCAAAATATGTAGCCTTGCCACTGTGTGCTTAGCAAAGATGGAATTGAGTTAAAATATGCCACCTCGAGAACACAGGCAATCATTCAAGAGCCCAGTGAGAGGTCTGGGGGTCCAGATCGTACATTGTAGCCCACAGCACAATTGGCATCTACACGTGTCTTTTAAACAATGTTTTCGATGATCATGGTCCTGCTGATAGGAAACACGGTGGAATGTCAGTGCAAGGAAGACCAAACCAAAACACCTGGGGGCCCAGGTTTGCCACAGACCAAACCGTTGTAAAATGGATGGGTTGGTGGTCCATTGGCCCCCATGTGGAAGTTCCATGCAAATAGAAAATAAGCAGGGGATATGCAACTGGAGCAGAACCATAGAATCGTAAGGCTGGAAAGGACCTCGGAGGTCTTCTAGTCCAACCCCTGCCCGAGGCGGGAGTCCTTAGACCATCCCAATCTTTTTTCTCTGTCGTGAAAGCCATTTCCTTGAAGCTAAGACTCCCTGCTCATTTCCAAGTGGGTAGCATTCACAGTTTTTTTTTTCCCCAGATGCAGTCAAGAGCTACGACTTTATGTCCACATAGAATCCTCTAAAAAGATGAGGTCCAGATCCTGAATTATCCGCTAAAAGCATTTGCAGTTTTTCAGTAGTACTTCCCATTTGGAATTTCTTCTGCCTGTTGAGTCCCTAGCTGATAAGCTAAATACATTGATTTAGTATTTATGTATCCATAAAATAAATTTGACTTCACCTTTCTCTTGTCTATCTAAATCAGTGTTTTTCAAACTTGGCCACTTTTAAGATATGTAAAATTCTAATAGTCTTTTTTTTCCCTCTGTTGTATTTCATTTTGATTTATTTGTATAAATGCGCTTCCTATTTTTTTTGTTTTTGATAATATATGCATTATCTTGGTATTTTTTCTTTTGTTTTTTATTGTTTCAAAACAATAATTTTTTAAAAAAAGCTGGCTGAGGAATTCTGGGAATTGAAATCCGCACAGCTTAAAGTGGCCATGTTTGAAAAACACGGATCTAGACCTTTCTCCTTGCAGTGCTGGCCCACAATTAGCTCTCTGTCCTGTTTCTTTTTTTAGTGAATGCCTCCTTCCCCCCCCCCCCCCCCAAGGCTGCGGGCATCCTTAATTTTATGTCTCAACCTGCTCCCTGTTTCAGTTCACCGCTAACTGCTGTGTTTCCCAAATGCCATGTTTCTCATAGTTTTCTGGTGGGTCTTTATCAAATTCCATTCATCCATTACGCTGATTAATCTCCCTCCCTCCCGTTCACTCTGATACTTATTCTCACACTCACACACACAGAGAGAGTTCAGAATTCCTAGGGAAACTGGTGTGTTTTGTGCAAACTTATTCTGTTGGGGTTGAGTCTTTCTGCTACCTCAGCTCCTTGGCATTCTCACAAGGCCTTTCTCTTTTTCCTTGGGGCAAACATGTCATTGCTACCTTTTGAGACTTGGCTTAGAATATAGAGTAACAGTGTAGTAAGGGACCTTGGGAGTCTTGTAATCCAACTCTTTGCTTGAGCAGGAAACCCTAGACCAGGGGTGGGCAACCTTGGCTCTTTTATGACTCGTGGACTTCAATTCCCAGAATTCCTGAGCCAGCATGGCTCAGCTTGGAAACCTCTCCCTTTCCCCTCAGCATGGCTGGCTCAGGGATTCTGGGAGTTGAAGTCCATGAGTCATAAAAGAGCCAAGGTTGCCTACCCCTGCCCTATACCGTTCCGGACAAGTGGCTGTCCAGTCTCTTCTTGAAAATCTCCAGTGATGGAGCACCCACCACTTCCAGAGGCAAGCCATTCCAATGATGAATTGTTGTCACTGTCAGGAGATTTCTCCTTAGTTCTAGGTTGGGTCTGTCTTTTTATCAGAAGCTGATTAAAAGCAGTGTAACCAGGGTCTGAATCTTGGACTTTCTCCATTTTTCTTCTTTTTCTAACCCATTTCCACATCCTGCACAGCCACAGTTCCTCCTGAATTTGAATGCCTTCCCCTGTTGTCTGCCTCTTTGCTTTAGGTTACCGCTGACCCATTCCTGTTGCTTGCAGCTGTTCATCAGCAGCACCCAGCTCTCAATCTCTGTTTTTTATCTTTTCTTGAACTTCCAGTCCTTTGGCAAGGACAGGAAGAAAGGAAGGAGAGGCGAGACTGGCAGCCATTCTGCGAAGGACGGGGGAGCCACAGTAAGGCCATAGAGCAGACGTGAATCAGGGACCCCGTCCTCAAAGGGGTGCAGCCGAGCCCAGGCTGGGGAGGCGGTTCAAGAATTTTAAGGCCCCTCTTTTTCCAAGGTCTCAAGCAGACTTCCTCAAGGTCGGCAACTGTAACGTGTGAATTTCACTCCTTCCATGAAGATCACAAGGCAGAGCATCACCTCAGCTAACCACCCAAGAAAGCAGGACTCTTGAAACAGGCATTGTCTCAAAAGGAAACTTTTATTAAGGGTCAGTGACAGTAGGGAAGTCAGGGCGAGATCTGGGGGAAATCCCGCTTGAACCATAGAATTAAACCAGCAACATTCCTCCATCCACCAAAGTCATAATATCCATTTGAAATCCAGCCAATCCACAGGTGGCACGATGTGCAGGTAATTGGCATAGTTGGTGCGCATCTCAAGGTCTTTTCTGGCTTCTGTTTCTCTGCAACCGTCTCTCTGATAAAGGAGACACATTCCTTTCTCAAAGGGATGGAGGCAGGAGGAGAGAGTAGAAAGGGAAAGTTATCCCAAGCGAAAGCCATTATTTCCCCTTCCCCCAGGTCACAGGGGTAGGCAACCTTGGCTCTTTTATGACTTGTGGACTTCAACTCCCAGAATTCCTGAGCCAGCCACCCTGAGGAGAAAGAGAGGTTTCCAAGCTGAGCCATGCTGGCTCAGGAATTCTGGGAGTTGGAGTCCACGAGTCATGAGGGGGCCATAGTTCCCCCATGCTGGCTCAGGAATTCTGGGAGTTGGAGTCCACGAGTCATGAGGGGGCCATAGTTCCCCCATGCTGGCTCAGGAATTCTGGGAGTTGAAGTCCACGAGTCATAAAAGAGCCAAGGTTGCCTACCCCTGCCCCAGGATAATGGCAGGCCCCAAAACAAGAGCACAAGAGTATATATGCAAGGAAGACAATAAGGATTTGGGGACCTGACCGTGACTTATGACCCTTTTTCACTCTTACGACCATGGCAACATCCCCAGGGTCAAGCGATTTACGTTCGGCTGCTTGACAGACGGTTCATGTTTATGACGGTCACAGTGTCCCAGGATCATGTGAGGGTATTTTGAGATCTTCTCACAAGCAAAATCGATGGGGGAAGCCAGATCCCCTTAACAGCCATGTTACTAGTTTAACAATTGCAGTGATTCACTTCACAACTGTAGCAAGAAAAGTCGTAAAATGGGGCAAAACTCACTGAACCAATTTCTCACTTAGCAACATAAATTCTGGGCTCAGTTGTGGTTGTAAGTCGAGGACTTAGCTGTATTGGAAATGGGGGTTCACTTGGGGCACAGTGTTGTTTTTCCAGCAGATTTTCCAAGAAATGAGAACCTGCGTTCCTCTCCACCTGTCTGTGCCAAAAAAACCCCCAGAAAATGAACAAAGGACCCTCCTTTTTTATTGCCTGTTGCTGCATGACAAGGGGTCGTCTTCTAAATTGTGGATTGGAACACACAATCATTTCTTGCAATCTTGGGTTTAATATTCAAATATCATATTGCAGGTTGAGGAAAATATCCAAGGTGCATCCGTGACGGTGGTGCAACAGTCAGAACTTCGAGGACAGCTCATGAGTCACTTTTTCCGAGGCGGTCATAACTTGGAATCGTTGTTAAACAATTGTAAAAGTTGAGGACTAACTGTATATTTCCCACCAGGTTCTGCCCTGCCCTTCTTGTTGCAGCAGTAAATTTAAAGGCATCTTTTAAAATTAGTGGACAGGTGGAAGGAGAGAAATGGCCTTCCCCAATTGGAAGGTCTCTTCAAGTGGGCCAAGGGCTGTGGAAACTCCTAGCCCTACGGCTCTCAAGGATGCCAGGCTGGAGAAGGCATCCTTTGCAACCCCAGCCCTTCGCCAGGTCCTGTCAGGTGGCAAGGGGCACGGAGCATCCCCGTCTGGCACCTGAGACTGACAGCATCTCCAATTCCAGGGCACGCGACCTTTTTCAAAAATAAATGCACAAAGGAGATGGGTTAAAGTGAATGGGGGAGGCGGGGAGAGACACCTTTAGCTGAAGTAAGGCTGTGTAAGTTCTGTTTCTCAGGTAAACAAAGGACCCTACGGACATTGGCGACTTGGCCATTGAAAGGGGGGGAGGCCAAGGGGGAAATAAGGTGGCTGGGCTGCAAAGATGCTTGAGAGATTGGCATGGACAAAAAATGAAGCCTTCGAACACTGGATGGGTTGGGGGGAGGGGTACAGAGGACCCTTTTGAGATGTAGAGCAGGTGTTTTCAAACTTGGCCACTTTAAGACTTGGGGACTTCAACTCCCAGAATTCGTCAGCATGCCGAAGTCCCCAAGTGGCATAATAGAGTTGGAAGGGACCTTGAAGATCTTCTAGTCCAACCCCTTGCTCACGCAGGAGACCCTATACCATTCCAGACAAGTGGGTATCCAGATTCTTCTTAAAAGTCTCCAGTGATGGAGCGCCCACAATCTCTGAAGGCAACCTCTTCCGTTGGTTGATTGCTCTTACCATTAGGAAATGTATCCTTAGTCTAGGTTGCTTCTCTCCTTGGTTAGTTTCCAACCATCATTTCTTGTCTTGCTTTTTGATGCTTTGGAGAACAGGTTGATCCCCTCGTCTCTGTAGAAACCCCTCAAATATTGGAACACTGCTGTCATGCCTCCCCTAGTCCTTTTCATTGGATAGACACACATACAAGTCTTAAAGTTGCCAAGTTTGGAGACCCCTGATGTAGAGAAAGGAGAAAGGGTGGTTCAAAAGCACAAAATGGGGTATAATTTGAAACTGTGAGGTAGGCAAAGACAGCCTCCGTTCAGCTGCTTTTTTGTTCTGACTCCCTTTTGGAAGCAGAGAGACCCTCTGCTCCCCTTCTGCAATTCAGGGTGGGCACCGCTGCCCCCGTTGCTTTGAATGTACTGCTCCTTCGCTTCACTTGGTTAGAATTAGAGGCACCTCTCTTCTGAGTTGCAACTTAGGCGGGATCCGTGGGATGTGGGCAGGAAAGTCAAGATGGCAGGCGCCACAATGCCATCTGGGCTCCACCTGTGTTTGGGGTGCATCCCTTTGATCCCAGCTGCCATCTGGACTTCCTTTGCTGCATCCTTGGGGACACTCCCGGTTGCCACTGTTTTACGGTGCTAAAGAAAACTTTGATTTCCCCCCCCCCTAAGCATTGAGGCGATGCTACTCGGCCCTTGGAATGAATGTAACATACCAATTTCCGTTTAATAGGGTACACTGCAATTTTAACATATTTGTGAATGATTTGCCTTTTATTTTTCCTTTTTTCTTTTAGAACAAGCTTTATATATATTCTGTAGAGTCAATTGAAGTATAATTCTTAAGGATCATTCGAAGACGCCTACAAAATCTTGTATATTTTTAAGTGTGCCAATTTGTAAAATATTTTGTAAGTGTATATTTTTCTTAGGAAAGTGCTGTGAAGTGTTTGTATGTGTGCGGTTCCCCTTTTTGGCACTCCTCCAAGGTGCTAATAAAAGGATGTATACTTCAAAGGTTTCTGGTTTTAAAAACCAAAATACAAAGAAAAAAAATTAAACTTTTGTTGGGAATTTTGTAATAAAAAGAAATGTTGTGAAAGAGTGTAGTGATATCGTGTAAAGGAAACTGGAAAAAAAATTTGTGAGCGCTTTGCTGTTTTATAGATCCTCCTGTAAATTATTCTTGTAATATTTTCGGTTTTGTTGTTCTTGTTGCAAAGGTTTTAAATATTTGTGACTGACTCTGTACGGTGAAAACGTCATATTGTTAACTTGCTGAGTTTTGTTATATTGTTTATGGAATAAATAAAAATAAAAAAATCTCGTTTTAAGATGATGTAAGCGAAGAAATTAAGGTCCCATTTTTTTGAATACAGTATCAGTCTAGTGCAGGGGTAGGCAACCTCGGCTCTTTTATGACTCATGGACTTCAATTCTGGGAGTTGAAGTCCAGAATTGAAGTCCATGAGTCATAAAAGAGCCGAGGTTGCCTACCCCTGGTCTAGTGGCAGAACACGATTCTAAACTTCGCAGGTGATTTTTGTTTGAACTTGAGTTCCAAACGCTCTAAATCAGCGTTTCTCAACTTTGGCTACTTGAAGATATGTGGACTTCAATTCCCAGAATTCCACAGCGAGGGTTGAGAAACACTGCTCTAAATCACAAATGTAAATGCTTTAGCTGGGTGAAGAAACAAAATTGCTAATAGCCTGCTCTTATTTGGTACTTATTCTCCTCAGATAACTTAATGCTATATCCTAGTGCAGGGGTCTCCAAACGTGGCAACTTGAAGACTTGTGGACTTCATGGCTGGCTGAGGAATTCTGGGAGTTGAAGTCCACAAGTCTTCAAGTTGCCAAGTTTGGAGATCCCTGTCCTAGTGGAAACAGTATTTTATTTTTTTCTTGGCAACAATTCTTCCAGTAATTTCCCCATCTTGTTTCCTCTTTTGCTCTGTATTCAACAATCAGACCTGGAGATCCTTCTCCTCCAAATAGCTTCCGAAGCACCCAATCAAATGGCTGGATAATGATTTTTGTGAGAAAAACTATCCCTAACTAGTTGGCTGTCTGACAGTGCGAATCTTCTCCAAATGTGCAAAGGTCCATTGAGGTCAGCGGACGTTACTTCCAGGTATATCGGAAAGGGAATATGGCCATTTTAAACACAACTTGATTGTGGCTACGCATTGCCATAAAGTGCTGTATTTAGCTTTGACTTTCCATGCTGGATGAGCCTGGTGATCAATAATTACTACGTAGCATGGATAGAGAAACCAGCTGATTCAATAAGCCATGGTTAAACCACTTTTGCCAGGTTTACTGGAATTCAGAGAGTTCTACCCACAGCTTCTCCTTTGTAATCTTTGGGGACATCTTTACCATGGGATCTGAAGACCAACACCCTACTGGGAAAACCAGAGGAAAATGAAATCTTGCTCCCTGCCCTCAGGTGACAGCCATCTCCCCTTTTCATACTTTCTCTTGCCAACCATCTTCTGCAGCAAATTCTTCAAGCCATTATAATGTTCATCATGCCTGTCCTCATGGCAGTGGCTGGAATAACCTGTTTCAAACTGTTGCATTAGGAAGGGTAGGCACCCTTGGCTCTTTTATGACTGGTGGACGTCAACTCCCAGAATTCCTGAGCCAGCAATGCTGAGGGGAAAGGGAGAGGTTTCCAAGCTAAGCCAGGTTGGCTCAGGAATTCTGGGAGTTGAAGTCCACCAGTCATGAAGGGGCCATAGTTCCCCCATGCTGGCTCAGGAATTCTGGGAGTTGAAGTCCACCAGTCATGAGGGGGCCATAGTTCCCCCATGCTTGCTCAAGACTTCTGGGAGTTGAAGTCCACCAGTCATGAGGGGGCCATAGTTCCCCCATGCTGGCTCAGGAATTCTGGGAGTTGAAGACACATATCTTAAAGTTGCCGTTGAAGCCCACATATTTTAAAGAAGCCCAGGTTGGAAAACATTGCCTTAGGACAGGGGTAGGCAATCTTGGCCCCTTCATGACTTGTGGACTTCAACTCCCAGAATTCCTGAGCCAGCATGGCTCAGCATGGAAACCTCTTCCTTTCCCCTCAGCATGGCTGGCTCAGGAATTCTGGGAGTTGAAGTCTACGCGTCATAAAGCGGCCTAGGGCAGGGCTAGGCAACCTTGGCTCTTTTATGACTGGTGGACTTCAACTCCCAGAATTCCTGAGCCAGCATGAGGGAAACTTTGCCCCCCCCCTCATGACTTGGGGACTTCAACTCCCAGAATTCCTGAGCCAGCATGGCTCAGCTTGGAAACCTCTCCCTTTCCCCTCAGCATGGCTGGCTCAGGAATTCTGGGAGTTGAAGTCCACGAGTCATAAAAGAGCCAAGGTTGCCTACCCCTGCAACTAGGACTTCTCAGTTAAGGGCTACATCCCCAAAGTGGCAGATACTGTGAAGACAAAGATGACCGTTATTTTTAGAGCATTTACATGCCATTCAAACCAGAGATAGACAGAATAATGGGCTGGTTCTCCGGTCCTCTTTTCAATAGCTTTCCATTCGGTCAGAATTGGGTTATTTTTCAAGAAAACAATCCACAATTGCCTGGCAAAGAAAGAAAAGGGGGGGGTGTCTGGCTGTTGGGTGGCAGCCACCCTCTTGACTATTTGACACCCATCCTTTGTGGACATTCCTGCTTGGAAGTCCTGCAAGCAAGACTTTGGTGGATTACAGACAACCTGGGCATTCTGGTGTTAGAGTCCGAAAAAAAAAAAAAGGCAGATGTCTCTCTTATGTCACCAAAACTGATACTCCAGATTTCACCTCTCCTAATCTGTCGCAATACAGGTAGTCCTCAATTTACAATAGTTTGTTTAGTGACCGTTCCAAGTTACATCAACACTGAAAAATATAACTTATGACCGTTTTTCACAGATACGACCTTTGCAGCACCCCCATGGTCACGTGATCAACATTTCGATGCTTGGCAGCTGACTCACATTTATAACAGTCGCAGTGGCATACACTTATTGGATAAAAACCTGAATGAGGGATCCTTGGGACTCTCTGAGCTTGGTTGTCCCAAAGTTTCTTTTTCAAAAGGCTGGTGGTTGCAGCCATCTTTGTTTCTCCTCGAAGATGTTTCATTTCTTATCCAAGAAGCTTCTTCAGTTCTGAATGAAGAAGCTTGAAGTCAGAAGTCTGAAGAAGCTTTCTGGATGAGAAGTGAAACTTCTTCAAGGAAAAACAAAGGAAGTCCAGTTGCCTTTTGAAAAAGCATCTTTGGGACAACCAGGATCGGACTGACTGAGAATCTCCATAGACATTCTGAGCTTGGTTGTTTTCCTGCAGACTTTTCATTACCCAACTAGGTAACATCATCAGTGCTAGCCTTGAACACAACTGACTTTCTAAAAACGTTAATCAGTTCCAAATAATGAGGGGTCCACATTGTTCTTCAAGACAATTTCCCCAACTAACATAAGCAGAGAGGTTCTCCAAATGAGCAATCAGATAGTTAGCCAACGTTTTGTAATTTCCCAATTCCAGAAGGATTTCTTAGGGCAGTGGTTCTCAACCCCATTTGGGGTCGAACGACCATTTTCCGGGGGTCGCCAAACAACGCGATCCACCATTTTTTTCCCCCAGGGGGCACCCCCATGCGCAGCGCGCACGCGCGACGGCGCCCCCTGGGGGGAAAAAATGGCGGACTGCGTTGTTTGGCGACCCCCGGAAAATGGTCCTTCGACCCCAAATGGGGTCGCGACCCAAAGGTTGAGAACCGCTGTCTTAGGGTGTAAAAGATGGTGAGACAAGTAGAAGGCAAAAAAAAAAAACCACCATCAAATAATAATTACCTATAAAATGGAGAAACTCTTTTTACACATTGCACCCGTACGCATCCTTCCCATGCTTTTCAAAGCTTACACAGAGTACTCCTTTTAGTCTAGTTTAATCTAGTGAAAAGAAAGACTAGAGGTGACATGATAGCAGTGTTCCAATATCTCAGGGGCTGCCAGAAACAAGAGGAGGGGTCAACTTATTTTCCAAAACACCTGAGGGCAGGACAAGAAGCAACGGATGGAAACTAACCAAGGAGAGAAGCAACCTAGAACCAAGGAGAAACTTCCTGAGAGTGAGAACAATTAACCAGTGGAACAGCTTGCAACCAGAAGTTGCAGGTGCTGCATCACTGGAGGTTTTTAAGAAGAAATGGGACAGCCTCTTGTCTGAAATGGTATAGGGTCTCCTGCTTGTGCAAGGAGTTGGACTAGATGACCTCCAACGTTTCTTCCAACTATGATGAAGAAGAAGAAGAAGAAGAAGAAGAAGATTGACCAGTTTATACCCTCAAAGGGTTGGCTTGTGACCAACTGGATTCCTGGGACATTCTTGATCACCAAAGTTTATGTCGTCATTTTCAGCCTTTTTATCCCTCAGTTGCCCTTTGATCTTTTCTTGGTCTTTGGCATGTCATTATCTGAGCTTCCGGAAGTAGCATGCTGTTGCATTTCTGTGCACCTGCTTCTTTAGGGGGAGCTAAGAGCACTTCATTCGGCTGACCATTCATCATAGACTTCGTTAAGCCCATTGTCCGTCAGGATTAGTAGAAAAGATCACTTGCTGGGAGGGTCCGCAAAGAGGGAATATTCCTTGCAAAGCTGGATATTTCTCTGGTTCAGCTAGCCTCGGTTGTCGTGGGTCCATAAATGCATTTTCTGCATTTTCTGTCTCTACAGGTGTGTAGGTGGGAAAGTGTGCTGTGATGCATCTAAAAAGGAAGCAGAACTTCAGTCAGGAAGCCACAGCTGCCATCTTGGCACACGGTCCTCATGACCCTCTCTGGTGGCCACATCTGAATTCTGCTTTTTTTTTTTCTTTTTCAGATTGAATTTCTAGGCAGATGTGGGCATGGTGCCAAGAAAGCCCTGGCTGCAGTCGCTCCTGTCTTTATCTACTAAGAAGGCCTATTATGTATATACTACTAAAACTCTCTTTGTGTTTCTCTGTTTGTGCCCTCAAGTTAGCCAACTAGTAAATGATACCGCAACAATTTTTGAACCAAGGTACCTAAAATCTGCAATTTAAAGAAGGCATTAAAAAAAATCTGACTCCTGTGGAATTGAAACTTCCATTATGTTCATATCAGTTTTATTCACAAAGCTGTGGCCTTTGCAGCATCCCTGTGGTCACGTGATTGTGATTTCCTATGCTCCCTGCCAGCTTCCCCTAAGCGAGGTCAATTGGAAAGCCTGCAGGATGCCGCTCCTACTCCCATTGGTTTTTTGCCCACATAGTCCTTCTGTTTAGGTAAGTAAATATTGATTTATTATTGAAGTTCATTTGAAATTCGTTTGCCATTACAATTAAAGGCAGTCCTCACCTTACATCTATTCATTTAGTGACTGCTCGAATTTACGAAGGCATTAAAAGTGACCTATGACCGTTTTTCACAGTTACTCCTTTGCAGCATCATTATGATCCTGTGATCAAAATTCAGATGTTTAGCAATTGGTTCATATTTATGACGGTCGCAGTGTGCCGGGGTCACGTAATCCCCTTGTGTGACCTTCTGACAAGCAAAGTCAATGGGGAAGCCAGATTCACTTAACAACCATGTTACTAACTTAACAACAAATGTGTCACTTAGCAAGAGAAATGTTGGGCTCCACTGTGGTTGTACTATCAAACATCCACATCTGCCTATCCCAGGTCCTTGGGAAGCATTCTATAGGTCAGTGGTGGCGAACCTGTGGCACGGGTGCCAGAGGCGGCACTCGGAGCCCTCTCTGTGGGCACGCGTGCCATCGCCCCAGCCCCACCTGCCCCTGTGGCCAGCAGCCCCCTTGGAGGAGATTCGTCCCCAGGCTCGCTCTGCACAGAGTAGTGCAGCCGAGAACATGGCAGCCGGGCAGCAGGGACAAGACTCCGCCCTCATGCCCCTTTGCGTGCAGATGCGGCTGTGGGGCGCGGGCAGAAGGCGTGGCTGCCATGGCGCTGCAGGGCCACCTGGGCGATCTGCTGTGGCAGGCAGTGGAGGCGGTAGGTGGCCCTGCCGGCAAATGGGGTGGGGGCGGAGCGGGGGCGGGCAGGGAGTCAGGTGGGGTGGTTTGTCTCTAAAAGGTTTGTCATCACTGCTATAGGTAGATAAAAATGGCAAATCCAACCCAAACTGTGCAACCAACCATAACAATATTAAATTTATATGCCACCCAATTCCCAAGGACTTTAGATTTTTGTTAACCTACATTGTACGAATGCAGCAGGCACTGAGGGATGGCGTGAGAAACAGTGTTGGTGAACAAATGAATCCTAAGCTCATTTTAGAGCCGTAATCAGGGTGAATGCTGAGAGAAAATCTTCAAGAGAAGTTAGTGATGTCTACACTAGGAGCAGCCAAACCAAGAGCAGACAGGACCTGTGGCTTGGAGGTGACGGTCAACATGGGGCCAGACAATGCCATCTTCTGGTACTTTTTGACTGAGTTCCTGGGGGGGGGGTATTCATCCAACCAAAGTAGTAGAGAAACTATCTTTTGGGGGGGGGCATTGTCACTAAGCGACCATCATAAGTTGAGATCTACCTATATTCATTTGGGCTTTGCCACTAATTAATATGAACATAACGTTGATCTTTGAAACTTATGTTTAAAGACGAGGTGGGGTGAGCGCATGTTTCCTGACCGGCCTTTGGTTTGCCTGCCTTGATCCCAGGAATTTCCCTGCTGCTGTTCAACAGGCGCAGAGCTAGAGGCAAATGGCTGCTGCAAATGAATAACAGAATAACAGAGTCGGAAAGGACCTTGGAGGTCTTCTAGTCCAGGGCTTTCCAACCAGTGGCATGGGTACCACCTGTGGTACATTGGCACCTGGCAGGTGGTACAAGACCATCCTAGAAAAGTGGTAGCGGGGGAGGGGAATGAGCTGAACCGGTGGCAGCACCGCACAAGCCTGAGCGAGAGATGGCTGGAGCTACAGGGCTGTCAAGGCTCAGCGGAAGCACCAGGATCAGCACCAGGCTCCAGCTGGAGCTCGGCGCTGATCCTGGTGCTTCTGCTGAGCTCTGAAGAAGCATCAATCAGCTGGAAAGCAGCACTGATCCTGGCGCTTCTGCTGAGCCCAGAAGAAGCGCCGATCAGCTGGAATGTTGCAGCATCTCCAGGTCTTGTGATTTACATTCAGATGCTTGGCAACTGACTCATATTTACGACGGTTGCAGTGTCCCAGGGTCATGTGAAGTGACCAAAACCTGCTGCAACCACCCAGCAGACGGGGGGAATAAAAACCAACCCCCCCCACTCCACCCCCACTGCCAATCCTCAACAGAAATGTTCACAACAGTGAAAACCTCGGACAGGAGGAAGAACGCAGCCGGGTGGGCAGGCAGGTATCTTGCTTGGCTGTGGCTTGGGGAGCACTTTTTTCAGTGCCATTGTAACTTCAAACAGTCACTAAGCGAACTGTTGTAAGTCGAGGACTACCTGTACTTTATCACTTTTTTCCTTTTTTCTTTTCTTTTCTTTTTTTGGGTCATCAAGTTTTTGACACCTTGCTAGGCGACTGATGGTACTCAGATGTTGCCATATCCTAAAAGTGGCACAATGGGTGAAAAGGTTGAAAAGCCCTGGACTAGATACACCCAGTTCCTGCAACCGTTCTTCGTATGTTTTAGCCTCCAACCCCCTAATCATCCTTGTTGCTCTTCTATGCATTCTTTCCTGGGTCTCAACATCTTTTTTATAATATAGTGACCAAAACTGGATGCAGTAGTCCAGATGTGGTCTTACTCAGGATCATGCCTGGCCTAAATGGGGGAGCTTCTTGTTTTCCAGCCTTCATCTCAGTGCCAATCGCCCCACTCACTCACATCATTCAAAGGGGGTGGCGAAGGAGTCACCTGCTCTGTTGGGTGCTCTGGAGAGGAACATAAAGAGCAAGAAAAGGGGATTATTCTGGACTTTTTTAAAAAGAAAAATCATGCAGTTGTTATTAAGCAATGTGGATGGCACATAAGAGCTGATATACATGTGCACAGCGCCCTCTACTGGATGGCATTGGTATCAGTCATCTTGTCATTTTACACCACAACTGATGTGCTTGCTTCTCGCATTGAGGTTTAACCTGAAGCTGCTATTTAATCCCCAGAAGCAGGTCTGGATTCCCACATTGTGCTAAACAACAATGCAGTCAGGCTTGGTTTGAGCTTGCGGTGTGACTCCAACCACTAAAGCTTGTGACCTGTGGTTTATGACTTAAGAGGCTTGTAAGTACCCACCCACTGCCTTATTGAATAAATTATCTTTATAGTCGAAATACGATGCACAAACCCATTCGCTGAAAAAAATCCTAAATGCTTGCCCTTCCTCATCAAGAAAAAGATAAGTTGATCTTAATAAATAAAATTATTATTAAAGGAATCAGGCTATCGTCAACTAAAGGTTCTAGCTGATGTTAAGAACCAGAAATATCTTGGCATCTGGCCCGCTAAAATTGCAGGAAGCAAATATGAACCAAGCATCCTGTTTCAATTTGCTATGGTTGCTATTTCATCTGTAAGTCCAGTCAACAAGGTATAGTGGAGTTCAATATAAATGACACTGAGGTGGAATACTAAGCCTCCTGTCATAAATGTGTTCCAGATAGTCCTCACTTAATAACTGGTCACTGAGTGGCTGTTCAAAATTATGACGGAATCCCCCCCCAAAAAAATTAATAACAGAATAACAGAGTTGGAAGGGACCTTTGAGGTCATCTAGTCCAACCCCCTGCTCAGGCAGGAAACCCTATACCATTTCAGACAGTTGGCTCTCCAGTCTCTTCTTAAAAACCTCCAGGGTTGGAGCATTCACCGCTTCTGGAGGCAGGTTGTTCCACTGATTAATTGTTCTCACTGTCAGGAAGTTCTAGGTTGCTCCTCTCCTTGATTGGTTTCCATCCATTGCTTCTTGTCCTGCCTTGAGACCCAGTTCCAGAGTTCAGATGGTGGCTCTTTCCCCAGCAGTCACATGACTGCATTTTGCGCACTTGGAACCTGCCTTACCTTTAAGGCTGTTTGCAGTCTTCCATGGTCATGTGACCAGGGCTTTTTTGTTGTTGTTGTAGAACAGTGATTCTCAACCTTTCTAATGCCGTGACCCCATAATACAGTTCCCCATGTTGTGGTGACCCCCAAGTGGGTGTGGCCACCAATAAGAGGGAGTAGGACAGCTAGGGAAAAGGGAAAAAAATGGCGGACAGTGTGGTTTGGCGACCCCCGTGAAATGGTCATTCGACCCCAAATGGGATCCCGACCCACAGGTTGAGAACCACTGCTGTAGAACATACTGGAACAGAGTTCCGGCACCTTTTTTCGATGGATTTTCCAAAGTTGCGTTCTTTTCCTATTGTTTTCCTTCCTATCCTCGTTTGCTTTTGAAAATGCCCTGCTGGCGGTATGGTGTGAGTGGGGTTCCCCCCCCAGCGCTTTCTGCCTCCTCTAGGAGGAGCCACAAGGCACCAGAGCACCACAGCCAGAGCATGGCTTGATTGGCTGGGTTGGACCACACAGTGTGGAAACCAAGAGTGGCGGTGGGAGACACGTAAACATGGAGACCATCTTTCACGAGAGGGTGAGCGAGCCTTTTGCCCTCCCCTACAGAAGGTGGGGTGTGAGGTTAAAAAGAGGCGAAGTGAGAGGAAAGAAGGGCGGCTGGAGTGGAAGCTTGCCCGACAGCAAAACTTTGCTGTTTCGGTTCCTTGGTTAATTCAAAGGCTGGGATGTCTACGAAAATCTCCTTTTAGTCTTTTATACTTTATATTCAAACTGCAGAGGGGGAGAATAAGAATAAAGCCAATGTCTTGTGATTTGGAGGTATTATTATTAATAATAATAACATATTAATTATGGTCAGATGTAAAGGTGGACCTACAGTATGAGGTTTAATCAGATCTATTTATTAAATTTGGGTTTAACTTAAAGGTAAACTAAAAGTAATCTGTTCACTGACAAAGTTTCAACTTTAATTTGTTTCAAGCCAATATCCATATTAAACTCCAAATGTACATTTTTCCACCTTGTTTGACAACTTCTTAAAAATAATTCAATCTTTTACAAGCAACCAAATTTTGTTTTATTGGGCCAATTTCATTCCACATAGAAAGCTGGCATTTCTACTCATTAAACTAAATAATAATAATAATAATAATAGTAGTAGTAAAGTTGGAAGGGACCTTGGAGGTCATCTAGTCCAACCCCCTGCTCGGGCAGGAAACCCTACACCATTTCGAACAAATGGCTGTCCAGTCTCTTTTTAAAAACTTCCAGTGTTGGAGCATTTACTGCTTCTGGAGGCAAGCTGTTCCACTGATTAATTGTTCTCACTGTCAGGAAGTTTCTCCTTAGTTCTAGGTTGCTTCTCTCCTTGATTAGTTTCCACCCATTGCTTCTTGTCCTGCCTTCAGGTGCATGGGCATTGCCAATGGTAAATGTGCCAAGAGATTAATAAAATGCCTTCTTGTAATTCACCCCAGAACTGTCAGTTTTGAAAATCCAGCGAATGAAACGGGAAATTGAGTTTAAAAAGTAAGTAGAAAATTAATTTTGTTCCTAACCGAAACAACCAATGAATCTTATTTTTATTTGTGGGAGGATGTCGTATCAATTCATTTATTGTTTTAGGGAGTTACAAATTTCCAAATCTCTAAAGTAACGAGTCTGGATTTATACTCTCATTGAATTGTAAATTTATCAAATGGCCCAGCTGCCAAAAACCTCTACAGCCCATCAGTCAAAGCTTAACATTTTAAGTTGCCAGATCTTTCGGTGATCTGGTTTGACAAGTACGTCACTTATAGCCCTGAGTCTCCAGGTCACAGTTTTGAAACCTGAGAATTTGGGTCGAATCTGTTAATTGACTATTTGGTTTGATGAATCAACTAACAAGATTTTTTTTAGATTTGAGTACTTAAACAAGACCTCCAAAATAATCAATCAACATTTCTTTAAAATGGTGATTATTTTTAATATAGTAATTACAAAAACTGCAGATGGCAGGGCTTTTTTAAAAAAAGGCATTCACTCTTCACTCTCACACAGGAAATTACGTTTGTGTGTATATAATAAGATGCACTATCAAAACCCAAAATACGCTTCCCTCTCAAAATTGTTTTATTGATATGCAAATTGTAGGAATTCAACTTGATTTAGCTAATAAATTACAATTTATTTCACTGAATGAGAGCCTTCCTCCACTTTGAACTAGGCACTTTGCCCATCTTTAGCTGTGAGATGAGTGTTTTTATTTTATTTCCCGATATAGGAGCCCCAGAAAGCAAATCACCCATCATAAAAGACAAATTTTCTAGATCCCTAGTTTCCTAAATTTTATCTGCATGTATCTCTTACAGACCAATGCTATGATAGCACACTGTAGCTAAAGAATCTTTCATTATGTTTCTCTACCTTGATAACTTTAATTCCTGTAATTGCCCAACCACATACAGGCAGTCCTTGACTTATGACTATAGTTGGGACCAGCTTCCACTGTAAGTTGTTGAGGTTGTAAGTTGAGTCAAACCCAATTTCATGACGATATTTAGAATGGTTAAGCAAATCACACCAGTTATTGTGAATTCACAGTCATTAAGTGATCACTGCAGTTGGAAATTGAATCCATTCTTCCAAATGAATCCATTCTTCCAAATGAGAGTTTTTTTGCCAGAACCAGCAGAAAGTCACAAATTGCAATATTATGACCACAGAACACTGCAATTGGTTGTAAATGTGAGCTGGTTGCCAAGCGCATGAATGGGAATCACACTTACATGGGGATAGTGCAATGGTCCTAAGATTTGACTTTTTTCAGCTCATAACTTTGAACGGTGGGTAAATTAATGGCCATAGGTTGAGGACTCCCTGTAGTTGAGGACTCCCTTCCAGAGCTACAACCAAGTGGGACTCTGCATGACACAATGTCAGTGGTGTCAACTTCCACACAGGATGGAATCAGTGGTAACATGTCAGGCCTAGTAAGATGTTGAGTTGTGACAGTTCCCATTTTCTCAGCCTCTTTGTCTTAGCAAATATTATTGTTCTGGCCAGATGTTCATATTTTGTCATTATTCCAACAGACTGAAGCAAATTTCAAAGGGAGATGTGAGTGCTGCTTTCTTGCAATTGCCATCAGGCTGAGAAAGCAAAATTAAAAAGTACAGGCTCTGTTCCGGTCCCTCAAATTAATCTCAGCACTGGGAACTTGATGGGCACCTCTAAGTATTTTTGCAATAGGAGGGAAGTATTGTGCTACTTTCCCCTGATATTTTTTAAATCTCAATTGAGTCTACAGCCCTAAATTTCTAGTGATCTCCATCCAGGTATTGATCATAATGGATCTTGCTTAGATGCAAGGATGGCTAGGTATTACCAGGGCAGATCCATTTCATTGGCTCAGTTGAGAGGACATTTTTGCTTCATTCCTGATTTATTCCTTTTACAACTGACTGCGACCACCAATTTCAGAATAAATTATAGCTGTAACATCTACAACCACATTCTACCTGGCTGTTATAATTACGAAGCCCAGCAGAGGGGAAGTGGTTAGGCTACATCCAGCCTCAAACTAGCTTGAGCAAAGCAGATGATACCACAAGGCAGAGATTAAGAGATGGTCAATTTAATCTGGAGCACATTAGTTCAAGCTACAAATCAAAGCATCCTTACATCTGCAACAACTGTTCCACTGTTTTAGAATATATGCCAGCACACAGAAAGCTGAAATACTAGAGCAATACCAGAAAAGATAAAAAGGATATGCAAAACATTTCAAATTTAAAATGGGGAAGATCGAAACTGTTTCACATTTGAATTAGATATTTTAAATATTTTGTGTATTTCACAAACAAAACTTAAAAGATCCTCTTTTCTGCTCATCTGGTCCAAAACCTGACAGCGTTTCTTCATTTAAAAGTAATTCCTGTCTACGGCAATATTAGTATAGCAGATAAACCTTTCTTCTCATGTCAACGGAGAGATTATTTCACCATTGCTCATATAATTAGCATTACAAATATGCATCAGTCTTCTCCAGCTGGTGTCCTAAAGATGACAATGCTGGCAACAGATCACATTTGTTGAGATGCCACAGATCTGAAGAAAGTAGGTTTATGGCAACTGTACTAACTTCATGTATTAGAATTGATATAAATGTTGCTATTTGATACACAAATTATCCAAAATATGGAAATTAGGGAAATGGCATCTAAAAGACAACTTTGGTGAGCTACAATCCACTTGATTGCATGTGAATTGATTCCTGAATTATCAATAGTGAAATGAAAAGCTGGAGGTAAGAGGAAGACAATTACTGACCAATTGTGTAAAAAAAGGCAGATTTCTTTTCTGTTTTGCATCAATGGACTGATGAACTGATACAGGGAGATAAAAGAATAAATCCTGACATGGTTTAATCCATGAGAAATGTGTGGACCTTCCTGATAGATTCAGGGTGAGTGTATTTTTGCAAGACTTTTGCTCAACCAAAGAGGAATCATTTGGGGAGGCCATTCCTGACTTCCATTTTTCTTTTCTGGTTTGGCCAAGGCAGGCAGCCAGGCCCGGCTGTGGATGATGGGGAGCTTCGTGCGCTTGAACCTGATCCGCAAGCCCCAGGGAGAGGGAGGCGGGTCTGGATACAGCTGTGCAAGAGACGGAATTGGACTTTCTTCTCACAACCCAGCCGCGCTTCGAGGCCTCCATCTTTCCCAAAACTTTCCGACTTCCGGACCCATCATGCTGCACCCACGAGGAAGTCAGTCTGGTCACCTGTTCCGGCGGCGGAGGAAGAGGGATGCAGCCCATCCTCCAGGTAGGCACTGCGAAAAGTGAAAGGGGGTTGAAAAAAAAAAAGGCATCTGGTTGGCTGGGGCGGATAGGTGTTGTAGTCCACACCCACCCCTATCGCTTGCAAAGTCTGACGGGGAGGGAATCGATGAGGTTGCAGGCACCTGTAAACCCCTCCATTCCCCCCCCCCGTTTACAGAGCGGGAGGCGGCCCGGGCTGTGGATGATGGGTCTTGGAGTCCCGCGGGAAGACGAGAGCCGCAGGGACCAAACGGCCTTTCCGAACTGAAGCGGCTTCTCTGGCATCGGAGAGAGATTCGTGGGCGCTTTTTTCCGCCTTGGGGATAAGCCCCTCGAGCCGACCCGGAGACCCCCACCCGGCCTCAGCTTGGTTCGCCTTCAAAATGGCCGCCCAGTGGCAGCCAGCGCATAGGGCCACTCCCTCCTGGCGCTCCGGACTCTATGATCCCCTCGCCTTTCCTTTCCGCTCTGCGCCATTCCAGCCGCTCCCTTCGGCCGAGCAACGTGACGGGAGAGGGGGACGGCGGGCCCAGTGAGCATGCGCACGCCGCGGGGCGTGGCGAAGGAAGCCGGTCTCGTCACTTCCTCTATTGCGCGGGCCGCCGCCCGGCACCCAACCAATCAAGGCGTCGCCTTGCGCTCCCTCCCCCCGCCGTGCTCCCTCCTCCCTCCCGACTTACCCTCGCCGTTTCCGGCCCCGAGTTCCTTAGTAACAATGGAGCATAAAATGGCCGCTTGAGGGAGAGAAGCGGAGCCAGGAAGGGACGCAGGCGCCGCCGAACCAGCCAGGCCGAGGAGACGCGTCGGCGGGCGGAAGAAACGGGAGACGGGACGGAACGACGCCGCGGCCTCTGGGGCGGTACGAGGGGGCGCGGCGGCGGTGGCGGCCAGACTCTGGACGGGCGGCTGAGGGGGAAGAGGGCGGACGGGGCGGCGGCGCTCGCGGCCTCGGGGTGGGGGGCGCCCTCTCGGGTCGAGCGGCCACGGGGCCCGTCCCCCACCCAGGGCCGCTGCCCCCTCCGTCCTCGCGAGGCGGGCGGTTCTCCCGATCCGCTGGATTACGACTCCCATCGCCCCTGGCCGGCGGGGCTGTCAGCCTCCGAGGCCTTCCCTCCGCTTGGAACGAGGAGAGAGGAGGGAGGCCCGCCTTTGCCCCGCTGCGGAGAGCGGCGGTCTAACTGGGCAAGCGCGAGGCCCGGGCCTGGCTTGGCGTTACCGCCTGGCCTCCCTGCGCCCGCCTCTCCAGTCATCGCGGCCCCGGCCTCAATCGGGACAGCCTCTCGGCGACGACCCGATGCAAGGAAATCCGGGTTCTTGGTCTCCTCCGAGCCCCGTGTCTGATCCGGAGGGAGGGAAGGAAGGGAGGCTTCTGATGTGTCATGGCTGTTGGTTGAAAGTCACGGCTCTGGCAGGAAAATCCCCCCCCCCCCCAGCGTGACGGTCGCAGAAAAGCCTCTTTCGGTTCGTCAGGTCAGGTGCATTCCTCTCCTTTTCGCTTTTCCTCCAGCCCCCCCCCCCCTTTTTCCGGGGGGATTTTTCTCCGTGGGAATAAGTCATTATTCACGTGTGTCCATAGGGTGTGGTAGATGCAGGAAGTGGGAAACGGGGCCTGCTTTTTTCCTTTCCTGGGTCATCCCCTCTGAGGGTCAAGGCTATTAATTTTGGGGGTTCCTTTATACTGGTTCCAAAAAGTCATGTCTGTAAATTAGAAATAGTCTGGTTTTAAATCTGAGTTTATTTGGCCCCTAAATCAAATGGTAGTAATTTGGGTTGTCCTTGGTTCACCAATGTGGGTTCATCCAATACTAGAAAGACACATTCGTAGTTACTGTAGTGATCAGGACCCATTCAGATATTTGTCACCCCTAACCGAATAGGAAGCACCTAGTTTTATTATTTTATGCCTTCATCCTTTTTGGGTTTTTGTGATTTGGACAGTCCAGCCACTTGTTAACAATACCACTTTATGATGACAAGAATGTCAATTATACTGAATGTGTGCAGGAATAGCTACCTTCAGGATGTAGGTAATTATATAGGAAATGTTCGAGTTACTCCTGGTTTTGATATAGGGAATTTTAAATGGGTTAAGTTACCAGCTGTACTGAATTCTGCCAAAAGCTCTGGACAGAAACTCAAATACTTTAATATGAAAATAATTGACATTTAAGTCAAATTACATTTGCTTTTAAATGATCAGCTAGCATATAATAGCTTCATTGCATGTGGTATTTAACTTTTTTTTTTTTAAGGTAAGAGTTACCCCAAACAACTTTTAATTCAAATTTGAGAAGTACATAGACAGGAACTATGTTGGTAGCATCTACCAATTTGTTAACATCTGCTCTTTAGCATGCAGTGTTCTGCTTGGGATATGGAAGTGACTTAAACTGAACTCTTTCAGAGAAGATGTGAAATTGGAAAGAGGAGGGGGTGGAAATGAGACTTGACTGAAGCTGGGTTGGATTTCCAAGCGTAAGTAACAGGAAGCCAATAGACCAGTGAGGTCACCTCCTCTTACAAAATAACCCAAAATTGATAGTCCTGGGGCAGTGAAAGCTGCAAGTGAGTGAGCAGTATGTGAAGATTTTGTTTGAAAGGAAAGATAAGCTAATTCTTTTTAAAAAGATTTGGTGGTGGCTTGCTTTGGATAATTACCAGGAGCATTGGTACATTGGTACAGTTAAATTTAATTACTGGTGTGCCATGGTAGTCAACCATTTGTTATTTCTGTGCTTAATAACTGTTAAGCTTTATTTCTCTCCAGGGATGTCAGTGCTACTAAGGATGCAGTGTGAATCCCTGCCAAGTTGAGGAAAACTTCACATGAAGAGTTTCAGTGTTTTGGTATACCAATTAGGCTGCTCTGGTTGGAGAGAAAAAAATGTCCTTTTATTTTTCCAACCAATATGCCATCTTGAAAAAACCCTAACCCTAACCTTTGGTAGCAAATCTACCACAAATGCATATACAGTAACAGAAAAAAAGAAATAGAAAAAAGATTTAGAAGAATATTGATTGAAGTCTTTAACAGTTGATTACATGAAAAAATGCATTTAAATTCAGAAGTTTAACATTTGGAAGATTTGTCAACTCAAAACTATTTTAATCTAAGACAATTTGAAAGATGAGTCATCTACTACAGTAAAGTTATATTCTGGAAAATATATAAGGATTGTTAGGCAATTTATAGCACATCTAGGCTTGAATGGAAACTAGACATTACAAGTGCACAATTCTCAGTACCTCTAGAGGTTTCTGTTTTACTCATGCTTATGTTCTGCCACTTCTAGTCAGAAATGCAGTTTAGCTGTCTAGTGTTTCTCTATTGACTTTTTTGCATTCTCCAGCCTTCGTTAAAAGATTAGAAGTGGGTCAGATATTTCCATTTTTTCTCTCCCCACTCCATTTTCCATAGTTTTATACAATAAAGCTTGCATTCCAGATTCTACCCCTGATTAGTACTTTCTGTGTCAATTGATAATTGTTTGGCAATTATCAAATATTTGTATAAGATGATTCATTCTTAAGGCAACAACTGGAGGGGGAAAAAAAAAGACTTCAGCAGGAAAGGAATGTTTGGTCCAAGCTTAATTACATAATATCCAAGAGGTTGAAACCAACTTTTCTGTACTCAGTCAAAAATGATGGTAACAAAGGATGAGCATGAGAAAGAGAAGAGGGTTGAGATGCAAGGAAACATAAGATGGTGGTCGGCATAATTAACTCTTTTCAATAGTTGAAAACCTTGTGGTAAAATTGCCTAAAACTATAGACATTACAATCTGGGAGGTGCAGCTTTGATTTATTTTTTTCTTTTTCCCAGATAGCTAAAGTGATTAACTTTTGAAAAGTCGGGGAACTACAGTATATGTGGATGTTTACATGATCTTTGGAAGGCTGGATCTGGTTTAGAGTGATAGAGTCTGTTCTAACATAATTTTTTGATGTCAATAAATTATGTAAGCCTTGATATTCAGTTGAGTCACTACTGTCCATCCCAGAAGTTTGTGTAGAAAAACTGGCTAGAGGCACAAATGTCCAGATCATTTCACACTAGCTTCAAAAAGAATTTTGGGAGATGATCTTGTGAAACATTTCTACAGACAGAATGGTTTTCTTTTCTTTTTTTTAACCAGTGGGGAGATTCGTGTAGAACCAATCCTTAATATTTTGTAGATGTTTACTCTGGTTGCATTGAATTGGAGTTGGCTATACAGAATGTGGCCTGTGATCTTGAAAGAGAGCTTTCTATCACTTTAAAATTTTGCTTCAACCTGGTTATGGGGATGGCAGGTGGGGTGAAATTTGTTCACTTTTCGCTTTTTGAGAGGCTATCCTGAAGTATGGTTGCAGGAATAAGGTATATCTAGTCTAGAAAAGAAAGACTAGAGGTGATATGCTAGCAGTCTTCCAATATTTGAGAGGCTGCCACAAAGAGGAGGGGGTCAACCTATTTTCCAAAGCACCAGAAGGCAAGACAAAAAATGGAAATGGATCACTGGAGTTTTTTAAGAAGAGACTGGACAGCCACTTGTCTGAAATGGTGTAGGGTCTTCTGCTTTAGCAAAGGATTGGACTAGAAGACCTCCAAAATCCCTCACAATTCTGGTATTCTGTTATTTATAATCTTATTTTTCTTTGACTTCAAAAAACAGAGTTAGCCTAATGCAGGGGTAGGCAATCTTGGCTCTTTTATGACTCATGGACTTCAACTCCCAGAATTCCTGAACCAGCATGGGAGTTGAAGTCTACTAGTCATAAAAGAGCCAAGGTTGCCTACACCTGGCCTAGTGCATCCATAAAATCTTTTGGCTGATTAGGCACCAAATGCTGTCCGGATATTTTGGCCTTCAACTCCCATCAATCTGATTGCCCTTTCAGTCAGCACAGTGTAACTTCCTAACCTGTTTAATTGTTCTTCCCATCAGTTTCCGTCAGTTCCTTAATATATAGAAATTAATTTCCTTAATTTCCCGAGGAACCACTTTTTAGACTGGCTTATAATGAATGGGGCCATGCAGACCTTGGGGAGATTTAACTTGACACGGTCATGCAGTTTGTCTCAGGCCATTTGAGTGACAGGTCAGAAGAGCTTTTCAGCACAGCATCTGACCAAAAGCTAATCTGATTCAACTTGCTGATTCTAGGTAAAACAGCTCTTTTTTTTTTTTTTTTTTTTTTTTGAGTCAATCATCACCCTGAACAAGATAACTCCAATGGATTCACAACTCTTTGCCAAGGACAAGTCAATCAATCACACTTTAAAACAGATTCCTTATCTATCCACAGTAGGATGAAGGCCATTCTGCATGTTTCCAACCAATACGGTCCTGGGCTTTCTTTTGCCAATTGGGCCTGCAATACTTGCGGATGTCATCAATTTGTCTTGTTTTAGGTTTCTTTCATGGACGCTTTTGATCAAGTGGGATCTGTTCTGTTGCTGCCTTGATCCACCTGTCCTTTGTCCTTCTTGCTATGTGACCAGCCCATTCCCTGTTCAATGCTTTTTCTCTTCTGATGGCATCTTATACTTCCGTTTGTTCTCTAATCCATACGTAGGTCTTTCTATCTTGTCCTGTGATGCCAAGCATCTATCTTTCCATGGCTCTTTGCGCCACTTGTAGCTTTTGTATCGAGATGTATGTATGTATGTGTATGTGTATGTATGTATGTATATATATATATGTTTTCTGAGGTTTTCGCGGGTGTTTGTATGTAGGTCTTTGGTTCGGGTTTTCTCCCGCGTAAAATTGGAAGTGTCTTGGCGACGTTTCGACGAAGTCCCATTCGTCATCTTCAGGCTGGTGTTTTCAGCTTCGTGCTTCGAGCAGCAATGTGTGGTCTTAGCTGTTTCTTCCTTTTAACTGCCAGTGGGGGTATGAATCCCACCCAATCAGTTCATACCCCCACTGGCAGTTAAAAGGAAGAAACAGCTAAGACCACACATTGCTGCTCGAAGCACGAAGCTGAAAACACCAGCCTGAAGATGACGAATGGGACTTCGTCGAAACGTCGCCAAGACACTTCCAATTTTACGCGGGAGAAAACCCGAACAACCAAAGACCTACATATATATATAGATATATATATATTATATATATATATATATATATATATATATATATATATATATATATATATATATATATATATATATATATTAGTAAGAATAGTGAAAATAAAAATATGATTCCTGGGTGAATCCATAGTCAATTACCAATAAAACGTGAACACCAGGAATATAATAAACTATAAAAGTTTAATACCATCACCGATCACCAATCTTTCGTCAGATGCTTCTGACATCGTCAGCAGTTAAATCAATTAGGACCTACGACAAGATCTAGGAGCCGTGTGCAAATGACGGCTCACCTATAAAGGCACTCTCCCACAGACCAGCATTAACCCTGAGGTTTTCTGAGGTTTTCGCGGGTATTTGTATGTAGGTCTTTGGTTGTTCGGGTTTTCTCCCGCGTAAAATTGGAAGTGTCTTGGCGACGTTTCGACCACACATTGCTGCTCAAAGCACGAAGCTGAAAACACCAGCCTGAAGATGACGAATGGGACTTCGTCGAAACGTCGCCAAGACACTTCCAATTTTACGCGGGAGAAAACCCGAACAACCAAAGACCTACATATATATATATATATATATATATATATATATATATATATATATATATATATATATATATATATAAAATTGGTGTCTCTATAGTAGCAGTAATACCTTTTATGCATCTATAACTACTACAAATAGTGCAGCATCAAAAATCATGCTCACTACAGTCCAAGTTAAAACAAACTAAAATATAGACTTTTGGTAATCTGACCTGTGACATTTAATTACAGGTAGTCCTCGACTTACGATAGTTTAGTGACAGTCTGATGTTACAAGGCATTTTAAAAAGTGACTTAATGATTGTTTTTCACACTTATACCAGTTGCGGCAACAACAACACCCCCCCCCCCGCCGCAATGGTCACATGATCAAAACTCAGATGCTTGGCAACTGGCTCATATTTATGACGGTGGCCATGTCTCTTTTGCGACCATCTGACAAGCAAAGTAAACTTACCAGACATATTACTAACATAACAATTGCAGTGATTCACTTAACAACTGGGGCAACAAAGGTCGTAAAATGGGGCAAAGCTCCCGTAACAAATTTTCATTTAGCCACATAAACTTTGGGCTCAGTTGTCATAAGTTGAGGATTATGTGTCGCGAAATTGGTATTTAAACAGCAAAGCATTTCTGCATAACGTTAGTCGGGAGCCTCTTTCAGTCCAAAGACCAAACTGGTTCAGAGCAAGTGTGTCAGGGCTGCAAGCGTGTCATCAGCAGGCATTTTGGTACAAAGCAGGCTCAGACACTCTAACTTGACCCAGAATTGCAAGTCATACCAAAGATGTTGCTCTAATGTGGGCCATTGAATCATCATACAAAATTTATTTTTTTTTTAAGTTCAGAATCTTCAAAAATTAGAGAAATGTCAAAAGTCTCAACTTGCTACATGTGGTATTGAATTTTGGAGAAGAGAAGCAATGCCTCTTTCTCAACATTGTTGGTCCCCAGAAATCCTTGTCTCCAACTAGTTGTTAGGATTTAAAGTGGCCTTTACTGACCTCAGTGGGAGAAATATTTTTTTATTGCCAAGAGGATTTTCTTCCATATGCCTTGCAACAGTGACAAAGGGAAGATGAGTGCTTGTCTGCTCAGAAGTGACTCTTCAGAAATGTCTGAACATTTTTGATGTTTTGTTAGAAATCTTCCCATAAAAAGATTGGAGGCCCATGTTTTTCCATGCCTAGCCTTAATATTTGTTACAACTTCTTAAAATCTTATTTCAGTTGCAGGTACAATGTCCAAAAAATTACAATAAATTAACCTTCATCACAATATTAACTCTCTCCCTCCTTCCAGTGGTATATTTCAAATAACCTGGTTTTAGTTTTCTGCTTATCCGTTTGGATGAAAGCAAGAGGCACCAATCATTAGCTCCGTTTAATTTAAAGAACAATTACAGTGGGTCATCTGAAAGGCAAATTTCTGATTGTCTGCCAAGCACTACTGTATTTTGAAAACTCTTCATTCAGTTTTGCTGATGGAATTGAACATTACAATTTAATAAGTGGATCCTGCTTTTACTAAGCTACATGATGATGCTATTATTGTGAGTTGTGTTTATCTCAAGCCACAAGAAGGCCCGTGATGTATAGAGGCTTTTTTCCCTTATTTTACGAGCTCTTTTTTAAACCTAGTTCAATTACTAGATAATTGGATCCTGATTTTATAATGTGGTTTGCAGAGATTAGCTCCCTGCTTCCTATTTATCTCTTCAGTTATTCTCAGAAGCCTTCCAGATGTCTTCACAAAGACAAGTTAGGTGTGTAGTCACAGGGAAGAAGACTCTGCTTAAGGATTACTTCCCCCATAAGGATTCAAAATTAACTCCTGTGCTGTGCTAACATCTTCTCACCCCTCGCCCCAAGATTCCCCTTTCACCAAGCACTTTTGTTGATAAATGCCTGTATTAAAGCAGATGACAGCTTTTGTTTCTTATAATTTTCCTTATATAAGGAATGTGCATGAAATGAGAAATGGGGCTTGCCCTGATCCTGGAACAAACATCACTGCTTGAAAAGTCTGAACCGTTTTGGATGAGCTAGTATAGCTAGGATATGGCTTGTGTGTCTCCCTGCCCTACCAATTATGTGGCCTGTATGCCGATCTATGCATTCCCTTCTAGCTTTCCCTCTTGCCACAGGTAGTCACTGCAGTATGGAACAAGCTGCAATATAGTAAAAAATATCCCACTTGTTTGTCCTCCCACCAGTGTTCTCCCTATCTTGCTTATCCACAGCTGCTATCGCAGGGATCCATCCTTGCTCTTGCCAAGGAATCCTCCAGCCTGGAATTACCCCCATTTTGGTTCAAACCTGGAACATCCCCAAACTTCAAAATGTGAATTTTAGTCCTGATGTAGACTGCAACTGACTCTTCTATGCAGAGTACGGTTCAGTCACGGAAGACTTTTCTTATCTATTTTTCTGCTATTTATTTTAACGCCTTTAAGCAATTTTATAATCTATTTAGAGTACTTTTGGGGGAATTAGTAATGCATAACAAACACGACCTGGGATAAAGACACCTGTGTATTGGGAGTGGAAAGTAGGGTGGACATGCAGACATTCTACATCTAATGAAGTCATGCTTTAGAAGTCTGCCCTGATTAGCGATGCCCATGGGACATCAGATCGGAGTAAAAGTTTTGGGGATCACAGGATAACAGATTTGGGGTTTTGATGACTCAGCTTGAGCAGTTTATTATATTACTGGGAAAGATGAGTTTAGAGTTTAATCCACCTAATTCTCAGTAACAGTTTAAGTTATTGGTGTTCAAGTACCCAAGTTGCCGGTCTTCTCATCTTCTTTCTTTGGCATCAAAAACTTCCACTAATGTCTTCTGGAACTTAGAATAGTCCAGCTCAAAACTTCCTTCTCAGTCTACATTTTGTTTCCAAAGTATGGATACACCCATTTAAATTCTGTTTCTAGTCTCTCCAAAGTATAGTACATTATTAAAAGAAAATATTAAAAACAATATATTGTTAGGGCAAAAAATGTTGAAAGGATGGTGTTTCGGTTCCAAGTACTGTTGTTGAAACCTGGCAAGTAGTAATCTCATAAAAGTTAAAAGTGAACACAAAAGTTTTTTTAATCTTTCAGATCTTTGCTGTGCAATATAGACTGCTCTAAGAAGCTGTTTCTATATCTGTTTTGTTCCTGTGTCCAAATAGGTATATGTATGTGATGCATTGTAAATTAACCTGTAAATTAACAAAATGAAATTCAGTGGAGAGAAATATAAGGTTCTACATTTAGGAAGAAAAACTGAATATACATGTACAGATTATGTGAAACTTGGCTCAGTAGTTGTAACTGTGTGAGGGATCTTGGAGTCCTAGTGGACAATCATTTAAAAAAATATGAGCCAGCAGTGTATGGTAGTAGCCAAAAAAGTTAATACAATCCTAGTCTGCATTAACAGAGGGATAGAATCAAGATAACGTGAAGTACCACTTTATAAAAAGGATGTTGAGACTCTGGAAAGAGTGCAGAGAAGAGCAACAAGGATGACTGGGGGGCTGGAGGCTAAAACATACGAAGAACGGCTGCTGGAATTGGGTATGTCTAGTTTAATGAAGAGAAGGATGATGGGTGACATGATAGCAGCCTTCCAGTATCTCAGGGGCTGCTCCAAAGAAGAGGGAGTCAAGCTATTCTCCAAAGCGCCTGAAGGCAGGACAAGAATCAATGGATGGAAACTAATCAAGGAGAGAAACAACCCAGAACTAAGGAGAAATTTCCTGACAGTGAGAATACTTAACCAGTGGAACAGCTTGCCTCCAGAAGTTGTAGGTGGTCCATCACTGGAGGATTTAAGAAGAGATGAAATGATATAGGGCCTCTTGCTTGAGCAGGGGCTTGGACTAGAAGACCCCCAAGAAAAACTCTGTTTTTCTGTTAAATCTCCCAACTTTGACTTGCGGTCAGATTGTTCGTATTGTTAAAAGTTTATAAGTGGAATTATGTCTGTATTTGATTTTGATTCGAGTGCTGTATTTTTGCTTGCGTGTATTCGAATAGATAGTGTAATCTCCCATATATTTTAGTTTTTAATAACACATTGTAATTACTTTTTAGTGTACATTGTCTTGCCTCATTTTTTTTTTTAAGACGGTAATTGAGAATGAAGAATTTTACCAAATTCTCGGGAGTCCTTAAGCATTGTAAAGGATATTAATCATTGGTTACCTGTAAGATAATAAATAAGCAAAAAAATTACTACACATCTTAGCCACTGATGACTAACATTGGCATTTGTTATGTAGTTACTTCCTGTTTATTGATATCCAGGATTTGCAAATTGCAGGGAGACCATTGTCTGTCCCTGACACTGTGATGATACTGGATAATATGGGAAGTGCTGCTTCCAAGTTGGGGGGGGGGGAAACCTAAGGTAAAATAATAGCTTAAATAAAAGATTTTCAATGCACGTAGTTAAAAGGCCAAACATTTGTTGCTGGTATTACTTCAGAATTGGTCATTGCCATAATTTTCTGAGGAAGAAGGTTACTCAAACCTGTCTTCCTGAAACAGGACTCGCGTGTTTTCTTTTTGCTTATAACTATGCCTCAGAAACATGGTCACTATTTGCTTCTTTCTACATGTGCCTCGAACAAGCTGCTAATGCTTACTTTGCGTGTTTTAAGAAGCGCCTCTGTTCAAGTAATTCTGAGGGTAAAAAGTACAAGCTTATGTTTGGCCTACTTGTCATTTGGCATGTTAGATGCTCCAAAAGCATCACTGTATTTTAAAAGATGTGTATCAAATAGGAAAATATAGCTTCTTAAGAAGATTTTTAAAATAATTAATTTTAATTAATTAATGGATATTAAAATATCCATTATTGCGCCAGAACCAAATCTGTAACACTTTACGTTATAGAGCAGGGATCCCCAACCTCTGGGCTGCAGACCAACACTGGTCTGTGGCCCGCCAGGAACTAGTCCACGCAAATGAGCAAAGCCCCATCTGTGCATGTGTGGGATCTAGGCGACACACAAAACCATGCCTTCCTGTCCGTGGAAAAACTGCCCTCCACGGAGCCAGTTTCTAGCGCCCAAAATGTTGAGGGCTGCTGTTATAGAGGATAATGGGAACATATATCCACTCTTTGATAATTCCCCCTTTTTTATAGTTATCCATGCTGAGAATTTCTTACCACCCAAGTTACAGGAAAAAAATGCAGCTAATAACCATCTTCTTGCATCCAGAATGGTTTTCTGAACTGTCCTGCCCCCATCTCATCCTTCACCCAAATGCTCCTAGGAAGAAGACCAGTACCAGCTGCTTTATTTGATAATCTACAGTTTTTTAAAACAACAACGGGGTAATGAGCTCAAAGGGCTATGAAACTCTATATTTTGATTGAAGCTTGGGATAAAACTCTAGAACACAAGCTGAAAGACCCTATGTACTGAGATAGAGACATTTTAAGCTCAGGATATTTGGCATCCGTAGGTCATGACTTGCCTTTCTTTCAATAGTCTTATTCGTAGATCAAAACAAATAACCACAGGCATCTTCCTAATTCTGTAGTAGAAAACGTAACACTCAATTGTCTCCTCTTGGATGTCATGATTAAGGATTCATCTCAGGGTGACTCATTAGATGAGCAAATGGCTGGTTATGTATATGATCCAGGTGAGTGATGTCTCACTCTTCCCCGTATCTGGGAGGTAGCCAAGCAATTGCCAATGGCCCGGATGTTGACACAGGGGAGGTTCTTCTTGAAGAAGATAAATTGCTCCATCAAGCTAGAATCCAGGCATAAATGATACGCTGAAAAAGCCACTTGTTCAGGATATTGGCTGGTGAGCAAGTCGCATAGAGGTAGTTCTTGTCTTACAACAGTTCCTTTAGTGACTGTTTGAAATTACAACAGCACTAGAAAAAAGTGGCCTATGACTGTTTTTTCCACTTAGGACCATTGCAGCATCCCCAGGGTCACATGATCAAAATTCAGACACTTGGCAACTGACTCAAGTTTATGACGGTTGCAGTGTCCTGGAGTCATGTGATCCCCTTTTGCTACCTTCTGACCAGCAAAGTCAACGGGGAAGCCAGATTTCATTTAGCAACTGTGACTGACTTAAGAACTGCAGTGGTTCACTTCACAAGAAAAGGTTGTGAAATGGGGCAAAATTCACTTAACAGAAATTGTGGGCTCAATTGTGATTGTAAGTCGAGGACTACCTGTATTATCAGACAGGTAGTGCAGATTGGACATATAATAACATGCTTGGGGCTGACTAGTATTGAGCCATAGTGGAACTTAACCCTGGTTCATAACAAGTGTGATTTGAGGTTGCCATAGCTCTGCCAGTTTTACATCTAACTTTCCCAGGACCTTTTTATCCAAG
This sequence comes from Crotalus tigris, assembly GCF_016545835.1. NCBI lineage: Eukaryota > Metazoa > Chordata > Lepidosauria > Squamata > Viperidae > Crotalus > Crotalus tigris. The sequence continues at coordinate 53,963 of NW_024100475.1, forward strand.
TACCAAAGGCAGAATATAGCTCAGCATAGCAGCGTCTGTGCTTAAGTGACTATCTGCTCCTGAAAGCTCAGAAAACCCAGTCGTGTGTCTTTAACAACAGATATGTGGAATTACACTGGATGTGCTGAGAAATTGAATCTTGGGTTAGTCCAGTGTTTCTCAACTTCGGCTGCTTGAAGGTGTGTGAACTTCAACTCCCAGAATTCCCCAGCCAGCTCCACAAGCTGCCAAGGCTGAGAAACACTGGGTTAGTCTAATTTAATCTGATGTTGCTTAGCATCCTCTTCTTCACACTCAGTGGAAACGATTATTGTACAGCCTCTATAAGAAAACTAGTGGCAGCTTCAGTCATTATGATAATCTTAGTATTGGTCTGTCCCCTACTAAGGTCTCCTTGCACGATTAAATGGAGTTAGTTTAGCAACAGAACTATTGCTGTCAAATTGCTCTTGACTTCATTTGACCTGTCTGCCTTTGACCCCAAAGTCATAGTTGAGATTATCTGCTCAAACAGTTATTCAACACACATTAACCTCTTCTGATGTTTTGAGGTCCAATATTTTAGAATGGAAACATACCCAGCTGCCTGGATGCTATATAGCAGGGGTCCCCAACCCCTGGTCCATGAATCTGTGTCGGGCCGCAGCATGCCAGCAACCGGTCCACACAAACAAGCAAAAACCCCTCCGCGGGATGCAGGCAGCACACAAAACCACGCACCCTCCCGTCCGGGGAAAAGCCTTTCTCCACGGAACCGGTCTCTGGGTGCCCAAAAGGTTGGGGACCTCTGCTATATAGTGTAGATGCTGGTGGCAGATGTCCATTTGGACTCTCTTTACCTCATTTGTGCAGTGAGAGAAATATAAAACACACTTTCTTTATCATTAGTGGAATAAATGGTGGTGAGGTTAATGTTCATGTTGAAATCTATTTACAGTAGATTGTTTTTCCTGAATAAGTGATATAGCGAGTGCACCACTTATGCTAAGGGCAATATATGAGAAGATCTAGATAATCTAGGTCTCCAAGGAAGATGGGCGATTAAGAAATATAAAATGTAAATAATAATTGGTTGAATTAGGTTGAGAACATGCCAGACTCTCTTATCTTCCACCATATTTGATGATTGATCATCCATGCTGTCATCTACATGAAGTCTAATGCCTTAAATCACAATACCACTAATGGTTCCTTGACAAGGTATGCCATGTTCTGCTGATTCATAGCTTGGATTGTAGAAGAGACAGGATGATATCTAAAGTGGTACTGTAGATGTTCTCAGAGTGTGTTGCCTTTCCTCCTGCTGTATCTTCATTGCGGTAGGTCGTAGCTAGGAAGCACTACCTCTCAGCTTCAGGCTTAAAGTACACATCCTTGGGTGTAGAGCATGTTTACGTGTGTGTATTTTTGTGTTTTAGCCTTTTGTGTTTATGGATGGTCTGGTGGGTTCTCTTGAATGCAGCACCTCTTATTCTGGACTAGATTTCAGAGGAGGCAATTCCTCCTGTGTTTATCCTCCATGCTGGCCCGTTCACAGGGAGAGGTGGTCTTACATTTGTGTCAGGGAAGAGCTTGTCCCCAGGACTGGGGCCCAGCTACACCCTCCTCTGTCACGGGGCTAGCTGATGCCTTTATTCTGCCCAACAGTTCTTACAATGAAGCTGTCTTGTTGTAAACACCTTCCCCTCCTCCCTTGGGGGATTAGAACACATTCCCAGCTCTTCTTCTGATTTCTGAAATTGCTACACAATTTTAGCCATTGTTACACTGTTTACAGTGACCAGTGTTTCTCAACCTTGACAATTTTAAGGCATGTGGACTTCAACTCCCAGAATTCCACAGCCAGCATTGCTGGCTGTGGACTTCTGGGAGTTGAAGTCCACGTGCCTTAAAATTGTCAAGGTTGAGAAACACTGGTACACAGACATTAAAACTACCCTGTTAACAGTTAACAGAATAAAAATAAACAGAAGATTCAAATAATATATCAAGATCATATAATGCATATCTATCTTGTGGACAGGTGTGCTCTCTTTTTAACCACAGTTTGATTTCTGCAGCCTGTATGACATTCTATATAGTTTTTCTATGTTTCTGTAGGGCAGTGGTTCTCAACCTGTGGGTCGGAGACCCCATTTGGGGTCGAACGACCATTTCACGGGGGTCGCCAAACAAGGCTGTCCGCCATTTTCTTCCCCTTTTCTTTGGCCACGCCCCTGGAACCCGGTGATGTATAAGTGGTTGGGGGTCACCACAACATGGGGAACTGTATTATGGGGTCGCGGCATTAGAAAGGTTGAGAACCACTGCTGTAGGGTGATGATATATGTGTATATTCTTCACTGAAGTTTAGTTATATGGAGTATGGAGTTAGACATCCCTCTCCCCAAAATTGGCTGATCTTCTTTTTTTTTTTTTTTACTTTTATTTTTTAGAAATATTTTCTACTTTTATCAACATGGAAAGCTCAGAGGCTAATAATAAAGGAAATATCAATCAGTCGGAAGCTCAGCGCCGGAGTCAGCTGGACCGGTTGGACCGAGAAGAAGCTTTCTATCACTTTGTAAATAATCTGAGTGAAGAAGACTACAGGCTGATGAGAGATAACAACTTACTAGGCACACCTGGTACGCCGCTTTCTTAGCTTGCCATTCAGACAGTAAGAATCTTGCCGTCCTGCTGTTAACCCAGCAGTTATTTAATTTCAGTCGCTCACGATGGTTGTCATAGAGTCATAGATCTGGAAGGGACCTTGGAGGTCTTCGAATCCAACCCCCTGTGAAAGATAGGAGTCCTTATAGCAGTGGTTCTCAACCTTTTTAATGCCGCGACCCCCCAACCGGTCGTAAGTCGAGGACTACTCAACCGGTCGTAAGTCGAGGACTATTCCACTGGTGCAGCACCGTTTGCAGACTGGGACTTTTGGCGGGCTCAGCAGGGCAGAGACAGCCTGGACAATTCCTATTGGCTTTGGAAAGCCAATAGAATTAGACTCTATTCAAGAGAGTCTCTTCTATTGGCTTTCAAAAGCCAATAGAATAAAAGGGAGTAGCACGGCTAAGGAAAAGGGGAAAAAATGGCGGACTGCGTTGTTTGGCGACCCCCGTGAAATGGTCGTTCGACCCCAAATGGGGTCCCGACCCACAGGTTGAGAACCACTGCCTTATAGCATCCTGGACAAATGGGCGTCCAAATTTTTCTCGAAAAGCTCCATCAAGGGAGCGCCCAGAACTCCGGGAAGCAAGCTGCTTTATTAATTAATCGTTCTCACTGTTGGGAAGCTTCTCCTTAGTTCCAGATCGTGTGTTGCCATCAGGTGCTTTGGAGTGTATGGGATTACGTGCATGTTTTGTATTAGTTATGCTAATATACCCAGGTACCTCCAGTATAGACTTCCAAAAGAGCTTAATCTCTGCAATAAATACAACTGCAGATTTCCATTCTTCTCTTAAAAACCACACATCAAATCTTCCTTTTATTCTTTCCCACTCAGAAGAAATTATTGTAATTGTTTTTAATCGTTTTACAATTGGTTGCCACCCAAAATCATTTGTTTGAGTTGGGCGGCAGTAGAAATGAAAATAAATGAATAAAATAGATTTTTTTTAAAAAAAAAGAAAAAGCTAGCCATCGATTCTCTTGAAGAAAAATTGCAGTATCAAAGCAAAGTTTATAGAATGATTCTCTTGAAAGAAAATCCTGTACAGATGCTAAGATGTTCGTGCTGTTAGTTAACAGATAAGAATCTACTAACTGTTCAGTAATCTTTCCATGGTGGCACATTTGGTAAAGACTTTGCTTGCTAATATAATAATTGAGCTATTTCCAGGAGCAATGCTATCTAGAATTTCTTACCCATTAAACATTTGACATTCCCACCCACCGCTTCTAATAGGTGAAGGCATAGTGGGCATCAGTAGCAAGTGCTGGTCAGCCACCTGATTTTGACCATGTGGATAGCTTTATATTTTATAATGTTAAAAGCTGTATTTTGTTTATTGGGCAAGCGTTTCTTGATCTCTTCCCCTGCTCCCCCTCAGCAGCTGAGATAAGACCATTTATTTCCCTTTCTTGCTATTTTGCTCTCTGTGTAGATTCAATATTTTTTTCATGCTCTTTCATACGGACCTCCCTTAGTAATAGTCTGTTTCAGTGGTAGCGAACCTATGGCACGGGTGCCAGAAGCAGCACTCAGAGCCCTCTCTGTGGGCACACGTGCCATGCCCCAGAGATGGCAACTATCCCTCTTCAACTAGCTGCCCGCTAACTTGCCGAGGTCCCACGTGGCCAGATACATCCCAGCATGGCTGGTTTCCCTCCCCCCCATCCCATCCCTCCTGGCCTCGCATGCTCTCCTTTTCCAGGGCACGACCCACTGCATCGCCTCCTCAGCTGTCGGCCGGCCGTCCAGCTCAGAGGCGACTTCTCTGTAGTGGCGGGCTGCGGAGCCCCAGAGTGCACCGGTCAAGGGGCCAGCAAGCTGTGGCTGCTGACAGACACTGTCAGCCCCCATGCGCTCGCTGGCCTCTGTGTGCGGGGGCCGATGGTGTCAGGCAGTCTCGCCTTACCCTGCTACAATGGCACCTCACCCTGCCTTGCCTTGCCTTGCCTCACCCCGCAGGACAAGCCTCCTGCCCCACCTGCCGGAAACCCCCTGGATCTCCCCCAACTCTGCCCAGCCCCCACAGGCGTTGCTCCCCACAAGCAACATCAAGGTGACCAGGCCTACCTTGGCCACACCCACCCAGTCTGCCATGACCACCACAGCCACGCCCACCCAGTGAGCCACGCCCACCTGGCACCCGGCGATAAATAAGTGGGTTTTGGGTTGCAGTTTGGGCACTCGGTCTCTAAAAGGTTCGCCATCCCTGGTCTATTTTATAAACGACCCTCCGTTCGTTTTCCTGAGTATGAGTGTTGCAGTTCTCATTTCTTGCCCTCTGCTCTTTACTGCACATGCCGTGCTGAGCAGAACTGAGCTTGCTCTGTTCTTTTCCCAGGCGGAAGTAGGCAGGCCAAATTTCTGCCTTCTAAAGTGTCTTCTCCCTCCGTCTCTCTCCTGGCGGTTTTGCTTTTCTCTTCTTCAGTCCTGTACGGTAACTTTTCAAAGAAGGGCGGTTGGGCGTATTGCCATATGTGGTGGGGAGTATTGCCAAAATCATCACGGCCCTTTAAATGAAAATACACTCCCAATGTTAAATAGAGAAAGAATAATAAGTAATCTCGGTAAACGCATCTCTGCTTTGGTTCCCCTAGTGTTGCTGCACATGAGTGTGAATGACTTTCTCAGGAACACCTGCCCATTGTTTCCTCAGGTGAAATTACGGAAGAAGAGCTGCTAAGAAGGCTGCAGCAAATTAAGGAAGGCCCACCCCAGCAGCCCACTGAAGACAGCAGAGGTACGCACTGTTCTTCTAACGTTCCTATGGTAATAGTCAGATTGCACACCGCACGACTTACAAAAGAAGCCTTTTGAATTTAGCCGTTGTGCTTCTGTGGCTAAATCCTGTTGGGCCTTTGACTTCTGCTGTGGTGCAGTTTCTAGAGCTTACGTATTCCTCTCCTCTGAAACGGCTTCTACAAAGAGAGGCGGGCTGCCCTGTTCTTTTTCTCCTTTGTTCCTGGCTTAAGAGAGTGCGGTGGTGAGCGTTTGACTCTGCCACGAACTTATTCCAAGCAGGCCTGCTTTAGCCATGATAACTGCACGTGCCGATCTGATATCTTGGTTCGAATCTCTCTGGCCAAGTGTGCAGCCTTGATGTGATAATGTAGAAGCAGTCCTGATGAAGCCAGATGCTGGGCTTATGCAATGTTGCATGGATAAATTATTGCCTGGCAGATGCTCTAGTTTAGGGAATGGAATTCATTACAATTATCATAGTCCATTATCTTATTTCCTGACCTTTAGGAAATGGTCATCTTGACTGATTTGCTGAAGTGTTCAATACTGGACAAAATATTATTTGTTGGTACAGTCTATTAAAGGTGATGAAATTAATCTGTCCCACAGATATTGCTGTGATTAATTTAGGAAGGTATGGTGAGCTAAGCATGTATGGTGTCCAAAACCTGGAAGAACACATATTTGTACCGTGGCCAAGAACCTTATTTTCTAAGATCGTAACTTGTAAAGGGTTTGGAGAAAGTTTTTAGCCCAGAATTGTTTCATTCATCTAACTATAGCAGTTACTTTCCTTTGGCAGGTGGCGAATCCGCAGAAGATGTATCTAATGGTGATTCCATAATAGATTGGCTTAATTCAGTTCGGCAGACTGGAAATACGACACGGAGTGGGCAGAGAGGCAACCAGTCATGGAGAGCAGTAAGCCGGACTAATCCAAACAGCGGGGATTTCAGATTTAGTTTGGAGATAAACGTCAACCGCAATAACGGGAACCCAAGTACAGAAACGGAGGGCGAGCCACCCGTAGAAACCCCCACCGGAGAGGATCTAGAAAACAGCCAAAGTGACACTGAGACCTCGAGGTCTGCCTCCCCCCCGGCTCTAAGGCCGAGCTCCTCCCCTCCCGTGGCCAGGCCGCCTGACTCGGAAATGAGTTATCCTGAAGAGCTGATTGAAGACGTCTCTCTCCAGAGAGGCCAGAGAAGGTCAAGAAGCAGAAGCCCCGAACAACGGAGGACACGGGCAAGGACTGACAGAAGTAGATCCCCTCTTAATCCAGTGAGTGAATCTCCGCGCAGGATACATCACAATACATCCTCTCAAACCCCTGATCTCCCCTCGGTCGGCGAAGCAGAAGGAAGTTCTAGAACAAGGCAGCACATGGTCATACGTCAACATGCAGCAAATCCCGAGGCACCCAGTGAAAACACGGTTCTCTTTTCGACCTCTGAAGCCAGGCCCGTCCCCCAGGCGGCGAGCTCTTCGGAAACGAGCGGCAGCGCGGACCCCCCAGCCCCTGGACAGAGACCTCCGACCATCGTCCTCGACTTGCAAGTGAGGCGGGTTCGTCCAGGAGAATACAGGCAGAGAGATAGCATAGCCAACCGAACGCGATCAAGGTCCCAGACTCCGAACAATACAGTCACGTACGAAAGCGAGCGAGGGGGGTTTAGACGTACCTTTTCACGCTCGGAAAGGGCGGGCGTGCGAACTTATGTCAGCACCATTAGGATCCCTATTCGCAGAATCCTGAACACGGGCCTGAGCGAGACCACCTCGGTTGCCATTCAAACCATGTTAAGACAAATCATGACCGGTTTTGGTGAGCTCAGTTACTTCATGTACAGCGACAGTGACACTGATCCCGGGGTCTCCGCACCAGCCCCAAATGTAGAAGTGGCCGAGCCCCAGGCTGGAGGGGGCGGCGGGAACAGCCATTTGAGCCCCGAAGGTCCTGAGGCTGGGTCAGCAGAGGCCTACGAAGGCAGCCCTGAAGGGGGCCCCACGCCTGGCCCGAGACGGGAAGGGCGGAACGCGAGGGGGTCCGTTACTTTTGAAGAAAGCGGCTCCTTGCCATTCCTTAGCTTGGCCCAGTTCTTCCTGCTCAATGAAGAAGACGACGACCAGCCCAGAGGACTCACCAAAGAACAAATTGACAACCTCGCCATGAGGAATTTTGGCGAGAGCGATGCTCTGAAAACCTGTAGCGTTTGTATCACCGAATACACCGAAGGGAATAAGCTTCGAAAACTCCCCTGCTCCCACGAGTATCATGTGCACTGCATAGATCGCTGGCTATCCGAGAATTCCACTTGCCCAATTTGCCGCCGAGCCGTCCTCGCTTCGGCTAACCGGGAGAGCGTGGTCTAAGCCACCATGGTATCCTTTCAGCTTATTACACGGTGAGGGAGCAACGGGCAAGACGCTGCTTGCAACAGCCACTTTTTGTGTGGTGGTTATAAATACAAAACAAAGAATAGTGTGATTTCCTCTTATGAAATGGAATTTCTTTTTTATTTTAAAGCAAAAAAAAAAAAAAACCTTCTCAATTAGGGTTCCTAAAATAAGACCAGGTTTGTGTTGTCAATTAAAAAAAGGAAAGAGAAAAGTCTGTATTTGCCCAAAGACACTTGGCTGTTGTATAGTTTCAGTTTCTCAACACAAATCAAGTTGTCAATCCCTCCTGAGCCTACTGTGTGTTGAATGCTGGAGGCCTCGACTAACAGGAGTTATTTAGCTGTATACAGCCTGTGCTTCACTGTGGATTAAAGCAAAACCAACTCCGCTCCCCTGGCAGAACAGTGAAATTAATCTCCCATGTCTGATTTTAGCTCCTTTCTTGTATAGGGTATATTGAATATGGTAATGTAAATAACACTAACCTCAGCCCCTCTCCCATTGTACAGCTGTCTTAAGCCCAACACTATGGCACGCCATAGAATGACCTGATAGTTTAACTGGGATATTTATCTTGCTGTGGAAATATCTTAATTAATTGCTTATGCTTGTTTAAATAAACACTTTTGTTTTAAAAACAGTAGAGCTTTTTGTACAGGTCAGTGACTTTTCCACTGCGCTTTTGTGCAAACATTTTCAGAATTTAACCCTCCCCTGTGTTTAGCCACAAGAGCACACGGTGTGGTTGCCCACTCTGGGCAAGCCTCATGGCAAAGAGCCCAGCTTTCATCCGTATTTATTATTTTATAAATAAATAAATAAACATTGGGAATTAAGGTAACTTGAGCCGAGCAAGGCCTCTGAGGCCTAAGATGCCTGCATAGTTGGATGCAAAGCGCTTTTTGGAAAGATTAAAGATGGCACATTTGCTGCTGCAACAGCGGCTTGGCTCACCTGAGCTTTCCCAGTACAAATTTTCACGATGAACACTTTATGTATAAAGTCAGGTTGTACGATAGGTTGCATTTGCACAACACACTCGAGCAAAATGTGATTGCTAGCTGTGCAAATCCACGTCGGTGTGGTTAGCTAATGACTCCGTACATTGTTAAACAATGTAATTGGATTGAGTGGGATAACCATGGTTCAGTTGGCCAGTGCAAGTTGCTGGGCCTTCTTTGATCCCAGCTTTGCAAAGGTAGCTGGTTGTGTTGTTTTGGCATTGTGAAATCTGCTTATTCTCCATCTTGCTCTTAACGCAGACGTTTTCTTTGTGCACCATATTTCTAACCACTGTGCATCAGGCATTTGTGGCTTTCAGCAAAACTTCTTTCTAGTGACTTGTATACTTTTAATTGGGATGTTTTAAAAGTTGTATCTCTGAAAGTTTAATTCCTTGCTTGGAGGTGGAAGAGAAGCTCTTTGGATAAAACCTATTGGGATTTTTTTCCCTCTCAAGCAAGTGTTTTATCAAATTAAATCTTACGAATACATCAATTAGTCTTAAGGCAACTGCTTGGAAACACATCAGATTGTTTCTTCTATGCTGTATATATCCTAGGAATAATTTTTATTGAGTAAATAAATTGTGCTTTTGCTTAGATTTTGCTACCGTTTTTATCTTCCGTTATGATATGCAAAGAAATGATTTTTCATTGGATATTAAAAAAAAATACACAAAGCACTTTTCTGCTGTGCCTAGTTAAAAATTGCAGCACGTTTGCTCCCTCCCTTACTGCCTCAAAAAATTGGATTGTAATTAACATCAGTGTTTTTGCTTCTCAAATGAATATTCTTACAAATGAATATTCTTTAAGTATTATTTTTTTTAATTAAACATGCAGTTATAAATAATTGCAAACCTATTGGGACATTTTAGTTTTAAACTTTGACAGCAATAACTGGAAGTAAATCTGTAGGACATTCAGAAATGTGATCGATTTGTTTCAAAACTTGCATTGAACATGGGATCTCTGCTGTTGCTTTAGTTACATCCTAACTGGATCCTTAAAGATTCAGTGACACCCATGGATTGGTTACCTTTTTTTCTTGGCCTAAAGACGAGCCCCCCCTGTAGGACCCAGTTTTTGTTCCTCGTTTGCAAAAATCACCTCAGATTATTATCTGGTTGTCTATGCAGAAAAAGCTAACAGCTTTCCATAGTTTTGATTTCTTGTTCTTTCTGCCTCCATTTTAATAAAGTAAGCATGGAAGCTTAGGCTGGTTTTAGTAACGCAATAAAAGAGAATATCGGTAGCTCAGGCTGAACTGTGGGATCCTTGGTGCTGTCTGAGCTGGATGGTTTTCTTGTAGACATTTCATGATCCAACTAGGTAACATTATCAGTGCTAGAAGGAAGCGGGGTTTTCTCCCTGTTTATACACAATCGAGTATGAACAATTACAACTATATACCATTGTATATAAACAGAGAGAAAACCCCACTTCCTTCTAACACTAATGATGTTTAAGAACTTGGCCTGCATCAGTATAATTCTCTTGGTTGCCTTACAGCAGGGGTCTTCAAACTTGGCCCTTTTATGACTTGTGAACTTCAGCTCCCAGAATTCCTCAGCCAGCATGTCCACAAGTCATAAAAGGGACAAGTTTGAAGACCCCTGCCTTACAGTTTTCTTAAAAGCTCCGTCGTACAAATGAGGCTGAAAAGCCCAAACATTGGCATTATCCTTTTCAGCTGTTCTTTGTGGCAACATATTCAGTGACCTATTGACCACCATCCAATATGGTACCCCCCGAAATGTGTTGGGACTTCAATTCCCAGAATTCCCAACAATTGTCCCAATCCTCTGGAAAACCTCCATAAAAGGCTATCAAAATTCTTACAACACATTACGCTATTGTTAAAGTAATGGGCTGTGTTTGCATAAGTCTACACCGGGAGGGGGGGTGTCTCCGAATTCTGGGAGTTGAAGTCCACAAGTCTTAAAGTTGCCAAGTTTGGAGGTTCTCTGGTCTAAACTGTGCTTGAAAAACCACAGTGGGTGGATGTGCAGAACCTGCAAAACCAAAACATGATCTTTGTGATGTATGGGTTTATCTGACTCACGTTTTGAAAATTAAAGTCCTTGGTGAATCGAGTTTAATGACTTCGTGGGAAACCCACTTTGGAAGCGAGATGGCCACTAACTCCTAGGATGTTTTCCTGATAACTCAATGTAATGTACAGTCCTCGGGTTTTCTGGATGTTCTACCAAGCCTCAAACAGGTCAGCTGAAATCAAAGATGGAAACTCCAGGGAGCAAAAGAGAGGAGAAGAAGCCCAAGTGTCTAAATTCAAGGCTCTTTTTTGGGGGGGATCTTTCATTCTCAGCAAGGGTTGTTACTTCCATTCATTCTCCAACTGTTCTTTTTATAATTATGGCATGGCTTAGGTGGAAGTCCCTGAACAGGATTATCATTAAAAATGGGTGGGTGAATTCTTAGAACCACCTTGCAGAAAAAGTCTGTTACTCAGCGAGGAAGAGTAGTCCGCAAAATCCTGAGGAGGTTTTTTGTGGCCTGAAGAAGAGTGTGATTCTGCTAGTGCGGTAGGTCAGTGGTAACGAACCTATGGCAGGCGTGCCAGAGGTGGCACTCAGAGCCCTCTCTGTGGGCACGCGCGCCATGTACCGCAGGCCACTTTAGCTGACTGTGTTCAGCAGGTCAGCGGTTCAAATCTCACCGGCTCAAGGTTGACTCAGCCTTCCATCCTTCCGAGGTAGGTAAAATGAGGACCCAGATTGTTGGGGGCAATGTAAATATATATATATATACATTGCTTACTGGTGTACACCGCTTAGAGAGTGCTCGCACTTAAAGCGGTATATAAGTCTCATAAATAAATAAATAAATGCCCCGGAGATGGCAACCGTCCCTCTTCAACCAGCCACCCGCTAACTCGCTGAGGTCCCACATGGCCGGATGCATCCCAGCACAGCTGGTTTCCCTCCCCTCCGTCCCATCCCTCCTGGCCTCGCATGCTCTCCTTTTCCCAGGCACGGCCCACTGCATCGCATAGCTGTCGGTTGGCTGTCCGGCTCAGCTTCTCTGAACTGCTGATGGCGGGCTGCGGAGCCCCAGAGTGCACCGGTTGAGGGGCCAGCAGGCTGTGGCTGCTGACGGACACTGTCAGCCCCCATGCGCTCGCTGGTCTCTGTGTGTGGGAGCCAAAGGCAGCCGCCGCCCCGGCCCCTACCCCGCCTTGCCCTGCGACAATGGCACCCCTGCCTTGCCTCGCCTCGCCTCACCCCGCAGGACGAGCCTCCTGCCACCACCCCATCTGCCAGAGACCCCCTGGATCTCCCCCAACCCTGCCCGGCCCCCACAGGCATCCCTCCCCACGAGCAACATCAAGGTTACCATGCCCACCTTGGCCACACCCACCCAGTCTGCCATGACTATCAGCCACGCCCACCAGGCACCCGCGATAAGTAGGTTTTGGTTTGCAGTTTGGGCACTCGGTCTCTAAAAGGTTCGCCATCACTGCGGTAGGTCATGGGGCTTTAACATCGACATTTGCAAATAAGGACTTAATCACTGTGTATTCTCTGCTTGTGGAATTGGCTCACCATGGTTTTAAATCAACATTTTATAGCCTTCAACTTTCCCCAGTTTGGTACTTCAGGAATTCTTGAACTATATCAGGTTTGGAAAGTTGGCAAGACAGGGCTGCGTGTCATAAAAATAACGGGATGTAGAACATCGAAACTCATAATTCTTGGGCCTGTCGGTCAACCTTGAGGTTCACATTTTGTGAAATGGTAATAAGTCTTTAGTCACAATTCTCATAAAGGTATCTATTGGTGCCTGGTTAAAACATCACAATGTACTGGTAGTCCTTGACTTACGACCACAATTGAGCCCAAAGTTTCGGTTGCTAAGTGAGATATTTATTAAATGAGTATTACCCCATTTTACTTTCTTGCCACAGTTGTTAGGTGAATCACTGCAGTTGCTAAGTCAGTAACACGGTTGTTAAATGAATCTTCCTTCCCCACCACTGACTTTGCCTGTCAGAAGGTCGCAAAAGGGGATCACGTGACCCCGGGACACTAACCATCATAAAAAGGAGTCAGTTGTCGAGCATCCAAGTGTAAATCATGGGGACGCTGCAGTGGTCATAAGTGTGAAAAATGGTCATGTCACTTTTTTCAGTGCCGTTGTAACTTTGAACAGTCACTAAACGGAACTGTTGTAAGTCAAGGATTACCTGTGCAGCTTTTTATGAGAAGAAAAACATGTTTCTACACCCGGTTCAGGCCTATCTACGTTCTTGCAACTGGTTGACTGCTGATCAAGTACCCCATACTTTACTATCTACACCAGGTGGCAGCCCAGAAGGACTGGTCAAACCAGGCGTGGAACCTGTTAGCTTGGCAGGTGAGCAGGTGAGCCCTGTGTCAACAGCACTTTGTATGCACCAATGCTACAGCAACAGTAGCATCAACTCCCCTACTGTGCACCTCCTTGCCTGAGAGCGGTGATGCATACCTTAGTGTGTTCATGTATTACTCACGGGAATGATGCATCCTTTAAGACCGAACAAATTTTCTACAGGTTGTTCCTGGATAAAGTTTATAAATGGCCTTTTGACCCGAGGAATGTGAACTAGGCCAGAAGTCTCCAACACCTGGTCCATGGACTGGTACCAGGCCACAGCGTGGCAGCAACTGATCCACACAAACAAGCAAAGCCCCATCTGCGGGACACAAGCAGCACACACAACTACGCCCCTCCGATCCGTGGAAAAACCTTTCTCCACATGGAACCGGTCCCTGGTGCCCAAAAGGTTGGGGACCTCTGAACTAAGCAACTCTTTTTTTTGCAACGAAACCGTCCGGACAACACCGAGACAAGCCAATTACCTTCCTTGCCAGACCAAGGGCTTTAACGACACGGCCAAGCGGGACAGTGAGCACAAGATCAGATGCTTACAAACATGGTAAATATCGAGAATGTGTGTCTGTGGCCGACTTTGCTCAGGACAGGGCCAGAGGGGTCAAGTTTAAAATCTCACGGAAATTGGAAAAGTTACTCCAGCTCTGCTTGACCTCCGCTGGAAGGCTTGAGGGGCTGTGGCAAGACTGGGTGAGGAGAGGGATAGATACTGGCAGTCCTCGACTTACGAACGAAATTGAGCCCCAAATTTCTGTTGCTAAGCAAGACAGGTAAGTGAGTTTTGCCTCACTTGACGACCTCTCTTGTCATAGTTGTTAAATGAATCACTGCGGTTGTTAGTAACACGGTTGTCGAGTGAATCTGGCTTCCCCATTGCCTTGGCCTGTCAGGCCCTCAAAGGGGGTCACGTGGTCCCGGGACACTGCAACCGTCGTAAATATGAGGCAGTGGCCAAGTGCCTGAATTTTGATCCTGTGACCCTGGGGAGGCTGCAACGGTCATAAATGTGAAAAACTGTCCTAAGTCATTTTTTTTCAGTACTGTTGTCATTCCGGTCACTAAATGAATAGTTGTAGGCCAAGGATGACCTGCTGTCTATGTTTTCCTTCTGCCTAAATCTTTGGATGTTGAACACAGCCGCCTGGGAGGCCATGCTCCACCCTCCGCTCAAGAGGAGCAGTTTCCACACATAACTTGGCATTTTTATCTTGTGGAGGTTCAAGATTGCCATGCTAAAGCCTCTCATTTGGCTGTCATTGATTTATTTATTAAATTTCTGTGCCCCCCCCTCAAGTGACCCAGGACTCTGTCATTCATTCTTGAGAGAAGGGGACTTTTGCCACTGTGTTCCAAATAGCAATAGCACGTAGTTTTATATACTGCTTCACAGTGCTTTACAGCCCTCTCTAAGCGGTTTACAGAGTCGGCATATTATTCCCAACAATCCAAGTCCTCATTTTACTGACCTCAGAAGGATGAAAGGCTGAATCAATCTTGAGCCAGTCAGGATCGAACTGCTGGCAGTGAGCAGTGAATTAGCCTGCAATACTGCATTCCAATCCCTGCAATCACAGCTCGGCAGGAAGAAAAATGGAGGGAGGGAGGGAAGGAAATGGGAAAGACAGGGACGGTAGAAATAGCAATAGCACTAGACTTATATACCGCTTCACAGTCCTTTATAGCCCTCTAAGCAGTTTACAGAGTCAGCATATTATTCCCAATAATCCAAGTCCTCATTTTCCTGACCTTGGACGGAAGGCTGAGTCAACCTTGAGCCAGTCAGGATCGAACTCCTGGCAGTGGGCAGAGTTAGCCTGCAATACTGCATTCTCACCGCAGCTAACCACTGTGGCAAAGTCAGCGTATAAGAAAAATCAGTTCCTCAACTGTGGAGTTTGGTGAGGTCATACCCAAATTAAGCGAGTCTTTGGCCTATAATGCTAAGGACCGATATTTGGTCCTTGCTCTCTTTTTTCAGACTTGGACAGATCCTGGATGCCCTACAGTCAGTTCTCAGCTTATGACCGTTCTTTAGAGGCTCTTTGAAATTACAAAGGCGTTGGAAAAAGTGACTTGCAACCTGCCCTCACGCTTCAGGCGGTTGCAGCCTCCCCCTGGTCCCGTTATCAAAATTCAGGCACTTGGCAAGAGGCCTGTATTTACAATAAGGGGTCACGTGATCACTATTTGCCACGTCCCAGCCAGCTTCTGACACCAGGACAAAGGCCTGGTTTGCTTTCCCATCGATTCACTTAACAACTGCAGTGATTTGCTTTAAGGACCAGGGCAAAAGTAAAATTGAGTAGAACTCATTTAACAACTGCCTTGCTTAGCAAAGGGAAGTCTGGTCCCAATTGTAGTCATAAGTCAAGGACTTCCTGTAGACCCTGATGCTGTCAGCAACTTCCTAGACCCATCCGTTGCGTGCCTTGCTTACCTTTAAAACTCCCAGAGTGGAAATCTTGTGTTATATTCTAGATGATTTGAGGCTTCAGAATCACTCACCTCTGTGGCCCAAAGGGTCACTAAATTAAAACCTTGCTTTGTCTGCCTTCCCCTTTGCGTTTTTCTCTAGCAATGTTTCTCAACCTCTGTAGCTTGAAGATGTGTGGACCTCAACTCCCAGAATTCCCCAGCCAGCCTTCATGGCACACAATCGATCGGAATAGAGTTGGAGGGGACCTTGGAGGTCTTCTAGTCCAATCTCCTGCTCAAGCATGGGATCCTGCACCATGCTGGACAAATGGCTGTCCAATCTCTGCTCATAAGCCTCCAGTGATGGAGCACCCATAACTCCTGGAGGCAAGTCGTTCCACTGATGAATTGTTCTCTCTATCAAGAAATTGCTCCTTAGTTCCAGGTTGCTTCTCTCCTTGATTAGTTTCCATCCGTTGCTTCTTGTCCTGCCTTCAGGTGCTTTGGAGAATAGATTGACTCCTTTCTTCTTTGTATCAATATTTTGGAGACTTCAGTGAAGCATACCAGTTAAAATCTTGCTGGCTGGGGAATTCTGGGAGTTGAAGTCCACACACTTTCGAGCTGCCAGGTTTGAGAGAGACTGTTCTACAGCATCAGGAATGGGTTAGCTTTAGATCCACAATCTGTATTTTAAAGAAGGCATCATATTTACTCTCCAGCCTGTGACTCTTGCTCCTTCTAAGCCAGTGGTTCTCAACCTGTGGGTCGGGACCCCATTTGGGGTCGAACAACCATTTCACGGGGGGTCACCAAACAAGGCTGTCCGCCATTTTTTCCCCTTTTCTTTGGCCACGCCCCTGGCACCCAGTGATGTATAAGTGGTTGGGGGTCACCACAACATGAGGAACTGTATTATGGGGTCGCAGCATTAGAAAGGTTGAGAACCACTGTTCTAAGCCAATGTTTCTCAACCTTGACCATTTTAAGGCATGTGGACTTCAACTCCCAGAATTCCACAGCCAGCAATGCTGGCTGTGGAATTCTGGGAGTTGAAGTCCACATGCCTTAAAATTGTCAAGGTTGAGACACACTGAAGCATTTCCTCTGCCTGCCTCCTTCCACCCTGCAGGTAGTTTGCCCAAATTTATCTGCCAAGGACTCTGCTTACGTTTGCATTTGGGAGAAAGGATGCACACATCTCCCCACTATGCCTGCGCTTGCATTACCAATCACTCCGGAGCACAGATTCAGGCCAAGAGACACCATCCCTCACGGGAGTTTGAATCGGTCTACCTGAAGAAATCTCTCCATAGTCAACAGAATTTATCATCTTTGTTATTCAGTGCTATCCCACGTTTAAAAAAAAAAAAAACATTCCTTATTCAAGTTTCATGATTTCTGTCCTCTAAATCCTAAACTTCTGGAACTTTGGAGATTACAGACTTTTTTTTTTCATTTAAAATGAGAATAGAAGACTCATACTGTATTTATGTCAGTGTGATGGTGATAGTGACGCCATTCTTGGAATACTGCATCCAGTTCTGGCCACCACAACACCAAAAAGATGACGAGGCACTAGAAAGAGTGCAGAGAAGAGCAACAAAGGTGATCAGGGGTCTGGAGCTCAATTGTACGATGAACAGCTAAGGGAATTAGCCCAAAGGTGCTTTTCCAGGAGGCAACTGGACTTTCTTGTTTTTCTTTGAAGATGTTTTGCTTCTCATCCAAGAAGCTTCTTCAGCTCTGACTGGATGGTGGGGAGGGGAAGGATTTATATTGCTTCCCATAGACATTAAGGAAATTAAGTGTGTTTAGCCCAGTGGTTCTCAACCTTTTTAATGCCGTGACCCCCCAACCGCTCGTAAGTCGAGGACTACTCAACCGGTTGTAAGTCGAGGACTACACAACTGGTGCAGCACCGTTTGCAGAATGGGACTTTTGGCGGGCTCAGCAGGGCAGAGACAGCCTGGACAATTCCTATTGGCTTTTGAAAGCCAATAGCATTAGACTCTATTCAAGAGAGTCTATTCTATTGGCTTTCGAAAGCCAATAGAATAGAAGGGAGTAGCACAGCTAAGAAAAAGGGGGAAAAAATGGCGGACTGCGTTGTTTGGCGACCCCGTGAAATGGTCGTTCGACCCCAAATGGGGTCCCGACCCACAGGTTGAGAACCCCTGGTTTAGCCTAACAAAGAGAAGGCTTAGGATTGATAGGAGAGCCATCTTCCAATACTTCAAGGACAGTCACAGGGAAGGAGGAATAACAGCTCCAAGGGCTGTTGGAGGTCTTGTAGTCCAACCCCCTCTCCAAAGCATCAAGGAACAGGATAAGAAGCAATGGAGATGCAACCTGGAATTAAGACATTTCCTGACAGTGAGAACAATTCATCAGTGGAACTGCTTCCCTCCCAGAGTTGTGGAGGCTTCATCACAGAGATTTTCAAGAAATGATTGGACAACGTTTGTCCAGAGTTGCATAAGGACTCCTGCCTTGGACAAGGGGTTGGACTAGAAGACCTCCAAGGTCCCTTCCAGCCCTATGATTCTATGATATCAGTCTGGATATTGGATGGGCTTAGTATCTGATTTTCATGATGGGCACAAATATTTAACTCGTTATGGAAAGTGCAAATATGCAAAATCATATCTCCCTGATTTAGTGAACGCACCATCAGTTTTCCTGATGTCCGTGAGTCATATTTCTCACAATATAGTACAGGTAGTCCTTGACGTACAACAATTTGTTTAGTGACCATTCAAAGTTATGTCATTGAAAAAAGTGACGTATGCTGTTTTTCACACATAACAACCACTGCAGCCTCCCCAGGGTCACGAGATCAGAATTCAGATGCTTGACAATTGACTCATGTTTATGACGGTTGCAGCGTCCCGGGATCATGTGATCAACTTTTGCAATCATCGGTGGCAAGAAAAGTCACAAAATGGGGCAAAACTCACTTAACAAATATCGCACTTATTAACAGAAATTTGGGGCTACCAGGATACAGCTCTTTATTTGAATGACTTATTTTGAAGCTCAAACTACCCACACACTCAACAGGTTTTTTTCTCCCTCAAATGGACTTTTACTTTGCTGCCCTTTCTGCACCCATCCAGATTCACATGCAAAAAGCAGGAGACCAGAGGGGTCAGTGGCAATAACAAGGCGTAGATGACCACTGCTGATCCCCCTGGAGAAAGTATCTGCTCTGCCTTTCTTAGTGTTTACAGTAATAAACTAGCTTATCAACCAGCTGAAGCCTTGAATCTCTCTCTGCTAGCCTTCACGCCAGAGGAACTATCTGGATGAGACCTGGCAGGAAACAAGGAAGATATGTAAACCACGTTTCAAGGTGTTTGTGAAAAGCATGGCTTAAGAGCTTCCCAGTGTAGGCTGAGTAGAAAAAAGCAATGCAGATAGTCCTTGATTTACAGCCACAACTGAACCCCACATTTCTGTGGCTAACCAAGGGAGTTTTGCCCCATTTTACAACCTTTCTTGCCACAGTTCTTAAGGGAATCACTGCAGTTGTTAAACTATGATCACATGACTCCAGACACCACAACCGTCATAAATACATGTCAGTTGCCAAGTGTCTGAATTTTGATCTCGCAACCATGGGGGATGCTGCAATGGTCGTGCGGAAATGGTCCTAAGTAACTTTTTAAACAGCCATTGTACTTTCAAACTGTCACTAAACAAATGTCCCAAAGTTGCTGCTTTTTCACAAGGCAACTGGACTTTCTTGTTTTTCTTTGAAGACGTTTCGCTTCTCATCTAAGAAGCTTCTTCAGCTTTGACTGGATGGTGGGGAGTGGAAGTCATTCTTCATCCTTGGCTATCCTGGCTGGGGCTGATGGGAATAAAGTTCACTCACATTTGGAGGTCCGAGGGGAGTCCATTTCTGCTCTAGGACAGGCAGAAGATTCCTGCATCCCAAACTCTGGAACATGTTGTAACATGGACTTGGCCAAGGTGGGCCAGGACTTGGTCTCAAGGCTCGGTGAAGTCAAGAACGTCTCACATAAATATGATCTGAAACTGAGTCAGATTTGTTGAAACTGCCAAATGATTGAGGCATAAATCATAGTGGATTGGAAGAAATCCAGAAACGGCAGTAAAACAGAAAATGAACCTCCATCCAAGTAAATGTGTCCTGATGGGGTTTGAAGTGGTTGAGAGAGGGATCCTAGCAATTTGGAAGCCCTGTTTAAAGGAAGCGCTGGCAATAAAGCAAGTAAAAAGCCAATTTTCTTAAGTAAAAAAAATAGGAGCAATGCTTATTTTTTTTAATTCTAGGTCTATTTCACAAGTTCACTGATACTGGGAATGGAGAATAGAATAGAATAGAATAGAATAGAATAGAATAGAATAGAATAGAATAGAATAGAATAGAATAGCAGAATTGAATGCAGAATTGAATGCAGAATTGAATGCAGAATAGAATAGAATAGAATAGAATAGAATAGAATAGAATAGAATAGAATAGAATAGAATAGAATAGAATAGAATAGAATAGAATAGAATAGAACTGGAAGGGACCTTGGAGATCTTCTAGTCCAGTCTCTTGCTCAAACAGGAGAACCGTCCTATACCATCTCTTAAAAACCTCCAGTGATGGAGCGCCCACGATTTCTGGAGGCAAGCTGTTCCACTGGTTGATTGCCCTCACCGTCAGGAAGTTTCTCCTTAATTCCAGGTTGCTTCTCTCCTTGACCAGTTTCCAACCATTGTTTCTTGTCCTTCCCTCTGGGGCTTTGATGAATAACATGACCCCCTCTGCCTTATGGCAGCCCCTCATATACTGGAACACTGCTATCATGTCCCCCCTATTTCTTCTTTTTTTTTAGACTAGCCATATACAAGTCCTGCAGCCATTCTTTGTATCTTTTAGTCTCCGGGTCTTTGATCATCTTAGTTGCTCTTCTCTGAACTTTTTCCAAACTCTCAACATCTTTTTTGTGATACGGTGACCAAAATTATTTGCAGTCTTCCAGGTGTGGTCTTACTAGGGTTTTATAAAGCAGTATTAATTTGGTATTGGTAGACTAATGAATTTGTACAGATATAAGCCCCCTTCCCCCCCTTGGTGGTACCACATGGCATATTTACCCATAAGTTATTGCATGATTGTTCACTTAACCCAGCTTTCTGGGTTTCTAGATTCATGAGTCTCAAATTAACGAAGTAACTGTGTTTGAAGGTATGTCGGGGAAAATGGTGTTGGTTACTTTGTGACTCAGTGCAGTTTGCAAATGCAGAAGGGTAAATAATGGTGGAAAAAAATAGCATATTTTCACTTATTAGGCAAGGAAACTCCTTCATGGATTACTGCCTTGTCATGGCAAAGGGGCTTGAGTAACTCAATGAAGCTATGAGCTATGCCGTGCAGGGCCACCCAAGACTCCACCCTGCCAACAAAAATACGTAAAGTCAAGGCCATGGTTTTCCCAGTTGCAATGTATGGCTGTAAAAGTTGGACTATAAGAAAGGCTGAGCGCCAAAGAATGGAGGCCTTTAAACTATGGTGCTGGAGAAGACTCCTGCGAGTCCCCTGGACTGCAAGGCAATCCAACCGGTCAGTCCTAGAGGAGATCAACCCCGACTGCTCTTTAGAAGGCCAGATCCTGAAGTTGAAACTCAAGTACTTTGGCCACCTAATGAGAAGGAAGGACTCACTGGAGCCTGATGCTGGGAAAGATTGAGAGCAATAGAAGAAGGGGACGACAGAGAATGAGGAGGCTGGATAGAGTTACTGAAGCAGGAGGCGGGAGCTTAAATGGACTCCAGAAGATGGTAGAGGACAGGAAGGCCTGGAGGAACGTTGTCCATGGGGTCGCGATGGGTCGGACACGACTTCACAACTAACAACAACAAGCAGGTCAGCAGTGTGGAGAATTATATACAGAGCCAGCAGGTAGACAGGTAGGAGCATTAGACTGCTACAAACTGATTTTTTAAAAACAAATCTCCATTATCAAATTCAGTTGGAGCAGTGCCTGATACTGCAGAATTGCAGCTGACCAGCAGAGGGGAGTTTTGTATAACTGAAAGAAATTGCAGGAGGAGAGGAATGGGAATTTTAGGTGCTTTAGAAAAACCAGGAGAAGCATCTCAGCAGTTTTATTCGAGCCATTCAGTTTTGGTGAGCGGCTGCTTTGACAGACCTTCTGACAACTGAAAGAGGAGCGTCTGTTAGAGCAGAGGTCCCCAACCTTGGCAACTTGAAGACTTGTGGACTTCAACTCAGTGCCGTTGTAACTTGGAACGGTCCCTAAACGAATGGTTGTAAGTCATGACTGCCTGTATCTTCAGATGAACTTGGAGTAGTTTCAAGTTAGTTTCTTGGCCTCTCTTATCTGACCCTTATCTTCTTAGTGTCTCTTCCTGTCCTTCAAGGCCATTCCCTCTCCAGAGGGGGGCTTCCAAGTGATGGGGCTGGTCTTTCATAAAGCAGCACCACAGGTGTGGTCTCCCTGTGGGAGCAAGAGGTCCCTTCTGCTGAAGCCAAGCCAATGGCTGATGACCTTCTGCTTAGGACAGTGGTTCTCAACCGGTGGGTCGGGACCCCATTTGGGGTCGAACGACCATTTCACGGGGGTCGCCAAACAAGGCTGTCCACCATTTTTTCCCCCTTTTCTTTGGCCACGCCCCTGGCACCCGGTGATGTATAAGTGATTGGGGGTCACCACAACATGGGGAACTGTATTATGGGGTCGCGGCATTAGAAAGGTTGAGAACCACTGGCTTAGGAGGTCCAAGGTGGTCATCTTGAAATGTCAGTTATGAAAGTGATCCTTCCTAACTGCAACCCTCTCTGCCCTTACGGAATGAGAGGCAGCCATTTCAAATCATCTAAGTCAGAGGTCCCAACCTTGGCAACTTTTAAGACTTGTGGACTTCAACTCCCAGAATTCCTGAGCCAGCACGGCTCAGCTCGGAAACCTCTCCCTTTCCCCTCAGCATGGCTGGCTCAGGAATTCTGGGAGTTGAAGTCCACGAGTCATAAAAGAACCAAGGTTGCCTACCCCTGGCCTAGACACTGGGATTTGAATATAGATCTTTTTCACATTTATATTTTATTGGGTTCTGCTAATCTAGATGAAATGTTAATATATACTGTATGGTATGCCATACACTAAATAAATAATGAGAGAATCAGTGCCATGGACTCATTGACATCAAAGTGGCTTTGCCTTTGGTTTTTTTTCTTCTATGGTACACCGTCCTGAACGTATAGCCATTTGTTTAGTGACCATTACAGTAAGTTACAGTGGTGCTGAAAAAACTGACTTATGACCGTTTTTCTACACTTAGGACCATGAAATTTCTCCTTAGTTCTGGGTTGGTTCTCTCCTGGATTAGTTTCCATCCATTGCTCCTTGTCCTGCCTTCAGGTGTTTTGGAGAATAGGTTGACCCTCTCTTGTCTGTGTCAGCCCCTCAAATATTGGGAGACTGCTATCATGTCCCCCCTGGTCCTTCTCTTCTCTAGACTAGCCATGCCCGGTTCCTGTAACCGTTCTTCATATGTTTTAGCCTCCAGTCCTCTAATCATCTTTGTTGCTCTTCTCTGCACTCTTTCTAGAATCTCAACACCTTTTTAATATCATGGCTGGCTGTGGAATTCTGGGAGTTGAAGTCCACAAGTTGTAAAGTTGCCAGGTTTGGAGACCCCTGTCCTAGGGATTGTGGGACTATTCAGAAGACTGAGCTACACCCTTCTATGGATTTCCAATGTCGCATCATTTTCTTGAGGAAGGAAATATTTTCCCAACATTATGCTTCTTTTATAACATGCTACAGTGTTCTTCCCAGTCGCTGCTCTTTTCTCCTGAAGAGTTAGTTCCCTGACTCGCACATCTTATGATTTATCAATGGGGATGCTGCTTGCCTTTGAGCCTTGGGGAGTTCAATCTCACACTGAGTTACCAGATTGCTGTACAGGCAAAACAGGACATGGACAATTGGAAAGGAGGACAAATGAGGGTGAGGGAGGACAATACACTAACTGTCTCTCTTAGCATCCGTGATAGGAAATTACAATGAAAAACTGTAATATGCATGTACGGGATCTTCATACGTATCCAGTGCAGGTATATGGAATTCCTTTTCCCATCATCAGAAGGACTGGGTTTTCAATCCTAAGGATGTGCTGCAACATCAGAGGCTTTTGCTGGCTGTGAAGGCATGTTAGGCGATGTCTCTGCTAAACACCAGGCACCTGCTTTGAGACGAAAAGCATCGTCTCTGCTGCTTCCCGGCTCCATTCTCAGCCTACTGCTTTCAAAAGCCATTGTGACAAGCTTTTAGAGCAAAAGAAAGCAGAAGCTGTCTAAACTACTATTATAGGTGTTTACAGAATAGCAAAGTTGGAAGGGACCTTGGAGGTCTTCTAGCTCAACCCCTGCTCAAGCAGGAAACCCTATACCATTTCAGACAAGTGGCTATCCAGTCTATTCTTAAAAACCTCCAGTGATGAAGCCCCTACAATTTCTAAAGGCAAGCCCTTCCACTGGTTGATTGTTCTCAACTGTCAAGAAATTTCTCCTGAGTTCTAGGGTGCTTATCTCCTGAATTAGTTTCCATCCATTGTTTCTTGTCTTGCCTTTTGATGCTTTGGAAAATGGGTTGGCCTCCTCTTTTTTGTGTCAGCCCCTCAAATATTGGAACACTGCTATCGTCTTCTCTTCTTTTCTCTAGACTAGACATGGCTGCCCAGTCTCTTCTTGAAAACCTTCGGTGATGGAGCACCCACAACTTCAACCCACAAGCAATTCCATTGGTTAATTGTTCTTATTGTTGGGACATTTCTCCTTATTTCCAGGTTGAATCTCTCTCTGATAAATTTCCATCTGTTACTTCTTGTCCTGCCTTCAGGTGCTTTGGAAAACAGGTTCACCCCCTCTTTTCTATGACAGCCCCTCAGATATTGAAAGACGGCTATCATGTCACTATCAACAAGATCATGATGCTTCTGGGAGTGAGTGATGCTGATCTACAGGCTGATTTTGGGGGAAAATGTTGAGGTGGTCAATTGGGGCAAAACAGAGATTGCTCTTGAAGCAACACACTCCATGTTTCATTCTCCCAGCCTTAACAAGCTAAGGTTATGATAGGCCACAGTGGGCCTTGAGTTCAGGACAAAGGTGAGGAGATGACTGAGTAGCTAGGCTGAAATGAAAAGGTGAGGCTTCATTTTGGACTTGTGTCAAAAAGAGAGCAGGTCCTAACCGTTCCGAAAATTGTCATGAGCCTTTATGAGTAAGAATTCTTTGTGAATACTTGGCAGAAAGATCTTTGTGAAAACTTGGCTGTATTCTTTGTCAATACTCTGTCAACAATGTGTGTATGTGGGGGGGGAGGTGTTATATAACCCAAATTATGGAACATGTCAGGCTGTTTTTCTAGGGCATCAACCCACAGGCTAGCACACTCTGGGATTTCCCCAACCTGGCCTCAAGACCAGTTAAATCAGTACTTTGTAAACTTGGCAACTTTAAAACATGTGGACATCAACTCCCAGAATTCTCCAGCCAGCATGCTGGCTGGGGAATTCTGGGTGTTGATGTCTACAGATCTTAAATTTCCTGAGCTTCAGAGAACCATTCCCTGCAACTTTGTAAATGAGAATTGGCTAGTTGAATTCCCTGGACTTCAGAGAGGTCCTGCGTACATCTCTTGCTTCCTGCCAGGTGGCCCGCTGCTTTTGACTTTCATACTTCTAAAATATTATTTGAATTAAAACACGAGAAGTTGGCACAGGGCAAACTAAGCATCCAGGTGCCAGCTTCAGCTTAATTTCCAGAAATCCCCGTGCATAGCTACAGCCCAGAGTTTTGCTTGGAAACGTGCCTGCCTATCCAGAGGTAGGCTGTTGGGAAGGCAGATCCTGGGGGATGAAGCTAAAAAGCATAGCATGACCTAGCCTCCCTTTGCTAAGGGAGTTTTGATAACAGTCCACTCCAGTTAGGGTAGCCATTTTGTGAGCAGGAAGGCTCCTGCTTGGTAGCCATTTTGTGACAATTTCCACAAGCGCTGTCAAGATGACCTTCCTAACCGTAATCCACTACCTTCTTCGATCCTTGTCTGTGGAGGCTCTCAATCATCCAGATCATGGTTGTCCCAAAAGTGCTTTTTCAGGAGGCAACTGGACTTTCTTGTTTTTCTTTTGAAACCGTTTCGCTTCTCATTCAAGAAGCTTCTTCAGCTCTGGCTGGATGGTGGGGAATGAAAGGATTTATACTCCTTGCAGACAGCTGCTCCTTTGCCTTCTTTTAAGAGAGTCGTTGAGGCCATCAATCCTTGTACTATGGGAAAGCCAACTCATTTTGGGTCCAAAAGATTCTTGTTGGTCAATTTTTTGGCCAGAGATTCTGCTACTTTAGGCAAAATCTTAATTCTCATACTCAAAAGTACGCTGCTGTTCACTCACCTTCACTTTGAGCTTAACTGGCAAGCAAACCATGTCCTTAAACGTGAGTTTCAAGAACCTAAAATTAGAAAGGCAGCTCTTTTTGGCACAGGGAGTTGGACTAGAAGACCTCTAGGACCCCTTTCATCCCTGGGAGTCTAAGGCTTAGCTCCCTGACATAAATAATAATAATAATAATAATAATAATAATAGTAGTAGTAGTAGTAGTAGTAGTAGTAGTAGTAGTAGTAGTAGTAGTAAAGTTGGAAGGGACCTTGGAGGTCATCTAGTCCAACCCCCTACTCAGGCAGGAAACCCTCACCTTTCGGACAAATGGCGCTGTCTAGTCTCTTCTTAAAAACTTCCAGTGTTGGAGCATTTACTGCTTCTGGAGGCAGGTTGTTCCACTGATTAATTGTTCTCACTGTCAGAAGTTTCTCCTTAGTTCTAGGTTGCTTCTCTCCTTGATTAGTTTCCACCATTGCTTCTTGTCCTGCCTTCAGGTGCTTTGGAAAATAGCTTGATTCCCTCTTCTTTGTGGCAGCCCCTGAGATATTGGAACACTGCTATCATGTTCCCCCTTGTCCTTCTCTTCATTAAACTAGACATACCCAATTCTAGCAACCATTGCTTATATGTTTTGGCCTCCAGTCCCCTAATCATCTTTGTTGCTCTTTTCTGTACTCTTTCTAGAGTCTCAACATCTTTTTTACATCGTGGTGACCAAAACTGGATGCAGTATTCCAAGTGTGGTTTTACCAAGGCATTGTAGAGTGGCATTAATACTTTGCTCAGCTTCTTCCCTGAGACAATTCAGCAACCGACTTTTCCCAGCCAGACTGAGCTTTATGACATTTATAAGCAACCCCATTGGCAAAAATAATAAAAAAAATGAATATTGCAATTGTACTTTTCCACTTTCTGAGTATATCATGTACCTTTTTGGGCGGCGGCCAGAAGAGACATAATCTTGCAGATCAGACGTAAACCCGGGGTTTGAACTTGTCTTGCGGTTGAGATGGCGTGCTGATAACACTTTGTTCTGTTTGGGAATGTACTGTCGGAAGCCCTGAAAGACGGAGGGAAGGAACTGGAAAGACGGAGGAGGGGAGCCGTGTGCTTGGGAAGTGATGGGCTTTGGGATCGAGTGAAGCTGACTCATACTTTTGGCAGGATTCTGTGGGAGAAGTAAGGCTGGCAACTGGTGCTTTGAAGGATCAGCCTAGAGCAGGTTTCTCAACCTTGTCAATTTAAAGTTCTATGGATTTTGGTTCCCAGAATTGCCCAGCTAGCATAGATCTGCGGACTTTTATTAATTTCCATACGAGGGAAAGGAAACTAATCAAGGAGAGAAGCAACCATAATTAAGGAGAAACTTCCTGACCATGAGGACAATTAACCAATGGAACGGAAGTTGCCTCCAGAAGCTGTGGGTGCTCCATCAATGGAGGTTTTTAAGAAGATACTGGACAGCCACTTGTCTGAAATGTTATAGGGTCCCTTGTATGAGCAGGGGTTGGACTAGAAGACCTCCAAGGTCCCTTCCAGATCTATTCTGATTGATTGACTTCAACTCTCCAAAGCACTTGAGGCCAGGACAAGAAGTAATGGGTGGAAACTCGTCAAAGAAAGATCGAACCTCGAAGTAAGGAGAAATTTTCTGACGGTGAGAACAACTAATCAGTGGAACGGCTTGCCTCCTGGAGCTGTGGGTGCTCCATCATTGTAGGTTTTCAAAAATAGACTGGACAACCTTTGACCAGGATTTTATTTATTTATAAGACTTATATACCGCTTTAAGTGCAACCACTCTCTAAGCAGTGTACACCAGTAAGAAATGTATATATATATTTACATATATATATATATATATATATATATATATATATATATATATATATATATATGTAAATGGTGAATGAAATGTAAATGTAAATGTAAATGTAAATGTAAATGAAATGGTCGTTCGACCCCAAATGGGGTCCCGACCCACAGGTGGAGAACCACTGGACTAGAAGATCTGCAAGGTCCCTTCCCAACTCTGTTGTTATACTGTTACTGTTACTGTCACTGTCCTACTTGTAAGTAGCCTTTGGAATGCCTTCAACTGAACGGCTGGAGCTCTTTTTGAAGGTTTCTGAAGCTCCTTCCCACCAGAACTGTGACTTGGAGGGATGGACAATTGACCAAACCTTGTCCTTGGCTTCACCTGGAAGGAACTTTGTGCTGAACTGTCCCTGGGTGATGCTTCATCTGGGGACCTGACCCATCAGCCTAACTTGTTAGAAAAGGAAGAGCATCAACTCAAGAACAAAAGGTTATTTTATTTCTCCAGCTTAACCCAGCTTTTCCTACCTGACACGTTCCAGATGTGTTGGATGTACAAGTTCCAGGATTCTTTTACTGAGGCTTCTGGAAGTTGTAAACTAATATTTTGGCAGGTGACAGGTTTTTTTTTTTTAAATAAAAAAAACAAAACCCTTTTCAAGGTGTGTTTTTCTTTTCATTTCAAAAAGCTCACGGCCACCCACTGTGCCAAGTTATGAAACAGGGCTAATCACAAGAGTTTGCTGTGCAAATCTCCTGGTTTTGCGGTGTGTGTTTTAATTAAAAACAAAAACACAACTCAGCTTTCTCTTTATTCTCCCTTACAAGAGAAACACTGAAGGGAGTTTAGGGAACATTTGGAAACATTTTTTCAGAGTGATTCCACACCGCAGTATACTTAATGTCAACAATCTTTACACCGCTCTGAAGCAGACAATCTGATTTTTGAAAGCACAAATACTCTGAGTATAAAAACAAGCTAATCAACCCCTCCCCGCCCCCAGAACGCTATTAAACATTCATCAGGCACCAACTGATCTAAGAACAGTAATTCTGAACAAATCCAAGTCTTTGGTTTAGGAACTCACCGTTTGTTAGACCAGTTGCATAATAACCAGTAATGGTTGTGATTTCCTTGTGGATTCAGCTGGAGACATGACGTCGCTCGGCTTCCCAAGAGCTGCTTTGTTTGTGTTGGGTAGCTCACAATTGTCTCTGCAAAACAAAACTTTGCGTGGTTTGAAAAATGTCCTTTCGCAGAAGATGTACAAAAGATAACTGTCTGCTCAGCTCAACAGACTTTCGTCTGTTCTTCTTTTTGTTATGTTATGTTACTTTCAGCCTCAGTCTGTCTAGCTTTAGACTTAGAGTGTCCCCCTGCACACAGGCAGACTAAATGTTTTCTTTCTGCAACAGAGCATCCGAGATGCTGGATCTGCACCCCATTATTCTTCTTCTTTCCAGTGTTTGGCAAGTACAATCCTCGCAGCCGTCACCTTGTGAAGGACTAGCGCCCCCAATTGTTTTTTGATTGGCTTGTCAATCATACCGAAAAGAAAAGCTTCAGGTGTCATTAATATTGGTATCTTAAATGTTTTCTTTTGCATTGTCTTTGTTACGTTTATTCAGTATGTTTTCAAATATTTGCAAGACGTGTGATAAAATGAACCTGGATTTTGATTACATTTCCAGCACTTATTAGAAATCCCTTTATACATTTTTGCTGGTCTATCTGTGGGGTCAAGTACCAATGATATATCATTTTGTAAAAGTTTTCTTTCAAACTATAATTTAATGTGAATTTTAGTCCCTTCATCCATATATTCTCCCATTTATCTAGCATTATATTATATCCAATTTCTTTTTGCCCATTTTACTATATACTCTTTAACAGAGCCCATTATGTTAAAAAAAAGCACTCTGGCACTTCCGAATCTGACACTTTTTAAAAGGACTTTTTAAAAAAAATTGAAGAAAAAAGTTCTGGCAGACTGGACAGGGCTGATAAGGAATGGCCTTGCCTCATTTTTAAGAGATGTCCAAGGACTGATTCTTCTTTGCAAATGGACCATTTCCTTCTCCAGCACTTCTTGAATGAGTCATGTGACTATTTGGATTATTTTTTTAAAAAATGGTTAAGAAAGTAGATGCACCCCCTTCCCTAAATTTTGTATTTGTTTTTGTGTGGAAACTGCAGTTTGTTTAATAGTCTGTTATTAGTGGACCAACAGTGTGGTGGCCTAGTGGTGAAGACACTCGCCTCCCACTCAGAAGGTTGAGAGTTCAATTCTAGCTAGCAGCAGATATTTCTCTCTTAGGGTGCAAACCCCCACATGGCTTCAGAAAGGGCCTTGGGCCGGTAAATGCTCAACTCTGTTCAGTCTCCCTGACTCTACCCTAAATGAAGGGATTATAAAATCGTAAAAAGGGAATTTTTCTGTTATTTATAGACCATCATCCACCATGTGCTTCAATCATTTTTCTAGCTCAGGGGTCTTCAAACTTGGTCCTTTTATGACTTGTGGACTTCGACTCCCAGAATTCCTCAGCCAGGCACGCGTGTCTGGCTGAGGAATTCTGGGAGTCGAAGTCCACAAGTCATAAAAGGACCAAGTTTGAAGACCCCCCCTGCTCTAGCTGCACATCACAGAAGAGCATAACTAAATATCTCTGGGGATATGCCTTCTCAAATATCTGAACATAAATGATGGCGGTGGTGATGTTAGTTTGATATCTCGCCTTTTCTCCAGGAGCTCAAGATACTGGCACGAGGTTCATCATCATCTTATTCCCAAAAGGAGAACCTAGTGAGGTAGACTAGGCTCAGATTTTCTGACCCACAATCATCTGCTGTGGTAGATTTGAACCTGCCTCTTTGCGATTCTAATGACTACGTCACACTAACTCTCTGTAATGATTAATGTGACCGAAGGTGAAACTATTTGGATGCATGGAAAGTGGTCCTGCAAACTGTATTTAACTTTCAATTAAAGATAGCTTTTTCCTGCCTTATCTAGTTGTTCAGAGAACCACCAACTTCTGGAAAAGAGTTTCTTCCCTTAACAGAATAACAGAGTTGGAAGGGATCTTGGAGGTCTTCTAGTTCAACCCCCTGCTTAAGCAGGAGTCCCTATACCATTCCGGAGCAGTGGCTGTCCAGTCTGTTCTTAAAAGCCTTGCAGTGATGGAGCACCCACAACTTCTGGAGGCAAATCATTTCACTGACTAATTGTTCTCACTGTTAGGAAATTTCCCTAGTTCTAAGGTTGCTTCTCTCCTTGATTGGTTTCTATCCATTGTTTCTTGTTCTGCCTTCAGGTGCTTTGGAGAATAAGTTGACCCCCTCCCCTTCTCTGTGAAAGCCTCTCAAATATCTGCTATCATGTCATCCCAGTCCTTCTTTTCACTAGATTAGACATACCCAATTCCTGAAAGCGTTCTTCATACGTTTTAGCTTATGTACATGGGCTGTACGTGGGCTTGATTGCAGGAAATTCTACCACATTAATTTGCATTCCCCAGCTTCAAGTGGCCTCAAAACCTAAGGGACTGGTTTGGACAAAACTCAGCAGCAGTTTTTCGTGCGGCTGCTGATAAAAACAGGATCGCTAACATGATCGCCAATGACCGATAACGGATATGGCACAAGAAGAAAAAGAAGCTTCAAGTTATTCTGCATCTCACATTATCTCCATTGATAAAGTGTCCACAGATGCATTGCTATGCAGTAAAATGGTACCATCATACCGGTGGTGTTTGCAGTCTGCTTTTTCAGTATTCATCACAGTTCATCTCCAACCTCTGTCCCTGAACCCAGGACACAGGAGCTGGCTCCTGGCATCATCCATCTCATTGGCACTGAGCCAGCGTTAACAATTACAATTGCAGATGGGTTAGTTCACTTACCAAGATTTATATGTGCAAAAATGCTGTTGGCAAGTATGACAACTGAAAATTATTGAGCAAGTGTTGAATGTGATTGTGAAGACGATAACAGGCATTTTGCAAGACACTTAATTGAAGAAACACCCAAGTAGTTGTAAATGGATGAATAGTCTGCTATTTACTTTGTACAGTTCCATATTTCTATTCTGGAGCATCCAGGAGGGTTGAAAAAGTCAAAATGACTGGGTGGATCTTTGATCCCATGGCCAAAGCTGCCATCTTGACTTTGTTAGAGCCCCACCCCACCTCTTCCCTATGGATGGCTGATCACAGGGCTGGTGGCTAGATCAGAGTACCTCACAGGGTTGCCAGCATGGCTGAAAAAATGAATGGCAAAGCTCCTTTTATGTCACCTGGGACAGATGTGTTTGAGCCTAGCAGTCAAGGAATGGAAGCGTAGATTTTTCAGACAATCTCTGAAGAAATCCAGACTATTCTCATTTTTATATTAAGCTGAGGGTTGGGAGCTTTATGCGTTGGCAAGTGACTCATGCTTACTGTAGTTGGTCACCAATCTTTCCAAGGAAGCAGGCAGGTTTTTTTTCTTATCTGATGTTCTGGGAAACTTGCATCATTCTATGCCATAATGGCAGAAGCTCATTTTCCCAGGGCATCTGCAGAGCGGGATGGGACAACTTACTGCAGCCAACTCCTCATAGTCAACTCGTGGCCAACTCCTCATAGTCAACTTGTGGTCAACTTGTCATCGTTAACTTGTGGCCAACTCCTCATAGTCAACTCGTGGCCAACTCCTCATAGTCAACTTGTGGTCAACTTGTCATCGTTAACTTGTGGCCAACTCCTCATAGTCAAAATCTTTTCTACTACGTATGCCATCCGTGGGACCAATACTAATAAGCATTTTCTTCTACCGGCATTTACAGGGCTCCAAAATTATATAAAAATTATATGGCCAGAATCCCATCAAATGTTAAAATCTCATGATTTCACCTGAATTCCTGCTGAGATCCCTTAGACCAAAGGTGGCGCAGCAGTTAGAGTGCAGTACTGCAGGCCACTTTAGCTGACTGTGTTCAGCAGGTCAGCGGTTCAAATCTCACCGGCTCAAGGTTGACTCAGCCTTCCATCCGTCCGGGGTAGGTAAAATGAGGACCCAGATTGTTGGGGGCAATGTAAATATATATACACATTGCTTACTGGTGTACACCGCTTAGAGAGTGCTTGCACTTAAAGCGGTATATAAGTCTCATAAATAAATAAATAAATAAATCTTGGGATTTTTTCTTACTAGAAGCACAAATGGCTTTCTCAACATAATGGGACCTCTATTTAGTGTTTCTCAACCTTGGCAGCTTGAAGATGTGTGGACTTCAACTTCCAGAATTCCCCAGCCAGCTTGCCTGTGAGTTGAAGTCCACACATCTTCATGTTGCCAAGGTTGAGAAACACTGCTTTATTCAAGAGTAATCTATTGCCTTTTCCAAACGCTTGTGCCTCTGTGCCAAAGTATTTTTTTTTCAACTGTTGAACATGGAAAGAAGTTGGGTTGGAGTAGGAGGCAAGGAATTATTTCAAAATAAATAGAGGCTAGAATTCTAACCACAGAAATGTAATTTGTCCTGAAAAATCAAAACTCTCACATCTATAAAACAACATTTTTTCTTACGTCACTTCTACCTCAAGGGAGAACATCCTTTTTGGCAGTCTGGAATCCAACGCTATTTGAGTCCAGAAACCAGGGTATCGGGGAAGGTTTCTTGGTTCTGTTTAATGAAACCATGTGAAGTATATTTTGTGAACGTACAACACTGTTTCTTGCCAGTGGCATCCCAGGGATATGTGAACAGATGATGATCATGATCAAAACTGATCCGTTTTACATGTATTACACACGAAACATATGTAAAAAGAAGAGTGATATTGCCATGGCAATTTTTCAACACATTACACAAAATCAGAGGGAACAATTTTGAGCAACTGTGCTCACAAAGTAGCTCCAAGTGCAAGGCCTCAGGTAACTCCCCTTTCATTTACCCAGGAAAACCAAGGGCACAAAAATGCCATTATTTCATCATAACATACAGAACACATCATAACACAGAAGAGTTAGAGCAATTGGCCATACATTTAACATTTGACACATATGATGGTCCTAGGAAGCAGAGAAATTGCTCAGAGGAGAAAGGAAAAAATCTTTGGAAAGAGCAAGCTTTACACTTCTCTGTGAAAAAAATAAGTCACGAAGAACATTTAAGTGTTCTTTAAAAAAAATTAAGAATGTCACACAAGTTGGCTGTGCAGGAATACGATCAGATTTCATGGAACACGCTTAGATCATGCTGGGATAATTTTTCCTCTGGGAGACAACTGGATCAGAAGGGCTTTTCCTGCTGATAACTGTTGAGATTGAACATTGCAACCCCAGGTGTGTATGAAATATAGGGTCATAGCTAAGCCTCTGCTTTTGGTTTCTTGGCTTAACAGGTGCACCCCAAGGTGTACAGCAAGGACAACTGGCTCACCACCCAGAAATACAGGACTGCACTGGGCAAGATTGAGTTGTTCAACCTTTTTGGGTTTGATGGGGTGCTTAGGGAAACTTCCAAGAGCCTCTTTGCAGAGACTTAAAACCCTCATTATAGGTTGGAATGCCATCCTGCCCAAGATACCTCTGACTTCCACCTGAACGGAGTTCAGAAAGAGGTTTGCAAATCCAGACCTAGAGCTTGTGGTAGGTCCTGCCTGTGTGATTGTCTTCAGTGGCAGTGTCTCTTAAGATGTTTGGGTGATTTATTTTAATTACACTGCATGACTGTTTTTGTGGAATGCCACCCAGGGTTCTTGTAGAGCTGGGTGGCATTATACATTTCTTAAATAAAATAAAATAAAATACGTTTTCTTGTCTGGAGAGTTTTAAGGGGCAAAACAAATCCTTTGAGCTTCTATAAGCCGTAGAGCTTCCACCTTGCCCTTTCTCTTCCTAAAACGGGCCCAGACATTGTGACATCATTGGCAAAACCCCTGTTGCCTTCAACAAAGACAAAAAGAGAAAAAAGGTTGCCTTTTCTACCTTAGGACTTAAGAATGCCTGAATGACACTAAATGTGGTTTATTCAACAGACCCAAGTTTCATGGCTATGTCTTAGAATCCTGAGTAGGAGACATATAGAAAACCTGCAGAGATTTTGTTTTGTTTTGTTTTGTTTTGAAAACCAAAATCTGGAATCGACGGATTGTTGGCAAGCTATGCAGCAACAGATGGTGGAGATCTTCAATGTGTGTTTCATAACCTGCACAAGTAGAAGGCTGTAAAATATCAGTGTTAAGGGATGGAAACTGGAGATGTAGAAATAACATGGCTTTACTGCTGGGATAATGTGGGAGAACACCGTAGACCAGGGGTAGGCAACCTTGGCTCTTTTATGACTCGTGGACTTCAACTCAGGAATTCTGGGAGTTGAAGTCCACGAGTCATAAAAGAGCCAAAATTGCCTACCCCTGCCGTAGACTCTAGAGCGATCTAGAACAAAAATGTTCAGCCATGTATTGGGTTATTCTCTACTGCGGTTTCGCAACCTCAGCAACAAAGATGTGTGGACTTCAAAGCCCAGAATTCCCCAACCAGCACAGCTGAAGTCCATGTATCTTGAAGTTGCTGATAAACTGCTTTATTGCCTTGCTCTGTAAGGAATTAAAATATCCCCAAATATGGATCACCCTTCACTTTATTACACAAACTCCAGAAGGGGTGGTGTTCTGCAGTGCCAGACTCATTAACCACTTATTGTAATTAAACTGGACTGTGGCAGATGAGGAGAGAGAAAAGCCTTCCCTTTTGGTCTATAGAAGACTGCCTTCTCCAGCCCCCAAGTCAAGTTCTGCCTGCTTTCCTCCAGCTTCAGGAGGAATGGATTAGGGATGAATCCCCAGAAGAGAAGAATGGTTGAAATGTCCATCAGTAGTTCTTTGGGAGATATGAAAATACACCCCATTCTGAACTGATGACTGAACACCCACACTTAGCATATAGTGTTTATCAGCTGTAGCAGCTTTAAGATGCGTGGACGTCAACTCCCAGAATTCCTCAGCCAGGGAATTGTGGGAGTTGAAGTCCACACACTTCTTAAAGTTGCTAAGGTTGAGAAACACTGGTGCCTATAGGACGGGGGGGGGGGTGTCTCCAAACTTGGCAACTTTAAGACTCCCAGAATTCCCCAGCCAGCCAACTTTCCTTCCCCACATGAAAGTGAGGTGAAGCACTGCTGAAGACAAACTATGATGTACATATATTAAAAGGCAGCTTATTGAGACAAATAAACACCTCAGGACACTTCCACATGCTCCTTCCTCTGTAATAGGATTACAGACTCAATTTCCTCATCTGCAGCCCTTGGTGTAAATGCCCGCTTGGTTTTTCCCCTCCAATGTATGCCTTTTTTTGTAGCTTTGGAAAGGACGACTGTATATCTGCTGTGCAGCAGGCCAATCTTTCAACCGTTTGGGAAACCTACATACAAACCTACATATTGTGCCGAGGATAG
This sequence comes from Crotalus tigris, assembly GCF_016545835.1. NCBI lineage: Eukaryota > Metazoa > Chordata > Lepidosauria > Squamata > Viperidae > Crotalus > Crotalus tigris. The sequence continues at coordinate 90,265 of NW_024100475.1, forward strand.
CTGTTAGCTCAAGGGGCGTTGAAGCCATATCCTGTCTCCAACAGAAGGCAACAACATTTGCCCAAAGCCCATGAGTAGGGAGTGAAAACACAGAACATGAATAAGAGACGGGACCTTGGAGGTCTTCTAGTCCAATGCCCTGCTTTAGCACAAGGTGCTATGCCAAGCAACAGCCTCTCATTCCAATTGTTCCTTCAGGAGAGGGAGGGACCCCCACACCAGCATTTGTAAGCTCTTCCCAGCCAGTGAGATGTACTTTGGGTGAAGGACACCATTTTTGCTGTTGAGGGACAACCAATTCCAGGTCCTGTTAGAAACAAAATTTTTAACATCTTCCATCCAAGGTGACAAATGGATTGTTCAATATATGCCGATTAAAGGGTGACCTTGAGTGCAAAGTGGCAGAGCAATTAGCTAAGGATAATGGGTAGGTGGGGGACATTTGTCATGATGTGGAAATATAAATTAGCAGTGGTTGGCAGACCTTCTTAGGGGAACCCATTGGGTCTACACAAAGACTGCCTTTCTTGCTCTTTCTTCTTCCATGGTCTTCTCCAGTTTAACTTCTCTACAGCACCCTTGGTGAATGGAAATAATGTGGCTGTAATGACCTGAGAAAAACTGCAAGTGTCTCTGAAAACAAGCCCAGAGCTTTCATGGTAACCATCTTGGAAAAAAGGTTCACAGCTTATACTCAATCCAGCCAAAAAAGAGTTGATCCTTGCAGCAACAAGCAATCTGCTGAAGATAAAGTTCGCTGCAAGATTGGAAAACAATTTTGTGCTTTACCAAGATTCACTTTTCAACTAACCCCTTCCTGATGCCCTCTTCAGTCGCCGTATGTCTGCAACAAAAATCTGATGTTTGAAACTGTTTATGCTATTTATTATGATATTCTCCTCCAAAACAAACGTTCTTTTGATTCCTTTAGTTCCAGCCACATTTTGCTCTAATATTTCTCCTTTCTTTGCAATTGCAGATTTTTATGTGCCCCAAACCAAAAAACGTTGTACAGTAGTCCTCGACTCAGGACAATTGAGCCCAAAATTTCTGTTGCTAAGTGAAACTTTTGTTAAATGAGCTTTGCCCCATTTTATGACCTTTCTTGCCACAGCTGTTAAGTGAATCCCTGCAGTGGTTAAGTTAGTAAATGGTTGTTAAGTGAATCTGGTCATGTCTCACTTAACAACATGGTGATTTGCTTTAACGCCTGTGGCAAAACAAAATTGTAAAACTGGATGCAGTCACCCCCCCCCATGTCTCAATTTAACAACCACGCTGATTAACGAAGAATTTTCCAATTGTTGCCATACACTGAGAACTACCATTATTGAATAGCGAAGGTGACATCTTCCATAGTCTCCAGGCGGTTTCAAGTATACCCTCAAGTGGACTGGAATCTTATGTGATAAACTATTCCCCGGTTTATCTCTGAAACCGGAAACATTTGCAACTGATGGACCAGAGGGAAAAAAACCTTCTGCAAGTCATTTTCTTTAAGGCGTGCTGTGGTGTTGAGCAGGCAGGTTCATCCAATTGTTTTGCACCACCTGAGTGTTTAGAATTTGGATGCAGACGTTCTTGGCAATGGCGATCTCTTCCCTTCAGAGGTGGGATACTGATGGCCAGGAAACAGATGCCTAGTGATTCGGTCTAATGGTCATTGTGGATGAGAAGAAAGCTACCATAAAAGTTAAAGTTCTGAATGTGGGCTTTGCTGTGATTCCAACTTTACAATAATAATAATAATAATAATAAAAACTGGTGGGATCATAAAATAGAGAAAGTCATAGAAAATGATAAAATTAAACTGCTCTGGGACTTCAGAATTCAAACAGACAAGCACCTGCAACATAACACCCCAGACTTAACAATTGTCGATAAGAAAGACAAAAAAGTCTGGATAGTGGACGTGGCAGTGCCTGGAGATAGCAGAATAGAAGAGAAAGAACTGGAGAAGATAACAAAATACAAAGACCTACAAATAGAAATAGAAAGACTGTGGCAAAAGCAAGCAAGGGTAGTACCAATAGTCATAGGCTCCTTGGGTGCAATCCCAAAACAACTGGAGCACCACTTGAACACCATTGGCATTGACAAATTCGCTATTAGTCAATTGCAAAAGGCGGCCTTACTAGGAACTGCTTCCATCCTGCGACGATACCTGTAATACCATCAAACATCCACATCTGGCTATCTCAGGTCCTGGGTAAGGACTCGATAGGTAGACAAGATGCCAAATCCAGTCTGAACATCTGGATGATTGTGCGATGATCCATAATAATAATAATAATAGTAGTAGTAGTAGTAGTAGTAGTAGTAAAGTTGGAAGGGACCTTGGAGGTCATCTAGTCCAACCCTCTGCTCTACACCATTTTGGACAAATGGCTGTCCAGCCTCTTCTTAAAAACTTCCAGCGTTGGAGCATTTACTGCTTCTGCAGGCAGGTTGTTCCACTGATTAAGTGTTCTCACTGTCATTTTTTACCTCAGAACAATCTGAGGTAAAAAATGGGGGAGGGGACCATGGAGTGAAGATCAGTAGGTCCAGACGGACACAATGGGAGGCCTTGGATGGCTGCATTCTCCTGGGTGGGTTGAGGACAAGAATAATGGGATGGTGGGATTTTAGGCAGGCAGTCCTCGACTTACAATCATTCATTTAGTGACTGTTTGAAGTTACAACAGCACTGGAAAAAAAATGTCACGCTTACGATCATCGCAGCATCCCCATACAGCAAGTCACATGATCAAAATTCAGACACTTGGCATCTAACTCATATATATGACAGTCGCAGTGTGTCCCGGGGTCATGTGATTTCCCCCTTTTGTGACCTTTTGGCAAGCAAAGTCAATGGGGAAGACAGATTCTTTTAGCCACCGTGTGGCTAACTTAACAACTGCAGTGGTTCACTTAATGACTGTGGCAAGAAAGATCATAAAATGGGGCAAAAATTCACTTAACAAGTGTCTCGCTTAGCAACAAAAATGTTGGGCTCAGTTGTGGCCATGTGTCAAGGACTACCTGTCTGAGCCACAATTCTGCTTTTGGAGACAGGGGATAGGATTAAAATTTAAATGGTGGCAAACACCGTTCTGTCGGATGACTCAAAACAAGTTAATCGCAGTGGCAGTAAATCTAATGATATTTCCAGGACAAAGCTTAACTAAGTTAGGCCCTACTAAACTTTGTGGGTTAAATCTAAGCAGGACTGGAAAGGCTAGCACAGAATAGCATTTAATGCTACCAGTAAAAGAATACTATGGACCTTGTTTTACTTTCCTTCCTTAACCAAAAGAAAAAGGGATGAAAATGAAGAATATGAAAGCAGAGAGCTGGCTGTATTGGTGGATTCCTTGTCTGATAGGATCAATCATACAAAAGACAAATTTGTCTAAAGGGCCCCTAATATCTAGCTGAAATGCTTTAACAACAGCCCCTTTAAAACAGGGCTTCCCAACCTTGGCAACTTGAAGATATGTGGACTTCAACTCCCAGAATTCCCCAGCTAGCAAGGACAAGCTGGGCAGAAAAACTACAGGTGAAGAAGACCTGACCCTTCTTCTTGGGTGAAGTCACCATAGATCCATGGAGCTTCAGGCTTAATGGATACACATGTCCACATACAGCTACCCTATGGTCTCAAGGGAGCAGCCTTCCAACTTGAACCCATGGCTCTTCTTGGATTCTACCCAAGGGCTGTAGACTGTTGTATGAAGGAACATCTTCATGCAAAGATGGTCTTGGACAAATGCCCCTCTGCCACTCCAGTTCAAGGCAAGGAGAGTCAAGACTCCCTTGCTAGGAACACAGATTGTCCTAAGCTACGTCCATATCTAAAGAATGATGTACACGTCATCTTTATATATGGAACTACATAAACAGAAGAACACTATTTTTGTCTTCCAGCTACTTTTCTTGAAACAATTACAGTGGAGGATCAAGCAAGCCCTGAAATTAATTTCCCCCAAATAAACAAAACAGAGAATCCAAGATGTATCTTTCAGGTCTCCAAGAGAGCAGCTCAGTCGTTTTGATAAGATCCCTCAACTCTATCCAGAAACGAGGAATTATTCTTCCTTTTGAGATACATTTAATATGCAAAAGAAATCAAACAAAGAATTCACAACCCAATGGAACTGAAAGAAAAAAAAAACCCTTAATATCTAAGTGCTTGTTCAGGGACAGATTTTAGGGAGACAGGAGAAAAAGGTTGAACTTGCTAGTTGAAAAGAAAACTTTTCAGAAGAGAATCAGAATTCACCCGTTCAGCTCTTGTCTTTCTGTCTCCGTGAGTAGAGACTAATCTACTTCTGAGAATTTGGCAGCTTCACCACTCGCTCCGGATGGAGTTTCCAGTGAATTTAAACCCCTTGTCAGCAAAATAATTAAGTATGGCTACAGAATCTACTTTGGGGGAAAGGAGAGAGGAAGTGGTCCAACGCAATCCATTAAAATGTTATCACAATCATCTATGCATAATCCACTAATGTATTACCCGGGGGGGGGGGAGAATCACAGCTGGGACATGAATGAGAGAACAATGAAAATGTTCAGTAGGAAAGAAAGAGGCAAAGGAAATTCAAATTCAACTTGAAAGCCAAGAGTTTGATCAGGATTGACTTTAGTTTACCGACAGAGAGATCTTCTGTTATCACAGAAGAGGTTAAGTTCTCCTTTCCAAAGATCTCGGCTCGGGCGGGGATCAGAAAACCCTGCTGGTGACAGATGGGTAACCGAGACAAGTTTACACCACAGCTCCCTCAGTGGCTGGAGCACCTGGGAGGAGCCCTCCATTTGGGACCATCTCTGAACCCAACATCTTGTCTTTCCCCGAATCCACTCGTTTCTTCTTGAGCTGACTCTGATGGATGAAGGGAACAAACGCGAGAATGAGGCCTCCAATTATCGGAGGAACGCCAGCAAAGTAGAAGGCAAGCTGGTAATTCCCAAAATGGTCATGAAGGAATCCTGAAAAAGAAGAAAAGCAGGTAACCTATAATGAAACTTTAACGTAACACACATGTACACAGAGGGCTTAATTCCAGTGTTCTACAGAAGGTTGATATCACTTCTTTCTTATTTACAATAAAAGCGACTTATCTAGCTGGGCTGTAGCCTTCAAGCTTCTACAGCAGTGGTTCTCAACCTGTGGGTCGGGACCCCATTTGGGGGCGAACGACTATTTCACGGGGGTCGCCAAACAAGGCTGTCCGCCATTTTTTTCCCTTTTCTTTGGCCATGCCCCTGGCACCCGGTGATATATAAGTGGTTGGGGGTCACCACAACATGGGGAACTGTATTATGGGGTCGCGGCATTAGAAAGGTTGAGAACCACTGTTCTACAGTTAGCTATTTGATGACAGGCCAGCTTTCAGAATAAAGGAAAATTCTGCTGGTTCTGATATAAAATCTGACAGATGGTGACAATTTGCCATCAACTCCTTGACTCTGAACAATTTGAAAAATACTGTCCACATTTTAATTGGAGGCATCCTGAAGTAAATGATTTTTTAAAAATTCTTCATAGCATTGAGCAGTTCTGAGCCTTGAATTCAGTGTAAAATCTTTCAATTTTGCTTTTAATGGGCTTTAATAAAAATATCACTAAATGTTACTTATTCCAAATTCAGATGACCGGTTGGGGAAGAAGCAGTCTGGTTTTTAAAGAATACAAATTATTCCCAGAAAAAGAGATGCAACTGGCCGAGATCTTTCCAGCTGCAGCACTTCTTGTGCAAATCTTTAGATCTTTTTAATCTGGGAAAATGGACTTTATTGAGCAACATTTGGCTATTTTCTAAGCCGTGTAACAATCTGGACCTGTTGATAGTTGCCAAATTAAAAAAAAAAAAAATCAAACACTTCAAAATCCAGCCAGCGTTTACACAGTGGCCAACAACATTACTTATTACCACTTATGAACCCCACTACAAGTTTTTTAGAGATTTTTCTTATACAAGTTGAAGCACAAAGAATGTGACAAAGGTTAGGGTTAGTCTCAGAGATGAATCATTAGTTAACAAGTACTTCTGTTGGTTAGTGGGCTGGTGCATTCTAACCTCACTTTTAGACGTTTTGCTAACAATTATAAAATACTAGGAATTACATGAGGATCTTTAAGAATTCAAAAGGAATTTACAAACATTATCCAAATCATATATGCATAAACGGAACGCTTAGGGGTGCAGATGACCCCAGAATGTTGTGGGTTCTACTCTTTGAAACCTTGACCAGTTGAAATGTTTAATGGAAGAGAAGGAAAGCTTTGATGACCACTAATTTTAACAAATGAAAATGAAATCAAATTAAGTTTTCTTCCGGCCTCTCCTACTAATTTTTCAAATATAGTTATTTCAAAATAAGAAGGAGCACCCAAACCACATTTCTTGCTTCTTCTTGCAACTAAGAACCTGCGAAATGGGTCCACATATGGAAAAATCCCAGAGAAACTGACAGATCTGGAGAATGGGCGATTTAGGAGGAAGTATTTCTGTATACTGGCTCAGTTTAGCTATCACACCAAACTGTCACCAGGAAAATTCGCCTAGGATTTGACAAGAGAGCTGGAATAATAATTAGCCATCCAATTAACATCTGAGAACTGGTTTGCATAGCGATAAGCCAAATGAAGCATTGACCATTACTGTTGGGCCTTCAGGAGCCATCCTATCCAGGCAAATGGAAACCTCAAATAGATAAGCCATTCTGTATACTTATGGTTTATTCACCCAATACATATTTGTCCATTTAATATTTAGGACCGTGTTATAATGAGTTGGTTGAGCTACTGACTTCTGGCCAAGTCAAAGAAGCTACAGATCCTGGATGAAAGGTGAAAGCCAGCTAAGAGGTCCCTTGTCTACCAACTGTTCATACCTTACTTGGATAAGGACTTTTTAGACATATTTTAGACATATTAGACATATCATCAAGGTAGAGAATTCTCTCACCTGCAATTGGTGGGCCAGCTAACATGGGAATGGCCATGAGTCCCAGGAGATAGCCAATGGCTTGAGAAGCCTCCATGGGCCCAACCAGCTCAAAGGCGATGGGGGCCATAATGGTGATGAAGAGTCCATCACAAAGTCCAAGGAAAAGGCAGACGATGATCACCCCCCAAAACGCTTGGCACTGTAGCAACATCATGCACATGACACCCAAGGTGATGAAGGACGCAACCTGAAGAGTCAAAACAAGGGAGCTGTTCAGACAACCAGGACAAATGTGGAATTTCCTGAACAAGAGGACTGAGAGGATGAGTGAGTAGCACACTTTATAGGTGATGGATGAAGTGACTTCTCTCTTTCTCCCTCCCTCCCTCCCTCCCTCCCTCCCTCCCTCCCTCCCTCCCTCCCTCATGAAATTACTCAAACTCACAAGGTTTCTGACATCTCATCCCTGAGATCTCATGTGAAAATGCAACACTTCATCATTCTTGCCTGGAAATACATGTGATTTGGGTATTTTCACCAAGCCATCTCACCACATTTTGGTATCGTCACCTGGAATCACTGAAATTTCACCAAGTTTCCTCCATATTCATTTTTAAATTGAATGAAATTCTACAAATGCTACTTCAGGTTGTTGCATCTTTGATTAGATAGATAGATAGATAGATAGATAGATAGATAGATAGATGGATGGATGGATGGATGGATGGATGGATGGATGGATGGATGGATGGATGGATGGATAGATAGATAGATAGATAGATAGATAGATAGATAGATAGATAGATAGATAGATAGATAGATAGATAGAATGCCTTCCCAATCTCTGGTTAAGAAGGATGAAAACCTTAGGCCAGTGTTTCCCAAACTTGACAATTTTAAGGCATGTGGACTTCAACTCCCAGCAATGCTGGCTGTGGAATTCTGGGAGTTGAAGTCCTCATGCCTTAAAATTGTCAAGTTTGGGAAACACTGCCTTAGGCGATATTCACAGACTATGTTTAGAGAGCATGGTCTACTTTCCAGCTTTCTAATCTTGGGGGGGGGGCAGGATACCCCAAATCTTTTCATGGATGCTCAGTTCTAGATGAAGGTTGGCTTCACCATTAGGCAGGACAATCAATAGGTTGAAAACTTACTTTGAGTCTAGAAGTGTCTGGCAATGCCAGGATGATTAATCTTCTTTGTAAGAATATAAATATTGTCTTCCACTTTGATTCGGTTAGGTCTTCCATTCCTAAACCCCTGAACATTTCTCCTCCTTCCTAAGTCTCACAGGTCACCCAGGCATATCTCAGAGGTCATCCAATTTTTTTCCATTTTCTCTTCTGTTTTCCCCAAAGGTCACTCCTTAGTAGCAAATTAAGGAGGACATTTAAGACCTCATAACTGGAGTACTTTAGTTTGTCTCAGGCCCCCAAGGCATTCAAAGACAATGTGCTCTAGATATCTGAGATGCACAGATAAGGCTAAGTTTCAAAGAATGTGAAGAAAACAACCAAGAGGAGAAAGTTGGAAGGTGATAGCAACTCTTTTGCCATTCCCTCACTCTTAGCAAAGTGCTTGTGTGCAAACGCCATTATAGGGATTCATAAAGAGCTGTTTCCCTCTATTAAATATATTTTTCTCTATTTAAATCATCTCAAATTTCTGCCGTGTTTCCAAGTTTGCAATATACTCTCCTTGGCACTGAATGGAAGGTCAGCTCTAGGCCAAGGCTGGAGTTTGGGAAGGCTAATTTTTCCCTTCAGACTTTCATAATGTTCACAAACCATTTATTTCTACTGATTTTTTTTTTTAACAAGTTACATAAAATAAGCTGCTTCTTCCAGCCAACAGGAAAGACTCCCATTAGGGACTGCTTGCAGAATATCCCAAGGTCAGACCTGACTTAGGGAGCTGAGGCCAAGCAATTCAACTATCTGAACCCCAAATGGCTTGGAATAAGATCACTTCTGCTGGACCTGTAGAAATATTGGGGTGTCAAATGTCGATGGGCGCCCGAGCCGAGATCTTTGGAAAGGAGAACTTAACCTCTTCTGTGATAACAGAAGACGGCTTTTTCCTTCCATTTAATCATGTCTGATTCCTGGAGACTGCCTGGACAAGCTCTTGCAGCCTTCTTGTCAAGGTTTTTCAAAAATGGTTCACCTTTGTCTCCTTCCTAGGGCTGAGAGAAGGCCTGGCCCAAGACCACCCATCAGGTTTTGTGGCCAGGGCTGCACTAGAAACTCATGGACTCCTGGCACGTGGATTGGCACCTTAATCACCATAGCAATCTGGCTCTTGTACAGTACTGCATGCTCAGTTTAATGAAGTTTCTTTGCTAATCTATTTGGTTATTTATGGTACAATGGACAGTATACATTGGAACTTGTGTGAACAAGCTAATTTGAAGAAGTTCTCTGTATTGTTTCTATGTACGCATATCAAAAACTATGCAGTATTCCTGAGCATTAAAAAGATCGCCTGGTCACCCTGCCTGGTCTCTCCTTCACAGTTGCTTTTGTGAAATAAATTCCTTTTCTCTGAGTTCAAGAAGACGTAGATGGAGGGAACATCTCTCTAATTTCACTTCTGCAAGAATCCCGTGAGGTGGGTTGAGCAGACAATCACCCAATAAAGTCCGCAGTGACTGTAGGGCTAGGCCCAGCATCCTAATCACTCCACCACATTGCCTTCAGAATGAATAAATGAGCCATCTCTTTTGCATGAAGACTAGCCTATTGGACCAGCCAATCGTCAATCTTCTCTCGCCTTCTGTGCCAGTGAGAAAACAGGCTACCAGATAATGTTACCACAATATTGGGTAACCTGGCAGATCCAAGGAGATCAGTGTTTCTCAACCTTGACCATTTTAAGGCATGTGGACTTCAACTCCCAGAATTCCACAGCCAGCATTGCTGGCTGTGGAATTCTGGGAGTTGAAGTCCACATGCCTTAAAATGGTCAAGGTTGAGAAACACTGCAGTAGATTGTGTATGCTTATGCACCTATTTTATTATTTATTTATTTGCAACATGTATTAGGCACTCATCCCTGCCACTCTGTATGAACATCTGTGAATATGACAAACATGTAGGTACATTTTTGGCCTTACTACACATTTATTATAATAATTGGTCTTTTAGTTGACCTTATTCGTTGCAAAAAAATTCTAAAAGAATTTTCTTTTTTTTTAAAAAAAAACAAAACTGGAATTAGGAGAGAAGAACAAGAAAGTGAAGGAAATCCAAGGCATATCTTTGGTATCCTGAAGGCTAGCCATTTTAGCAAGACGATAATGTCAATATTCTCTTCTGGCACATTAATATTTCCAAGAGTATTTATTTTGTTTCTGTTCCCTTGAGTTCAGAGGCCCATGAGGAAAAAAAAGAGAAGACTTCATTTCCCAGCAGACAATGGGCTCTGCTCTGAATTGTTGGAGTAATCAAAAGAACTTTCCATAAAGTTCTGACAGTGTTTCCTGACCTTAACCATTTTAAGATGTGTGGACTTCCCAGAATACCCCAACCAGGAATGGCTGTGGTATTCTGGGAGTTGATGTCCACATGACTTAACAGGCTATGGTTGTTATGCACAGTTGTTTGCTCAAACTTTAAAAGGAAGCATGTGCTAAGTCTCCACAGAAATCAATGCTTAAGAGAGAGGATCAAATACAAATGCAATTAGAAGCCACTTCTTTATATCTTACACTTTCTTTTTTTCTTTTTCTGTATTTTTTCTTTTATTTCTTTACTACTTATTCACTACTTTTTTTTTACTTTTCCTTCTCTTTTAAATATCGTTTTTATCTTGCAAAATGGTCTTTAATAAAAATAAATCAATCAGGACATGAGCAAATATAATCTGTGTCTTATATGACCTTAAATAAAGCAAATTTTTGCCTTGCAGAAGGATTCCAGAGCCGAGTTTAAGTTTACTTAGGTTTTCTGCCTTTAAAAAAAGAACTGGGAAGAACACAAACTGTTAATTATTTGGGTCAAATAAATGGACATACGGTACCCATAACTATGGCTCTGTATTTCATCAGAAAACTTATTGGCTACACAATTTCCAGATGTCAAGACTAAAATATACAGGAGAAAGCAATAGCAATACCAATAGTACTTAGACTTATATACCACTTCATAGTGCTTTATAGATCTCTCTGAACAATTTACAAATGTTGTCCCCAGCAATCTGGGTCTTCATTTTACTGACCTCAGAAGGATGGAAGGCGGAGTCAACCTTGAGCTGGTCAGGATCGAACTCCTGGCAGTGGGCAGAATTAGCCTGCAAATACTGCATTCTAACTACTGCATCACTACAGCTTCTGAAAGCAATACTCTATACCAGTGTTTTTCAAACTTGGCAACTTTAAGATATCTGCACTTCAAGTCCCAGAATTCCCCAGCCAGTGTCATTCTCCAGATTTTGTTTGGTCAACTGCAATGAAGCAGTTGGATTGAGGTCTTGCAGAGATGCTCCATTTATGTTCCTGTGGACATCAAAGCATCTTTGGAGCATGGAATGCCAAGGATGGCACAACCCAAAGGCAGAACTTAAACAATGCCACATGGGTAAAGTTCTGCTCCATGAAAAATGGAATCTTCTTAAACAGAATAACAGACTTGGAAGGATCTTGGAGGTCTTGTAGGATCTCCTGCTGTCCAATCTCTTCTTAAAAGCCTCCAGTGATGGAGCACTCAAACTTCTGGGGGCAAGGCGTTTCACTGATTAAGTGTCCTAACTGGCAGGAAAATTCTCCTTAGTGCTAGGTTGGCTCTCTCCTTGTTTATTTTCCATCCATTGCTTCTTGTTCTTCTTCCGGTGCTCTGGAGAATAGGTTGACCCTCTCTTTTTTGTGGCAGCCCCTCAGATATTGGAAGTCTGTCTTGTCACCCCTACTCCTTCTTTTCATTAGACTGAACACACCTAATTTCTGCAACCGTTCTTCCATGTTTTCTCTCCAGCCGCCTCATCTTAAGTCATTTCTCTTCAAGAACATGTCTGGATGGTGGAGAATGTCTCACACACCGACAAAGCATTCTGGAGGAAGTGCAAAGTAATCAATAAACGTGAAGAGAGGAGAGAGTAGTGAGGGGAGGAGAGAAAGAGGAGGGAAGTAAGGAAGGTATTAGGGAGAGTGGATGCAGCTTGGGGGGAACCAGCAAGCGGCACCTATGGTTATGGTTATGGTTATGATTATGAATTTATTTTATTTTGTAAAGTGAATTTTGTTGTATAACTATGTTGGATAAATGGAAAATAAAAAAAAATTTAATAAAAAAAAATAAATAAACGTGAATTTGAAATAAGCACTCATCTTCTACCTGCAAATAAATCTTCTTCAATCCGGGGATGAGATCACCAATGGGTCCGGAGGCCAGGCGCCCGACTCCCGACATGGCTCCTATGCAAACAAGCACAATCCAGGATTTTTCCTTTTCTTGGAATTCCACTTCTACGAACTTCACCTGGAAAGTGGAAAAGAGGCATTGGTCTTATGTTTCTTCCAACTGGCCCCAGGGTTGCCGATCCCAAATTGGGAGACCCAGTGTGCGACTTGGTAAAAAGAGACATCTGCGCACTGCTCCAGTTTGGTGTCATCCCACAAAAAGCAGGAAATGCATAAAAAGGAGACCGTAACCCATGATTTGGGGTCTCCCTTTGTATATTTTTGGAGGGCTAGGGAGTGGGAAATCTAGGCCTGCGTTGTACTCCTTAAAGTTTCCAAAGCTGGCTGAGATTTTTATGGGGAGTAGTTGAGGAGATGATGGATAAAATGGGTGGTTTCTGCTTCTGGAAAGTCTAGATAAGCCTATATCAGGGCTGTGTTAAGTGTTGTGTTGTTGTTTCCTCCCCCCTCAGATGCTCTAAATGTTATTTCTGATTTTGTTATGTTGTTTTCATCTCACTTTGAAGCATTGCATTGAAGATGGGTAGCCACATAAACTGAGTACAGGTAATCCTCGACTTACAACCACAATTGAGCCCAAATATTTTGTTGCTAAGTGAGACATTGGTTGAGTTTTATGCCATTTTACGACTTTGCTTGCCACAGTGGTTCAGTGAATCACTGCAGTTGTTAAATTAGTGAAACAGTTGTTAAGTTGACCATGAGGATACTGTGAGGGTCGCAAACGCAAGGATTAGTTATAAGCAGTGCTTTTTTTCTAAAAAAAAAAAAAAAGGTGCCGGAACTCACACACGTCATACAACTTGCCTTGCCTACCCTACAAGATTCCATCCAAAAAAGGTGCCGGAACTCCGTTCTGGGCGTTCTATGAGAAAAAAAGCCCTGGTTATAAGTCACTTTTTCCAGCGCCGTTGTATCTTCGAATGGTCACTAAATGAACTGTTGTAACGTGAGGACTACCTGTAAACATTGGAAGACAACTTCAGACAAGTCTTAGGCCTCTCACTTAGATCAGGGCTCTCCAACCTTGGCAACTTTAAGACTTGTGGACTTCAACTCCCAGAATTCCTGAGCCAGCCATGCTGAGGGGAAAGGGAGAGGTTTCCGAGCTGAGCCAAGCTGGCTCAGGAATTCTGGGAGTTGAAGTCCACAAGTCTTAAAGTTGCCACGGTTGGGACCTCTGACTTAGATGATTTGAAATGGCTGCCTCTCGTTCCGTAAGGGCAGAGAGGGCTGCAGTCAAGAAGGATCACTTTCATAACTGACATTTCAGGATGACCACCTTGGACCTCCTAAGCAGAAGGTCATCAGCCATTGGCCTGGCTTTAACAGAAGGGACCTCTTGCTCCCACAGGGAGATCACACCTGTGGTGCTGCTTTATGAAAGACCAGCCCCATCACTTGGAAGCCTCCCTCTGGAGAGGGAATGGCCTTGAAGGACAGGAAGAGACGCTAAGAAGATAAGGGTCAGATAAGAGAGGCCAAGAAACTAACTTGAAACTACTCCAAGTTCATCTGAAGATACAGGCAGTCATGACTTACAACCATTCGTATTGGGACCGTTCCAAGTTACAATGGCACTGAAAAAAATGATTTGTGACTGGTCCTTGCATTTGCGACCATCACGGCATCCTTACGGTCATATGATCAAAATTCAGGTGCTCGGCAAATGGCATGTTTTTCACCAAGGTGCAGTGTCCTAGGATCACGAGATCACCATTTGTGACCCTCCCAACTGGCTTTCCACAAGGGGAAGCCGGATTCACTTAATAGCCGCACGGTTCACTTAATATCTGCAGTGATGCACTCAACAATCTTGTTAAAAAAAAGTTTGTATAATCGGGCCTAACTCAACTGTTTGCTTAACAATGGAAATTCTGCTCCAAATTGTGGTTGTAAGTCGAGGGAGGGGGTCAAGCGCTGGGGAAATCAGGAGATTCAGGCAGTTCCAATGAGTGTAAAGCTTCATGGCAAGGTTTCGCTCTCTACAAGAATCTGACCAACTAACAGTCAAGGGAAATGAGCAGGAGATAAGAAAGGCATGCAAGGTGGGCTGGATTTAGAACTTTGTGGGCGTGAAGGGACTCATGATTGATGAGGCGTTTGACTCCTCCCTCCAGCTCAGCCTGTCATCTCTACGGGGGGGGGGGAGAAAGCACCTTCAAACTTGCGAGTCTCTGTTACTATACCTTTACAATAAAAGTATAGGAGTCCTCGACACGATCACAATTTAGCCCAAAATTGATATTGCTCAGTGAGAAACTTGTTAAGTGAGTTTTGCCCCATTTTACGACTTTTCTTGCCACATTTGTTAAGTGAATCACTGCAATTATTAAATTAGTAACAAAGGTGCTAAGCAAATCTGGTTTCTCCTTTAATTTGATTTGTCACAAGATCACAAAAGGGGATCTCGTGACCCCGGGACACTGCAACCATCATAAATATGAGTCAGTCGCCAAGCATCCGAATGTGAACCGGGTGACCCTGGGGATGCTGCAACGATCGTGTGAAAAATGGTCAGAGGTCATTTTTTTTCTGGGCTGTTGTAACTTCAAACAGTCACTAAGCGAGCTGATATAAGTCGAGGACTACCTGTAGTTTTGACCTACGTGGCACCCCTTTCAGGTGCCCTGCCATTCTGTTGGAGGGGAGGGGGCTCCAGGGGGAGCATTCTCTGCATGCTTTTGCTGTAACTGGGAACGAGGGAGGGGGAAAATCATCTGCGGAGATGGGACAGACGCCTCCTGAGTCTGTTCCAAGGTCGCTGCTCCTGAGGATGACCCGTTATCAGGTCTGTACCTCAGCACTCTCAAAACAACCTTGCGGCACTCCATTGGCTGCCGATGAACTGGTCAGGGGGGGTCCGGTTTTGAAATGGGAAGAATAGCTTGGTGCTTTGCGCGGGTCCATCAGAGCCATTAGAACAGTGATGGAGAACCTTTTAAAGACCGAGTGCGCAAACTGCAATCCAAAACCCATTTATGCATCGTCGGGTGCCGGGTAGGTGTGGCCCATGGGGTGGGTGTGGCCCATTGGGTGGGCGTGGCTGCGGTGGTAACGGCAGACTGGGTGGGACTGAAAAGTTCAATCAATCAATTCCAACTTTGCAAGAACTTTTTTTTCCCGCGAGAAGTTGAAATTGACTGATTGATTGAACCGTTGTTTTTTTTTGCACACGGCTGCGGAGGCCTAAAGCGAAAAGGTTTTATAAAACGCAGCTGAAGGCCTAGGACTGGGGTGACGGCATGCGTGCCCACAGAGAGGGCTCTGAGTGCCGCCTCTGGCACCCGTGCCATAAGTTCGCCATCACTGCATTAGGACAAGAAGCAACGGATGGAAACGAATCAAGGAGAGAAGCAACCTAGAACTGCCACCACCCTCAGCAAAAGGTCTTTCGATTGACCCCATGATGTCGAGAGTCGTGCTTTCCTAAGAGGACTAGCTAGGTCAGTGGTTCTCAACCTGTGGGTCGGGACCCCATTTGGGGTCGAACGACCATTTCACGGGGGTCGCCAAACAACGCAGTCCGCCATTTTTTCCCCCTTTTCCTTAGCTGTGCTACTCCCTTTTATTCTATTGGCTTTTGAAAGCCAATCAAAGAGACTCTCTTGAATGGAGTCTCATTCTATTGGCTTTCCAAAGCCAGTAGGAATTGTCCAGGCTGTCTCTGCCCTGCTGAGCCCGCCAAAAGTCCCATTCTGCAAACGGGGCTGCACCAGTTGAGTAGTCCTCGACTTACGACCGGTTGAGTAGTCCTCGACTTACGACCGGTTGGGGGTCGCGGCATTAAAAAGGTTGAGAGCCACTGAGCTAGGGCAAGTCCTTACAACTGGATTCTTAGTCTGCTCTCCCTTTTAGGCCTGACACTGTCTCCTTCCCCCTCCCCCACTGATGAGGAGCAACCCCTGTCTCCCTTCCCCTCCTCCATCTCACCAGATGCAGGTAAGGGACAAAGTATCCCAGGATGGCGGTAGCTATTCCAAAGGCCCACACTCGGTACGTCTTCCTTCTGAAGACTCGCAAGCTGAAATATTTCCGCATCTGGGACACGCATTGCTGCATCCAGCTCCGGCTGTCTAGTTTGACCTCCCTCTCTCGAGGACTCGAGGCGCAGGGCAAGATCGGGCGGAAGGTCAGGGACAAAAAGATCTGGACCAGCATGAAGGCGCTCAGCATCTGGAAGGTGCGGGCGAGGCCCAGGGTCTTCCCCACGATTTTCAGGAGGAACGGGAGACCCACGGAGAAGAGGCAGCTGCCGGTCGTCACCAGTCCGTTGGCCAAACCGAGGCGTCGCTTGAAGTAGTGGCCCAGGATGACCAGGGAGGGGTGGAAGGCGAAGGAGCCCCCGCAACCAAAGAGGATTCCGTAGGTGAAGTAGCGGACCTCCAGGGACCTGTGGGAAAGGGAGGAGCACGGCAGGGATGGGTGAGAAATTCCACAGTCTCTCTTTAGTGCTTTGCCTTTTAGAATGTTACAATTGGAGCAACAGAAGACTCTAGAAAGAGTGCAACAACAATGATTCGGGGATTGGAAGTAGGTTTTCCTGCCTGAGCAGGGGGCTGGACTAGAAGACCTCCAAGGTCCCTTCCAGCTCTATTCTATTCTATTCTATTCTATTCTATTCTATTCTATTCTATTCTATTCTATTCTATTCTATTCTATTCTATTCTATTCTTATTCTATTCTACTCTACTCTACTCTATTCTGCATTTCTATTCTATATTTCTATTCTATTCTATTCTACTCTACTCTACTCTACTCTATTCTATTCTGCATTTCTATTCTATATTTCTATATTTCTATTCTATTCTATTCTATTCTATTCTATTCTATTCTATTCTATTCTATTCTATTCTTATTCTATTCTATCCAGCCCTATTCTACCCTACCCTATCTTATCCTACTCTACTCTACTTGATTCTATCCAACCCTACCCTACCTTACCCTACCCTACCCTACTCTATTCTACCCAACCCTACCCTACCCTACCCTACCCTACCTTACCTTACCTCACCCTACCATACCCTACCCTACCCTACCCTACCCTACTCTGCTCTACCCTACCCTATTCTATATTACTCTATTCTACTCTATTCGATTCTAAAGAAGGGTTGCAGGAACTGGGAATGCCTAGTCTAATGTGTCTGCTTTTCTTATGCCAACTGCCTGCACTCTTAAATCTCACCAAATTTGATGCGACAACTATCACCACTGAACAAGTCTGCGGTGCATGGGATTTAAATAGAGTCTGAAATTAATACCAAACAACTGCTATGTTTACCCAATCCCTCAACTGCAAACAATTTGAACTGAGTTGTTGGCTCTAAAAATTAACCCAATTAGGGAGAATTGCACAAACATTGCATGATTTTTAAAATAGAAGCACAAGATTATTAATATTTATTTTCATATTATTCCAGGAAATTCTTCAGTTGAGTAATTGGGCTATAATTTAAGTCTGAATCATTTTAACTGTAGCTGAGGAAAGCTGTGGAAAGTTCAAAGAATAGCCAAAGACAAAACTAGAGATATTTCATAGGGATAAAAATGAACAGTAGAGGAACCCAGTGTTTTGACCAGAGCCGTATACTACACAGGAGAAAATAATGTGAGATAAATGTATTCTTCTCCAAAAACTTTTGCTTAACATCCTGATATTTAGAGCACACAGCCAAACCAAGTCAACAAAGACGAATTGTCTTCATTCCAGCTTATAAGAAAACACGAATCTCCTATTCTGTCTTTAAAAATAAAGCATTTCATTAATGGTGTCGATTTGGAATAGCGTTTATTTTAAAAGCTAAAAGATCTGGAGGAAAACATTTTGGACAGGCCAATGAGCCAGAGACAGACAAGCAGGGAAATTCAGAAGAGAATAAGTTGGCTTGAGCCAAATGTGCTGCAGGTAGTCCAATTATTTCCCGAGTTTTCAAATCGACAAACATCCTTTGCAAGGGATAAAGATTTCTAGCCAGAAATAAAAAAAATCTTTCTGTGCCTTCTGTGTGAGCCAGATATAGCCCTCTGGCGCTCCTGCCATCTAAGACGGCCTTAGCTGGGCTACAAAATGCAGATGACCCTTGTAAGAGAATGTGGACCTGGTGCTGGGATGGGGAAGGCACGAGGAGACTGCGGGTGGGGGGGGGGAGTGGACTCAGATGGGGCAAAGAGAAACTACGCAGGATTCTGTTATTCTACCCTGCAATGAGAGCAGCCTTCCAGGAATCCTGGCTGTTCCCTATTTCTTGATCTGGCTGACACCAGGAAAGGGCAGCCAAGGGAACCTCCGGGGGATTTCTGTAGGCCAGCCTTGGTCGCCTGATCCCCATCCCCAGCCAGAGCAGGCCTGCTGGAGGCCAGAGGGGGCACCTGGCCTTGTAGTGGTATGGCAGGAGCGAGGAAGGAAGATTGTGTGGAGGGAGGGCAGGGCCACTGAGAAATAAACAAATGAAGAAAAAGGCAGGGGGGAGGGAGGGAGGGAGGAAGGAAATGGGAAGAGCAGGGAAGGTAGGAAGGAAGAATTGATATGGGAAATGAGAAGTGCAGGGAAGGTAAGAAGGAAGGAAGGATGGAAGGAAGGAAGGAAGGAAGGAAGGAAGGAAGGAAGGAAATGGGAAGAGCAGGGAAGGAAGGAAGGAAGGAAGGTAGGAAGGAAGAATTGATATGGGAAATGGGAAGAGCAGGGAAGGTAAGAAGGTAGGAAAGAAGGAAGGAAGCAACCAAGGAAGGAAGCAAGGAAAGAAGGAAGGAAGCAAGGAAGGAAACAAGGAAATGGGAAGAGCAGGGAAGATAGGAAGAATTGATATGGGAAATGGGAAGTGCAGGGAAGGTAAGAAGGAAGGAAGGAAGGAAGGAAGGAAGGAAGGAAGGAAGGAAGGAAGGAAGGAAGGGCAAAAAAATAGGAAAGAGGGAAGACAGAAGCCATAGTTTTGAAGCTGAGGTGGTCCTGGTGCAAAGAATGTTCCCTTCCAGAAATTCCAGGTGTTGTTGTTGTTGTTGTTCAATCAGGACGTTGCACTGACATTTTAGAGAGCTCGTCTGCTTATCCGCAGTGATGTCCATCACGAGCACCAAGCCTGGAAGATGTCTAAGGTTTGTGGGCCTCTGCCTGAAGGACCCTTGGGGGGGGGATGGGGCTTACTTTGGTTGGAGGGCAAAGGGTTCAGAGATCGGAAAAGCCCTTCAGGCCAGATCTTTGCTGGTGAGCCTTTGGGCCCTTCCACCCTCCATCTCAGAACCTTACTTGGTGAAGGAACTGGAGAGGAGGCCAATGAAAGCTATGGCAGCTCCTGAGGCAGCGGTGGTCCGGCATCCGATCCGGTCGGTGAAGATGCTGACGATGGGAGAGCAAAAGAAAACCATCCCCATGCCGATGGATCCAACCAAGGCTGCAGGAGGAAACAAGAAAGGAAAGGGATGTCACCATTGTTGGCCAGCTTCTGTAAAGTGTCAGGAAGTAAGGGCGAATCTCAGGATGGCTGGTGGCTTGGAGAAGAAAAGCACATCGGATCTGGGACTTGGGAGCAGAAGGAACAGGTGTCTGTTAGGGTCCCCTCCTTGGAAGCTGGACCTGTGAGGTAGTCTGGATTGAGAAAGTGGCCCCAAGGCTCTCCTAGGCCTTTTCCGTGGCTGGGGGTGGACTCAAACCTGAGTCCTGCTTGCCAATCCAACCCCTGCACTGCTATGCCACTTCAAGAGTCCGAGTCTTTTTTATTTATTTACTTATTTATTTGAACCTGAAAAAAAGGCTTCTCAGCTTTGGCTTTAAAAGAAGCAGCCACTGGCTGTAAATCTGGATTGCTTTATTGCAATTCTGGGATTTCTTCACTGCAAGGTGAATTCCCTCGTTGGTAGATTCAACTTGGCCCAGATCTCCACAGATCTTCAGTTCACGCCCACGCAGTATTGGATCAAAAGAGACAAGCCTTGCCTGATGCTGTGCTTTCCCCTTTCTTTCCATATTCATGAGGAACCCTGAAATATCCTTCATTTCTCTACATGGACAGCCAAGGCACTTAAAATTGATTTGCAGCCCCTTCCTCGACTGGCTGGGGAGGGGAATCTCACTCCCAGTGCCCTTGACGCTCAGATTTGCTAAAAGTTTCATTGCCCGTTTATATATGCAAGCATAACTATGATGTGCGTGATGTGCAATTAGTTCACAGGGCGAAATCAGTTGGGGGTTTGCAGTCACCGTGAGTTTGTGGTGAGGGGGGGCACAGAGGGAGGCTCAGCCAATTTCACTGTATACATGTTATACTTTGATAATAAAGGGTTTATTATTGTTATATGCCATTTTTCTTTTCTTCTCTTTCTTTCTTTCTTTCTTTCTTTCTTTCTCTCTTTCTTTTTCTCTTGTCCTTTCTATCTTGCTTTGCTCTCCTTCCTTCCTTCCTTCTTCCTTCCTTCCTTCCTTCCTTCCTTCCTTCCTTCCTTCCTTCCTTCCTTCCTTCCTTCCTTCCCTGTCAATTTAAAAAGTGCCAACTCCCCTTCATGTATTGATTTCATGTTTTACCTTTTGGATGGGCTCCCAATTAAGCGTTGGGCTTACTGATTTTTCACTGTAACCTTATGGATGGACAGGGAGGATGTTATTCTTTGAAAAAATACATTTTCTTCCAGAATTAAACACTTTTTTGGAGGGGGGGCTCTCATTCAGGTCCTGACCAGCTGCAAACTGATCTAGCTTTAACACGGTTTTTAAACACTGATTTTAAGCACAGAGGAAGACAGTAAACCAGCTTAGTTGTCAAAAAAAAAAAAAAAAAAAAGTACAGGTACTCCTCAATTTACAACTATTTGTTTAGTGAGCATTCAAAGTAACAGCACTGAAAGAAGAGATTCACCTGATCAAAATTTGGGCATATATTTACAGATGTTGCAGATTCCCAGGGTCACCTGATCACCATTTGTGACCTTCCCAGCCAGATTCCTTGACAATGGTGCGATCCACTTAACAGCTGTAGCGATTTGCTTAGCAACCGAGGTCATAAAACCAGTAAGGCGGTTATTAAGTGCCACTCACTTAATAACTGCCTTACCTAGCCACAGAAACTGTGGTCTTAATTGTGGTCGTATTAATGTGGAAAAGTTAACAATCACTAGAATAATGATGTGTCTGCATAATTACTGGAATAGTGCTGTGTTAGCAGTATGTGACTAACCTAATGTGCATTGTACTTGGATACAATGTATGCCCATGAGAAATGAACCTAATGTATTACAATGTGTATTACAATGTGTATTCCTTTGTTCCTGAGGAAAAGAAAGTATAAAACTGAAGTCTGAACTCGCCCTCGGGGTTCAGAACTGCTGTTGCTATTGCTTCTGAACCTGCGCAATAAATCTCTCTGCTAAAAACCCTCTGGAATTCGTAAGAGTCCTTTTGTTTTCCATAAGAATTCGGGTCCAGGACAACCTGTATGGGTCCAGCCATCAATGCATCCCAAAGTCTTGTGCACAAATGATTAGGTAAAGGCCTGTGAGAGATATTCACACCACACACTAAGTCAGGTTAAGTGGTAATCTGAGTTAAAATGTCTGTAGTTGAATGGATTATGTGAACCGGCTAGACCCACTTTTGGATAGTTTATGACTCAGGATATTGTGCAGATCCCCCAAAATGGGCGGACTCAAAGGTTTATGCCAGGGCTCTTCAAACTTGGCCCTTTTATGACTTGTGGACTTCAACTCCCAGAATTCCTCGGCCAGGCACGTGTGCCTGGCTGAGGAATTCTGGGAGTTGAAGTCCACAAGTCATAAAAGAGACAAGTTTGAAGACTCCTGGTTTATGCAAACACCATCCTAGGAAGAACCAACCGGTTTGCTAGCAATGCTTCCACTGAACGAGACAACCAAACTTCTGATTTTTAAAAAACTTTATTGGTTTGTTTTTCCCGAAAGAGAAAAGGAAGTTCTGTTTTATGCTTATCCTTCCCCACTGCCCCCCCCCCAATCTCCTGGGGCCTTTGGTTTACTGCTCCTGAAGTCTCGACAAAAATATCCCCTTGAAATAACCACTCGTGACAGGACTGCGAGGGAACTTCAAGTGTGGTTGTGAGAAAGTGTCTGCTCCAGGGATTTGCCACTTCCCCTCCCCCCCCAGTATAGGAAGGGGGCACAATAGCTCCACAACCAACCTGCCGCACATCCTCAGCCCTGGCTGGAAATGGCATAAGCCTTTCCCCTTGGGTGGCTTCAACTAGACAAAGCAACACACCAACATAGGAGAGCACACCTTTCTCGCTTGCTTGTGTGACCTATGGCCACAGAATGGTCACTACATGAGCTGTTGTACGACCACAATTGAGCCCAACATTTCTGTTGTTAAGTGAGACGTTTGTTAAGTGAATTTTGCCCCCTTTTAATAACCTTTCTTGCCGGAGTTGTTAAGTGAATCACTGCAGTGGATAAGTTAGTGACACGGTTGTGAAGTGAATCTGGCTTGCTTGTCAGAAGGTCGCAAAAGGAGATCACGTGACCCTGGAACACTGCAACTGTCGTAAGTACATGCCAGTTGCCGAGCGTCTACATTTTGATCATGTGACCACGAGGATGCTGTAAGTGTGAAAAACGTTGATGTCACTTTTTTCAGTGCAGTTGCAAACACTTCAAACACTCGCTAAATGAAATGTTGTAAGTCAAGGACTACCTGTAATCAAACAATCTTCCTCTGATGGACTAAGAAACCTCGACTCGAAAGAGCAAACGCTGAGTATCTATCTTGGAAAGTTATTATGGAGTGCCTCCTGAAATGGTCCTGATCTTAGGAGCCAGAAGTAGCCAGAAGGAAAAATAACAATAATAAACTGTTTCTGCTGAGGCATATAATCAGGAATAGAAATTTGATTGTACAGTTATAGCCATCTTGATTTTTTTTTTAATCCCCTCCATGTGGTATCACCCTGCTTACTTTATGGCAATGTCATTATGGGCTTGCAGAAAAGGGACATACCAATTGTCCACCCGGGATGTCTGCAGAATATGGGGAAACAAATCAAGAGGATGGACACAATGGTGAGATCAAAGCAATACACATAAAGGAGGACAGAGCTTCAATCATACTTTTGTGGGTGCCATCTTGACCACACCCTACATTCTGCTGTGTCTCATTGCAGGTTGACTTGCTATACACTACAAGAAGGCATTTCTAGTTTCAGAGGCCAGCAATGCATTGCCACAATTGTAACACAGCTCATCTCTAACGTATGAACAGGAAACTTGATTATTCTTTAGCATTATGACTTTAAAATTCTTGCTCTGCGACGAGTCAACTTGAGTCCAAAGAAGTTCTTGCAAAATTACACCCCATATCTCATTCTTGAGGGTGTGGTAACAGATGAACGTGAAGGATTAATGTGAAAGATATGAAAGACTATTGCAGAATTTCCCAACTTTGGTAACTTTTAGACACGCAAACTTCAACTCTGGCCGGGGAATTCTGAGAGTTGAAAACCAGGGCTGAACTCAGAAAGAACGCTTCCAAACTCTACAAATGTCCCAGCTTCTTGTGCCTCAGATGAGTTGGCTAGCTGAGTTCAGATGTTCAGTCAACGCAGCATCTGCCCCAAAGACCTCTTTTCAAATATGGGGAGAGCATCGTTCAAATGGGAAACGAAGACAAATGTGCTGTGTCCATCTACAGCCCTCTTCTTTGGAAGACTAGCAAGAAATATTTGGATAAGCTTAGAGTCCGAGCAAAGGAAACAGAGTGAGCTAAAAGTTGAAAACAAGTCAGCTTCCTCCAACTCACATCATTAGATGCATCATTACGCTTATGGCCGAGAGTGCCGGTACTCGTAGCCAAACTTCTTTGGAGGGCAGAAGATTTGGAGAAGAGGTCCTTTTGAGCAAACCTCAACTTGGGAGGCCTCCTGTCCAAGAACGATTTTGAAGCCACAGCAGGCAGGTGGGATTTCAGTTACAGGAACCCCTTTTTCATCTCTCTGGAAGGGAAATAAGGCCTCTTGCTTCTCTGCTCCAAATAAGCCAGGTACTGTATTTGGCTTGGCAAAGTCAGCATTTTCTGGGTTTCATTTCCCACATCTCTAAAAGACAAACAGGAGGAAATTCAACTTTCCCTAGAGAGCCAAACTAAGAATGAAGCGGACTTGGATTGCCGTTTCTGGTTTTGTTTTAAAAAAAATTGGCCGTTGGAATTGCCATGTGCAACTGAACAAAATTGCCAAACCCCACTAGGCTGCAGTTAAATGGCCTTTTTTTTTTTTTTTACAGTTTTACAAAATCCTATCAACTCAATGTTTATAGTAAATTTCAGAGTCAGATTGTTCTGTCCCAGGCACTCGTTGCTTTTGCTTTTCCATATATTACTTAGCCAAACAGCCAGGATTCATCTGCACCATACACACTCACATGTTTTATGTAAATTTCCAACCCTCGATCTAGACCAGTCTATAGAAGCTTGTGATGCCCCCTGACTGAACTTATTAATCATGGAGGTGCGCTACTTGCTTGCAACAGACTAATATGTCTTTTCTTGCTTCAGTTGCTACAAACTAACATGGTTTTCTTCGTATTGGCTGCCACAGACTAACATGATTTCTTTTGCTTTGGTTGCAACCTACTAACATGATTTCTCTTGGTTTGCTTATAAAAGACTATCATAGGTTTTTTTGGTTGCAACAGACTAAAATGGTTTCTGTTGCTTTCGCTGCAAGAGACTAACAAGGTATTTCTGGCTTTGGTTACGATGGACTAACATGGTTTCCTGGACATCAGCTGGGCAGTTCCCTTGAGCATATATACCCAGATCAATCACATATTATGTTGTACAGACCTTCCTTCCACTATTTGAAAACAGACACTGTCAAATAAAAAAAGATGTTGAGACTCTGGAAAGAACGCAGAGAAGAGCGACAAGGATGATTAAGGGGCTGGAGGTTAAAACATATGAAGAACAGCCAGAGGAACTGGCCATGGCTAGTCTAGTGAAGGACCAGGGGAGACAGGATAGCAATGTTCTAATATTTGAGGGGCTGCCACAAAGAAGAGGGGATTAACAATTCTCCAAAGCACCAAAAGGCCAGAGAAGAAACAATGGCTGGACACTGATCAAGGAGAGAAGCAACCTAGAACTAAGGAGAAATTTCCTAACAGTGAGAACAATTAACCGGTGGAATGCCTTCCCTTCAGAAGTTGTGGGTGCCCCATCACTGGAGACTTTTAGGAAGAGACTGGACAGCCATTTGTCTGAAATGGTATAGACTCTGCTGCTCAAGCAGGGATTTGGACTAGAAGACCTCCAAGGTACCTTCCAACTATGTTATTCTGTTAAATGGTGGAAAAATCCAGGGGCATCTTCAAGGAGATGATTGTCAAAAAAAAGTTGAGATGGCAGTCCCATCTGTCCCATCTAAGCCTTGCCCCCCCGTCACATGCTTGATGTCCATCAACAGGGGCTAGGCTCCAGTTGCGTGGATGGTCACCATTTTGAGGCAGCAAAGAAATAAAATGGAAGCTGCAGACCTACAATAAATGCCAAAGGGAAAGGACACGATTTCCTTGGCAGACCTTGGCGTGCTTTTCCCTGGACACACAAGTGTTGTGCAAGCAGGATTGGAAGAAATCATCCCTCTCCTGTTGCTGGCTTGGAAAACTTCAAACCCGGGGGCTCTCCTGTTGTGACATCCTTCCCTTACGGAAAAGGATGCTGTCTTCCTCCCACAGGGAAGTGTGGGAGAGTTGCTTTTCACTGACATCACTCTCCTGGGGCTGAAGCTTTCTGGACCAGGTGGAGACCAACGTGGCTGAAGTCCCAAATCCTGGAAATGTCAAATCCTGGAAATGTCAACATGACAACGGCTGTGAACATTCATCTGTCAAGAAGATACCAGGGCTGTAGTGTTGACATTTCCAATGATTTCTCTTTCTCTCTCTCTCTTTCTCTCTCTCTCTCTCTCTCCCTCCCTCTCTCTCTCTCCCCCCCCCCGCGATCAACTGGATGCTGGCTTGTTCCCAGCTGTGTCTGCAGGAGGGCCAGAAAAGTTAAAATAGTGGCTGCATCTGTGGGACTGAAGCTCACCCTTTGTGGAACCGGATTGGGGTGATTGTTTTGACAACCCCTTGCAGATGTCCCTGCAAGCGCCTTGGTGGTTAAGTCCGACTCGTAATACATGACAATGTTTCAATTATATGATTGAATGTTATCCTTGTTTGGCCCTAAATCTCTATGTAAAATAGTCTTGCAAATCTGCTTGAATATTCAAACATGCCCAGACTAATTGTGGTCCCATTGTTCATACAACGTCCTCGTTTCTGCTCATTTCTCACCAGGTTAGTGAATCAAAAGCAGCAGCTCTGCCAAAGAACCAAACCAACAGGATGGAGAAGATTTCATTTGCGCATCCCGATCTGAAGTAAATTCCCCCCCCCCCTAGGTATACATGCGAGTGTCCAGGCACATGAGGGACCAGGACCTCCTCAAACAATTCAACCAGACCTCTTGGATGACTTGATCATCTGGGTTGATGTCCTCCTGTGTTTTGAGCAAAGGAGAGACTCTTTTCCTTGACCACCTAAAGCCATGAATCTTTATTGATTTTTATTAAACCAGCAAGGCTTATGGCCAAATTTATGCTATCCACAGCTATTTCCCATGACACACAGACACACACACACACATTTCTCACTCCCCCATCAACCAAGAGAAGAAGCTCAACAGGAATGTCATCAGAGTCATCAGAGTGGTTGGAAAAGTCAAAAGGTGTCATTGAAGCTCCATTCATTTTTACGGACCCCACAGAGCTTGGATTGTTCCCTCATGGTATGGTGGACCATACCTTACAGACATCCCTTAAACCAGCGGTTCCCAACCTTTTCTATACCCCGCGCCCCTAGTACGCTTCTGATATATTCTCCCACCCCTTACAAAAGTTTGAAATAACGGTATAAACTATAATTTTGAAAACCCAAGTTTTCGCACCCCCTGGAATATCATCTCACACCCCCAGGGGGTGTGAGCACCCCTGGTTGGGAAGCCCTGCCTTAAACTGAGGATCAGCCTTCTCCAATCCTGCTTTATAGCTAAAGGTAAAGGTTGTCCCCAGTGCTCATCTCCATTTCTTAGCCGAAGGAGCCAGCGTTGTTCAAAAACAATTCCATGGTCATGTGGCCAGCATGACTACACGCTGAGGCACACGGAATATTGTTACTATCAAGCTGAAGTGGTACCTATTTATGTACTCGCATTTGCATGCTTTCAAATTGCTAGGTGGGCGGGAGCTGAGACAAGTAACAGGAGCTCACCCCGTCACGTGGCGCTTGGATGACCCTGGTTGTCATATTTTTTCCAGACCCAAGTGCCACGTGACAAGGTGAGCTCCTGTTACTTGTCTCAGCTCCTGCCCACCTAGCGATTGTGCACAGCGTCTTTAATCGCAAAGCCATTGTGCACTTTCTGCTTTCCAGCTGTTTGGAACCACTTCTCCTATCCATGCCACCCTTCAACCCAGCGGCTGGGCACTGGGTAAGACCACAGCTGGAATACTGCATCCAGTTTTGTAAGGTGGTGACCTTACAAAAAAGATGTTGAGACTCTGGGAAAAGTGCAGAGAAGAACAACTAAGACAACTAAAGGCCTAAAACATGAAGAATGGTTACAGGAACTGGGTATGGCTAGTCTAGAAAAAGAAGGACTAGGGGTGACATGATAGCAGGATTCCAGTATTTGAGGGGCTGCCATAAAGAGGAGGGGGGTCAACCTATTTTTCCAAAGCACTTGCAGGCAAGACAAGAAGCAACGGATGGAAACCAATCAAGAAGAGCAGCAACCTGGAACTAAGGAGAAATTTCCTGACAGTGAGAACAATTAACAGTGGAGTGGCTTGCCTTCGAGGTTGTGGGTGCTTCATCACTGGAGATTTTTAAGGAAAGATTGGGCAGCCACCTGTCTGAAATAGTATAGGGTCCCCTGCTTGAGCAAGGGGTTGGACTAGAAGACCTCCAAGGTCCCTTCCAGCTCTATTCTGATTGACTTTGGGAGCTGGGATCTTCCCACTTCTGGATGGCCCCAGGCTGGGGAATGTTTAAATATTGAACCCAACAAATGGATTTTCACAGCGGGCTTGTTGCCTGACTTCTGGCTAACAAGCACTGCCATAAATCGTATTGCTCCCTCTTAATTGTAATTGCTTTCTAATGCTTTCAGAAGGTACTGACTGGTGAAGAAATACCACCACAAGGGAAGAAATAGGGAACAGAACATGGGAGGGAATTATTTTTCTTGGCATGATATTAAACGCTTCTTCGCATAACGTGAGCCACTTTTATCGTCTGCAGGCAACAACAAGGAAAGAATGGAACAAAGCATTAGCAGCCCGCTGCAACCTTTGCGGAATTGGCTGCCTGGATGGCTTCGAAGAGACCCAGCCAATAAAAACAAAAACACAGTTGGACAAAGAAGATGCATTAATTTTTGACTTTCAGTTGCTCCGTGCTGGTTTTTTTCAGCCATGAAAAATACATTGCAAGTGCAGGAGGAATAAATACAGGCAGTTCTCGAATTATAACAGTTCATTTAGTATAGTAATAATAATAATAATAATAATAATAATAATAATAATAATAATAATAATAATAATAATAATAATAGTAGTAGTAGTAGTAGTAGTAGTAAAGTTGGAAGGGACCTTGGAGGTCATCTAGTCCAACCTCCTGCTCAACCCTATACCATTTCGGACAAATAGCTGTCCAGTCTCTTCTTAAAAACTTCCAGTGTTGGAGCATTCACAGCTTCTGGAGGCGGGTTGTTCCACTGGTTAATTGTTCTGTCAGGAAGTTTCTCCTTAGTTCTAGGTTGCTTCTCTCCTTGGTGCTTCTTGTCCTGCCTTCAGGTGCTTTGGGAAATAGCTTGACTCCCTCTTCTTTGTGGCAGCCCCTGAGATACTGGAACACTGCTATCATGTACCCCCTCGTCCTTCTCTTCATTAAACTAGACATACCCAATTCCAGCAACCGTTCTTCATATGTTTTAGCCTCCAGTCCCCTAATCATCTTTGCTGCTGTTCTCTGTACTCTTTCTAGAGTCTCAGCATCTTTTTTACATCGTGGTGACCAAAACTGGATGCAGTATTCCAAGTGTGGCCTTACCAAGGCATTGTAAAATGGTATTAACACTTTACGTGATCTTGATTCTATCCCTCTGTTAATGCAGCCCAGCCCTGTGTTGGCCTTTTGGGCAGCTGCAGCACATGGCTGGCTCCTATTTAAGTGATTGTCCACTAGGACTCCGAGTTCCCTCTCACAGTTACTACTATTGAGCAAGGTACCCCCTATACTATACCTGTACATTTGGTTTTTCTTGCCTAAATGTAGAACCTTGCTTTTTTCACCATTGAATTTCATTTAGTGACTGTTTGAAGTTACAACAACACTGAAAAAAGGGACTTATGACCGTTCTTCACACTTACAACCGTTGCAGCATCCCCAGGGTCATGTGATCATGCTTGACAACTGACTCATATTTATGACAATTACTGTATCCTGGAGTCACGTGACCCCCTTTTGTGACCTTTTGTCAAGCAAAGTGAGTGGGGGAAGCCGGGTTCACTTAACCTCTGTTAAGTTGCTAAGTGAACAGGTGCAGTGACTCACTTAACAACCGTGACAAGAAAGGTCGTAAAACGGGGCAAAACTCACTGAACAAATGTCTCACTTAGCAACAGGAAGTTTGGGCTCAATTGTGGTCGTACGTCGAGGACTGCCTGTACTTTCCCAAATCCCAAGCTTATATCTAGATCAGGGGTAGGCAACCTTGGCTCTTTTATGACTGGTGGACGTCCATTCCCAGAATTCCTGAGCCAGCCATGCTGAGGGGAAAGGGAGAGGTTTCCAAGCTGAGCCATGCTGGCTCAGGAATTCTGGGAGTTGAAGTCCACGAGTCATAAAAGAGCCAAGGCTGCCTACCCCTGGTCTAGATCTTACACACATTCCCACAGGCGTGATCAGAAACACAGTACAGGTAGTCCTCGACTTACGACGACTGTCGGGATCAGAATTTCCACTGCTAAGCAAGGGAGTCATGCCCCGTGTTACAAGCTTTTCTGCCACGGTTGTTAAGCGAATCACTGCAGTTGTTAAGTGAATTGTGCAGTCATTAAATGAATCCAGCTTCCCTCCCCCATTGACTTTGCCTGTCGGAAGCTGGCTGTGAAGTCACAAATGGAAGGTCGTAAGGTCATTTATGACCATTTTGGCATCTCCATGGACATGGGGTCCAATTTTGGATGTTTGCCAGCAGGCCTGTATGGTTACAGCCTCCTGGGGGGTCACAGGATCCTCAGTGCTCATGTGAGCGTGGGGCTTGCTCTATGTTTAGGTACTAGAGGTTTGCCCCAACAGTGTTGCCTGAAGAACAAACATGCTAAGTAAGCAACAACCTAATCAAGGAACCACCGAGAACTCTCCGATCAACGCTGGCAGGGCAAGCCACTTGTATTCCAACAGAGAGCAAAGCCCATTCCTTACTAGCACTGATGATGTTACCTAGTTGGGTAATGAAACGTCTGCAAGAGAACAGCCCAGCTCAGAGAGCACCAAGGATCCTCACAGACCTCCTCGCCTCCTCCTCCTCCTGTCGACAGACCCCACTCCCTTCTACACTGATAATGTTACCTAGTTAGGTAATGAGACATCTGCAAGAAAACAGCCAAGCTCAGAGAACACCAAGGTCTCCATCGGAGCACAACATTTGGACAGTCTCCAAGGGCCCAACAGTCCCTTTCCTTGTGACTGAATGAGAAACCAGGATAACTGCGGACTCCTGGACAGAGGGTGGGATAATGGAAATCCTGACATTCCCACAAGGCTGTTGGCCATCTTATCAGAAAGCACATTGCTTCTAAGAGCATTTCTCTAAAGTTCCCTTCTCTTTGGACAGAATTTCTACATTAAAACCTTTTTCAGCAAAGGGAACGAGAACTAGAGAAGAACCTGCAGGAAATCTGTAGAGAAGAGCAACAAAGATGATCAGGGGACTGGAGGTAAAACATACCAAGAACTGTTGCTGGAATCGGACAGATCTAGTTTAATGAAAAGAAGGACTAGGGGAGATGTGAGAGCAGTCTTCCAATATTTGAGGGGCTGCCACAAAGAAGAGGGGGAGGGGGCCAACCTATTCTCCAAAAGCACCTGAAGGGAGGACATGAGAGAAGCAATCTAGAACTAAGAAGAAACTTCCTAACAGTGAGGACAATGGACCAGTGGAACGGCTTGCCTCCAGACATTCTGGCTGTTCCACCACTGGAGGTTTTTAAGAAGAGACTGGACAACCACATGTCTGAAATGGTATAGAGCAGGGGTCTCCAACCTTGGGAACTTTAAGACTTGTGGACTTCAACTCCCAGAATTGTGGGATGCTGGCTGGAGAATTCTGGGAGTTGAAGTCCACAAGTCTTAAAGTTCCCAAGGTTGGAGACCCCTGGTATAGAGGTTGGACTAGAAGACCTCCACGGTCCCTTCCAGCTCTATTCTGAATTTAATTGACCCCTGCAACAGACCCTTCCTAACAGTGAGGACAATTAGCCAGTGGAAAGGCTTGCCTCCAGACATTCTGGCTGTTCCATCACTGGAGGTTTTTAAGACAAAACTGGGCAGCCACTTGTCCGGAATGGTATAGGGAGTCTGCTTGAGCAGAGGGTTGGACTAGAACAGTGGGGGCGAACCTATGGCACGGGTCCCAGAGGCGGCACTCAGAGCCCTCTCGGTGGGCACGCGCGCCATCGCCCCAGTCCTAGGCCTTCAGCTGGGTTTTATAAAATCTTTTCACTTTAGGCCTCCGCCACTGTGTGGAAAAAAAAGAGGTTCAATCAATCAATCAATTTCAGCTTCTCGCGAGGAAAAAAAAAAGATCTCGCAAAGTTGGAATTGATTGATTGAACTTTTTAGTCCCACCCAGTCTGCCGTTACCAGTGCAGCCACGCCCAGCCAATGGGCCACGCCCAGCCAATGGGCCACACCCAGCCAATGGGCCACACCCACCCGGCACTCGACGATGCATAAGTGGGTTTTGGGTTGCAGTTTGGGCACTCGGTCTCTAAAAGGTTCGCCATCACTGGATTAGAAGACCTCCAAGATCTCTTCCAACTCTGTTATTTTATTATCTCTTCCTCCCCCCCCCCATTTGCCCTAACTGGGTCTAATCAATACTGTAAATGAAACCGTGCATATTGCTCAGTTCTCAGGGGGCTGTCTTGAGCTCTCCACCTTCTGCTTGGCCCTGCTCGGGTTTGTTCCACAGAGTCGGGGCTTCCAAAAATCCAAGACAATCCTACCTTGTTTGAGTTCTTATAATGAGCCAAGAAAAGTAGGTCACCGCCGTCCTCCACTGAGGCTAAGCTGAAAAAAAAGCCCTCTTGCCCAACTTCTCGGCACGCACTTCTTTATTTATTTATTGGGTTTCCAAGGCTGTACAATTCAAGGATAACGCAGGGCAGGGCAGAATGATGAAAAATAGATAAAAACAACCAGCAACCAGGGAGCAAGGTGACCTAGAAGAACCCAAAGCCAAGGGGCAATTCTGCAATTCAGAAGTACCAATTTCGGAAGCCTTCTTGAAGTTGACCCCAAATCTTGGTGAATTCACAATAACAGGACAACAGATGGCTTGCTGTTGTCTTCTGAGGTTTTTTTTTTTCCCCTAGTTTCCCTGTCTAGCTGGCAAACCTCAGACCTCATGGTAGCCTCCCATCAAAGGATGAACCAGGCCAAACCCTGGTTCACATCCAGGCTCACAGAAGGCCAACTTGCTGCGGTCACCTGCAGGCCACCTAGACACGTAGGAGAGCTACTGCTCGGACATTCTTGAAGGGGAGAAGGTTCCCCCTGCTCCATCAGGGGGCTGGACTAGAAGACATCCAAGGTCCCTTCCAGCTCTATCCTGTTGCATTCTGAAACTCCAGTGGGCAGCTTCCCTCCTTCAGAACAGAATAACAGAATTGGAAGGGGCCTCGGAGATCTTCTAGTCCAACCCCCCTGCTCGAGCCAGAGACCCTATACCATTTCAGATAAATGATTGTCCAGTCTCTTCTTAAGAAACCTCCAGTGATGGAGCACCCACAACTTCTGAAGGCAACTTGTTCTATTGGTTGATTGCTCTCACTGTTAGGAAATTTTATCCTTAGTTTTAGGTTGCTTCTCTCCCTGGTTAGTTTCCAACCATTGTTTCTTGTCTTGCCTTTTGGTGCTTTGGAAAATAGGTTGACCCCTCCCTCATTTTTGTAGGAGCCCCTCAAATATTGGAAAATGCTATCACGTCACAGCTAGTCCTTCTTGTCATTAGACTAGACATATCCAATTCCTGCAACTGTCACACTTCCAACAGAAGCACTCAGAAGACGCAACTGCCTATCAGGTTTCCAGAATCTTACCCGTTATTTATTTTTATAAAAATGGGGGTAAAAGTGGGATGGGAATCTGACGGGTGCCCTTGTCTAGGGAGTTAGCTGGAAATATCTCAACATACACAGAGTCGTTTCGATACGAGATGGGCGGAAAATAATTTAATACATACATACATACATAGATGGTGGGAAACTGTTAGAATGAGTGTATGTGTGTGTGAGACAGAGAGAGAGAAAGAAGGAGGGTGAGAGCGAGAGAATGAGAGAGAGAACGAGAGAACTCTTTTCAATAAATTATGTTCTGCCTCGCCTTGCCAAATAAGCTAAAAGCAATGATGTTAAATTAATGTTTTCTTCCTCCTGGGAAAGATGAACAATCACAAGGATCATTTGATATTTTAATGGCTTTGGAGCGGACAAATTGCACTCAGGAGTTCCATCGCGCTGGATCAACAGTCCACATTCCTCTCTAAGCATCGCCAAAGGCAGGCGGGGCCAAGAGTTGGCCGAGCACCTAATCATTAACTCTCTCGACTATCCCTCTGCAAAAATACTTGCTGTCTGCAGCACATTCCAGAAAGAGTCTCCCAACTTCCTCCCAGGTCCAGCCCTTAAAAAGCAGGGACCCGAGCAGAGAGGGCCCTTGGGGTATGATTAACCGGCTACCTACTGATGGGCAAACTTTGTCAGCGACCAGGAAGAATCACGTATTATTTGCCTCTCTCGGTCCCCGTTCGGTACTGGCTGAAAGTTCAAGGCCTCCAAATTTTGATCTCTGGATCTTCGCTAAAAGGTTCACTGTTCAGCCCGGATCAAACTGGAGCCAATTTGGCCAAAGGGCCATGTTGACTGGCTTAGGATGAAGCAGAGTCCCAGCCTCTTCAAAGGAGACTGTTTGGATCTGATCGTCTCCTGTTGAAATTAGTTTTGCAGGTGCTGAAGAATTAAATTAACGGAACGGCTTCACTCCAGAAGCTGTGGGTGCTCCATCACTGGTTTTCAGGAAGGGATTGGACAAGCATGTGTCTGGAATTGTGTGAGGTCTGCCTGCCTGAGCAGGGCATTGGCCCAGAAGACCTCAAAGGCAGGGGTCCCCAACCTTGGCAACTTTAAGACCTTGGATTTCAACTCCCAGAATTGCCCTTAAAGTTGCCAGGGTCGGGGACCCCTGCTGTAAGGTCCCTTCCCACCCTGTTATTCTATGCTCTGTGTGATGGATTTTCACGCAATTCTGGGTCCCCCTTGTTGAACTGAGAAGCTTCATCAAAGAAAAGAATTAGACAACATTTGGGGCCAAGAGCATGAAGGAGTAGGGGAAACGTTGTCCCCTCGGTTGTCGACCTTTAATTACATCTGCTAATGTGGTTTGTGCAGGAACAAAACCCAAATGTACCTTCCAACTCGTCCTTGTGAAGCTTTTAATTTTTACCCAGCTCACTGGCAGTCCCTACTCTACTTGGGCTGATTTTTTTAAAAAAAATTATAAATCAGTTGAAATTTTGTTAAATGGGAAACAGCAAACTAAAGGAAATCTCAGTGATGTTGTTAAGATCGGAAAGAAGAAAAACAGCCAAACCAAAACAAAGGCCGTAGCCAATCGAAAATGCTACATGGGCACATCCATGAAATAAACCGCAGTTGTCTTTATTGTCCCTTCATTACAATTGTATTTATTTTTGGTTCTCAATCTCTGTGGAACAAGGTCTTGATTAGAAATGCATATGCTGCATGTGCCCGGGGGGGGGGGGGACTCTATGTCTATTCATCACAATTGCTAATGCAGTTTAAATCTTTTATCTTATTTTTCATTCCAAATTTAAAAATCTGCAACAAAATCTGATCTGGAACAGGTGGATCAAATAAATACTTTCTGCAGGAAGGGAGGAAGGAAGGGAGGAAGGAAGGAAGGGAGGGAAGGAGGGAGGAAGGAAGGAAGGAAAAGAAAAAAGGAAGGAAGGAATAGGGAAGAGAAGAAGGGAGGGAATGAGGGAGAGAAGGAAGGAAAGAAGGAAGGGGGAGAAAGGAAGAAGGAAGGGAGGAAGGAAGGAAGGAAGGAAAGAAGGGAAGGGAGGGAGGGAGGAAGGAAGGAAGGAAGGAAGGAAGGAAGGAAGGAAGGAAGAAAGGAAGGAAGAAAGGAAGGTCAATTGTTACCCAGAAAAGATGACACATGTTTAATGTCTAGTTTTATGGTGCAAATTTCATGCAGATTAGCCGTGTCTCAAAACATCCCTAGCACTAACAAACTAGGCATTCTAATCTAAATGATACCGATGCAAGCAACTCGTTTCAGCTGGAACTAAAATTTGGCCTTGCCAAAGTACAAAAGTGGCATCATCTTATATCTGTGACTCCACCAAGTGCTTTTCAAACATGATGCAAAAGATTTTACGGCAAAATTAGCTCTTCTTATCCCAAGAAAAAGACGCTGTTCGCATTTCACGGAGACTTTGCCCCTTTTGTAGGTCAAGGAGCTGCAGGGGGAGGGGGGCATTTGCTGTGTTTGCCCCCAAAATGGCATTGAACTTTGGTGCGGTGGGGGCAGGGCCCGAGCAGAGTCCCACCCCCTCGCAAATATCCGCTCCCTCCAATACCAGGCGCTCCTTCCTGTTTTCAGAAGAGGCTTTGGGTCAGGATGCCGACCTCCCCCTTGCGTATTGTCTCGGGCAGGATAGAAAACCACGGGGCACCTTCCCCTCTTCAGGGCACCAGGCTTGATGTGGAGAGCGTGACGGATGTGGTGACCTCACCAGGAGCCACTTGCGGGATGCAGTGCTGGGAAGACCCTGAGGATGCTGGAAACGGGGAGGGCTGTGCGTCTCCCCTCCCCACAAACTGGGCTGCAGGTTCCAGAACAAGGAGGGTGACCAGATAAAGTCCCTGAAGGACAACAGCAGGAAAGGCCAGGCAGCAAATGGCAGAGAGGACCTTCTTGAAGATGGTTGAGGAGGAAAAGGAAACCCTGGCTTTCTGCCCGTGTGAAGCTGAGGGAGAAAGCGTCTCGAGATCAGAGGAAGACATCCTGGACAGGTGGGGAGGGGGGAATCTTCTGACCCCCCCCCCCGGGGGTTGTTTTCTTTTTCCCTCAACCAAGGAAATGTGCCAGCCAAGGGGGGTTATTCTTGCCTGGACTCTGCAGATCAACAGTTGGTAAGTCTGTTGAGGCATTAGACATGATTTTGTGAATGGCAACAGGTAACCGGATAAAAATAAAACCCATTCTCTTCTTGCACTGATGATATTACCCAGTTGGGTTATGAAATGTCTACAATAAAACCACCAGGTTCAGAGAGCACCAAGGACCCCACAGTCCTCGTCCTCCTCCTCCTCCTCCCCCTCCCCCTTCTTTTCTCATCCACTCTGCAAAACCCCACTGCCTTCTAGCACTGACAATGTTATCTATTTGGGTAATGAAATGTCTGCAAGAAAACCGCCAAGCTCAGAGAGCACTAAAGATCCCACATTCGTTGTTGTTGTCCTCCTCCTCCTCTCTACAAACCCCACTACGTTCCAGTACAGATGATGTTACCTAGTTGGGTAATGAAACGTTTGGAAGAAAAGAGCCGAACTCAGAGAGCACCAAGGACCCCATACTCCTACTCCTACTCCTCCTCTCTCCACTCCCTTCCAGCACAGATGATGTTACCTAGTTGGGTAATGAAACATCTGCAAGAAAACAACTGAGCTCAGAGAGTACCAAAGACCCCACAGATTAAAATAAAACAACTGGGACAATAATGCAAGATTTAGCAATCCACCCATGCTTTTCTACCCATTCTTCTGTGGCTGGCTGATGAATGATGCAGCATGCAGAGCTCTGAAAGTCCATTGGCCAAATCTTTTGCGCTTCAGAGGAAACCTCTGGAAAATCATTTAGCTGGTTGCTGGTTCCCAATTCTCAATCTCTCGATCTGCAGCCACAAGCAATGACTCCTGGTTGCCAACAGCCCACTCCAAAGACTGTTCTTTTCCACAGCCTAGTAATGCTTCATTAGTGTTTACCTATGACATAACGCCTTTCATCTTTCTGTTTTGCTTGTACCTGTCGATTGGGTTGCCATAGTGAAGCATCCCCGTCTTTTCCCATGTGGGTTTTAGAGACAGGAACAGGATGCTCAGCTCTCTTTGCACCAACCTTGAAACTGTGGGAACATTAATCCTATCGTGGCTATCCCTCGGGGTACAGTATGCTCTCAAGAAAGGTTTTGATCACGCTATTGTGGCCGCCATTTTGGTCTTTTTTGATCACACCCGATAGACCAGTGGTTCTCAACCTTTCTAATGCCGCGACCCCATAATACAGTTCCCCATGTTGTGGTGACCCCCAACCACTTATACATCACCGGGTGCCAGGGTCGTGGCCAAAGAAAAGGGGGAAAAATGGCGGACAGCCTTGTTTGGCGACCCCCGTGAAATGGTTGTTCGACCCCAAATGGGGTCCCGACCCACAGGTTGAGAACCACTGCGATAGACACTCTGGGTGTGGCAAATAAAGGCACAAAGGCGGAGAGATGGGAAACAGAACCTCCTGTTGACAGCTGGAGTTGAGAACATCAGGACAAAAGCAGGAATGGTTTATCTTTCAGAGTTTTTTTTATAATTGTATTCATTTATAACATAAAATATGGAAATACAAAAGCAAATAGCAAGGAACAACGATAGGGAAAGGGGAAAGAGAGAAGTGTGCAAAGGGGGGGGGAAACAAAAGGCATTGACTTCCGACTCCCTCTGTTGCAGTAAAATAAGGCATTCAGATCGAATCTCAACTTTTTACATTGCTATAGTAGTATGAACTAGCCATTTCTACTTCAACAAATCAATTTAATAGTAAAACCCAAAATCTTAGTATCATTTTTTTCTGCCTCAAGCACAAAGTCCAGAAGTGGATTCCAAGTAGAAACAAAAGTACTTATAGTCTTTTCTTTTATCAAAACAGTCAGTTTAGCCATCTCTGCTAATTCCATCATCAGCTTTTGTAGCCGTTCGTCCATGATGGGAATCGAAACATCCTTCCATTTTTGTGCACAGAGCAGTTTTGCTGCCGTCACCATATATACAATCAGAGTATCGTTCAGAGTTATTTCTCAACCTTGGCAAGGTTAAGAGATGTGGACTTCAACTCCAGAATTCCCCAGCCAGCATAGCTGGCTGGGGAATTCTGGGAGTTGAAGTCCACACCTCTTAATCTTGCCAAGGCTGCAAGACACCGATCTATCATAATGACTTGAGTGGGCACCATTAACCAGCCTTCTGAATAACAAATGGAGAAAAGCTTGTTTTCAAGACCAAAACTATTAATGAAAACCTCTTCAAAGGCATCAGCATTTTTTTTAATTTTGGGGGGGGGGGTGGATAGGGCAGGATGATCCTTATTAGTTACGCTGCCCTTTACTCCGGGGTCCTTCACAGCACAGTTAAATCATTGTCATCATTACAGGAAGCCAGTGAACTTCGGTCCAAGTCATTGGCAATGTGATGTCTCTGTCCCCAAATTACCCCAGTTGCACAGCTCAAAACATCATTTCTGGGGACTGTGCAGGTTGAGCTGCAGCTGGTGGCCAGAGAAGACACCTAAGGGCTGGGTCTGCACGGTGGGATCTGCTGACCAGCTTTTGCAAATCTTTCAGGCTGGGCTTGCTCCGTCATGCTGACAGAGCTCCAGAGCAGAACAATCTCCTCTTACGCTAAACCTCCCTTAAACTTCAGGTCTCCAGTTGCTTTGTGCCAGCATGTCGCTGGCTCAAACAACTAAACGAATCACTCCCCTATTAAAAAAAAAATTCTGCCTACCTCTGCCACCAATGTTATTTTTAAACAGTTGATGGTAATCTACGCTCATTTAAAAAATGGAGGCAAATCTTACTTTTCCCTTCTTCATTATCCCAGTGGGATAATGCCAAGCGAGCAGGGAATTTTGGATATCAGAATCGTAACGTGTCTGAAAAGCATCACAGGTTTGTACTCTGGGCCTGCTCCAAACTTTACCCCTGAATCTTAATTTTTATGGTGATGAAAGAGAGAAAGTACTACATGGATGGGAAGTAATATGACTCTAATTAATACAGTGACAGGTTCAGTCCAACAGTCCAACACCAGCCCTCAAACAATGAAGGATCAAACTGTGGAGAAATAAGCAGCAGACTGGCACTTAGTAGAATAGCCATGAACTTATTCAGAAGCTGTGACATGTCCATATTTATAAATATCAGAATAATAGAGGTTGCCTCTGACCCTCTATGGAAGTTAAAGAGCCATGGTGGCACAGTGGTTAGAATGCAGGCTAACTCTGCTGACTGCCAGAAGTTCGATCTGGTTCAAGGTTGACTTAGCCTTTCATCCTTCTGAGGTTCGTAAAATGAGGATCCAGATTGTTGGGGGCAATAGGCTGACTCTGTCAACTGCTTAGAGAGGGCTGTAAAGCACTGTGAAACGGTATATAAGTCTAAGTGCTACTGCTATTGCTATATATAAGAGCCATAGTGGCACAGTGGCTAGAATGCAGTATTGCAGGCTAACTCTGCCCACTGCCAGGAGTTTGATTCTGACAGGTTCAACCTTCCAAGGTCGGTAAAATCAGGACCTAGATTATTGGGGACAATAGGCTGACTCTGTAAACTGCTTAGAGAGGGCTGTAAAGCACTATGAAGCGGTATATAAGTCTGTTGCTATTGCTACCTTCCCTGTCTTCCCCATTTCCTTCTTTCCATCCTTCTTTCCTCCCTCCCACCCTCCCTCTTTTTAGTGGTTGGAATGCAGTATTGCAGGCTAACTCTGCCGACTGCCAGCAGTTCAATCCTGACCAGTTCAAGGTTGACTCAGCCTTCCATCTTTCTGAGGTCAATAAAATGAGGACCCATATTGGGGGCAATATGCTGACTCTGCAAACTACTTAGAGAGGGCTGCAAAGCACTACAAAGCGGTATATAAATCTAAGTGCTGCTGCTATTGCTAAAGTTGGACTTTGAAGAAGTAGGATTGGGAAAGTATCAACACTTTTGACTTCTGGTATTGGAGAAGACTCTTGAGAAAACCAAGGGCAGCCAAGAAAACAAGCAAATGGATCATCGAACGAATCAACCCAGATTCTTCACTTGAGGCATGAATGACCAGGCTCAAATTATGGACAGTTTGGACAAGGTGAAGACCCAGCTCCCTGGATAAGGTTCTAACCCTGGGAAAGGTGGGGAGAAAGAGAAGAAAAGGATGTCCAAAAGCAAGGTGGATGGACTTGGTTACAGCATTGATGGAGGCACTGCCTGAAAACGTGAAATGTTAGAGACAGATCATCATGGAGAATATCTATGTGGTTGTCAAGAGTAATCCTGAGTTGATGGCTTTAAATCACTTTTTTCTTAGGATGTTCTCTCTCAGTCTAGCCCTCCAAGGTTGACTCAGCCTTCCATCCTTCTGAGGTAGGTAAAATGAGGACCCAGATTGTTGGGGGCAATGTAAAAGATACATACATTGCTTACTGGTGTACACCGCTTAGAGAGTGCTTGCACTTAAAGCGGTATATAAGTCTCATAAATAAATAAGATCATGCTATAAACTGCCACTGGATTCTTTCAGGAATGGTGGGAGGAAGCATAAGGAATGGAGACACAAAATACATGTCATCGTTCTGTTATGACAATGATGAAAGTAATTTTATGGTCAATCCTCACACTTACGACCTTTGCAGGTCTGTAAAACGAAAGAAAACTGAAGTAAGGTTATAGCCACAGTCCCAGTTTCCATTAGCGACTGCTCCCCTTAACAACCAAGTGCCAAATGTGATGGTTAAATGAAGACTACCTGTAAAACAAGGCCATAGTTTTGGTATATTCCCCTCATCATCGTCTCTTTCTTAACAGATCAGAAGGGTAGTATGGTATCCTTCTGTTCAAAACCAGCTAGACCAGGGATAGGCAACCTTGGCTCTTTTATGAATTGTGGACTTCAACTTCCAGAATTCCTGAGCCAGCATGGCTCAGCATGGCAACCTCTCCCTTTCCCTTCAGCATGGCTGGCTCAGGAATTCTGGGAGTTGAAGTCCACGAGTCATAAAAGAGGCAAGGTTCCCCATCCCTGAGCTAGATAATGACATCAATACTTTCCACCTGGCTTGTACACACAACATCACGCGTTCTTCTCACCAGGAATGACTCTACTCCCTGGAGAATGACAGCACTTGACAACCCCTAAAGAAAGTGGGTCAATGTGTGCTTAGTTGCTTAGCACCTCTCACGGAAGACTGGTGCCGTGGGAGTAACAGCTACAGTGTTTCATGAGAGCATTACATCTGCCTTCTCCATTGCTACTCGGAGGTGTATGTAAAAGAATAACAAAATGAGTTGGAAAGGACCTTGGAAGTCTTCTAGTCCAACCCCCTGCACAAGCAGGAGACTCTATACCTGACAAGTAGCTGTCCAGTCTCTTCTTAAAAGCCTCCAGTGATGGAGCATCCACAACTTCTGAACCCAAATCGTTCCACTGATTAATTGCTCTCGCTGTCAGGAAATTTCTCCTTAGTTCTAGGCTGGTTCTCCCCTTGATTAGTTTCCATCCATTGTTTCTTGTCTTGCTGCTGGTGCTTTGGGAAATAGGTTGACCCCCTATTTCTTTGATGCTGCTTCTTGCCCTCTCCTGTCATCATGCATTCAAAGGATCTAGCTCACTTTCTCAAGCTTAATAACTTAAAGATGTCTGGACTTCAATTCCCCAAATTCCCCAGCCCAGCCATCCCCCAGAATTCTGGGAATTGAAGTCCACCATTTCTTTAAAATGCCGACATTGAGAAACACTGAGCTAGCTGATGTCGAGACTCTAGAAAGAGTGTGGAGAAGAGCAACAAAGATGATTAAGGGACTGGAGGCTAAAGCATATAAAGAACAGATGCTGGAATTGGGTAGGTCTA
This sequence comes from Crotalus tigris, assembly GCF_016545835.1. Classification (NCBI taxonomy): domain Eukaryota; kingdom Metazoa; phylum Chordata; class Lepidosauria; order Squamata; family Viperidae; genus Crotalus; species Crotalus tigris. The sequence continues at coordinate 132,868 of NW_024100475.1, forward strand.
GTTTAATGAGAAGGACTAGGGATGACATGATACCAGTGTTCCAATATCTAAGGAGCCCCAAAGAAGAGGGAGTCAAGCTATCCTCCAAAGTGCCTGAAGGCAGGACAAGAAGCAATGGATGGAAACTAATCAAGGAGAGAAGCAACGCAGAACTAAGGAGAAATTTCCTGACAGAACAATGAATCAGTGGAAGAGTTTTCCTCCAGAAGTTGTGAGTGCTTCATCACTTCAAGAAGAGATTGGAGAGCCATTGGTCTGGAATAGTATAGGATTTTCTGCCTGAGCAGGAGATTGGACTAGAAGACCTCCAAGGTCCCTTCCAACTCTGTCATTCGGTTCTGTTCTGTTCATCTTAATCATCAGTTCTCTAAATCAGATATATCAAACACAAGGCCCGGGGGCCGGATGCGGCCCGTGAAGTGGTTTCATGTGGCCCGCGAAGCCATCCTGGAAATAATGAGAAACTGGCCCAAGCTGGCTGGGAACCAATGTACAATTTTGTGGTGGCCATCTATGCTGAAATGCATTCAATCTTAGCTCCACAAGGCCATCTAGAAACAGTGAGGAACCAGCCCCTGCAGCAGTGATGGCAAACCTTTTAGAGACCGAGCGCCCAAACTGCAACCCAAAACCCACTTATTTATCGCTGGATGCCAGGTGGACGTGGTCCCCTTGGTGGATGTGACTGTGGTGGTCATGGCAGACTGGATGGGTGTGGCCAAGGTGGATGTGATCACCTCAATGTTGCTCAGGGGGGGGACGCCAGTGGGGGCCGGGCAGGGTAGGAGATCCAGGGGGTCTCTGGCAGGTGGGGTGGTGGGCAGGAGGCTCGTCCTGTGAGGTGAAGCGAGGCAAGGCGAGGCAAGGCGGGGTGGGGGTGCCATTGTCACAGGGCAGGTGAGGTGGGCCGGGCAGCTGCTGCCTGACACCATCAGCCCCTGCACACAGAGGCCAGCGAGCGCATGGGTGCTGGGATGCATCCGGCCATGTGGGACCTCGGTGAGTTAGCAGAGAGCTGGTTGAAGAGGGACGGTTGCCATCTCTGGGGCATGGCACGTGTGCCCACAGAGAGGGCTCTGAGTGCCGCCTCTGGCATGCGTGCCATAGGTTCGCCACTACTGCCCCGCCCCCTGGGTGCATGCTGGGGAGGTGTCACCCATTGTGAGGAATGAAGAAATGCACCATCGCCTAGAAGTGGCCAGCAAATGGCCCTTGCCTACTTCACATATCCAGCTTGATGGGCTCTGGCAGAGGGGTTTCAGCAGGCAGTGAGGCTCCTCCAGTGGACCATAGCCTTGGCACTTGCCCCAGTCCCACCCCCTTCTGCCAGAGACCCTCAGATCTGTCCCACTCCTGCCCAGGCTCCCACAGGCACACGACGCAAACAATGTAGAGATGGCCATGCCCACCCAATAGGCCACACCCAGTAGGCCACACCCACCCAGCCCCCCAAGGACAACCGCAATGCTGATGCGGCCCTCAGTGAAATTGAGTTTGACACCCCAGCTCTAAATGCTGTTCCAGAGAGAGGTAAACATGTAAGATATTTGCTTTGAACTGAATGCTGAGTGTCTTGTGTAAACAGTTGCACTAACAACTCTTGACTCCTACAACTGGACAGTCACTATTTGCCAATCGAATTATAACTAATGCTTGCTTACAATACCTGCTCTTGATCCTTGGGATGGCCAAAGTCAGAATCAGATTTCTAACTCTGGCTGGTAACCAAGTTAATTCATTACGTCGTTAATATCAGTTTGACTTTCCCGTCCTCACTCTGCTATTTTTGTGTGCTTCCCACCCCAAAGGGACAGCAGCGGTGCTGTGAATTTTTAGCACTCAAGGCCAGAGTGGATTCTCAAGGTTTCAGAAAGAAGGGAAGGGAGTTGCACTTTCAAAAGTAAAGAATAAGCAGTTTATTCAGGAGGAAAGAGTTCCGTAGCCCTCCAGAGATCCCTGAATGTTTCTCAAGCAGCACGATGGGAAATGGAGTACAGCAACATCTGTAGGACCATAGTTCCCTTGTCAAGCAGATGTGTTGAGGCCTCTGAGTATTTATATAAACAGAAACCCGATGTATGCCTTTAAAAGGAAAATTCCAGGCACCACAAATGGCATTAGGTCAGTGGTTCTCAACCTGTGGGTCGGGACCCCATTTGGGGTCAAACGACCATTTCACGGGGGTCGCCAAACAACACAGTCCACCATTTTTCCCCCCTTTTCCTTAGCTGTGCTACTCCCTTTTATTCTATTGGCTTTTGAAAGCCAATAGAATAGACTCTCTTGAATAGAGTCTAATTCTATTGGCTTTCAAAAGCCAATAGGAAGTGTCCAGGCTGTCTCTGCCCTGCTGAGCCCGCCAAAAGCCCCAGTCTGCAAACGGTGCTGCACCAGTGGAGTAGTCCTTGACTTACAACCGGTTGAGTAGTCCTCGACTTACGACCGGTTGGGGGTCGCAGCATTAAAAAGGTTGAGAACCACTGCATTAGGTGAACAGACTATCTGAAAACCGGGATTCTGAATATAGAAACCGTTTCAGTTTTTTGTTTTTGTTTTTTTTTTTGTAAAAGTCACACTTCTGTGATGGAAAGGAAGGATGCAAAGACCCCAAAGAGGAGCTTTGTTCAGGGGGAAAGATGTCCTACGAAAAAAGGAGGAGTAGATGTGGATAGGAGGTGAGTACAGAGCAGGAAATTTGGGAGGGTAACCCCTGAACTCCTTAGAAAAGAAACCATGGTTGGAAGCTAACCAAGGAGAGAAGCAACCTAGAACTAAGGAGAATTTTCTTGACAGTGAGAACAATTAATCAGTGGAACAGCCTGCTTCCAGAAGTTGTGGGTACTCCATCACTGGAGGGTTCAAAGAAGAGACTAGTCCAGGGCTAGGCAACCTTGGCTCTTTCACGACTCGTGGACTTCAACTCCCAGAATTCCTGAGTCAGCATGGCTCAGCTTGGAAACCTCTCCCTTTACCCTCAGCATAGCTGGCTCAGGAATTCTGGGAGTTGAAGTCCACGAGTCATAAAAGAGACAAGGCTGCCTACCCCTGGACTAGACGGCCATTTATCTGGAATGGTATAGGGTCTCTTGCTCAAGCAGGGAATGGGACTAGAAGACCTCCAAGGTCCCTTCCAACTCTTATTATTCTATGTTCTATTTATTTCTCTCTCTGTGAAAAGGACTGCTATGCCACATTTCATGGTTAGCAATCCTGAAACCACTGAACAAACTCAGAAGTCAGGAACAATATTTGAGGTTCTCTCTTAATTTTTTTGCTCTACTTGTTTCCAACAGTTATTTTACATTTTGATTTTAGTCATCTGTTTATTTGGTTCCTCCTCTCCAGTCAACGGGGTTTTCCTTATATAAATGGGAGTGGGGAGAAACATGGATCCTGAAAGAGAAACTTTGAGGAAGTCAGTTTTTCCATGTATTTCTGCCGGCACCTTTGGAAGAAATATAGGTAGTCCGTGATTTAGGACCATAACTGACCCCAAAATTTATTTAACACCTCCGAGGTATCTTCCAATTCTTATTATTCTATGTTCTATGCATTCTGCATTAGCCCCTCTCTTCTGTGATGCAACTGTTCAAGTAATAATATAATAATAATAAAGTTGGAAGGTACCTTGGAGGTCATCTAATCCAACCCCCTGCTCAGGCAGAAAACTCTACACTATTTCGGACAAATGGCTGTCCAGTCTCTTCTTAAAAACTTCCAGTGTTGGAGCATTCACCGCTTCTGGAGGCAAGCTGTTCCACCGGTTAATTGTTCTAACTGTCAGGAAGTTTCTCCTTAGTTCTAGGTTGCTTCTCTCCTTGATTAGTTTCCATCCGTTGCTTCTTGTCCTGCCCTCAGGCACTTTGGAGAATAGCTTGACTACCTCTTCTTTGGGGCAGCCCCTGAAGGACCTCGAAAGATGGTGGCTTCCTTCATCAGACACATTCAAGAAGAGAGTAGATACCTGCCTTGAAGAGATGCTTTCATTTGGATGCTTGCATCCAGCTGGGGGTCGGAGTTGATGGCCTCAAGGGCCCCTTCCCACTTTAGACTCCTCTTGACTTGTGGGAGGGGGCAGTATTCCTCTTCCTTCATTAAGAAATTACCATTAATATTTTGCATTTCTTTGACAGGGTCCATTCCAGTCTTTTCAACGCTTTTCACCTTCTTAAAGCAAGACCCGCTCGCCAAACCTGATTAATAACTGTGAACATGCACAGTTCTGCCTTTCAAAGTTGCTTGAAATTAAGGCACTTAAATTAATAGCAAATAAAAAAGAACACGATATTCCAAGTGAGCCCCATTTTGTATTTTAACTCACACGTAGCTCCAGGAGAGGAGAATGCCTGCCAAGACTGATTTCAAATACCTAAAGGAGATGGTATTCTGAGCATGTGCAATTTCGCATTTTAAACCTGCTTAAATCTAAGCTGGATGGGGAGGGGAGGACTGCGAACGTTTGCCAAATCTGAGGTCAAACCCCCACTGCATTTTTGTATTTAGAAAAATTATGGTCAAATCTACTTTTAAAACAAAGGAACTACTCTTGGGAGCATCCAGAGCTTTGCACGCTAACCTTTCTGAAATAAGAGCAGCCTCAAGTCTGCAAGAAAACACGATAAATTGTGTAGAAAAGGGTAACAAGCCTTTAAAGCAAAGGTTCTGAAATGTTTAGGTCTCAGGACCCTTTTACATTCTTAAACATAATTAAGAATCCCAGATCTATCTATCTATCTATCTATCTATCTATCTATCTATCTATCTATCTATCTATCTATCTATCTATCTATCTATCTATCTATCTATCTATCTATCTATCTATCTATCATCCATCTAGCTATCTAGCTATCAGATCTACAGTGAATATTTATCAACATTTACTGTGTTAGAAATAACAACTGAGAAATGTTAAGGTATCTATTTTGTTGGTTTTGCAGACCCCATGAAAGGTTTTGGGGGACCCCTGAGGTCCCTAGGCCATTCTTTGAGGAGCATTATGCATCATAAAATGAGAACCAGCCACTTACCCATTTACAAGAAAGTAACCGTGGCAGCAGCTGCTAGACACGTCATTGCAGAAATTGTGCCACTTGCCTTATGATTATATACACAAAAATGCAAAATCACAGCTGGCCGTTGTTTAGCTGTGTTGGTCTTCGGATGCATTGTAAACGGCACAGTATATGTGTGGATCCAAGCTATGCAGCTTTTGCAACTGACAGGTGGAAATTTAGACCACAATCTTTCGATTTTGATTTTCTGATCTTGATACTTTATGGCCTTAGAACAGCGGTTCTCAACCTATGGGTCGCGACCCCATTTGGGGTCGATCGACCATTTCACAGGGGTCGCCAAGCAAGACTGTCACCCATTTTTTTCCCCTTTTCTGGTGGGTGCCTTACCTCCCTTGAGCTGGGCCAGCTGGTGGCCCAGCCGGTGGTCAGCCTGCTCCGTCTCTGCTGCTTTCCAGCTACGCCTCGGCCGGCGCAGGGGGCGGCACCACGCATGCGTGGCGCTCCTGGGCAGGGAAAGTCCTTGACTTACAACCAGTTGGGTAGTCCTCGACTTACGACTGGTTTAGTCCTTGACTTACAACTGATTTAGCCCTCAACTTACGACCGGTTGGGGGTCGCGGCATTAAAAAGGTTGAGAACCACTGCCTTAGAACATAGAATAATAGGGTTGGGAGGGACCTTGGAGGTCTTCTAGTCCAACCACCTGCTCAAGCAGGAGACACTACACCAGGGGTGTCCAATCTTGGGAACCGTAAGACTTGTGGACTTCAACTCCCAGAATTCCTCAGCCAGCTGTGCAGAACTTTGGGAGTTGAAGTCCACAAAGTGCCCAAGGTTGGACACCCTTATCCTATACCATTCCAGGCAAATGGCTGTCCAGTCTCTTCTTAAAAACCTCCAGTGATGGAGCACCCACAACTTCTGCAGGCAAGTCATTCCACTGACTGATTGTTTTCACTGCCAGGAAATGTTTATTTATTTCTAAGCTGGATCATCTCCAATTCTTTGTCTTCTATTCTACTATTCCCTGTATTGCCACATCAATTATCCACACGTTCTTCTTTTCAACCACAGCTATATCTGGTCTGTTGAGAGCCAAAATTTTTATCTGTCTGCATTTGGAAATCCCACAGTATTTTAACCCACACCATTAGTATAGAGTGTTTTGTATTAGATTTATTGTATTATTTGTATTAGATATATTTTGCAATGATTTAATATATACAGTATATATGCATATGTATGTATACTATGTGTATATGTAGATGTCTTTTTTTATTTTTAAATTTCTTGTTCCTCATTCTCTTTATGGTAGTCTTTGACTATAATAAAGGTTGATTTGATTTGGCCTGCTCATTTTCAACTATTTGTTCAACTCTACGTTCCTGCCAAGTTTTCATTACTGACATACAATGATGTTATCAATTCAATTATGTCCGACTCTTGGCGATTCTATGGGCCAGGTTTCTCCAGGTCTTCTGACCTTGCATTACTTCTTTGAGTTGTTCTAGGCTCTGGCATCAAGCTTTCAATCAGAATAGAGTTGGAAGGGTCCTTGGAGGTCATCTAGTCCAATCCCCTGCTCAAGCAGGAGACCCTATACCATTTTACATAAATGGTTGTCCAGTCCCTTCTTAAAAGCCTCCAGTGTTGGAGCACCCACAGCTTCTGGTGGCAAGCCGTTCCACCAGTTAATTGTTCTCACTGTCAGGAAATTGCTGCTTCTCTCCTTGGTAAGTTTCCATCCATTGCTTCTTGTCTTGCCTGGTATCCAACACCATGCTCTTTGGTGGCCTGGTTTCTTTTATTGCTAACTCTTCCCAACACAACTGATTTCTCCAGTGAATTCCCCTGCGTAACACAGCCAAAATAAGTGAGACACAGTTTTGTGGTTATTCCTTCCACTGACATATCCGGTGTTAGGCGTTCCAGTACTTACTTGTTAGTCACCTTTGCTGTCCGAGGCATACATGCAGGAGCTTTGATAATTTTTACAGTATTCCGGTGAATCCTGTTGGCCACTGTGCTGTCATTGTTTATAATCAGTGATAGTGTGATCTTGTTGCACAAACTGAGTACACAAACTACTGTTTCTTCTGCTTCTTTGCACAATCCGCACCTTAAATCTTTTAACTGTTTTTCAATTCTGGTCTTGATGGCATCAGTTTGTGTAGCCTCCTCTTTATTATTTTTGTTAAGTGCTTCATCTTAGCATTTGATATTTCTCAATAATGATTAGTAACCCCCCCCCCCTTACTTATTGCTCGCTCCCCATTATCTGATATTCACTGACATCGGTTGGAACAAGTTTCCTGTTTTTGCATTAGAAACTACTCACTGTGGTTTGTAAACCATATTTATTGTGCCAATTAGATTCTGATTAAGCAAACAATGGCTTAAGGCAAAGTTGATTCCGGTCTATGTTTACAGAGGTTATCCTTTCTCCCCTTTATTTCCATATTAAAGAAAAATCAAGGTCATGCGCTGACAAAGAGAAAAAGAAAAAAGAATGAAAAAAACAAGGAAAAAAAGAAAGAAAAATGGAATGAAGAAGAAAAAAAGAATTAATAAAAACCATGCAAGTTCTTTTTTTTTTATTCTTGCAACTGTTGGTCACGTTGCCTCCCAAACTACGGAGCTCGATCCAAAGACTGGAAAGTTTGAAGATCTCTTCTTGGGGACTCAGCAATGGAGGGTTGGACGAAAACGAGGAGGAGGAGGAAGAAGAAGGAGAAGGAGGAGGAGGAGGAGGAGGAGGAGGAGGAGGAGGAGGAGGAGGAGAAGAAGGAGAAGGAGAAGGAGAAGGAGGAGGAGGAGAAGGAGAAGGAGAAGGAGAAGGAGGAGAAGGAGAAGGAGAAGGAGAAGGAGGAGGAGAAATAATGGGTGGAAAATTGTTGGAGAGAGAAACAGCCCAGACATCACTCCCAAGGAGAAGCAGACAAGAGTAATTTCACTGGCTGCCAGCAATGTACATAATAACAACAGCCTTCCAGGAGTTCCATAAATAGAGAGGCATGCACCTGTTTAAAACAAGAGATTTGGGTGCTCGTGGTGCCCGGGGAGAGGTCAAAAAAAGTCAAAATGGTAAAAAAAAAGTCAGGTTTGGTCAAATGGTTATCCAGCATTTCAAATCCAGGGGCCATTCTTGGACAGAACAGGCAGAGGTAGGGTGAGTGTAGGGTGACTGTAACTTCTCCACTGCACCTTTTAGATTTTACCTCTTCAACTTCTATTTCATAATATTTTCATAAAATCTCCCCCTTTTATTATCTCTGCGCCTGGCTGTGGAAAGGACAGGAACACCAGATCCAGTCAAGTTTTATGTCATAATCCAAAAAACTGTCTGGGGGGATTCCCAGGTCATAGTTATCTCAAAGGCACTTTTTCAAAAGGCAACTGAACTGTTTTTTTTCCAGGAGGGGGAGGAGGAGACATTTTGCTTCTCATCCAAGAAGCTTCATTGGTTCAGGCAGGAACCCACCAACCTGCCAGAACCGATGAAGTTTCTTGGATGAGAAGCAAAATGTCTTCTTCCTCAAAGAAAAAACAGTCCCACTGCCTTTTAAAAGCGCCTTTGAGATTTCCATGAAATGGAAGGTTTCAATGCAGGCTCCTTACGATGGGCTTTTGCAAAACTGCATTTCAGCAGGTTCTATAATTCAGAAAAAGGAACACTTCCTACTGTGGCTGGGCCCGAAGAACCAAAACTATGTATTTTGCAATGAAGTAACACGAAGTCTGCAAACATCCAAGCCAAACATGTTCGGGCCTTTGGCACCATCTCTCATGGATTGGCGCAAGGAGTCAGGCGCCACTGATGAATCGGGAGAACATTTTTCCAGGGAGCTGGCAGTGGAAGAAAAAAAGGGAAGACCCAAAATGAGGATGTGCAAAAATCCTGGAAGCCACTGTTGAAGGGCAAAAGAGGGAACAGCGGCGTCCCCCACATCCTGTCACTGAGAATGCAGGCAGAAGAGTGAAGAATTTCATTTTCTCAGATTGATAAATCAAACACGCACATTTTGTGTTAACACAGGCAGTCCTCGACATGCAACAGTTCATTTTGTGACCATCCAAAGTTGGAATGGTACTGAAAAAAAGCAACTTTTAGAATGGAATGGAATATAGAATCAAATCAAATAGAATAGAATAGAATCCGGAAGGGACCTTGGAGATCTTCTAGTCCAGCCCCCTGCTCAAGCAGGAAACCAATACCGTTTCAGACTTATGACTGTTTTTCACATTTACAACCATTGCAACATTCCCCAGGGTCACCTGATCAAAATTTGAACGCTTGGCAACTGGCACATGTTTATAATAATAATAATAATAGTAGTAGTAGTAAAGTTGGAAGGGACCTTGGAGGTCATCTAGTCCAACCCCCTGCTCGGGCAGGAAACCCTACACCATTTCGGACAAGTGGCTGTCCAGTCTCTTCTTAAAAACTTCCAGTGTTGGAGCATTTACTGCTTCTGGAGGCAGCTGTTCCATGATTAATTGTTCTCACTGTCAGGAAGTTTCTCCTTAGTTCTAGGTTGCTTCTCTCCTTGATTAGTTTCCACCCGTTGCTTCTTGTCCTGCCTTCAGGTGCTTTGGAAAATAGCTTAATTCCCTCTTCTTTATGGCAGCCCCTGAGATATTGGAATACTGCTATCATGTCCCCCCTTGTCCTTCCTTCGTTAAACTAGACATACCCAATTCTAGCAACCATTCCTTATATGTTTTAGCCTCCAGTCCCCTAATCATCTTTGTTGCTCTTCTCTGTACTCTTTTTAGAGTCTCAACATCTTTTTTACATCGTGGTGACCAAAACTGGATGCAGTATTCCAAGTGTGGCCTTACCAAGGCATTGAAGAGTGGTATTAATACTTCACGTGATCTTGATTCTATCCCTCTGTTAATGCAGCCTAGCACTGTGTTGGCCTTTTTGGCAGCTGCAGCACACTGCTGGCTCATATTTAGGTGATTGTCTACTAGGACTCCGAGGTCCCTCTCACAGTTACTACTATTGAGCATGGTGCCACCTATGCTGTACTTGTGCATTTGGTTTTTCTTGCCTAAATGTAGAACCTTGCTTTTTTCACCATTGAATTTCATTTTGTTAGTTAGTGCCCAATGTTCAAGTCTGTCCAGATCCTTCTGTATCTGAAGCCTGTCTTCTGGAGTGTTGGCTATTCCTGCCAGCTTGGTGTCATCTGCAAATTTGATGAGTTCCCCATCTATCCCTTCATCCAAATCGTTGATGAAGATGTTGAAGAGTACTGGGCCCAGAACAGAGCCCTGGGGCACCCCACTACACACTTCCCTCCATATAGATGCAGTTCCATTGAGGACCACTCGCTGAGTACGGCCGGTCAGCCAGCTACGGATCCATCTGGTGGTGGTTCTGTCTACCCCACATTTTTCTATCTTGTCAAGTAGTAGGTTGTGATCTACTTTATCAAATGCCTTACTGAAGTCCAAGTAAATTATGTCCACAGCATTCCTCTGATCCACTAATTTTGTCACTTGGTCAAAGAATGCAATAAGATTTGTCTGGCATGATCTATTTTTGACAAACCCATGTTGGCTTTTAGTAATGACTTTGTTTGCCTCTAGGTGTTCGTTGATTCGTTGTTTGATTATCTTTTCCAGGATCTTCCCAGGTATTGAGGTCAGGCTGATAGGTCTGTAATTTCCTGGATCCATTTTTTTTCCCTTTTTTGAGGATGGGAACTACATCAGCTCTTTTCCAGTCCTCTGGTAGTTCCCCTGTGTTCCAGGATCTTTGAAAAATATAGTTCAGTGGCTCCGATATCACATCTGCCAGTTCCTTGAGAACTCTGGGGTGTAATCCATCTGGTCCTGGCGATTTGAACTCATCTAGGCTGGACAGGTGCTCACTAACCATTTTCTTGCCTATCTTAACTTGTGTTTCTATTTTGTTTTTTATGGCACTATTTTTGATAGGTTGGTCTGTTTTTTCCCTTTGTGTAAAGACAGATGCAAAAAATGAGTTAAATAGTTCTGCTTTCTCCCTGTTGCTTGTCACCTTCTTGCCACTTCCACCCACTAATGGACCAATCATTTCCTTCACTTTTTTCTTGTTTTTTACATGTTGAAAGAAGCTTTTTTGATCCCCTTTTGTGACCTTCTGACAAGCAAAGTCAATGGGGAAGCCAGATTCACTTAGCGACTGTGTTACTAGTTTAACAGCTGCAGTGATTCACTTCACAACTGTGGCAAGGAAGGTCGTAAAATAGGGCAGAACCCCCTTAACAAATATCTCACTTAGCAACAGAAAATTTGGGCTCAATTGTGATCATGTCAAGGACCCCCTGTAGATCTCTTTTGTCCTTTGGGCCTGAAAAGGACCGTTTCTTTTTTTGTTTCTGTTTTCGTTGTCAGGTATATTGAAAGCCAGCAAAGTCTACAGAACAATCTGGCTGCCAGCAGTTGCTGAATAGGATTCGCACCTCACATGGCATCTGCCAGGACTTTCTGTATAAATGGGGCATAGCATCCTCCCCTTAGTGCAGGGGTAGGCAACCTCGGCTCTTTTATGACTCATGGACTTCAACTATGCTGACTCAGGAATTCTGGGACTGACTCAGGAATTCTGGGAGTTGAAGTCCATGAGTCATAAAAGAGCCAAGGTTGCCTACCCCTGCCCTATTGGCATTTGAACATAGATCTTTTTCACATTTATATTTAATTGGGTTCTACTAATCTGGTATAAATGTTAATTTATATTGCTAGTCCATTTATGATAAGCCATACGCTAAATAAATATGTGTTAACAGATAACTTCAAGCTCATCAAGGGATGTTGCAAAAGTCTCCGATCTAACCCATCCTCAACCAAGACCTTTTCAACCAGCAACCTTGGAATAAAATTCCTTAATAAAGCCCTTTCACGCTGCATGTGAATTTTCAGACTTTTATTTATTTTAGCTCTTTCCTATCTATTTCGCCCAATCCACATGGTGACACCCAACTTTGAAATCCTTAAAACCAACAATTAGAAGTTTTCATTGTCAAGATATGAAATCAGGGCTGAAAATCTAGCAGAGCTATTCTTATCCTCAAAATGTCGACTTGAGCACCTATGGAGAAACACTTGACTGGAAGATAGCAACCCAAGGACAGGTAGGCCCTCGACTTACAGCTATAATTGTGCCTGAAATTATGGGTTGTAAGTTGTGCTGCCTGTTAAGTGAGTTATCACATGACTGGCCCGATTTTATGACATTTTTGTGGCGGTGGTTAAGCAAATTACCGTTAAGCAAACACAATGTCCACAATGGATGTTTTTTTGCTGGAAACCAGAAGTAAACACTGGTTTCCTCCCAAAAATGTCCTGAATCTCAGTCACGTGACTGCAGGATGCTGCAAACAGCTGTGTATGCAGGCCAGTTGCCAAGCAACCAAATGTGATCACGGGGACCACCAGTTTCATCCCAATTCAATAAGGCAGCCTCCTCTAAGCCCACCTCCTTGCATTTTTTTTAGGAGGGGGAAAAGCAGCTCTCAGAAATCCAGCATGGTCTATGGTTGCACACAGCCAGATGATCCTATGATTAATGGAAGTCTTGCTAAGCAATGGAATGTAATCGTAGCTAAAGAAGCATGAACTCACTTCTGTTACCATTGTTTAGGAACAGCTGGCTATTGAATCTCTTGTGGGCAGAGATTGTTTTTCTGCACCACCCTCAGCCCATTTACAAGGTCATCTTAATGTGCAAACAGATCACTCTCTATGGATGCAGCCTGGAATTTTTTCACACACCCTTTGCTTTTTAATCAATCAGAATAGAGCTGGAAGGGACCAGGGGGTCTCCTAGTCCAACCTCTTCCGCAAGCAGGAAACCCTGTACCATTTCAGACAGGTGGCAGTCCAGTCTCTTTTTGAAAACCTCCAGTGATGGAGCAGCCACAATTTCTGAAAGCAAGCCGTTCCACTCGTTGATGGCTCTGTTAGGAAGTTTCTGCCTAATTCCAGGTTGCTTCTCTCCTTGATTAGTTTCCATCCATTGTTTCCTGTCTGGCCTTCTGGTGCTTTGGAAAATAGGTTGACCCCCCTCTTCTTTCTGGCAGCCCCTCAAATATTGGAACACGGCTATCATGTCACCCCTAGTCCTTCTTTTCTCTAGACTAGACATACTCAATCCCTGCGTTTTACAGACCAGATGAGTGCAAAGAAATACAATCCTTCCATTCCCCCCCCCCCATCCAATCTCCTGTCAGTAACTGTCCTTCCATCCTCCCACCATCAGAACTGATGAAGCTTCTTGGGTGAGAAGCAAAATGTTTTCTTCCTCCTCCTCAGAGAAAAACAATCCAGTTGCCTTTTGAAGAAGAACGCATCTTTGAGACAACTATGACTTGGATGATTGAGAAGCTCCACAGACATCCAGCCTACAACATCTACTAGGGCAGTGATGGAGAACCTTTTAGAGACCGAGTGCCCAAACAGCAACCCAAAACCCACTTATGTATCATCGGGTGCTGAGTGGGCGTGGCCCATTGGCTGGGTGTGGCCCGTTGAGTGGGCATGGCTGCGGTGGTAACGGTAGACTGGGTGGAACTAAAAAGTTCAATCAATCAATTCCAACTTTGCGAGATCTTTTTTTTCCTACGAGTTGAAATTGATTGATTGATTGAACTTTTTTTTTTGCACACGGCGGTGGAGGCCTAAAGCGAAAAGGTTTTATAAAACCCAGCTGAAGGCCTAGGACTGGGGCAACGGTGCGTGTGCCCATAGAGAGGGCTCTGAGTGCCACCTGTGCCACGCTTGCCAAAGTTTTGCCATCATGGTACTAGGGGAACATCTTCAATCATGAGTGGTCAATGAGGAGACCTTCTGATGTTGCCAAATCCCCAACAGGAGCATCCTACAAGGACAAAATCAAACAACTCCGCATCTGAAAATCATGCCGTGGCTGTTTGTGAATTTTAAATGGCCCTAATGTGGGAGGGACATTGTTCATTTGGTTAATTTCACGTGGTACATCAGGGTTTGGCATGAGGTCCATGGAATTTTAAACCTGAATAAAAATTAAATACTTTTTTTTTCAAAAACTAAATGGACATTTGATTAGATTGCTAAACTTTCCAAGATTTCAGGATATTCAGTTGAATTCGTATGAGATCTGGAATGAGAACATTGAAACCTTGCAAATCTTAGAAGCAAAATTGATGAAAAAAAAATCTTTCCTTCTACGAATCACTGCTTGGATAACTATTTCTTGAAACCCACCACTCTCGATCCTTACCCTATGTTTACATGCAACCTTACAATACACCCAAGACAATTTCCGCTTACTCTATATAACACTGTTAATCTCAACCAGTGCTTTTTTTTTCTAAAAAAAAAAAAAAAAAAAGGTGCCGGAACTCACACACATCATACAACCCGCCTTGCCTACCCTACAAAGTTCCATCCCAAAAAGGTGCCGGAACTCCGTTCTGGGCGTTCTATGAGAAAAAAAGCCCTGTCCTCAACTAAAAATATGCTGGCAATTTCCAGCTGGATAACACCAAAGATATATAGGATAAAACTGCTGATTACAAATAGTCCTTGATTTACAATCATTTGTTCAGTGACTATTCAAAGTTACAATGGTGCTGAAAAAGGGTCTAGGACTCTAGGACAACTTGCCGTGGGATAAGAATAGAATAATAATAAAATAGAGCTGGAAGGGACCTTGGAGGTCTTCTAGTCCAGCCCCCCGCTCAAGCAGGAGAACCTATAGTACCATCTCAGACAAGGGACTGTCCAGTCTCTTCTTAAAAACCTCCAGTGATGGAGTGCCCACGATTCCTGGTGGCAAGCTGTTCCACTGGTTAATTGTCCTCACTGTCAGGAAATTTCTCCTTAATTCTAGGTTCAGAGTTAATATTGAAAAAATGGTGGAATAGAATCATTAAAGAGAGGATGCCAAAGGAGGGACAAAATGAAATGTGAATGACAAAAATTAATGTATTTTTCTAATTATTTTAATTAAATTGAATTGTGGAATTGTCCCAGGGTGAGTGGCCATGGCGATTTGTCCACAGCGCGCCACGGAGAGTGATGAGTTGGTGGCCGCGAGTTGTCCCATTCTGGTGAAAAATGGGACTGATCCTCAGACGACCATCAGCCCATCTCCACAGGTCAACATCTGTGTCGATCAACATCTGGGCACTTGGCAGCCGGCATATATTTATGATGGTTGCAGCATAACAGCATCACGGGGAACTACATTTGCGAATTTCTCTGCCAGCTTCCAGCAAGCAAAATCCCGGGGGGGGGGGAAACAGATTTCTTAACAACTATGGACTAACAATTGTAGTGCTTTGCTTTACAACGGTGGCAAAAACACTAGAGAATTGAGCCTGACTCACATTGCCTAGTAATGAACTTCTGCCTCAGTTATGCTCATAAGTCAAGGACTACCTATGCTACATTTTCTTCCTCAATATTCCTTGCTTTTAAAAAATTGGATTTTTATTTTTTTTTTTGCTGGCGTTTTGGCTTAGCTGCATAGATTCTTCCCCATTTCTTTCAACCTTCCAGGCAGCAGAAAGGAGATATTTAGCTTCTGAGACGGGAAACACAGCCCAGGAATTCTACTGACGGGCAGAGAAAACACGCAAGGGAAATAAACTGCAGTAGAAATATCAAGCTGGTCTTCCTTTGCAATCCACCCAGCCCCCCCCCCCCCCCCGTCCAAATGCCCCACTTGTATAAAACAAACTCTTTTGTCTTTGGTGGGAACATTCGCCTCAGGCAGGTTTAGACCTCGTTATTCAACAGGAAACTCAATCTCTCCCGGCTCTTTGCATGCCAGCTTCTCTCCTGAGCAGTTCAATGAAGGCTCTCGAACCACCGTTAAAGTGTAAGCCAGTGTTTCCCAAACTTGACAATTTTAAGGCATGAGGACTTGAAGTCCACATGCCTTAAAATTGTCAAGTTTGGGAAACACTGGTGTAAGCCAACAACTGGACCCTCCTTATTTGCGACAGCAGCAGGCAGGAATTCTGGAATATTAAATTTGGGGGCAGGAGTGGAAAACTGGCCCCTCTAATCTGCTTGGTGCGTTAAAGCTGATTAGGTCTGATGCTAATGATTAAAAAGAGGGAAAAACAGGAGGTGCAATTTAGGAAGGCAGGAATAGAGATTTAGGAAAATGCAAAAAAACAAGTTCCTGAAAAGGGTTAATAACAGAGTAACAGAGAAGGGACCTTGGAGGTCTTCTAGTCCAACCCCCTGCTCAGCCAGGAAGCCCTATACCATTTCAGACAAATGGTGGTCCAATCCCTTCTTAAAAACCTCCAGTGTTGGAGCATTCACAACTTCTGGAGGCAGGTTGTTTCACTGATGGTTCTCACTGTCAGGAAGTTTCTCCTTAGTTCTAAGTTGCTTCTCTCCTTGGTTAGTTTCTATCCATTGCTTCTTGTCCTGCCCCCCCCCCCATGTGGCAGCCCCTTAGATTTTCTCCAATTCTGGAGAAAAGCCAACAAAAATTTGACGAGGGGATCCAATATAAATTGACTTTACCCACAAGTTAAAAGATGTTATTGTTTTCTCCCACAAATGCAGTCCCATATGTATTTATTCGGCAGTAACCCTCATTTTTGAAGGCTGAAATGTGCAAACCACATCACCTTGCTTTAAAAATATTCCTCAATTTAAAAATTGCTTAGTCGGGGTAGCAAGTCTGTTCTAATGAGGAACCTTGGCAATCCAAACAAGTTTTATGTTGTTGTTTTTTACCTTTGATGCCATTTCTAAGGAATGTACAGAAAAACAAACAGGCTGGCTGGTATAAAACTCTTTTCATTTGGAACTTTCCTTTCTGATCTCCAAGGATCACAGAAACATTATTTACAGGAGAAATGTGCAAAATTTTGCTAAGTGAATTCAAGTACCCCAATGCAAAGACGTCACCTTGGAGGATTAAAAAAAAAAAAGAGATGGTGTCCATGATTGTGACTTATGAGCACCATCTTGCCTTCTTTGACCTCTCTGCAGATGTGCGTGCTTCTTTTTTAAGGCAGCCAAAGCTTCTGCCTTGATCCTCGTCCAGATTTACACCTGCTTTAGGGCAAGGGCAAGGGCGACCCATGGGAAAAAGCCCTCCAAGCATAGAGAATGGGCAGAATACAACTAGTCTTCAAGCGCCATTTTTTTAAAATTCATTGACCTTTTTACCTTACGTGGCAGACAATCCCATGCTGAATCCTAGGTTTCTTTGGGACAGTTTAAACAACCCCAACACAATCAAAGAAGATGCAGCCTGGGCTCTTGTAGAGAAATCAACATTTTGCACAAATTAATGAGACAGACAGGGGGATGAGAGGGAGAGGGAGGGAGGGGGAGAGAGAGATTTCATGGACACATCCATGCAGTGTTCTACATGATAGGAGGAAATGGTTTGCTATTCCCTTCTTCCAAGAGTTTTTTTTCTTACATTCCAGCCTTGCTTTCTGCAGACTTGGGATCACCTGTGGGTCTCCAGCCCAGCTATTATCCAGACCTAACCCTAAATAACTTGCTGAGATTGCCTGCAACCTGCTGCCACCAGCTGGGCCGAAGAGAAGACTCCGTGGCAAGTCAAAGTCAACTCTCTGAGCACTCTGGAGAGCAAATGAACAGCTTTTTTTTCATGTCTGGGAAGCAAACTCAGAGCAAAGGCAGCAGAGACTTCTGCCAGTTGGGTTGCAGTCAATGGATGTGCCAGCCACAAGGATTCTGCTCAAGGCCGGAGCATCGACAGGCCTGCAGCTCCTGGCCCAGTGCAGCTATAGCAGAGGTCCCCAACATTTTGGGCGCTGGGGACCGGTTCCATGGAAGAAAGTTTTTCTGCGGATTGGAGAATGTGTGGCTTTGTGTGCTGCCTGCATCCCGCAGTTGGGGTTTTGCTTGTTTGTGCCGACCAGTTACCGGCAATGCTGCAGCCAGGTACTAGTCCACGGACTGGGGGTTGGGGACCCCTGAGCGCCAGGATTCTGCTAAGAAGCAGATTGATTTAGGGTTAGGGTTTTCCCACGCAAAGAAGGATCTGGATATGTTCAACTGTGTGCCAGATGAGACTCAAGGAGGTGCTTCTATCTGTGACGGTGTACAGGCAGTCCTTAACTTAAGACCACAGTTGAGCCCAAAATGTCCATGGTTAAGTGAGACATTTGATAAGTGAGTTTTACCCCATTTTACGACTTTTCTTGCCAACAGTTGTTAAGTGAGTCACTGCAGTTGATCAGCTAGTAATAAGTTAGTGAATCTGGCTTCCGCATTGACTTTGTTTGTCAGAAGGTCGCCAAAGGGGATCACGTGATCCTGGGAGGCAGCAACGGTCATAAGTATGAACCAGTTGCCAAGCCTCTGAATTTTGATCACGCGACCATGGGGATGCAGCAAAGGTTGTAACTGTGAAAAACGGTCATAAGTCGCATTTTTCAGTGCTGTTGTAACTTTGAACGGTCGCTAAATGAACTGTTAAGTCAAGGACTACCTGTATTGTGTGAATCCAGTTACCACACTGAACGGCTGCCCACTGCCTTCTTCCCCACAACAGAAAGCAAGAGTATCATTGCCCTGGATTTTGGGGTATGGTCTACAAATTCATCTAGAAAAAATGTGAAGAGGAGTAAGTAACATGATTAAAGGCCTGGAGACTAAAACATATGAAGAACGGTTGCAGGAAATGGGAATGGCCAGTCTAGAGAAAAGAAGGACTAGGGGGGACATGATAGCAGTATTCCGGTATCTGAAGGGTTGCCACAAAGAAGAGGGGGGTCAACCTATTCTCCAAAGCACCGGAAGACAAGAGGACAGGACAAGAAACGATGAATGGAAACTAATCAAGGAGAGGAGCAACCTGGAACTAAAGAGAAATTTCCTAGCAATCAACCAATGGAACGACTTGCCTTCAGAAGTTGGGTGCTCCATCACTGGATGCTTTTAAGAAGAGACTGGATAGCCATCTGTCCAGAATTGTATAGGGCAGTGGTGGCGAACCTATGGCACCCGTGCCAAAGGCGGCACTCAGAGCCCTCTTGTGGGCACGCATGCCGTTGCCCCAGTAGAGTTCACCAGAGTAGCGGGCACATGGCGTTTGGAAGCGAAGGGCAGGAAGTGAGCAAGCAAGCAGCGGTGGCCTCTCAGGGATGCTCCGGAGATGGCAAGGGACTGGCCCCGGCCACGCTCACCCCGTCTGCTGTGACCACTGCAGCCACGTCCACCCAGTGGGCCACACCCTCCACACCCCTCCCACGAGGGCACCACAATGCTGATGCAGCCCAGGCACTTTGCAATAAATAAGTAGGTTTTGGGTTGCAGTTTGGGCACTTGGTCTCTAAGAGGTTCGCCATCACTGGTATAGGGTCTTCTGCTAGAGCAGGGGGTTGGACTAGAAGACCTCCAAGGTCCCTTCCAGCTCTATTCTGACTGACTGATCTCTGTCTCTATCTATGCCATATCTAGGAGGCTCCCAGGGATTTTCCCTCAGCCAGGCAGTCGTCCAGGTGCGTCCTACGTGCATTGTGTGCAGATCAGTGTTCCCTCCGGGCCATCTGCCCTTGACACATCAAAGCTCCTGTCTAGCCTGATTTGTAAACAAAGGGGGTGATGAGCAAAGGGGACTTTTCCATCTCCTGGACAGGAAGGAGGGGAGGTGGGTCAGAGTAAACAGAAAGGGGGGGGGTCAACAGGAGCAGGGCTGGAAATGTCACCCAACAGGATGAGGATCTTGCCCACCATGTGACTCGCTCCACGCCTGCAAAAACCCAAACAGGTCAGCTAAATGGAAGTAGGGGAAAAAATCAACTGCTACTTCACATCAAAGAGGAAAAGAAGCCAAACAACAAGACCCCCCACTACCCCAAGGGTGAAAAAAAAAAATCCAAGATACAAGAAAGCATCAAATAGTTCTTGATTTACGACCACAATGGAGCCTAAAGGTTGTCCTCGACTTACAACGGTTTGTTTAGTGACTGTTCAAAGTTACGATGTCACTGAAAAAAGTGACACTTATGACCGTTTCTCGTATTTACGACCCTTGCAGCATCCCTATGGTCACATGATCAAAATTCAGATATTTGGCAACTGACTCGTATTTATGACGGGTCGCAGTGTCCAGAGGAATCACGGGATCCCCTTTTGTGACCTTCTGACTGGCTAGGTCAATGGAGAAGGCAGGTTCGCTTAACAACCAGATTAATAACTGATTCACTTAATAACTGTGGCAAGAAAGGTCGTAAAATGGGGCAAAATTCCCTTAATAAATTTCTTACTTAGCAACATAAATGTTGGGCTCAATTGTGCTCATAAGTCGAGGACCACTGTATTCCAAATTAGAATGGACTTCAAAAAAAGCTACTTACAATCCATGCATCAAGTGACAGCTGCTGACAGTTGCCACTGGTTGAGTGTCCCTGTGATTTGCAATGTTTTTTATTGTTTTCTGGCAGAAAATGGCAAAAATCGCCTATTGGATATGCTTGATTCAATTAATAATCTCCTGCTTTGCTTAGCAACCGTGGTGGCTGGCTTTATAACCATCATCAAAATAGTAAAATCAAGTCAGGTCATGTGGTGGCCCACTTAACAACTATAACACTTGACAACTGAAATTCCAGGTTTAATTGTGGTCGTAAGTCAATGAGTACCTTTATGCGCATCCCGCACACTTCAACTTTGCTTCCCTTTATCGGCCAATCACAGTGTGGGAGTAGGATTGAGG
Source organism: Crotalus tigris (assembly GCF_016545835.1). NCBI lineage: Eukaryota > Metazoa > Chordata > Lepidosauria > Squamata > Viperidae > Crotalus > Crotalus tigris. The sequence goes on from NW_024100475.1 coordinate 153,586, forward strand.
AAGGGTCTGTTGCAGGAGTCAGTTAAATTCAGAGCTGGAAGGGACCTTGGAGGTCTTCTAGTCCAACCTCTATACCAGGGGTCTCCAACCTTGGGAACTTTTTTAAGACTTGTGGACTTCAACTCCCAGAATTCTCCAGCCAGCATCCCAGAATTCTGGGAGTCGAAGTCCACAAGTCTTAAAGTTCCCAAGGTTGGAGACCCTGCTCTATACCATTTCAGACATGTGGTTGTCCAGTCTCTTCTTAAAAACCTCCAGTGGTGGGCCACCACAATTTCTGAAGGCAAGCCATTCCACTGGTCCGTTGTCCTCACTGTTAGGAAGTTTCTACTTAATTTCAAGTTACTTTTCTTTGGTCAGTTTCCAACCATTGTTTCTTGTCTCGCCCTTTGGTGCTTTGGAGAATTATCTGACCCCCTCTTCTTGGTGGCAGCCTCTCAAATACTAGAATAGTCCTTCTTTTCTCTAGACTAGCCATTCCCAAATCCTGCAACCATTCTTCATATGTTTTAGTCTCCAGGCCTTTAATCATCTTAGTTGCTCTTCTATGCATTTTTTCCCAAAGTCTCAACATCTTTTATTTGTCATCTTGAGGGTCTTTAACAGAATAACTGAGTTGGAAGGGACCTTATAGTCCAAGCAGGAGATCCTATATCACTTCAGTCAAATGGCTGTGCAGTCTCTTCTAAAAATCCTCCAGTGATGGACCATCTACAACTTTTGAAGGCAAGTTGTTCCACTGATGAATTGTTCTCACTGTCAGGAAGTTTCTCCTTAGTTCCAGGTTGCTTCTCTCCTTGATTAGTTTCCATCCGTCGCTTTTTGTTCTGCCTTCAGGTGCTTTGGAGAATAGCTTGACTCTCTCTTCTTTGGGGCAGCCCCTCAAATATTTGAAGACTGCTACTTTGTCACCCCTAGTCCTTCCTCCTTTCCTTCAGACATACCCAATTCCTGCAAATTCTTGCAAATGAGAACAAGCATCCTTCTCATGCTCCTTCTCCTAACCCATTCTTTCATACGAAATTGAATAAATCTTAATAAAACAAAAGATCAGCATCAGAAGCAGGACTTTTAGGATTTCCCTTCCCTTCCTTTTTCTTTTTGTAAAGGCAGCACCTCTTAGCCTTCAGATTCCTCTCTGCTCTATCCAAGAGGCCGTGAGAAAGGTGCGCCGTCCTGTTATCCCACCAACCTGGAACTAAAGAGAAATTTCTCAACCTTAGCAACTTTAAGATGTCTGAACTTCAACTCCCAGAATGCCCCAGCTAGCAGAATTCTGGCTGGAGCATCCTGGGAGTTGAAGTCCAGATAATATCTGAAGGTTTCCAAAGCTGAGAAACATTTTGCGGCACCTTGCACTGCTGGCTAAGTAGTCTATGCTACTCCACAGTTCTGATAGGCCACAGTTAAAATTTACCAGCCACTCTTCATTCTGTGGAAGGTCTAAAATGGGACATTGGTGTGTCTTGTGTGTGTGTGTGTGTGTGTGTGTGTGTTTGTGTGTGTGTGTGTGTGTGTGAAGCATCTGTGAGTCAGTGTTGACTCCTGGCAACTGCCTGCAATTTTCTTGGCAAGTCTTCCGAAGGGGTTTGCCCTTGCCTCCTTCCTAGGGCTGAGAGGGAGTGACTGGCCCAAGGCCACCCAGCTGGCTTCGTGCACAAATGCAGGACTAGAACTCAGGTTATCCAGCTTCTTGCATTAATCCAGTGGTGGCGAACCTATGGCACGGGTGTCAGAGGCGGCACTCAGAGCCCTCTCTGTGGGCACGCGCGCCGTCGCCCCAGTCCTAGGCCTTCAGCTGGGTTTTATAAAACCTTTTCGCTTTAGGCCTCCGCAGCCGTGTGAAAAAAAAAAAAGGTTCAATCCGTCAATTTCAACTTCTCACGGGGAAAAAAAAAGATCTTGCAAAGTTGGAATTGATTGATTGAACTTTTTAGTCCCACCCAGTCTGCCGGTACCACCGCAGCCACGCCCACCCAATGGGCCACACCCACCCAATGGGCCACACCCACCCAATGGGCCATGCCCATCTGGCACCCGACAATACATAAGTGGGTTTTGGGTTGCAGTTTGGGCACTCGGTCTCTAAAAGGTTCGCCATCACTGCATTAATCTCTACTCCAAACTGGCTTTATAAAATAGATGTTGCGGAGGCTTTCAAGAAGAGACTGCACCCATTTGTCTGAAATGGAACAGACTCTCCAGCTCGAGCAGGGGGTTGGACTAGATGACCTCCAAAGCCCCTTCCAACTCTGTGATTCTGCGTTCTATGTGTGCTTGTACTGAACCATCGCAGACCTGGCAAGGGAATGCCAATGAAAGCCCTGGGCTAAAACTCACAGCCAATCTGAAGGATCAGCCCGGGTCTTGGCACGTCCAGTTCTTTGGGAAGACCCCAGGAGATGAAGCCGACCTTCAGCCAGAAGGAAAGATTACCAGCATCAGCCTGACCCCTGGTCACGGACCCTGCTTCAGACGCAACAGGTGGCAAAGCAGAGTCTGCGGACCCTGCAGCTGTTCTTGGATGTTACCAGCTCAAGAGGATAAACGCTATTTTAATATTGGTACAACGAAGGACTTAGAGAGATGAGACAGTCACAGGGGAGGAAAGATCTGCCTCGGCCTGGTTGAGCCACTTTTGGAGCAAGTGGGACAGGGCTAATTCAGCCAGTCCTCGGCATACGACAGTTCACTTAATGATAGTCTGAATGACACGCCACTGAAAAAAGGGACTCGTGACCTCTTTCACCCTTACGACCGTTGCAGTACCTCCATAGGGATGTAATGATAATTCAGGCGCTCAGTAACTGGCTCACATTGATGACGGTCACGGTGTTCCCGGGGTCACATGATCCCCTTTTGCGACCTTCTGACAAGCGATGTCCATGGGGCAGGGGTAGGCAATCTTGGCTCTTTTATGACTGGTGGACTTCAACTCCCAGAATTCCTCAGCCAGCATGGGGGAACTATGGCCCCCTTCATGACTCGTGGGCTTCAACTCCCAGAATTCCTGAGCCAGCCTGACTCAGCTTGGAAACCTCTCCCTTTCCCCTCGGCATGGCTGGCTCAGGAATTCTGGGAGTTGAAGTCCACAAGTCATTTATTTATTTATTTATTTATTTATTTATTTATGTGACTTATATACCGCTTTAAGTGCAAGCACTCTCTAAGCGGTGTACACCAGTAAGCAATGTATATATATATTTTACATTGCCCCCAACAAGCTGGGTCCTCATTTTACCTACCCCGGAAGGATGGAAGGCTGAGTCAACCTTGAGCCGGTGAGATTTGAACCGCTGACCTGCTGAACACAATCAGCTAAAGTGGCCTGCAGTACTGCACTCTAACTGCTGTGCCACCTCGGCTCATTAGGGAGAGAGCCAAGGTGGCCTACCCCTGCCATGGGGGAAGCCGGGTTCACTTGTTACTAACTTAACAACTGCAGTAATTCACCCTTATCAACTGTGGCAAGAAAGGTTGTACAATGGGACAAAAATAATTTAACTACTGTCTTGTTTAGCAACAGACTACAACTTTGGACTCAGTTGAAGTCATAGATCGAGGAGTATCTGTACCCAGTCCTTTGTTTCTACCTTGCCTGTCCAAGCCTTCATCCTTGAAAGGAAAACCGATCTTCCGAACACCTGGCTGAAGTTCACCTCTTTCTCTGCCGCAGCTGAAGATCAGATGTTGTTTTCTTAAAGCCGAGGCAAGCAGAGAGCACAGACTTTCTGGACCCAGTTTCAAAACGCTCCACTGAGAACATAGCCAGCTCTTGTTTGCTCAGACCGCCCTCATTTCCACTTTGGTTGTGCTCTCCACGGTTGGCCAACCGAGTCCTGGGCTACAACCCTTCTTCCACCTTCCAGCCAAAAAAGCTCATGCAGTCCTTGATTGTATAAACAGAGGCACAGAATCAAAATCACAGGAAGTATTAGTACTACTTTATAAAGCCTTAGTAGGGCCACACCTGAAATGCTGCACCCAGTTTTGGTCACCACAATTACAAAAAAAGAGGTTGAGAGTTTGGAAAAAGTGCAAAGAAGAGCAACTAAGATGATTTAAAGGCCTGGAGACTAAAACATATGAAGAACGGTTGCAGGAAATGGGTATGGCCAGTCTAGAGAAATGAAGGACTAGGGGGGACATGATAGCAGTGCTCCAATATTTTTTGTTTTAAATATATTTTATTGGTTTTATAGTTTTAACAAGAAGTGTTTGAGACACACCGTGGTGTTTGGGTAAACAAAGATTCCCAACATAAAATCATAGAATAACAGCTCAACTTAATACATTTGCTATCATCTCTCTATTTCCCTCAAGTAACATAATAAATTTAATATATTTCATTTCTATCCTAAATTTCAATTACTACTAAATCTGTTTATTAAAACTTTATCAATTTCAATTACCATAATCAAATAATGTTTTACATCAACATATTACCCCTTCAAATATCTCTTGCAAATAAATTCAAGTTCTTAATCTCTCTCATCCCTTTTTTATCACCAATCTTATTTATTTCTTCTTCCAATAAGCTAATTTAGTTAAAAAAAAGACACTATTATCATATCAAATTGTATTATTATACACAAATATCTCTTAATTAATTAAACATTACACATATATATAGTTATAATTGTCTTACTTCTAAATCTAGATCATTATCTTTAACCTTTCAGCAGGGCTCCAATATTTGAGAGGCTGTCATAAAGAAGAGGAGGTCAACTTATTTTTCAAAGCACCAGAAGGCAAGACAAAAAAACAATGGATGGAAACTGATCAAGGAGAGAAGCAACTTGGAATTAAGGAGAAACTTCCTAACAGTGAGGACAATCAACCAGTGGAACAACTTTGCCTTCAGAGGTTGTGGGTACTTCATCACTGGAGCATTTTAAGAAGAGACTGGACAGTCACTTGTCTGAAATGGGCTAGGGCAGTGATGGAGAACCTTTTAGAGACCGAGTGCCCAAACTGCAACCCAAAACCCACTTATGTATCGTCGGGTGCCGGGTGGGTGTGGCCCATTGGGTGGGCATGGCTGCGGTGGTAATGGCAAACTGGGTGGGAATTAAAAAATTCAATCAATCAATTCCAACTTTGCTAGATCTTTCTTTTCCTGCGAGAAGTTGAAATTGATTGATTGATTGAACCTTTTTTTTTTTTTTTTTTTTTGCACACGGCAGTGGAGGCCTAAAGTGAAAAGGTTTTATAAAACCAGGCTGAAGGCCTAGGACTGGGGTGACAATGCGTGTGCCTACAGAGAGGGCTCTGTGTGCCACCTGTGGCACGCATGGCATAGATTCGCCACCACGGGTCTAGGGTCTCCTACTTGAGCAGGGGGTTGTGGACTAGAAGACCTCCAAGTTCCCTTCCAGCTCCATTCTGCTTGACTGATCTTTTGCCATGAGGATCACAGTCTTTTCGGCTTGGATAAATAAGATAGATTCTCTCTTTTTTTCTGCTAAAAGACAGAGAATAATTGCTGGCTGAAAGCGAGGAACATCGCAACGGGTTCAGTCTTTCATCATTTGCCAAAAAAAGGCAGGCGGGAGTTCATGTTATACATTATTATGCAACAATTTCCACAGGAGTTCGGTTTGCTGTTCAAGGGCTGGAGGACTTTGCTGACTCAAGGTAAGGGGTATGCAACTGGAGTCCCTATCCATCCTCCCACACTTTCCAGACACCCGGATCTCTGCTCTCTTTGAGCTGTTTTCTGTCTCTGGAAACTTGGTGGGTGAGCATAGAAGGTCTCGCTGTTGGCACGGCTGTGACCAGATGTTGGTCTGTTGTTCCACGGATGGAGGCAAACCACAACGCTGAGAAAGGGAACAGTTTCAGCAGCGGGTTATTGCCCACCCACCCCAAAAGGAAAGAGCCCCACCAGCTCCTTCTCATCTCAAGGAATAGAGGACAAGATGCCAATAAATGACAGGAACATTTCATACTACTCTTAGTATGAAAGAGCTGTTAAGGAGGAAAGGATAGAATAAGCTGCAGGTAGTCCTCGCCTTATGACCACAATTGACCCTAGAATTTATGTTGCAAACTGAGACATTTGTTAAGTGAGTTTTGCCCCATTTTACGACTTTTCTCACCGCATTGGTTAAATGAATCACGGCAGTTCTTAAATTAGTAACATGGTTGTCAATGGGGAAAGCTGGATTCGGTTAATGCCTGTATGATTCACTTACAACTTCAGTGATACACCTAACAAATGTGGCAAGGAAAAATCATAAAATATTATAATATCATAAAATATTAAGATAGATAACTTTTGTCATTTTTCTGCTGTGAACACACTGGCGCACATTAAAAATGAAATTCTGTTGCCTGCTCTCAAAAGTATATATATACCCATACATATACACATGCTGTATATATACATATATATACACACATACATACAGTATATTGATATATATAAGTTCCTGACTTTGCTGCCAACGCTCCAGCACACCCAAGAGGCAAGAAACACTTAACTTAGTTTATATCAGGCAGAGTTGCTAGGAGACAGCTGAGCTAGACCATAAATTTCTATAGTGCATTTAATGAAAGGTTTGTCCCAACATCATGTCACTGTCTTGGTGTTCAGCATTAATTAACTGCTGTTGAACTAAGAGCTCTGCTACCTTCTTCTTAGCAGTATTTCATTAGCTTATATAACAGCTGCTTCACGCTTTGCCTTAAGTAAAAATGCAATTTCTTTCTGGCTCCACACAACATATAAAAAACCCAGCTGTTCTGTTTTGTAAGCCACAGGTTTTGGCATTCTGTTATCTGTGAACCTGGCTGTCCTTGCTTGTTAAAAACATAGCATGACTTTATGGGATGCATGAGCCAATGGGTTGTTGTCAGTGGGTTTCTTTCTTTCTTTCTTTCTTTCTTTCTTTCTTTCTTTCTTTCCTTCCTTCCTTCCTTCTTTCTTTCTTTCTTTCCTTCTTTCTTTTCTTTTCTTTTCTTTTTTCTTTTCTCTGTCTCTGTCTCTTTCTTTCTTTCTTTCCACCTATTTCCCTCAATGGGGACTATATATTAGTGCCAGCCAGAATTCTAAGAGATAGCAATGATCTGCAAATCCTGCACAGGTCAATATATGATGTTAATGAGTTGTAAGTTGTTCAAAATGAGCAACAATTTATTCTTGTAGTTAATTTGTTTAAGCAAAATAAGCAGGGGCAGTTTAGGAAAAAAAATCAAGGCTTAAACCCTACTCCTTTTTATATATACATATGTAAAAAGAGAGCATGCTTTAATCCTTGATTGCAGCAACCATCTTGACTTTCTTTCCAAAATGCAGCCAGGACTTCTCCTAAGGAATATAGGTAGTCCTCAACTTACGATTGTAATGAAGCCCGCCTTACTTAATAACTCCCACCCCTGCTCTCCCCAATGTGGTTGTTAAGCAATTGCGGGGGCCATTAGGAGAGCACAGGGCACCTCACAGTGGGGTGGCCCCAAGGCAGGGGCCCAGAACCCAGCAGGGCAGGAGGGAGGGAGACAGGCAGGAGGGTGCTACAGCTTCCCTGTGGTTGGCCATAGGGCAAATCTGCCCAAATTTTGTTCACGTGATTGCAAGGGCCCTATCTTCACTATCCAGCTGCAGGCTAAGGGTGACTCTTCTCTGACCGGTGCCTTGACAGCGTCTCTTTGCCTCGTTTCCCAAGGTCGTTCTCACATACTATTACAAGAATGCACATTGCACACTTTACTAGTTGTTGTTCTGCTTCCTGGAAATTCCAAGAAGATATCTAAAGCTCTACACAACTTGGTTACATAAAATAGCATCATCTTCCATATATGCCCAAGTTTTTAACATCCTGGAAGAGGTTTTCTCTTCTTTTCTTGGAGAGAGAGGGAGAGAGACAGAGGGAGAGAGAGAGAGAAATGTTTGGGGAAGGCAAGGGAGAGAACCTCCTGGAGTTTTCTCCCAAACCTCTGGCAATCTACCTCTTTCCCTTTCTGTTATAATCAAATATATATGTTGATGCCGAAAGGTTTGGGACTTCTAAACCATTTGCTGATCTGGGCTTTATTTAAAATGCCTGCATTTTGAGTGGATTTGTTTTGATCCTTCAGTTATTCTGCATTTCATTCTGGTTAGCTGCCTTGGATGAAAAAGCAAATAAAGATATTGAAATGAGATGGGCAGCTCTATGAAGACGGTAAATAAATCAACATTAATACAAAAATGTTGGGAGCAAGCTTCACGATCCCAGTTCTCCAAAAGAGGCTAATATTGTTCTTGGATGTGCCCCCACCTGGAACTGCTCACCCTGACCTCAAAGGGTGTATCTCAGTCCCCCCACCCACCCACCCCAGTTTGCTTACGCCTTTTTCTTCCCGTCCAAACTCCAGTGGCATTTTTCTCATTCTTTAGCTATAATTTCATGGGAAGGCAACTCTGGGTGGGCTTGAAAAAAAAAGAAAAAGATGGACAATGTCTGGCAACTGTTGGCATTTGAAGAATCGAAACATCCTTTGGTATTTCAAGTGGAGTCTGTGGTTGGAAAGCTCGTCTTAAGCAAACGATTTTGGGCGATGATTTAAAACACACGGACGTAAATGAAGACAGTTACAGAAGTAACAGAATAACAAGAGTTGGAAGGGACTTCGGAGGTCCTCTAGTCCAACCCCCTGCTCAAGCAGGAGACCCTAGCCCAGACCATTACAGACAAATGGCTGTCCAATCTTTTCTTGAAAACCTCCATTGAGGGGGCACCCACAACCCCAGGAGGCCACCTCTTCCTGATTAATTGTTCTCGCTGTCAGGAAATGTCTCCTTACTTCTAGGTTGGATCTCTCTTCAATCACCTTCCACCTGTTACTTCTTGTCCTGCCCACAGGTGCTTTGGAGAATGGGTTGATCCCCCTCTTCTCTGTGAGGAGGTCTTAAATATTGGGCAATTAATTAATCTCTTGCCAATGAATGCTACAGCCTTAAGAAAAGGGCAGCCACCTGCATTCTTTAGGTCAGTGGTTCTCAACCTTTTTAATGCCGTGACCCCCTACCGGTCGTAAGTCGAGGATCACTCAACCGGTCGTAAGTCGAGGACTACTCAACTGGTGCAGCACCGTTTGCAGAATGGGACTTTTGGCGGGCTCAGCAGAGCAGAGACAGCCTGGACAATTCCTATTGGCTTTTGAAAGCCAATAGAATTAGACTCTATTCAAGAGAGTCTATTCTATTGGCTTTCAAAAGCTAATAGAATAAAAGGGAATAGCCCAGCTAAGGAAAAGGGGGAAAAAATGGCGGACTGTGTTGTTTGGCGACCCCCGTGAAATGGTCGTTCGACCCCAAATGGGGTTCCGACCCACAGGTTGAGAACCACGGCTTTAGGTGTTCTGAGGGTCACAGACTGAAGCTCTTCAACACAGGAACTTCCAACATGCTTCCACATCCCTGGATGGTCTACAAGACAGGCTAGCTATTTTCCACAGATACCGGTTGTCATCAATTTATGGCCACAATTTGGGCCACACACAACACTCACACACACATACAAAGAAAGTCCAGTTGCCTTTTGAAGAAAAAAGCACCTTTGTGACAACCCTGACTGAGAATCTCCACAGATAAATTTGGACCAGAGTTTGTTACTAAGGAAGGTGGTGGTTAAGGCCCGATTTTACAACCGTTTTGGCAATGGTTGTTAAGCAAATCTCTGCAGTTGTTAAAAGAATCAGGAGGTCGTTAAATGAATCTGATTTCTCCCATTGACTTGGCTTGTCAGAAGGTGTCTGGGAAGGTTGCAAATGGAGATGACACGACACTGGGACACCACAATGGCCATAAATACATGCTGGTGGTCAAGCACCCAAATTTTGATCAAGTGACTGTGGGGATGCTACAATGATTGTAAATGTGAGGACCGGTCATAAGTCACTCTTTTCACAGCTGCTATAACTTTAAACGGTCACTAAACAAATGGTTATAAGCTGAGGACTACTTGAAGTAGTTCTCAGCTTATAACAATTTGTTTAGTGACCGTTTAAAATTATAGCAGCACTGAAAAGAGATGACTGGTCCTCATATTTACGGCTGACCGCAAAAGAATGGAGGCCTTTGAACTATGGTGCTGGAGAAGACTCCTGCGAGTCCCCTGGACTGCAAGGCGTTCAAACCGGTCAGTCCTAGAAGAGATCAACTCCGACTGCTCTTTAGAAGGCCAGATCCTGAAGTTGAAACTCAAATACTTTGGCCACCTAATGAGAAGGAAGGACTCACGGAGAAGAGCCTAATGTTGGGAAAGATTGAGGGCAACAGAAGAAGGGAACGACAGAGAATGAGATGGCTGGATGGAGTCACTGAAGCAGGAGGCGTGAGCTTCAATGGACTCCAGAAGATGGCAGAGGACAGGACGGCCTGGAGAACGTTGTCCGTGGGGTCGCGATGGATCAGACACGACTTCACAACTAACAACAACTTGTATACCCCAACCGATCTGAGGTTGACCATCTCCCCCAAAATAAACTCAACTAATCAAAGATTACCCCCAAATGTGGTGCTGGCTACACAAAGGGTTGGACCATTTATGTTAATCACTGGATCAATGGCTCTTAGCTTTGATGGCCTGGATGATCCAGAGGGGCACTACTTAAGATTGCTGGAGAGCGAAAGATTTGCTATTCTGTCTATGCTACCTCCTCCTAAATATCTATGGAGATTCTCAGTCATCCAGGTGGTTTTTCACAAGGCAACTGGGCTTTCTTTTTTTTCTCTTTGAAGGTGTTTCACTTCTCATCCAAGGAGCTTCTTCAGCTCTGATTGGATGGTGGGGAATGGAAGGATTTATACCCCTTGCAGACAGCTGGTCATTTGCCTCCTTTTAAGAGAGTCCTTGAGGCCACCTGGAGGTTTGTCTGTGTCCTCAGGGTCACCTGAGTGGTGCAAATGGGTGTGGAGCCTCCTTGGAACTGCTGAAAGGATTCTGTTGTAGACTGGACATAGATGATGTCGTATCCCTCCCCCTCTGTTGAGGGAGGGCAGTTCAGTTTTGATACAGATGGCCTCTTTGACTCCTCTTTCAAACCAGTGGTCCTCTCTGTCCAAAATGTGGATTTTGCTGTCTTCGAAAGAGTGGCCTTTGTCTTTTAAATGCAGATGGATGGCTGAATCTGGTCCTGATGGGTTTGTTCTCCTATGTTGTGCCATGCATTCCTAAAGGAACTCAACCATGTCTGTTCTTGAGAAGGACAGATACCGAAGTTCAAGCTCAAATACTTTGGCCACCTAATGAGAAGGGAAGACTCATTAGAAGAGACCCTGATGTTGGGAAAGATGGAAGGCAAAAGGCTAAGTGGACAGCAAAGGAGGAGATGGTTAGATAGAGTCATTGATGCAATGAATATGAATTTGGGCAAGCTCAGTTAGACAGTGGAGATCGGGGGGAGTGATCTGCTGTGGTCCATGAGGTTGTGAAGAATCAGACCTGACTCAGTGACTCAACAACTATGCTACCTCCATCTCATAACTTGGCATGACCTTTCAGACTTTGAACCAAAAAGACTGTGGCTCAGTTCTGGCCAAATCACAGTTCTTCAATAACTCTGCTGGAGTGAGGGGTCAAAGTTAGCTTCACGTGGATTCGTATATTCCAGTGGCCTGCAGTTTTATTTGGTTCATTGCTATAACTACTGTGCCAGCTTCAGGAAACAGACGAGAAAGGAGCTCCTACAAACTGGCACCGTAATGCCCATAATTCTCTGAACTTGCGACTGATAGGACTTGAAGCCAAATTATCTGATCAGCCTAGTGTCTGATCAGCCAAAAGGTTTTATGGATGCACTAGGCCAGGGGTAGGCAACCTTGGCTCTTTTATGACTCGTGGACTTCAACTCCCAGAATTCCTGAGCCAGCCACGCTGAGGGGAAAGGGAGAGGTTTCCAAGCTGAGCCAAGCTGGCTCAGGAATTCTGGGAGTTGAAGTCCATGAGTCATAAAAGAGCCAAGGTTGCCTACCCTTGACCTAGGCAAACCCTGTTTTTCAAAGTAGAAGGAAATAAGATTATAAATAATTTTGTTGCAGATGAATTGAGCCTTGCTTGTCCCTCCAACCTCCCCCCCCCCGTGAACTTTCATGGGACCAGATTTTTTTTCCCTCTCTTATTCCGTAAGTACAGGTAGTCCTCAACTTACAACAGTTCTTTTAGTGACTATTCAAAGTTACAACGGCACTGAAAAAAGTGATTTATGGCCATTTTCCACACCACTGTTCCGGCATCTCCATGATTATGTGATCAAAATTCAGATGCTTGGCAACTGACTCATATTTATGACAATGTCCTGAGGACATGTGATTCCCTTTTGCGACCTTCTGACAAGCAAAGTCAATGGGGAAGCCAGATTCACTTAACAACCATGTTACTAACTTAACAACTGCAGTGATTCACTTAACAGCTGCGACAAGAAAGATATTAAAATGGGGCAAAACTCACTTAACAACTGTCTCACTTATCGACAGAAATTTGGGGCTCAATTGTGATCATAAGTTAAAGGTTACCCGTAATCTTTATGGAATAAAACTTAACAACCAGGAGATTAGGGGTTCTGATTAAAGTTATTGCTGAAATTAAAACAAATTGTGGACATTTTGCCTGGGAAAAGTGATGAACAGCTTCTTCCGATCTCTGCAAGAACGTTTCTCAGAGAGACCGTTTCTGCAGCGCAATTTTCCCAGAAAGAAATTGTGGTCGATCTGGGTGGTGAGATCCGTGGGCCTTTATTCATCTAGGCTTTCAAAATGGCCATCCTCCCTTCCCACCGTATCATTAGGGTTTTCTCCGTGTTGACCACAGAGCCAAAGGATCTCACACAGAAACATCCCAAGGCTGCATTTTAGTTGACCTCTAGAAAGCCAGTATATACCGTATGAACTGCATTCAAAGACTAAATCACAGTGCCTCATTTTGACAACTTTTTCCATGCTTGGCCTGTCAAATGTGAAGTCTCTAAAGATATTTCACTCAACTCAAGAGCTTCCTATCCTTTTTTCCTTCTTTATCCAAAACTGCTTATTAGAATGTCCTTCTTTAAACATCCCTGTTCTGATTGAGTAATGAGCTTGTGTGTCGTTACTCAAACAAAAAAACACTTTTACCCAATTTGGGGTGATATAGCCAGGTTTCGGAAGCACAAGACTGGTTTTTGAGACACCCTGCCTAAAAAGAATTAGATGTCAGCTCATTTTGATCCTGAAAAAAATGTGCTGCTCAAAACGCTGCATACAGTACTACAGTGTCCTACCTTAGCGGCATGTCTCAGCCTCACTTGATTTTGTTCATTTAGTTCAAACTTTTTTTTTTAATTAATGAGAGGCTAGACCAGGGGTAGGCCACCTTGGCTCTTTTATGACTTGTGGACTTCAACTCCTAGAATTCCTGAGCCAGCCATGCTGAGGGGAAAGGGAGAGGTTTCCAAGCTGAGCCATGCTGGCTCAGGAATTCTGGAAGTTGAAGTCCACGAGTCAGAAAGTGGCCTAGGCCAGGGGTAGGCAAACCTTGGCTCTTTTAGGACTCGTGGACTTCAACTCCCAGAATTCCTGAGCCAGCATGGCTCAGCTTGGAAACCTTTCCTTTTCCCCTCAGCATGGCTGGCTCAGGAATTCTGGGAGCTGAAGTCCACGAGTCATAAAAGAGCCAAGTTTGAAGACCCCTGGTCTAGACTACTACTGTGCATCAACCTGGAAAAGTGCTTCTCAACTTTGGCAACTTTAAGAGGGATGGACTTCAACTCCCAGAATTCCCAGATGGGAAGACAACAAAACTTGTAACTTTTTGGCCCAAAGAAAAGGAACATCTCCCGTTTTGGTCACCATGATATAAAAAAGATAGACTATATAGACTATATCCTTTGAGATTCTAGAAAGAGTGCAGAGAAAAGCAACAATTAGGGGACTGGAAGTTAAAGCATATAAAGAATGGTTGCAGGAATGCGGAATGTGGAATGATGAACAATCACTAGAATAATGATGTGTCTGCATAATTCCTGGAACAGTGCTGTGTTAGTAGTATGTGACTAACCTAATGTGCATTGTACTTGGATACAATGTACGTAGCAAACTCTCCATTGTATACCCGTGAGAAACGAACCTAGTGTATTACAATGTGTATTGCTTTGTTCCTGAGGAAAAGAAAGTATAAAACTGAAGTCGGGGTTCAGAATTGCTTGTTGCTATATCTTTTGAACCTGCGCAATAAATCTCTCTGCTAGAAACCCTCTGGAATTCGCAAGAGTCCTTTTGTTTTTTACAAGAATTCTAACTAATCTAAGGATAAGAAGGACTAGGGGTGACATGATAGCAGTCTTCCAATATTTGACAGCCTGTCACAAAGAGGCGGGGGTCAACCTATTCTCCAAAGCACCAGAAGGCAGGAGAAGAATTAACAGATGGAAACTTACCAATCTAGAACTAAGAAATTTCCTGACAATGAGAACAATTAATCAATGGAAGAGTTTGTCTCCTAAAGTTGTGGGTGCCCCATCACTGGAGCTTTTTAAGAAGAGACTGGACAGCCATTTGTCTGGAATTGAACAGGATCTCCTGCTTGAAAAGACCTCCAAGATCCCTCCCACATCTGTTATTCTGTATTCTGTAACAGCTGTATCTTTCTTTTGCTATAAAAGCTTCCTTATCATGGTGGTTTTTTAAAGCAAAAGGACATAAACTGAGAATGGAGACAGGAAGCAGAAGAGACAGTGCTTTTCGTGTCAAAGCAGGTGCCTACAAATATGGTACCCGGGGCTTAGCAGAGACGTTGCACAGCACAACTCCATGGCCTCTGATGTAATCCCAAAGGCTGTGTAACAGCCAAGTAAGGGCTTTCTGGCATGCAGAACATCTGGGCTTGTATCCTGGCATTCCTGCTCTGAGCCTCTTGTCTATGGAGATTCTCAGTCATCCAGGTCATAGCCCAAAGATGCTTTTTCACGAGGCAACTGGACTTTGTTTTTCTTTGAAGACGTTTTGCTTCCCATCCAAGAAGCTTCTTCAGCTCTGAGTGGATGATGGGGAATGGAAGGATTTGTTGTCCTTCCAAAGGAGACTACAACTCTTTGCAGCAGCTGGTCATTTGCATTCTTTTAAGAGAGTCCTTGAGGCCATCTGGAAGTTTGTCTGTGTCCTCAGGGTCACCTGAGTGGTGCAAATGGGTGGGGAGCCTTCTTGGAACTGCTGAAAGGACTCTGTTGTAGACTGGAGATAGATGATGTCGTATCCCTCCCCCTCTGTTGAGGGAGGGCGGTTCAGTTTTGACACAGACGGCCTCTTGGACCCCTTTCAAACCAGCGGTCCGCTTTGTCCAAAGTGTGGACTTTGCTGTTTCGAAAGAGCGGCCTTTATCTTTTAAATGCTGGATCTTATCCTGATGGGTTTGTTCTCTTATGCTGTGCCAGGTGTTTGTGAAGTGGTTGTTTGGTTTCCCCAATGTACAGATCTGAGTCTTTTGCTTTCTCCAAATGTTTAGGGCAGTTTTATATGCAGGTATAGATAGGGATCATATTATCAGGTCCGCTTTGACTTATGACTGTAATTGACTTTATTAATTATGATTGTAAGTTGCAATGGTCGTATCACGAGTCATGATGTGACTAGACCTGATTTTATGTCTTTTATTGTGGTGGTGGTGGTGGTGCTAGTTACATGAATGCTATGATCATTAAGTAAATCCATCGTTTTACTATTTACTATTTTACTATTTTCCAGAAACTGGAAGTAAACGCCAATTTCCATAAACACCATCACATGACTGTAAGATGCGGCAAGCAGATATAAAATCAGGGCGGTTGCTGACCCCTCATGATGCAGACCCCTGACCGTGGGGAGGGTCCTACCTTGTAACTTTGGAACTGGGTTGAATGTAGCTTGGGGGGGGGGGTGAATGTCCATTGTAACTTTGAACGGTAAGAGTACCTGTATATCAGTGGTTCTCAACCTTTTTAATGCCACGACCCCCCAACCGGTCGTAAATCGAGGACTACTCAACCAGTCGTAAGTCGAGGACTACTCAACTGGTGCAGCACCGTTTGCAGAATGGGACTTTTGGTGGGCTCAGCAGGGCAGAGACAGCCTGGACAATTCCTATTGGCTTTTGAAAGCAATAGAATTAGACTCTATTCAAGAGAGTCTATTCTATTGGCTTTCAAAAGCCAATAGAATAAAAGGGAGTAGCACAGCTAAGGAAAAGGGGGGGAAAATGGCAGACTGCGTTGTTTGGCGACCCCCGTGAAATGGTCGTTCGACCCCAAATGGGGTCCCGACCCACAGGTTGAGAACCACTGCTGTATATAATGGTGAAAGGAGCATCTTGCATTATGGCTGGCTCAGGAATTCTGGGAGTTGAGGTCCACAGGTTAGTAAAAGGGCCACAGTCGCCCACCCCTGCTCCAGAGGGCTTCCAAAAGCAATGCATAATCCTGCTTTTGCCAGCCTGGGCCTTCCCAGAGGGGTTGGACTACAACTCCCATCACCCCTCACCGGCCTTGAAGGATATCCGGTGTGAGAAAGCGAGCGTAAATAAAGTCGGAAATAAATCCTGGTGTTTCCATCTGTAGCAGCAAGGAAGGCAGCTGCTCCTAGGGCAATAAGGATTGGGGGATGGAAACTGGCTGAACTGGAGAGGCCCCAGACAGGACAGGATTCTCTGGATTCTTATCGCAGGAACCGCCTAAGCGAACATGGAAATGTTGAAATAATCCAAGCCTCCAGGCCTTCCTACGTGAACCTCAAGTGGTCCTGTTTTACTCTGGCGTTACAGGGAGTCATCGACTTCCAACCACCGTTGAGCCTAAAATTTCTGTTGCTAAGTGAGCGAAGAAGACTATTGAGACTGGGAATCTATGAAAGGGATAAGGATGAAGTGTAGACGATTGCTACGATAGTCCCATGACTGCAGTTGAGCCCAAAACTTATGTTGGTAAGCGAGACAGTTGTGAGTTTTGCCCTGTGTTATTTACCTTTGGTGCCACAGTTGTTAAGTGAATCACTGCAGTTATTAAGTCAGTAACACGGTCGTTAAGTGAATCCAGCTTCCCCATTAACTTTGCTTGCTAGAAGGTTGTAAGAGGGGATCCCGTGACCCCCCCCCCAGGACACTGAAACCATCATAAATACGAGTCAGTTGCCAAGCCTTTGAATTTTATTCACGTGACTATGGCGATGCTGCAATGGTCATAAACGTGAAAAACAGTCGTCATTTTTTTCAGTGCTGTTGTAACTTCAAACGTTCACTAAACAAACTATTGCAAGTTAAGGACTAACCATGATTTTAGGACATTTGAATAAGTGAAAACCTTGGAAGGATGAAAAAGCTGGACAACTGGATTAGCAGGCCAAAGACCTCTGAGATGATTCGCCCAATCAGGAAGGGTAAAAAAGAATAGGATCTGGACCTCTAGTATCCCATAATGGAAGCTTTCTGGTGCCATCTGATGGCCTGAGAGAGGAACACCCTACTTGCCCAGCCTGTTGGTCGTGTGTCCAAGAGGCACCAGGAACCAAGATGGAATGTGTAAGACTCCGAATTCATGCTCTGGGGTATCTATCCTACCTTCCCAAAAATGTGGTTTGCCCATTTTTGACCTCCGAGGAATAAGCATCAATCCACTTGCTACCCAATGATGTTCTCACCCATTTAACCGTCACACTTCATTGATGGGAGCCAATCCACGTTCAGCCTCTCTCTACCTCCCCTTTAGGGTTACCCAAGAAGGGAAACACTTGAAGTAGTTCTAGCTTACAACAGTTAATTTAGTGACCATTCAGAAGTTACAACGGCACTGGAAAAAGTGACTTAGGACCGTTTTTCAGACTTACGACCGTTGCAGCATCCCCATGGTCACGTGATCAAAACTGACAACTGACTCATATTTACGACGGTTACAGCATCCTGGGGTCACGTGATCCCCTTCTGCAACCTTCTGATAAGCAAAGTCAATGGGAGGGGGGAGCCAGATTCACGTAACAACCATGTTACTAATTTAACAACTGCAGAGATTCACTTAACAACTGTGGCAAGAAAGGTCCCAAAATTTATTTAACAACTGCCTCACTTAACAATTTTGTGCTCAAGTGTTGTCATAAGTCGAGGATGAACTGTACAAACGAAAACATACCCACCAATTGACTTCAAACATACAAGCGTCCTACAATATCACTTCCCACATCATGAATGTAGATATCTGACATTTTAATCTCCATTTTCCTCTCAGGAGCTCAGGGCAGAACAGATGACTTTCTGAGTCATCACTTTCTGATCCCCAGCCTCACGAAGGAAGCTCTCTAATGAGCTTCACAGCTAAGTGACTAAGTTTGTTTGCTAGGCCTCCCTAGTCTTTGTTGTCACTCGTTTCAATCCGCAGGTCAACAACCTTTCTAAATGCCAACGCATCACCTTTCTGGGATGGTGTGATGCCAAAACAAAGATTTAGAAAGGACTGGGATGACAACCACCTTGCACATTCTTCTTTGGAATCTCATCTGTCCTCCTGCAAGCAAACAGAAATCTTGCCAGGATCACGTGAGGCACCTACAATTCTAAACAACAGTCCACTTGCTCCTGGTGGCAATTGGTGGTGGCTTGCTGAAACCCTGTTACAAAACTGTATTAATCTTAGAGCAAAGTGATGCCGATGCAAATTTGCCTCTGGAGCCTGAGAGATTCCACATTGCACCCCTGACCTTTCCTTAAGAATTCTTTTCATTAAAAACATAAACGGGAAACTGACTTGCTATGAACCAATTCACTGGCACCCAGAGCTCTTATTTATTTATAGCAAAGTTTTTAATTTCTCCCCAAATCCCATTATGATGGCCGCCCTAAAGCGTCTCAGGTGGCTGGCTCACCTTCTGATAAATAGGTTTTGTAAGTAAACAATGGCAGCCATTTTGTGACTGCACCCACATTCCCCAATGTCAGCTTGGAAAAAAGCAATCACATGCATATTATTGTGGCATTAAAGCCCTGAGTAATGGCTCAGTAGGTTGTGTGAACTCAGCCAATTGTAATTTATTCAGCACAGATGCCCTGTGCTTACATTTCTGTGTGTTTGCATGTGTGTGTATTTGTGAGCCAGGAGGGGGCTAAGCATGGAGCCTTAGCAGCCCAGATTGGCTTAGCAATTCTCACCCAATTGAGAGCTTAAAAACTCATATTTTTTTCCCTCCCTCTTCTTACAAAGTGAAAAACCTCTGGCTAGCTGAAAAAGACATCCATTAAAAATACGTGAGAGCTAGAATAAATCAATGCACATGAATAGACAAACCCAATTAAAATGACATTTTCGTTCAGTGAAGCAAGTGCAAAAAAAACCCACTGAGATCATTTTGGAAAAACTCCGGTCTCCTAATCATCCCATCTCTCCCGGCCATCCTCACTTTACCACGTTCCAACTGTACAAACTCCAGCCCCCGGGTTGGCTGGCCTTAGCCCCCTCCCACTGCCCTACTCCTTCCACCATCAACTCTTGGGGAGGGGGCCTTTTCTGCACCCCCAATCAGTGGAAAAATCTAGAAAGACCAAACTGAGCTCTACATGCTTTTATCACCCTCTCTCTGAACACCCAGTTTTTCTTGGAGACCGGCTTTCTGCTCTAAAAAGCACACCCATAGCAATATGAGTATGTGGGCGAGCAGACGCCTATGTCTCTGTGTGTCAGTCAAGAGTCAAGCAAACAGCAAAAATCTCAGGCAACCTCTTTCCACTTTCAAAATCACACACAGAACTTTCTGGGTCCAC
The DNA here is from genome assembly GCF_016545835.1 of Crotalus tigris. NCBI lineage: Eukaryota > Metazoa > Chordata > Lepidosauria > Squamata > Viperidae > Crotalus > Crotalus tigris. The sequence goes on from NW_024100475.1 coordinate 173,316, forward strand.
AATGTTTTTTTTAAGGGGTTCAATGGAAAGTGGGACACAGATTTAATACATCTAATTAAGGAACAATTTTGTCTGTTTTTTTTGGGGGGGGGGGAGATTGATTGGCTTTGGAGACTGGGCTCACTGTACTCAAATCTATCAGCAATTGATAAGAGATGCTATAAAGAAATAAACCTGGATTAGGGTTACTATTTGGGATGATTGGGGATGGAAGCCATGGTTACTTTTCCACAAGCTGATTACAATAACAGTTTGTTAACAGAGTCTTTGGGAATTTCAGTCTTGTCTTTCTCTTATTACTGTTCACAATTTTTATTGTGTCTGCATTTTTACATAATATTTCATATTACTGGTTTTTTCTGTTAACCCCTTGGTTATTAACATAGCTTCTAGATGACAGGCTAGCCATTTGTAAGAAGATTTAGTAGCTTAACAATTTAAAATTCTTCTGGTCTGTTTCACAAGGGAAATCAACATTGCTATATTATACTAATCAGCATTCAACTAGAGAGGATGTTAGGTGTAAGCTTCTTTTTCTTTTTTTAAGACACTTTTTTTGGGTTAATGTCTTTTTTGTTGTGTGTGTTTTTTTTTTTTTTCTTTTAAAAAAAGTTCGATGGTTTGTATTTTAATCTTCTTGGAACAAACTAAAATTTTCATAAAAACAAAAACAAAATCAGGCAGACAACCAGAGGACCTGAAGTGTTAGCAAAAGCTCTTACGGCTCTTTTGCTCTTTCTGCTTCGTTGGCTTTGAACTGCTGTTGCTTCGGGCAGAGCACTTTAGGAAAAAGTGTGGGTGCACATAAGAACACCACAAAGGCACATCCAGCATTTTGTTCCTGGTTGGGGGGGGGGCTGAGAGACCAGAAGCAGGAGACTGACTAAAGCCCCTTCCGGCTGTCACTTCCCTACAACTGGCATTCAAGTTAAACTGAATAGAACAGAATAGAATGGAATAACAGAATAATAGAAAGGGACTTCAGAGGTCTTCTAGTCCAGCCCCCTGCCCAGGCAGGAGATATTATACCATCCCAGACAAACTGTCTATTTTTGAAACCTTGCAATGATGGAGCACCCCCAACTCATGGAGTAAAATCTCTGCGGCCCATTTTTGAACTCCTGTTTCAAATTCTGGCTTCTCATCCTGTTTCATCTCAAGTGAAAAGGTTAGGGAAGTGTGGGTCTGCACAGCGTGGTCAAAAACGTCAAGATGGTGGCTACCATGGTTCAATCGAAGCACAGCCTGATTTTTTACTTCTGATTCTGCACAAACACACCCCACCCACTACGTTGCAATTTATTCATTGCTTGCTTATACTCCTAATAAAATATAACTAATGGCAAGCAACTGCATACCCTGAACCATTTCTTTTCCATTGGCAAATGCCACTGGAAGAGATCAGCACCCCAGTCAAGGAAATTATCAGTTCCCACAAACAATCAAGCAGAAAACAATATCCTAATCAAAGAACTGCTAAGGAGAAAACCGCATCCTACGAACACTGACAGGGCAAGTTAGTGTGTACAAATAGACAGCAAACCTCACACCCATTGGCAGTGATGAGATTACCTAGCTTAATGAAATGTCTGAAAGCAAACAACCAAGCTCAGAGAGAGTCCCAAGGACTCTGCAGATCTTCACACGCTAAGGATGCACTTTGCTGTAACCTAAGAAGACTTTCTCAATAGAAGGGTCCTACCTAAACCATGGCATTTGTTCCCTGATGGGTTACAATCTAGCCCTGAAAGCCTTCACTGCCTTACATGGACCTTTCCTTGATAACAAACAACTGCCTCTTCATTCCAGCTGCTCTGTACATTCCCTTGTATCGTGGAGATTTTACATAATTTAAACTGTAGGATCTCTTTGAACTGTTTTAGGGCAGACAGTTTTTCAGAGTGAATTGCTTGAAGTAGTTTGCATCCTCAATTCTGCCCTCACAACTACCACCAGAGGTTATGGCTGCTCTAAATCTGGAAGTTTTCAAGAAGAGATTGGACAACCATTTGTCTGAAATGGCATAGGGTTGCCTGCCTGAGCAGGGGGTTGGACTGGAAGATCTCTAAGGTCCTTCAGTTCATTGATAGCTTCAATGAATAGCCAGAGCTTTCAGGTGCTACATTATTGTGCAACTAATACATCACAATAAAACCAATACAAAACCAGACACATCACTAGAAGCCAAAATAACAAGACTACATCTGATTTACTTTGCCAATGTCATGTGTGCAAATTCATTGGAGAAGGCAATGACACTAGGAATGGTTACTGGATCAAGAAGTAGGGGCAGGCAAAGAGCTGGCTGGCTCCATACCATCAAAGCTGATACAAAGATGAACATCCAACAACCGGAAAAAGCTGTGCATGATACAGTAGCATGGAGAGCATGTGGCTATAAACTCACCAAGAGTCGGACATGACTGAATGGTTAAAACAAACAAACGTCACAATACACCTAGCCAGCTGACAATTCTGGTCTCAACATATCTCAAAAGCCACAGTGGCAATTGCAGCTGAGTATACAAGAAGTTATCCCGAAACATCTTTGCCAAAAATCCAATGTGAGAATGTAACAGCTCCTACCAAATCTATATCCCCATCAATGCAAAAAAAGGGAATTCTTAAAAAATATCCCAGTGATTGGTGATTATTATTTTTTTAATGAAAAGGTGATTTAGCAGATCAGTTTAAATGGGATTTAACAGAAATTATAACCCCTTAAACATAATCTCACCTATGGAAACAATCAAAGATGAGATAATGCAAAGGAATTTAGGGCTGTCCTTGGAGAAAGAAAAAATTAGAGAAGGTTTTACACAGTCAGAGACGGAAGGAAGCATGAAAAAGAAACTCAAAATAACAATCTTTGATTTTATTGGCATAAGATGAGGCAGAGAGAAATTTAGAAAGCTTTCAAGATTGTGTTATTCTACTCTGCAACAAGAGACAGCTTTCCTGGAATCACATCTGTGTCTTACCTGCCTACCTGAAGGGCTGATATTTGGAAATATTTTTTATTTTGGGGGGGGGGGATAAGAGAAAGTAAGAAAAGATTAACTTACTGTAATGGAGAAATGCAGGATCTATCACCAGAACAACATTGGTGAAAAATCCATGATAGACAAAGAATATTTGGAAGCAACTCAGACAAACACTTTCCTAATTTATAAGAAGGGGGAGGAGGTACAGCACAATCGGCTTTGCAAGATTCTGTGATTGTAGCCACTCTCAATCAAAGTAGTTTTAGCCTCCCTGAGAAGTACATTTCTTGGTCTGGTCTACTCAGTAGAGCTGCTAGATACGGAGACCTGTGCCAGAGACTTCTGCAGGTGAGGATGGGGTCAAAAAGATCATGATTGACAATTGATAATCAAAGCTCTGCCCCTTTTTCCCATGTATGTATTCTTGATAAAATTGCTTCAGTTTCTCTCTTTTGTTGCAAGTAGCTGGTTGGCTTTGTTTAAAATGTAGCCAAGGAACCAAAATATAATTACAGACAAACTTTGTTGGGCTCAGAACTACGCAGGGCTGACTTCACCCTTACTTCCCCTAATCCTAAAAGTGAAGGAAAAGCAAGATTATTAGGCCCATCCCAACAGTGGCGACCAATTTCTACAGCTGTTTCCAAGTTGGAGTCCCACTTATGTATAGTCAGGTGCCTGGTGGGCATGGCCCATTGGGTGGGTGTGGCTTCGGTGGTAACGGCAGACTGGGTGGGACTAAAAAGTTCAATCAATCAATTCCAACTTTGCAAGATCTTTTTTTTTTTCCCACAGAGAAGTTGAAATTGACTGATTGATTGAAACTTTTTTTTTTTTTTTTGCACACGGCGGCAGAGGCCTAAAGCAAGAAGGTTTTATAAATCCCAGCTGAAGGCCTAGGACTGGGGCGACGGCACGCGTGCCCACAGAGAGGGCTCTGAGTGCCACCTGTGGCACGCATGCCATAGGTTCGCCACCACGGCCTATACGATTTCAGACAAATGGCTGTCGAGTCTCTTCTTGAAAACCTCCAGTGATGAAACACACAACTTCTGGAGGCAAGCCATTCCACTGATTAACCGTTTTAACTGCCAGGAAATTTCTCCTTCGTTCTAGCTCAGAGGTCCCCAACCTTTTGGGCACCAGGGACCGGTTCCGTGGAGAGAAGTTTTTCCGTGGACCAGAGAGTGCGTGGTTTTGTGTGCTGCCTGCATCCCACAGATGGGGCTTTGCTTGTTTATATGGACCAGATGCTGCCATGTCGCGGCCCGGTAGAGGTCCACAGACCGGAGGTTGGGGACCCCTGTTCTAGCTTACTTCTCTCCTTGATTAGTTTCCATCCGTTGCTTCTTGTCCTGCCTTCAGGTGCTTTGGAGAATAATTTGCCCCACTCTTCTTTGTGACAGCCTCTCAAATATTGGAACACTGCTATCACGTCTCCCCTGTTTTTCCTTTTCACCGCAACTGCAACTTCCAATTCCTGCAACTGTTCTTCCTATGTTTTGGCTTCCAGCCCTATCTCTAACATAGCAACCCCCCCCCAATCTTTTGGGCACCAGGTACCAGTTCCGTGGATAGTTTTCCTGTGGACCAGAGGGGGCCTGGTTTCGCGTGCTGCCTGCATCCCACGGAGGCAGCTTCACCTGTTTGAGCGGCCCGGTTCCTGGCATGCTGTGACCCAGTGCAGGTGCACAGGCCGGGGGGGGGGGGTTGGGGACCTCCGCACTAAGGCCAAAGATAGGTGTGTTGGAGCAAACTTGTTGATATGAACTCAAGAGTTCCACTGCTCCCTTTGCAGGCAGCCTCCCCCCCCCAGCCCCCAAGATGGCAAACAAATGCAAAACATGTATTGTTGGGGAAACAAGAACAAGATAGCCGGACACAGAATCTGAGTTTTGATTGGGCTAAGCTCAGCAAGGGCACCAAAGGGCAGCTGAAAGAGCATCACCTGCCTTCTCTCTTGTACTTGACCTGAGAGGTCATCCATCCTCCCTTTTAAAGGAAAGGTGGGGGGGAGAAGATGGGGAAGGGCCCAGCCCCACTGCTTCCACTCTCCTGCTCTCAGTCTGCAGGATTTAGAAAAGATCAGAGATCCTGCTAGACGCAGGAGCCACAAGTGGTCACTCACTGGCCCCCACTGGCTTTGCTCGTCAGAAGCCGACTGGGAAAAATCACAAATGGCCATCACATGACCCAGGACACGGCAACCGTGTGACTGCATAGACCCTGTGACAGTCATAACTGCGAGGACTGATCATAAGTCACTTTGTTCAGCATCACTGTAACTCTGAACATGAATGGCTGTAAGTTGAGAAGTACCTGTGGTTGTTTGTCTTTCCCTTTGAAGCCGTTTTAAGTTACTAAATCAAAGATCAGCATATCGGAAAGGAAGCAATAGCTTCCAAGTGGAAGAAGGTATTTTGAGGCATTGTTTGAAAATTTTAAACCCAGCACAGGGGATTCCCTTGACTTGGAAGTTTATAGAAACTAACTCAATCTGTGCGGGGGAATTCCCCTGTCAAGAGGGGAAAAAAATAGAGTAAAATGAAATGTGTTTTGTATATAAACAATAATGCTGCCTGACTAATTTATGGCCTATGCAAGAAGCAACTGGTGCTCCTAAGATTATTTTGAGTGATTTTACAGGAAGAAATCTTCCCATAACATGGAGCAATTCACTCCAAGCCCAGGTAATCTGGTCCCATTTTGATCAGTTTTGAAATGTTGGCACAGTTCCAAATCTTTTGTTTGCACATAGGTAATTTCCCTTTAAAGGAGGAAAAGAATCTAAAATACTTTGGCTTCTCCAGCTTCCAGGTTTGACTCCAATCAGCTAGGCTACAATTCCCATTAGCTGCAAATAGTTCAAAAACTCCAAGTCCGAGGCAATCCATTTTAACGCACTACAAGGCAAACACAACCTTGAAAATAAGACACAACTATTTACTGCAATATCCTCTGAACTCCATTTTTAAAAAAATATCTCAGAACAATCACATTAATAATTTTGTTATATTTGCTATAAATGTATATCACCCATTTTATATCAGTGCTATGCTTTGGGCGGATGTGTTTAGTATAACAATAGTAGCTACAAACTTTATTTTTTTTTCCCCTGTAGCTTGAATTGTACACCGATTCCGGTCATTCTATAACACTGTACAGCACAACTTTCTGAATATTTTCTTTCAAGTCAAGGTTGCATATGATTTCATAACCCCATTAAATTCTGAGACAACCTCCAGGCCTAGATGCAGAGTTTGCTCTCACCTGTGGTCAGGTTAGCCTGAACTGGCTTGGCTCAAACAAGCTAATTATTTTGATGTTTTCACAAGAAGTTGTGTACAAAGGCAACTACTCTGATCCTGATGCTCTTTCTGACACATCAACTGACCAACAGATTCCGATTCAGTCCACGGACTAAACTCACAAGAAACCACAGCAATTTAAGGCCAACACAGTTGGCTTCTAATTCATAATTCACTAGTAAAGGAGAATCTTTGTAGCTCAGGGTTGAAATGAGGAGTCCTTGACACGCTCTCAACTTGGTTGTTTTCTTCCAGACATTTCATTACCCAAACTAGGTAACATCATCAGTGTTAATCAACTGGCACTCATGATGTTACCAAGTTTGGATAATGAAACATCTGCAAGAAAACCACCATGCTCAAGGACTCCTCATAATTCCCTGCGTAGGCTAGAGGCTGAACCAGTTTCTACAATCTAAAGCACAATTAAAAGAGGTTTTCTGTTATCTATTTTTAAGCCAGGTTCTCCCTCCACGTTGCAGCGGCCTTCGGCTAACAAGTCAGAGTGAAAAGGAAGCAGACAGTTCTAAGCAGAAATTATATTTCCAAGAGGGCCCATTTCAAAATCATCAACCAAAACCATTCAGTATAGTTTTGGGCCCTGTCAAAAGCCAAGAGGGAATCCTGGAGACAGCCAGACCCAACCTGACCTCTTCTCTAGACAGCCACAACCACCCACGTCCACCACCCCAAGTCAACGCCACCTCATAGGATGATGGGAATTGTGGTCCAAGAAATTTAGCAGGGACCAGATTGGAGAGGGAGACTCAGGGGGGGACTTATTCTTTCTCGACGTTCCCTTCCCACGGGATCTCCCCCACCCTTTGAACGGAGCCCAGTGTAGCCCAAGCAATGTGGGGTGACCCGTATGCACCCCGACTTTCTGAAGTCCCCCACTGGTGGGGAAAGGATGGACCTCTGGAGTCCTAGAGCAACCGCGTGGGGTGGGTTTAGGCAGCAGCCCGGCCCGGCCGGAGCAAGGCGGCTTTTCCTCCAGGCTGCTTCGCAGACTTCGACCCGCCGTCCCCCTTGGCTTGCCTGGCCCGACGTTGGGGCGCCTGGCCCGGGAGAGACTCGAGAGGTCCTTTCAGGGCCAGGACACGGTCGGGTTCAGCCCGGCGCGGCAGCCGGGCGGCGGGGCGCCCTTCCGCCCGAACGGGACGGGGCGCCAACCGGGCAGGAAATCAGCGACGCCGCGCCCGGCCGCTGCCCGTCGGAAGGAGCCGGGAAGGGGCTGCGCGACCGGAGCACCCGACCCGGCTCTCCTCCGCGCGGGGCGCGCCTGCTGCTGTCCCGGGGCCGCGAAGGGGCGGGAGGGTCCAGCCCGACGGGGCGGCGGCGAGAGCCTCACCTGCGCGGAACTCCAGCGTGGGATCCTTCTCGGTGCCGCCGACCTCGTCCTGCAGCAGGACGTAGAGCATCCCGAAGGAGTTGTGGATGCCGAAGATGGAGCCGTGGCACCAGGTGGCGGCCAGCACCACCACCCAGCCGAAGCCGCCGTCGGGGGGCGTGAAGTCGGGGGCCGCCGCGGGCCCCGGCCGCCTCCCGCGGGCCCCCGACCCTGCCCGGCCGCCCTCCTCCTCCTCCTCCTCCTCCGCCGGCTCCTCCGCCTCCAGGGCGCCCTTCTCCTCCGACAGCGCCTGCTCCTGCCGCCGCAGCGCCATCGCGCGCGCCCCCGACGCCGCCCGGGGCCGGCTCAGCTGCGCGGGCGGCTGGGCCGAGCCGAGCCGAGCCGAGCCGGGTCTGGGCCGCTGCTGGCGCTGCCGCTGGGCTGCTGGCTGAGCTGAGCTGCGGCGGCCGAGCCGGTCCCCACGCCTCCCGGCTGCCCGGCCGCGCTCCGCCCCCGCCCGCCCGCCCTCCGCGCCGCGCCGGAGCCTCCCCCGCGCCGCCCGGCCCGCCTCCCTCGCCGCCGGAGGCCGCCTCGGCCCTCTGGCGCCCGGCGCGGCCCTGGGGCTGGCGGGCAGGAGCGGCTCCTTCCCGGCGCGCCGGGCTCCGGGCCTGGGAAGCGGCCAGGCGGCGGGGAAGAGGGCGGGGCGGCGGCGGCGATGCCCGCACGTGCGTCGGAGGCCAGCCGGCCGGCCGGCCCGCGAGGAGGGGAAGCGGCGCCTACCGAGCGGGCGCTGGGGCTCCGGCCGCGCCCCTCTCGCCTGCGACGAGGCGGGGGAGGGTCGGGAGGGGGGCGAAAGGCTGCGCGGCGGGGAAAGGAGCTCCCGCGACCCCGCCGCTGCGATGGCGCTCGGGAGGAGGCTGGAGAGGGGCGGGCAGGTCCGGGGGGGGGGCAGCTGGAAGAGGGTGAGAGGCGCCCGTGGGCTCCGTGGACGCGGGGGGGAGACCCCTTCCCTGGTCGGCCGGGGGGGCGGCGGGCTCTCCTTGCAAGACGCGCGGGGTGGGGGTGGGGTCCCCGTGGGGTCCCCAACGGGTGGGAAGGGAAGGGGACGCCCCCACGCGTGTACGGTGAGTCCCCCCTTCCTCTGCCCCTTCCCCTTCCGTGGCCACGGTTAACTTTCTCTCCCCCCCCCCCGTTTAGACTGTAGAATGACCCGGAGCCATTCAAATCACCCAAATGCACCCTGGCTTCGCTTTTTATTCGGGAAACCGACTCCAAGGTCAGCAACGCGGGTGCACGAGAGGACCCGCGAGTGGACCGTGGAGCGGAGAGAGAGGGGGGAGGGAGGGAGGGACACGCGTGTCCGCGAAGCCGAGGCTCGCTTTGTTTCCGTGCCGGGAGGAGGATGGCGGGCTCCAGGTTGGTGGGCGCGAGAGGGCAGCCCGCGGCTCCGAGGCGCGTCTGCTCCGCGCCGCGTTGGAGGCTCCGGCGGTGCCCGCCGCTTGGCTCTCCGCCAGGCCTCGGTCCTGCGAACCGGAGGAGCCGCTTCTGGCCGGCCGGCGTGCGGCTCTCTGCGCCTCTTTCCTCCCCTCCCCGGACGATTGTGGGGAGCCGCTTGTGCGTCCTTGGCAGCCCCTGCGGGAAAGAGCGTGTGCCAAGGCCGAAACGCCGCGCTTTTCTGCCGCTTCTCCTCCGTGGGTCGAAGAGGCAGACGCGATTTCCTTGCCCCGCTTCCTGTCATCTGCGCTGGAAAGGAGGACAGTTGGGGCTGTTCTGTTACCGGTGCCTGTTGCTTGTTTTATTAGTCGTTGCTCAACCAGGGAAAATGGGTTAAATTGATTTTCAGGAGCTGCAGAATGCCTCCAAGTAAAAGGTGCAGCAATTACCCAGCCCATTTTCCCTGCTAGGGCGCGCGCGCGCGTGTGTGTATGTGTGTCTCCAGACCTTATTGGACTACCATCCCCAGCAGCTCTAAAAAGCACCGTGGAAGAGTGGGGAATGCTGGGAGTTGCAGTTCATCAGCATCTGGGAAAACATGACTCTCCACAAATCCATCCTTCCTTTCCTTCCTTCTTTCCATCTCCTTCCCTTCCCCTTCAATCTCTCCTTCCTTCCTTCCTTCCTTCCTTCCTTCCTTCCTTCCTTCCTTCCTTCCTTCCTTCCTTCCTTCCTTCCCCCTTCAATCTCCTTCCTTCTTTCCATCTCCTTCCCTTCCCCTTCAATCTCTCCTTCCTTCCTTCCTTCCTTCCTTCCTTCCTTCCTTCCTTCCCCCTTCAATCTCCTTCCTTCTCCATCTCCTTCCTTTCCCTTTCAATCTTCCTTTCTTCCTTCCCCTTCCCTCCCTCCCTATATTTTTGAGCAAGGAAGAGAAAGCTTCTCCAGCAAGCATTGCTATGGCTGAAAATATGATTGGAATCTGAATATATGGGGTTGGGAAGATCTGGAATAATCAAATGTCATTTTTTTTAAAAAAAAAAAAACCATAGGTTTGGAGAGGTGCAAACAGCTGGGATTGTCCCAGCAGAGGTGGAGCCTTAGGGTAAGGGTGGAGCCTAGCAATACCTGCTGTGGTTGGAGCATGCTCAGATAGACGCTAGTCGATAGGCACTAGGGCACTAGGGCTCAATGGATGGCAAGCAGAAGGTCAAGCTGTTTTTCAGAATTGATCTTTGGGACATAACCAAATCCAGTGGAATCTGTTCATACTTGATTTCAGCCATTGTTGAATGCAGGTAGTTACAGCCATTCATTGAGTAACCATTCAAATTTACAATGGCGCTGAAAAAGTGACTTATGAACATTTTTCACACAACTGTTGCAGCATCCCCATTGTCATGTGATCAAAATTTGGACACTTGCAACTGGTTCCTATTTATGACGGTTGCAACATCCTGGGATCACGTGATCCCCTTTTGTGATCTTCTGACAAGCAAAGTCAGTGGGGAAGCCGGCTTCACTTAACAACTGTGTTACTAACTTAACAACTGCAGGGATTCGCAACTACCTTGCTTATCAGCAGAAATTGACACAAGGGTAGTTTTCCCCCCATGCCATCACTCTGCTAAACAATTAATTCCCACAACACTGTCAAACTCCCTAGTAGAGCTGTATTACTGTTACTCTCCTCATCTTCCTTATTGTCGATCTCCTTATCTTCTTAGGACTATAACTTGGTTGCTTGTATCTTACAATTTATATTGTTTTATTTAGTATCCTAGTATGATTGTTTGCTTATTTGGTATTCTATGACTATCAGTGAGTGTTGTAGCTTATGATTTATGATGATTGTATTTTATGATTATGATCATGCTTTATCATCTGTTGCTTGTATGTACACTGAGCGCTTCTGCACCGAAGACAAATTCCTTGTGTGTCCAACCACACTTGGCCAATAAAGAATTCTATTCTATTCCATTCTATTCTATTCTATTCTATTCTATTCTATTCTATTCTGCATTCTATTATATTCTATTCTATTCCATTCTATTCTATTCTATTCTATTCTGCATTCTATTCTATTCTATTCTATTCTATTCTGCATTCTATTCTATTCCATTCCATATTCTATTCTATTCTATTCTATTCTGCATTCTATTCTATTCCATTCCATATTCTATTCTATTCTAAGCTGTAAGCTCCTGTTGGCTGTGTTTACAATGCATGCAAAGCCATGATGGAGTCTTTTGATTTGGCTTTGGGGATTGTGTGACATCTGCTTTCAAGGAAGAGGATGATGACCTTGCAGGATTAATATTAATATGACATCTGCCCCCAGTTGTTATAGCGTACAGGTAGTCAACTTTTGCTCATGTATTTAATGACTGTTTGAAGTTACGATGATGCTGAAAAATCTGACAACTAGTCTTCATGCTTCTTTTTTTTTAAAAAAAAAACAAGTTTTATAAATTTTTCAAATTTTTACATCCAAGTGCTTAGGAAGCAGCATGGTGATAGGGTAATCAATAGTCCAATAACAAAATCATTCATGTGTATCTCAGGTTACATCAATAAAGATTCCCTCTCTAGTTCCCTTAAATATTAATACATTTCTAACTAAAGCTCAATCAATCAGTACATTTATCAATGGCATTTTACTTATACATATCCAAGTCCTGTTTTTAAGTTTACTTAATTCCAATTGCCATGTTCCAATTTTGCCTTTTAAAACCAATATTTAAGTTTCGGATAACCTTAATTTCCCTCATTTCATTATAAAATAGTTAACATAACTAGAATAGACATGTTGTTCCAAAATTTACCTTCTTACTTTGTTCATAAATATACTCTATTTCATTTACTAGCAAAATATCTTCCATTATCACAAATGTATTTCCATCTGACAATCAAAACTATAATCTAACAATTCATTTTAATTTCCCTTATAAGTCTTCAACCTGGATATTAAACCAATCGCTCCAAAAACACTTCTGACCATCACAGTCTCCCTGTGGTCATGGGATTGCAATTTAGGCACTTGGCAACCAGTATATATTTATGACAGTTGCAATATGCTGGGATTATGCAATCACCATCTGCAACCAGCTTTCTAACCAGCTTCGGACAAGCCAAGTCAATGGAGAAAGCTGGATTTGTTTAACAACCACGACCAAATGTTGTAAAGCAGGCACGAGTTACTTAACTGTATTGCTTAGTAGTGGAAGTTCCGGTCCCAATTTCATTGTAAGATAAGGACCTTTTGTAGTTCCCTAATCTCCTAATTTAGTCACCTTATGAAAGAAGGCAAAGATTCTTCATATGTCTATGGAGATTCTCAGTCATCCAGGTCATAGTTATCCCAAAGATGCTTTTTCACGAGGCAGCTGGACTTTCTTCTTCTTTTTTTTTTTTAAAGACATTTTGCTTCTCATCCCAGAAGGTGAAGAAGCGAAACGTCTTCAAAGAAAAACAAGAAAGTCCAGTTGCCGCCTGAAAAAGCATCCTTGGGATTCTTCGTATGGTTCACTTACTCTCCATCTGGTTCTGGCTGCTTCTCCACGTGCTTCAGTGTTTGAAGCCCAACTCCCACACCCTTCCTTGGCATGGTTTCAACTTAACTCAGTCTCAGACTTGTGGATTTCAATTCCCAGAATTCCCCAGCCAGCTATGAGGAATTCTGGGAATTGGAGTCCAGAGGCCGCGAAGTCGCTGGAATTGTTTCTCCGTGACTTAAACCAACACAAACATTCCTAAGCGAGCAAATACACAAGATGTGACACACCCAAATCCGCTTTTTTTGTTGCGCCAGCTCAGACCTAAACAAGGCCAAGTCCTGGTTGGTCCTCAAAGAGGAGTCTAGCTACAGGAAGTGCAATGACAATAGGCTAAACCGGGAATCGAAAGAAGCTGTTTCATCCAGGAAAAAGGGGTTTTGTGCCTCAGCCAAGATCACAGCCTGGACGTTTCCGTGAGGAAAGCTTGACTCAAAGCTGTTCCGGGCTGAGCAGCTGTTTGCAGGATGAGGGTTGATTGGGTTGATGCCAATATGGGTTTGACGGAAGAACCACTGTTACCCCAAAGATGCTTTTCCAGGAGGCAACTGGACTTCCTTTTTTTTCTTTGAAGATATTTCGCTTCTCATCCAAGAAGCTTCTTCAGCACTGTGAGAAGGACCTTGGAGTCCTGGTGGACAATCACTTAAATATGAGCCAGCCGTGTGCTGCAGCTGCTAAAAAGGCCAACACAGTGCTAGGCTGCATTAACAGAGATAGAATCAAGATCATGTGAAGTATTAATACCACTTTACAATGCCTTGGCAAGGCCACATTTGGAATACTGCATCCAGTTTTGGTCACCACGATGTAAAAAAGATGTTGAGACTCTAGAAAGAGTACAGAGAAGAGCAACAAAGATGATTAGGGGACTGGAGGCTAAAGCATATAAGGAACGGCTGCTGGAATTGGGTGTGTCTAGTTTAATGAAGAGAAGGATGAGGGGGACATGATAGCAGCGTTCCAGTATCTCAGGGGCTGCCCCAAAGAAGAGGGAGCCAAGCTATTCTCCAAGGCGCCTGAAGGCAGGACAAGAAGCAACGGATGGAAACTAACCAAGGAGAGAAGCAACCTAGAACTAAGGAGAAACTTCCTGACAGAACAATTAACCAGTGGAACAACCTGCCTCCAGAGGTGTGAATGCTCCAACACTGGAAGTTTTTAGAAGAGACTGGACAGCCATTTGTCTGAAATGGTATAGGGTTTCCTGCCTGAGCAGAGGGTTGGACTTGATGACCTCCAAGGTCCCTTCCAACTTTATTATTATTGTTGTTGTTATTGTTGTTGTTGTTGTTGTTATGGTTGGGAATGGAAGAGAATAAAAGAATGCAAATTACCAACTTGTCTGCAAGGAGGATAAACCCTTCCATTCCCCACCATCCAGTCAGAGCTGAAGAAGCTTCTTGGATGAGAAACGAAACGTCTTCAAAGAAAAACAGAAGAAAAGTCCAGTTGCCTCCTGAAAAAGCACCTTTGGGATAACCAGGACCTGGATGACTGAGAATCTCCATAGGTGAGAACCACTATATTTCAAGGTGTCTTTCAAAGCCGGATTTAGCCTTTACAACCTGGCACTTTTTAGGGGTGTTTGGACTGAGGACCACAACCTCAGGTGGGTCAAAAACATCCCAGTCATGTGATCCAGACACAACCAGCAGAAAATGATATAAAATGGATGCAAAATTTCAGAGAAATGTACCTGTTGGTTCTTTTACACCGTTGTGGTGTTTTTGACTCATCGGATTCAAGAACTCTGAGATTGTGGCTGAAAGATATCCCAAGAGTGCCGGGTTGCACAGGTTAAATCTGGACTTTGAGAGACCTCTTGTAGTACAGTGGTTCAATGGGAAGAATTATGGACTAAATCTACCAAAATTATACTCAGTTGCAGGTAGTCCTCAAGTTACGACTCTGCTTGCCCATTATGGTCATAAGTTGTAACGTTTGCAAGACCAATTTTACTATGTCGTAAGTGGAAACACTACAGTTGTTAAGCAAAAGCTGTGGTTGTTAAACGAACCCATGGTTTGTTACGGCCTGGTTTTGCTGCAAACAGAGGTGCCAGTTTTTGGCAAAACCATCATAAAGTGCAGGCATGTAACTGCGGGATACTGTGGATGTGGTCAAGTTGCCGAGTGCCCTAATTGGGGGGTCGGGGGCTACCATCAGAACTTCAGATCCAGGTCATAAGTTCCCTTTTTCAGCTAGGTCAGGGGTAGGCAACCTTGGCTCTTTTATGACTCGTGGACTTCAACTCCCAGAATTCCTGAGTGCCTACCCCTGACCTAGGTCTTAATGCCAAACAGTTGGAAATTGAGGACTAAAGGAAATGGTTACAAAGTGTTTTAACAATGTTATACAACCCATCAGTAATATCAAAGAGACACAAACCGTGTAGTAACATATGCCTGAAACGATGTGAAACACAAGGAATGTTTTATCACATGCGGTGGAGACATAAAAAAAAAACAAAGGCATAAAGTGCAGAAAATTAAATTTTCCAATTTAAATATGAAAGGCAACCACGACTTTTCATATTAGGTATATTTTTAGAAAGCATTAATAACAAATACAATTTAATGAGATACAGGCTCACAGCAGCCAGAACAAACAAACATTACGATAGCAACTACAAATGTCCACCAAAATTCCACAGTACATAGAAAACAAGCAGGACTCCCATTGCAGCCACCATTTTGACTTTTTTGACCATGGTCTGGGGATACCTCTGCTAAGCATCATAAACAAGGCTTTGGAATCTGGGAATTCCCACCCAAATTCATCCGAGACGGCTGTGTTCTATCCCAGCCTATTGCCGTCCTTGTTAAAGGCACAAGGACTAAACCCCTGCTGATACAATAGGCTGGAGACTTTAAAACAAAACAAACCCCTTTTAATATGGGTGACAAACCTGTCAAATAGTCCAAAACACAAACAGCAAAACTCAAGTCCAAAGGAAGGAAATAGTCCACAGGAAACACGATGCAAACAGAAGAGAAGTCATAAGCAAGACAAACAGACCAGGATTCCAAGAAGCACTTTGCAAACGGTTGCCTTCAGCAATCAGCACCGCCCACACCTCCTCTTTTTATACAGCGGTCCCAAGGCGTTGCCTCTCAGTGCCTTCTCCTTTTACCCTGGAGTTGCCGTATTGACTGTTGCTGATTTACGCTCGCTAATTGACGACGTGTGCGAGCATCAATTAGCAAGTCTATCAGGTGTGAGTCCTCCGAGTCTGACTCATTCTCCTCACACAGCTGAGTTTCATCCGGAACACGACTGGAGGGCCCAGGCTCTGCATCAAACCGTGAGTCCTGTAATTCATCAGAGCCTCCCTCTGCCCCTGATGGCCCTTCAAATGCCTCCTCCACCTCCTCCTCAGATTCCTCAGACTCAGCTGTTGGGAGCACAGGCTGGCACGGAATCATAACAGGCTGATCTTCTTACACATGATAAGCAAACATGCACAAGAAAGGCCGATGGATCAGCACATCAATGCAAGTTTGTTTGGATTGATTGATTTACGTGCCAACCAAGCGGGTATCAACTCTTAGTGACTACATAGGTCCATTTTATCCAGAATTGATGGTGTGTATATGTGTGTGTGTGCACATGCACAATGCAGACTTGGGTACATGTGTTCCCCCACAGAGGTCTCATGCAAGCTAAGGCTCAGAGTGGATTATGCAAGGGATCTATGCTACTTCAAAGCAAAGTCTCACACTGAGCTGAATTCCTAGGAATCAGGGCTAGACAACCTTGGCTCTTTTATGACTTGTGGACTTCAATACCCAGAATTCCTGATCCAGCCATGCTGACTCAGGAATTCTGGGAGCTGAAGTCCACAAGTCATAAAAGAGCCAAGGTTACCTATCCCTGGTTTAGGTGAACAGATCCATGCCATTCTTTGGCAGCATATAGATGTGATTGGTTATTACCTTTCTCCAATTTCCCTGTCTAGGCTACAACTTTGACATTTCCTGGTGGTCTCCTGTCCATGTCTGATTATTTGACCACCTCTCCTGGAGGTCACCAGTTCAAGTCTTGGGGTTTTTTTTCAAAAACACCAAAAGTCACTGGGATTTGCCAATAAGGAAGCTCTTCCAGGTTTAGAGCTAAGGAAAAGACGTTCTGTGTAAAGCACGTTCAGTTTGGCACCTGGATCAAGCAGTACAGGTAGTCCTCGACTTACAACCACAATTGAGCCAAAGATTTATGTTGCTGGGTGAGATGTTAAGTGATTTTATGACCCCAACAATCTGGGTCCTCATTTTACCAACCTCAGAAGGATGGAAGGCTGAGATCAACCTTGAGCCGGTCAGGATCGAACTGTTGGCAGTGGGCAGAGTTAGCCTGCAATTCTGCATTCTCACCACTGCAGCACCAGGGCTCTTAGGTAGATATGTGACTGCAAGGATGGTCCGGAAAATGATTGACAAGAGATTAGTGTTGTGAATTTACCCTCATACAGAGGAAGTAAGAACAGTAAGAACTACTGCAGCATTGTTTTTCAACCTTGGAAACTTTAAGATGTATGGGCTTCAAGTCCCAGAATCCCCTATCCAGTGTCTTTTTTGGGGGGTTGTGTTTCAACTAAGACCATGATGCTCAAATTTTTCAGCAAGACAAGGGCCTTTTCTTTGCCTGGGTAGCGCATGCAACACCTCCAAAATAGGAAAAGGGCTTTGATCACAGTCACTTTTTTGACTTTTTTTAGCCCCTGTCCAGTGGTGGGATTCAGCCAGTTCGCACCACTTTGGCAGAACCGGTAGCTAATTGGTTGTTGTCCAGGCCCAGAATGGATTTCCGGAAGCGGCATCCACACAGAGAACCGATTGTACACATATTTGAATCCCAGCACTGAATCCCTGTCTATGTATACCTCTGTTCTTTATCATATGGAGATCATGGGGGTTCACTCTCCTGTGATTTGGTCACTGTGTTTTCCCCCACAACTTATGTGAATGCAAACCACACACAGAATAATGAGAATGCTTATCCAGTGTGTATAGTATTGCTTTAATTTTTTTTCAACAGAAGAAAAAAAAATAGCTAACTGCAGTAATTAATGATAATGTAATGGAGAAGATGAAGCTAAGCTAGAAAAGTTCTAAAGCACAGAGGAAAAAAACAAGAAAATGGAGACAACAGCCAGCCGCAACAATCAAAATAACAAAAATAAATCTGGGTTGTTGCTTTAAGCAGAATCTCCACCTATTAACAGGCCTTCATTGGTGTTCAGATGACATCTAATGTGGAATTACAGTACTTTTCAAGTTTCAGAGATGTTCACTCTCCCAGGAGCCCACATTGCATGTTATGCTAAAGCAGTGGTTCTCAACCTTTCTAATGCCGCGACCCCATAATACAGTTTCCCATGTTGTGGTGACCCCCAACCACTTATACATCACCGGGTGCCAGGGGCGTGGCCAAAGAAAAGGGAGAAAAAAATGGCAGACAGCCTTGTTTGGCGACCCCCGTGAAGTGGCCGTTCGACCCACAGGTTAAGAACCACTGTGCTAAAGTCACAAAAGTACCAGCCATGCTTCCACTAAGTAGGTTAATTAGCCAGGCAGCTTTTACAGCTGGGCTGTATCTTAATCCCATTTTAGCTAAGGTTTCAATCTGGCAGAACATATCCATGAACACCAACTGGCAGTCAAAAGGCATGACGAAAATTCTTTAATTTCACAACACATAGACGGATGTAAACATAGTTTCAATTGGGGAAATGTGACAATCCTAGACCAGGCCAAATCCAAAAATGCCAGGGAATTTCTAGAAGCTGGCACTTTGACAAATCAGCCATTAAGAGACACGTAGACCATAACAACCTTTACAGACTATGCAAAAGAGACAGTCAACCAGCCCCGAAGAGAAAAAGACTCCAGCACTCGTATCAGCATATAATAATAATAATAATAATAATAATAATAATAATAATAATAATAATAATAATAATAAAAATAATGATGATGATGATGATGAAGAAGAAGAAGTTGGAAGGGACCCTGGAGGTCATTGAGTCCAACCCCCTGCTCAGGCAGGAAACCCTATACCATTTCAGACAAATGGCTGTCCAGCCTCTTCTTAAAAACTTCCAGTGTTGGAGCATTCACCGCTTTTGGAGGCAGGTTGTTCCACTGGTTAATTGTTCTAATTGTCAGGAAGTTTCTCCTTAGTTCCAGGTTGCTTCTCTCCTTGATTAGTTTCCATCCGTTGCTTCTTGTCCTGCCCTCAGGCGCTTTGGAGAATAGCTTCCCTCTTCTTTGTGGCAGCCCCTGAGATACTGGAACACTGCTATCATGTCCCCCCTCGTCCTTCTCTTCATTAGACTAGACATGCCCAGTTCCAGCAACTGTTCCTTATATGTTTTATGAACTGTTGTAAGTCAGAGACTACACATACAGGATAATCTGTATCTCAAATGCTGACTCAAGGATTTGGGAGTTTCTTTTGCAAGACATTTTACCCCCTGTGGCCAGTAGGGCAACTTTAATGCTTATTTTTTCATCTGGCCACTTCATAATGATGTAGAGGTCTTTGTGGATACCTGGAGGGCAAAAGTATCAACAGCGTTTGGCAGAGGCCAGCATCAAAGCAACTAGCCTTTGTTCTGAGCAGGAAGATGGTTATTTCCAGGTTTTGTTTTCAGACTGCATCTCAACCCCGCCATCCTGTGGTCAAAAGGATGCACATTTTATTTTGCTCTGATTTTATACATTGCATCAGCCACAGTTTGTTTTAATATGGTTTGCTGGATAGGCCTCCATGGTGGAGTTGCACATAATGCTAAAACATAATCCTCAATTTAACAACCCTGGTAGCCTGCATTATAGAGTAAGCCCAAAGCAAACGGAAAATCTTTTGGCTTAGCACAATGTCCTTGAAATCTAGAGTTTTCCAATGAACAAATTCTAAAATGTGTTTATCAGAAAAGTTGGTACCAAATACCCTCTGATTTTTGGCTATCATAGACTAACACAGTTTTCCTACAATTTGCAGAATTCTTAGTTTGACGAATGCTTTTTATACTCTTCTTTTCCTACCCAGTTTGAAATATGTGGGCCAGTTTCTTTTTGATTTTAAAACCCCCATGAAGCCTTGCTCTGAAATAAGGTAGATTCTCATTTTATTTTATTTTTTAAGATGTAAAAATACTCACCTGGGAGAAGCAGCTGGGTGGTAGCACAAGAGGTGTTTGTGGCCAGGGGATCACATTAGAGAAGTCTGCAACCAGACTGTATTATAGCTATTTGCTATAATGGCACCACTGCAGAAGAGGACTGCCATGGTCTCTTCCGGGGTCATGGATGTCAACAGAGGGAGTTGAAAAAGTCAAGATGGCTTTTGTGGCTGTGTGTTCAAAGCCTGACTCCTTTCAGTGGGCTTCTGCCCCCTCTCCCCCCGCCCTCCGTGGAGACCCCTGCTGGCAAGTTTACTACAGATTGTTCACCTTGGAAGGTCAAAGTTGGGCCAGTGCTGCCCCCTGCAGGATGTCATTCATGGGAGCCTCTGCTAATTTTATCCCTATGGCAGGGCTTTTCAACCTTTTCACCCATTGTACCACTTTTAGGATATGGCAACATCTGAGTACCACGTCACCTAGCAAGGTGTCAAAAACTTAATGACCAAAAAAAAAAAACAAAAAAAAAACTGATGAAGTACAGGTAGTCCTCGACTTACAACAGTTTGCTTAGTGATTGTTCGAAGTTACAATGGCACTGAAAAAAGTGCCCCCCAAGCCACAGCTGAACAAGACACCTGCCTGCCCGCCCAGCGGCGGTCTTCCTCCTGTCTGAGATTTTCATTGTTGTGAGCATTTCTGTTGAGGATTGGCAGCGGGGTAGTCGTGTTTGGTTTTTATTCCCCCCCGTCTGCTGAGTGGTTGCAGCAGGTTTTGGTCCCTTCACATGACCCTGGGACACTGTGACCGTCATAAATATGAATCAGTTGCCAAGCATCTGAATGTAAATCACAAGACCCTGGAGATGCTGCAACATTCCAGCTGATCGGCGCTTCTTCTGGGCTCAGCAGAAGCGCCAGGATCAGTGCTGCTTTCCAGCTGATTGGTGCTTCTTCAGGGCTCAGCAGAAGCACCAGGATCAGTGCCGAGCTCCAGCTGGAGCCTGGCGCTGATCCTGGTGCTTCCACTGAGCCCTGACAGCCCTGCAACTCCAGCCATCTCTCGCTCAGGCTTGTGCGGTGCTGCCACCGGTTCAGCTCATTCCCCTCCCCCGCTACCACTTTTCTAGGATGGTCGTGTACCACCTGTCAGGTGCCAATGTACCACAGGTGGTACCCGTACCACTGGTTGAAAAGCCTTGCCCTATGGCATCCGACGGGCTCAGCAAGACTGGCTAATGTCATCTTTGGTCAGTGCAGGCTGAATTTGGGTCTCCCTGGTCCCAATACAGCCCCTTCCTCAGCACCCCTCAAGATTGTTGAATGGCACATTCATACCCCATTTCATGACCAAGAAAGGATATAAAATACAAAATATGACATCTAAAATCTAAAGTATTATAAATACATGTCCAGATTACAGATGTAATTTTTTGCTTCCTTTGTCACAGTCAGGAAACCATTAAAATCTGCATTACAGGTAGTCCTCAACGTACGATTACAACTGGGCCCAACATTTTTGTTGCTAAGTGAGAAATTTGTTAAGTGACTTTTGCCCCATTTTATGAATTTTCTGGCCACCGTTGTTAACGGAATCCCTGCAGTTGTTAAGTTAGTAACGCGGTTGTTAAGTGAGTCAGGCTTCCCCACTGACTATGCTTGGCAGAAGGTCGCAAAAGGGGATCACGTGACCCCAGGACGCTGCAACTGTCATAAGTACAAGCCAGTTTCCAAGCGTCTGAATTTAAATCACATGACCCTAGGGCAGGGGTAGGCAACCTTGGCTCTTTTATGACTCATGGACTTCAACTCCCAGAATTCCTGAGCCAGCCGTGCTGAGGGGAAAGGGAGAGGTTTCCAAGCTGAGCCATCCTGGCTCAGGAATTCTGGGAGTTGAAGTCCATGAGTCATAAAAGAGCCAAGGTTGCCTAGCCCTGGACTAGGTATACTGCAACAGTCATAAGTATAAAAATGGTCATAAGTCCCTTTTTTCAGTGCTGTTGTAATTTCGAATGGCCACTAAGTGAACTGTTGTAAGTCGAGGACTACCTGTATAGGCTCTGTTTTGGCACTATCCCATATAAGTTGGATAGTTTGTTCTTTAGCCCTGCAGTCACAATTTGGTGATGGTATTTTACCCCACTTACGGAGGGCGTCTGTGCATCTCCCAGGGCCTGTGCAAATTTGGTTCAATGTTGTCCATCTTGCATGGGGCTGGTCAAATCCAGGTGCAAGGCAAACTTCAACAATGGGGGGGGGGTCATGAGAGATTGTCGCCCATAATACCTGTCCTTTCGGAGGGCACAAACAAGCCCAAACTTTCACGAATATCCCTTTGATGAGTTGAACTGGGGGTAGAGGTCCTCTCGGATCTTCTGCCAGTCAGGCACCAACTGCTGTGCCCACCAGTGTGGCACAAATATTGCAATTGGTCCTCTCGGCGCCGTTTTCCGTTAAAACCTTTCCCCCCACTGCTTGCTTGGGGGGGGCAGGGGAGGGAGGGGCCGTCCCATCTTCTGTGTGCTTCTGAGTACATTGTGGTTGTATTAATTTCACTTCTGGATGTTGAAGAAGAAGATGCCGGCTCTTTATAATGCAGGCAGGGAGAATCAACCTTGGCCGTTTCTCATCAATACTGTGAAATTGAGTAAAGCTGACTGACTGAGCATGAGACGCCGGATGCCGCCCACTCCCTGCCTCCCCCAGCGGGCTCCTTCCGCAACGGTTGGAACTGGCAGGTGGTGCATCTGATGAATGGCTGCCTGCCGATTGTTATATTTCCCAGTGGGGAACAAAGCTGTCTCCTGCAGAGATATGGGGCATTTCTCTTTCTCTTTCTCCTCCTTCTCCTCCTCCCTCTCTTTCTTCTCCTCCTCCTCCCTCCTTCCCTCCTCCCCTTTCCCCTCCCCATTCTCTCTCTCCCCCTCTCCTTCTCCCACTCTTCCTCCTCCCCTCCTCCTCCTTTTCCTTTTCCTCCCCTCTTCCTCCCCTCCTTCTCCTTCTCGTTCTCCTTCCCTCTCTCTCCTCCTTTTCTGTCTTCTTCTCATTCTCCTCCCCCTCCCTCTCCCCTCCTTTTCCTTCTCTTTCTCCCTTCCTCCTTCCTCCCTCCCTCTCCTTCTCTCTCTCCTTCTCCCCCTCCTTCCTCCCTCCCTCTCCTTCTCTCTCTCCTTCTCCTCCCCTCCTCCTTCCTCCCTCCCTCTCCTTCTCTCTCTCCTTCTCCCCCTCCTTCCTCCCTCCCTCTCCTTCTCTCTCTCCTTCTCCTCCCCTCCTCCTTCCTCCCTCCCTCTCCTTCTCTCTCTCCTTCTCCTCCCCTCCTCCTTCCTCCCTCCCTCTCCTTCTCTCTCTCCTTCTCCTCCCCTCCTCCTTCCTCCCTCCCTCTCCTTCTCTCTCTCCTTCTCCTTCTCCCCCTCCTTCCTCCCTCCCTCTCCCTCTCCTTCTCCCTCCCCCCTCCTTTTCCTCCTGCTCCTCCTGCCCAAACAGCATCAGGGAAACTGGGTAATGAGGCAAGATACAGGAGACTGATGGTGTTGGAGGTGTTTAGGGTTCTCAGAAGTTGTGGGAATGAGTAGGAGGTCTGACCGAGAGCTGATGCAATGGTAGTATTGGAGCTGGTTGTAATTGTTTGGCCAGCTCTGGGATAACAGTTTTCTCCTGGAGAGGTTGGATGGAGGTTATTGGATACGGCCAAGCATTCAGGCCTATGAAGATCCTTCTGAATCCTGAGTTGAAAACGTTGGCAATTCCCTCAATTGGATTTTGTCCGCAAATTTCATGAGTTCCCCTTGTAGACCATTTATGAAGATGTTGAAGAGCACTGGGCCCAAACCTGGAGTGCCCCACTTTGTGCTTCCCTCCACATGAACGTAGTTCCATGGAGGGGCATAGATGTAATGTACGTCCATCCCATTGCCCTCTAGAGACATTTGAGTCCAACTCCTGTTTCCCGGCCAAAATGGCACTTGGGGAAAGCTGAATTACACCTGTTGCTGACTCTCGTGGTCATTACGTTTTGGGGAACCAATCTCAGAGTCAGAAGGTGAAGGATGGTGTAAGGCCTTGGGCTGTTCCGTCAGGCAGGGGAGCTGGTTGAGAAATACCCAACCTTCACGTCTGTCTGTAGGAACAGAGACGTGTGTTTTCATCTCAGCAGAAACAGCCGGGCCCCACGTCGCTATTTTTAACGTGCAGGGAAAATATGCATGTGGGTTGTGGGATGACAAGTGTGTGATTCCTTGAATTTGCAGAGCTAAATGAGCGAGCTTGCACGCACACACACACACATGCACACAAAACACACACATGCCTAGCAGTGCGATTCTCCAGCACAGCACATTTGTCTCTTGTCTCTTGCTACAGCCAGCATGTTTTTTTTCTTGGGCGGGTGAACTCAATTCCTTACATATTTGACATTTTAATTGCAGTGGAAATGCAGAACTAGAGAAGATGGGCAAATTTTTTTTGCAGTCAACAACGTTGCTTGTGTGCAGCAGCTCACAGTTCAGAGAGAGATCTCTGGCATTCATTCCAAATTTAGTGCCAGAAATATTGTTTTGATCCTCAGAAACCCTGCCAGGTCAAAAAGGAGAAAAAGAGATGAGGTGCATACTAGTATATACTACGCTTCTATATAGGAGATGAGAAGGAAGATGGAGAGTGAAAAGAACTGGGGGGAAACTTGGGATGAAGGGAGAAAATGGGGGGGAGGAAAACTGGGGGGGGGAGAAGCAGGGGATGTCTGGCAACATCACAGTTTATTCCAAGGACGTTGAAATATGTCATTTTTTTCCCTATCAATGGCAATATATCTATGCTATCTACCTCTCTGTATTTCTCTCTCTACATCTGTCTGTCTGTCTATCTATCTATCTGTCTTTCTAATATATCTCTAATATAGGATGTTAGCAAACAAAAGGAGCAGAAAAAAAGGAAAAGAAGAAAAAAAACGGAAGAGGTATAATGAAACCCAAGGCTCCATTCCTAAAGTACAAAGTAAACCTTGACCATATATTGATCTGACTTCCCACAGTTAACAATAAAAACTCACTTCCGAAATTGATAACCGCAGACAAACAGTTTTCATCTTGCCCCAAAGGCCAAGAAATTCAGAAGAGGTTTATTCTCCCTGGGGGGCTTCAATGCTCCCCCGCCTAGGACAAGGTGGAAAAGAGGTCCAGAAAAGTTCCATTGCCAGTTGATGGGGCCCTGGTGAGGCAGGTGTGACAGAAATGCAGCCCATATTTTGTTTACCAACCAGTTTGACAGATCTCCCCTCTAAATTCCCAGGGTTTTGGACTTTTCCCAGACAATTCTGCATCCATAAATGTTTTATTATAAAGGGTGCAAACTCCACTTTGCTTTGAGCTGCAACAGTTAATGCTTATGTCTCCTTCTCCGCCTTCTTCTCTTTCTCTTTCTCTTTCTCTTTCTCCTTCTCCTCCTCCCCCTCCTTCTCCTTCTCCACTTCCTTCTCCTTCTCTTTCTCTTTCTCCCCCTTCTCTTCTTCTTCTTCTCCTCCTCCTCCTCCTCCTCCTCCCCTTCCAATCCTATGGTTCTCTCTTCTAGTTGTCTGAAAGAAATGGTCAAACTGGTCAAGATAGTGGCCATGATGGTGGCACCGGAGCTCCCATTCAATCAGGTGGCACTTTGACCGTTTCTCCGGCCATGTTGGCTTTTTTGACCATACCCAATGGACATCCCTACACGGATGCTTCCTAACTGATTCCACAGGCCAGCTCTAGCCGCCTCCAGGCGCTGCGTCCAGAGAAACCGGAGTTGTTCTGGGCAGGTATGTCTGGGAGAGCCTCTCTCTGTATCCAGGGGGTCCTCGACTTACGAACTCAATTGAACCCAACATTTCTATTGCTAAGAGAGACATATCTTAAGTGAGTTTTGCTCCATTGTACAAACTTTTTGCCACAGTTGTTCAGTGAATCACTGCATTTGTGAAATCAGCAACACGGTCGTTAAGCGGATCTGGCTTCCCATTGTCTTTGCTTGTCAGAAGGTCGCAAAAGGGGATCACGTGACTCTGGGACACAGCAAAGGTCATAGATATGAGTCCGTTGATCACATGGCCCTGGGGATGCTACAACGGTCATAAGCGTGAAGAATGGTCATAAGTCACTTTTTTCAATGACGTTGTAACTTTGAATGGTCACTAAATGAACTGTTGTAGTCAGTTCCACTTAAGCTTCCCGAATTTCTGACGAGCATCGACAGAAAAGGGGCCAAATCCACCAGCAGCTCCCCTTGTCTGTGTCTATTTTTTTAATGAGATTTATATGGCTGAGAGAAAAAAAATCTATTTTTTTTTCAATGGCAACGGAAATATTTTTCAGAAAGGGAATTTGACAGAAGAATATGTTTGTCTGGCTTCTTATGCACAGTTGCTGCTAAGAAAATTTCTGCATTCATAATATAACTTCTAAGTTCATAGGGATGAACTGAAGGACAAAGAACATGTGCTCAATAACATGGTTCTGCCTTAATTGAAAACTTTAACATTTTTTATTGGAGTGGCACTGCATAGATATCCTATTATACTGAATACCTTGTGACAAATTATTTCTTTTTTCCCCCTTTTGCCACAAGCAGAATCACTGAAGGCAGAAGAGGGAGCTCCTTTTACATGTTAAAAAGGACATGGAAATAAATCTAGAAGGAGAAATTTCCTGATGGTGGGAACAATTAACCAGTGGAATGTCTGGCCTTCAGAAGTTGTAGGTGCTTCATCACTGGAGATTTTTAAGAAATGCTTGGACAACCATTTGTCTGAAATGGTATAGGGCAGTGGTGGGGAACCTATGGCACGTGTGCCAGAGGCGGCACCCAGAGCCCTCTCTGTTGAGGGATGAGAGGGAAGAAAGGAGAGGAGAGAGAAAAGAGTAAAGGAGGGGAGAAGAAAGTAGGAAGGTTGGAGGAGAAGAGGAGAAGTGGGGAGCAAGGGGAGGAGAGTGGTGAAGGAAAGAGAAGAGGAGAGGAAGAAGAGGGAAGTAGGGAAGAGAAGAAAGGGAGAAAGAAGGTAGAGAAGAAGGAGTGTGGATACAGTGAAAGGGGAAATGGGTGAGCAACACCAAAAGTATGTATTTATTTCATTTTATTAAAAGTATCTTATATATGAATGTAAAAAAATGTATGTTAACATCTGATAAATATCACGGTATATGTATGGGGGAGAGTTTGGAAAAATAAAAAATTATGATAAAAAAAAGAACCCTCTCTGTTGGCGCCACTGCCACCAGCCGCAGGTCCATCAGGCCACCCCCAGAGCAGGAACCCCACCCAGCACAAAGGAGGTGAAGCGGCCGACTAGCAAGCTTACGTAGAGGTGGTAGAGCAGAGGTCGCCAATCATTGTCAGTTGGTGGACTGGAAGAAAAGGGAGGAGGAAGCCTTTTACATGCGTGCGTGCGCACACGGGGCCGTGAGCACGCACACACTGCAAATGGGGCGGGGCTAGTGCCTGCATGATACTAGCCCTGCCCCGTTCTTACGTGGTGCAGCGTGGCTGGTTTTGTGCCTTGCAGCATGGTGGCCCATTTTTGCACCCCGGGTTTTTGCATGCCAGAGGCGGCACTCAGAGGCGCCTCCCTGCCCCCCCCCCCCGAGGGCACCACAATGCTGATGTGGCCCTGGCACTTTGCAATAAATAAGTGGGTTTGGGGCACTCGGTCTCTAAAAGGTTTGCCATCACTGGAATAGGGTCTCCTGCTTGAGCAAGGGGTTGGACTAGACGGAAGACCTCCAAGGTCCCTTCTGTTATTCTGTTAAACGTTAACCAGGTGGATACAGGTATCTCTGGGTATAGGCCAGAGATAAGCAACCTTGGCTCTTTTATGACTCGTGGACTTCAACTCCCAGAATTCCCGAGCCAGCATGGCTCAGCTTGGAAACCTCTCTCTTTCCCCTCAGCATGGCTGGCTCAGGAATTCTGGGAGTTGAAGTCCACGAGGCATAAAGCAGCCTAGGCCTAGGGCAGGGGCAGGCCACCTTGGCTCTTTTATGACTCGTGGACTTCAACTCCCAGAATTCCCGAGCCAGCATGGCTCAGCTTGGAAACCTCTCTCTTTCCCCTCAGCATGGCTGGCTCAGGAATTCTGGGAGTTGAAGTCCACCAGTCATAAAAGAGCCAAGGTTGCCTACCCCTGGCATAGGCTATCTGTTACTAGCAACACTGGATAGGCTGAATTCACACACTTTGAAAGGTTTTCATGGAAAGGCCCTCCTCTATGTCCTTATTGTTGCAACAAATCTAGTCTGGATTTAAGGATAAGGAAATGGGTGTAGATCCTCCAGCAGAAGGCCATGCCTAGTTAACTTCGCCTAAATAAGACAGATTTGGTTAGTATTTGGAGGGTGGGGGAGAGATTCAAAGACAAGTCGAGTGTTGTCAGCTGGACTGAAAAACATGAACAACCTCCAGAAAGAACACAACATGTCCGCTGTCAAGGAAACAGCATTTTGTGCCGATGCAGTGACCAAGGCTTGACCTCGACTCAAAAGAGACATAACTTGTTTAGCAAGGGGTTTCGTTTCTGACAGAATGCCTGGGCAATTCTGCTTGTTTTTAATTAGACAAGCCTTTTTTGTAATGGGATTTTCCAACTTTTAAACAACACAACGTGAGTTTTCAATGTTGCTAGCCACCCAAAGCAGCTGAAAAAGTAAAATGCACAAAAAACAACACTAAAATCGAATTGCTTTATACTATGTAGCTTCCAATTCTGAATTCCAATTTGTACCTAGGCAAGCAGTAGGCACTAACAACCCACAGACTGTCAATCTCTTTCTTTCTAGGAGTCTAGGAGATGTCAACAAGGAAAGGCCACTGCATTGTCCACTCTTGAGGCTCAGTGCGGTCTGGTCATCTGGAATCTGGAAACTTGGCTCAACAGCAGCAACTGCGAGAAGGATCTGGGAGTCCTAGTGGACAATCTGCTTAAATGTGAGCCAGCAGTGTGCTGCAGCTGTCAAATTAACCAAGACAAGACAATCCTAGACCAGTGATGGCGAACCTTTTAGAGACTGAGTGCCCAAACTGCAACCCCAAACCCACTTATATATCGCCAGGTGCGGGTAGGCGTGGCCCACTGGGTGAGCGTGGCTGTGGTGGTCATGGCAGATTGGTTGGGTGTGGACAAGGTGAGCTTGGTCACCTCAATGTTGCTTGTGGGGAGGGATGCCTGTGGGAGCCAGGCAGGGTTGGGGGAGATCCAGGGGGTCTCTGGGAGGTAGGGCGATGGGCAGGAGGCTCGTCCTGTGGGGTGAGGCAAGGTGAGGCAAGGCAGGGCGGGGGTGCCATTGTCGCAGGGCAAGGCAAGGCAGGGGCCGGGGTGTCTGCTGCCTGACACCATCGGCCCCTGCACACAGAGGCCAGAGAGCGCATGGGTGCTGGGATGCATCCGGCCACATGGGACCTCAGCGAGTTAGCGGGCGGCTGGTTGAAGAGGGATAGTTGCCATCTCTGGGGCATGGCACGCGTGCCCACAGAGAGGGCTCTGAGTGCCGCCTCTGGCACATCTGCCATAGGTTCACCACCACTGTCCTAGACTGTATTAACAGAGGGATAGAATCAAGATCATAAGAAGTGTTGTATCCAGCTTTGGTCACCACAAAATAAAAAAGAAGTTGCAAAGAGTCGCAAAGAAGAGCGACAAAGATGTTCGGGGGGCTGAAGGCGAAAACATATGAAGAACGTTTGCAGGAATTGGATATGTCTAGTCTAATGAAAAGAAGGAACGGGGGTCTATGGAGATTCTCAGTCATCCAGGTCAGGATTGTCCCAAAGGTGCTTTTTCAGAAAGTTCAGTTGTCTCCTGAAAAAGCACCTTTGGGAAGGACCAGGGGTGACATGAAAGCAATGTTGCAATAGTTGAGGGACTGCCACAAAGAAGAAAGGGTCAAGCTATTCTCCAAAGCACCTGAAGGCAGGACAAGAAGCAACGGGTGGAAACTAATCAAGGAGAGAAGCAACCTGGAATTAAGGAGAAACTTCCTGACAGTGAGAACAATTAACCAGTGGAACAATCTGCCTTTAGAAATTGTGGGTGCTCCATCACTGGGGGCTTTTAAGAAGGGACAGGATAACCATTTGTCAAAAATGGTATAGGATCTCCTGCTTGAGCAGGGGGCTTGTTGTAATAGAAGACCTCCAAGGTCCCTTCCAGCTCTATTCTGATTAAATTACATTAAAAGTATCCACCCTTGAGGTGCAGTGCCTTTTGATCATCTGGAAAACTAGGAGACGATTGTCAAGTATCTTTGGGTGCAAAGCACCTTGTCACTCGATGCTCCTCCATGGCCCCAGCCAGCTTCCCCATCACAAAGCTGGCATTTTGCTAGGAAGCGATAAACAAGCACATACAACTTCCTGGGTTCGCTGTCATCCCCATAGAACAGAGGCTCCTTTCATTCTCCACCCTCCTCCCTTCCCCTTCTCGTCCGGGGTCCAATTCAATGTCCATGGCACAATATGACTTTGGCCGGCCGAGAGTGCCCAGACCTTCTGCTAATGAGACACATTGTTAAGCCTCTTTTCCTTCTGACAGATTTATTTCTCCCTTGTCTTGGTAGAGCGGATCATAGTTCTGCTCTGTGCACACGGGTGCCTTTTTGCAAAGTGAAATTCCTGCTTAAGACAGACAAAAATGGCCCATAACTGCCAGGTGTCAATTTTAGCATTAAGGACGAGTTTGCAAGAGGCCACAGGAGAAGTAATAGGGTAGGTCTGGTTTTGTTGCATTTTTTACAGACCCCTCACATCCTGGGCATGAAATGTTTCAACTTCTTCCCTCTGGACACTGCTGTAGGGCAAAACAACTAGACACAAAGGCAGTTTTTTCCTCCGTACCATCACTCTACTTAAATCCCTAACTCCCACAGCCCTGTCTGAGGCCTAAAGATATTTACCCATATAGTAGGGCTGAATTGTATCATCCTTTTCATCTTCTCATCTTTTTGTCTTTTCTACGACCTTCTCCTATTGGTATCTATGATTTATCACTTACTGTTGTATCTTATGATTAATGATTGTACTGTAACTATGATTCTGTGACATCACTTTGTTGTTTGTTTGTATACTGGGAGCTTATTCACCGGAGACAAATTCCTTATGTGTCTAATCACACTTGGACAATAAAGAAGTTCTATTTCTATTATTTCTATTCCAGGTCCAGATCCTGCCCTGCCCTATCCTATCCTATCCTATCCTATCCTATCCTATCCTATCCTATCCTATCCTATCCTATCCTATCCTATCCTATCCTATCCTATCCTACCCTACCCTATCCTATCCTATCCTATCCCATCCCATCCCATCCCATCCCATCCCATCCCACCCCACCCCACCCCACCCTACCCTACCCTACCCTACCCTACCCTACCCTACCCTACCCTACCCTACCCTACTCTACTCTACCCTACCCTACCCTACCTATCCATTTGTTTTGTTTTTTTGCTGAACTGCTTTTCTTTGCATGCACACAGGTTTCAACCACTTGGCCCACAAGCCTTTGATTTTCCCCAAATAAGTCGGCCTCTTTTCATAGCGCAAGACAAAAGTGAAATCAGAAATGAAATCTGTGATGTTGCAGTGTTAAAGTCTCTTGTGGTATGGAGAAGCCGTAAGTGCTTGAAGAGAGGGGGGGGGGCTGTTAGGGAAAATTAAGTTTTGTGGGAAAATTTGGGATTGCAAAACATTCCAGTCTGAAGAAGGAGGGCCCAATGGCAGCTGAGGCATTCCATTCATGCCATTCTGGTGGCAGTTTTCTGGATCTAAACTTACCAGAAAAGGACTCCTAACAACTCACAAAATAAACTACTTGAACTTACTCTCAAAACATTGCAGGACCAGCACCTTCCAAAGGGCCAGATCAGCCTGCTGCATAGGAAGAGCAGATCATTTTGGAATCCATCTTTCTGTCTCTGAAACAAAACATTTCCCAACATTTTCCATCAGGCATTTGCCCAGAGAAACGCAGCGACTGTTTTGACAGGACGCTACACAACCCCTGTGCGGATTCCCTTCTAGGGGACTTTATTTGGTGTTGTTACTCTTCCAAGCAGCTTCAGGTGGTGGAAACTGAGCACAAAACCTAACAGGCTGCTTCAGAGGGATGACAAAGGGGCAGCATCAAGATCAGGAGAATAATAATACACAGCATCAGTGAGGGCACTCTTGGCCTACTGAGTCCAGTTCTGGTTACCATGACACGAGAAAGAGGCTGAGGTCTTGGAAGAGTGCAAAGAAGAGCAACAAAGATGATGGGGGTCTGGAGGCCAAATCGTATAATGAACAGTTGAAGGAACTAGGTATATCCATCCTATCAGAGGGAAGGCTTTGTAGCTATCTTCCTATGCTTGAGGGATTGTCACAAGGAAGAGGGGATTGACTTATTTTCCAAAGCACCAGAAGGCAGGACAAGAAGGGATGGATGGACGGATGGAAGTTTGTTAAAGAGAGATCCAGCCTAGAAGTATGGAGAAATATTCTGGCAATGAGAATCATTAATCAATGGAACATTTTCCCTCCTGGAGTTGTGGGTGCTTCGTCGCTGGAGGTTTTCCAGAATGGACTGGACTGCCATTTCAGTGGGGTCTCCTGGCTTGAGCAGTGGGTTGGACTAGAAGCCCCCCGAGTTCCCTCCAGCCCTATGATTCTTCCTTTTCTCTTGGGAAATAATAATAATAATAATAATAATAATAATAGTAGTAGTAAAGTTGGAAGGGACCTTGGAGGTCATCTAGTCCAACCCCCTGCTCGGGCAGGAAACCCTACACCATTTCGGACAAATGGCTGTCCAGTCTCTTCTTAAAAACCTCAAGTGTTGGAGCATTTACGGCCTTCTGGAGGCAAGCTGTTCCACTGATTAATTGTGTCTCTACTGTCAGAAGTTTCTCCTTAGTTCTAGTTGCTATCTCTCCTTGATTATTTCCTACCCGTTGCTTCTTGTCTGCTTCAGTGTGCTTTTGGAAAATAGCTTAATCCCTCTTCTTTAGGCATCCCTGAGATATTGAATACTGCTATCATGTTGCCCCCTTGTCCTTCTCTTCGTTAAACTAGACATACCCAATTCCAGCAACCGTTCCTTATATGTTTTAGCCTCCAGTCCCCTAATCATCTTTGTTGCTCTTCTCTGTACTCTTTCTAGAGTCTCAACATCTTTTTTACATCGTGGTGACCCAAACTGGATGCAGTATTCCAAGTGTGGCCTTACCAAGGCATTGAAGAGTGGTATTAATACTTCACGTGATCTTGATTCTATCCCTCTGTTAATTCAGCCTAGCACTGTGTTGGCCTTTTTGGCAGCTGCAGCACACTGCTGGCTCATATTTAAGTGATTGTCTACTAGGACTCCGAGGTCCCTCTCACAGTTACTACTATTGAGCATGGTGCCACCTATGCTGTACTTGTGCATTTGGTTTTTTTTGCCTAAATGTAGAACCTTGCTTTTTTCACCATTGAATTTCATTTTGTTAGTTAGTGCCCAGTGTTCAAGTCTGTCCAGATCCTTCTGTACCTGAAGCCTGTCTTCTGGAGTGTTGGCTATTCCTGCCAGCTTGGTTTCATCTGCAAATTTGATGAGTTCCCCATCTATCCCTTCATCCAAATCGTTGATGAAGATGTTGAAGAGTACTGGGCCCAGAACAGAGCCCTGGGGCACCCCACTACACACTTCCCTCCATATAGATGCAGTTCCATTGAGGACCACTCGCTAGATATTCTCCAGAAATGATCCTTGGAGTTTTGGGGTGGTCTCCAGAAGGGGCGTCAGATATTGAGGTTGGGTGTCCCAGTTATTCCGTTTTCTGAACTGAGTATCTCTGATGTAATCCAGTTCTGATTAAATAGGACAAATGCCTTTCATTTTTTCTTTAAACATTCTAATACTCATTTTTATTATCCTGTTTATGACACACAAAAAAAGAGAAGGTAATTCATCTAAAAGAGCTGCACACAGCCGAGAGATTGTGATTCCAATTTAGCAGGAAGCCTGGGGGGCCGGGCCTGGGGGTTTAAAAAGTCAGAGACCCATTAGAGCAGAGGTCCCCAACCTTTTGGGCACCGGGGACTGTTGTGTGGAGAAACATTTTTCCACAGACTGGAGAGTGTGTGGGTTTGTGTGCTGCCTGCATCCCACGGATGGGGCTTTGCTTGTTTGTGCGGACCGGTTGCTGGTATGCCGCAGCCCGGTACTGGTCCGCAGACCAGGGGTTGGGGACCCCTGGATTAGAGGATGTTGAAAAGATACAAGAATCCATCTTTTTATTGCTAGCTATAATATCTTTTTTTGTGTGTCTGTATGTAGCCCAGATATGGCATCCCTCTTCTAATTCAATGTCACACTTAGGGCAACATATAGCATGTGAGATGAGCAGCATACACATTCAATAAATAAATAAAAATACAAGGAGTGCATGGGAAGCCAAAGCTGGTAATATGGGGTTTTTTTACCCCCATAATTGCCTTTTTTCTTTAAAAAAACAGAAAGTACCTTTCTATTGGATTACTGAAGAATTTGTGGGAATTGGAATATGGCCCCATTCTTATAAAACAAAAAGTGGAATTAGATTCTCATCCATATCTAGCCTAATCTCAGTACAGGAAGTCCTTGACTTACAACAGTTCATTTAGTGACCGTTCCAAGTTACAACGGCCCTGAAGACTTATGACCATTTTTCACACTCATGACCGTTGCAGCCTCCCCAGGGTCACGTGATCAAAATTCGGATGCTTGGCAACCGACTCGTATTTGTGACGGTCACAATGTCCCGGGGTCAGGCATTGCGACATTCTGACAAACAAAGTGAATGGGGAAGTCGGATTCATTTAACAACTGTGTTACTAACTTAACAACTGCTGTGATTCACTTAACAGCTGTGGCAAGAAAGGTCATAAAATGGGGCACAATGCACAAGTTGTCTGTCTTAGCAACATCAATTTTGGGCCCAGTGATCATAATTTGAGGATTACCAGTAGAGGCACCATGCTGAGGGAGGCTGAAGTGTCTGTGAAGAATGATGGAGTGGTTACACAATGTTTCTCAACCTCTGCGACTTTTAAGATGGGTGGATATCAACTCCCAGAATTCCCCAGCCAGCACAGCTGGCTGGGAAATTCTGGGAGTTGATATCCACCCATCTTAAAGTCGCAGAGGTTGAGAAACACTATTCTACAGTAAACTGGAATGGATGTTATCCAGTGGTTTAGAACGTCCCTTTTAGACTTTTTCAGTGAGTTACTCTATATCCGTGGTGGCAAACCTATGGCACGCGTGCCACAGGTGGCACGCAAAGCCCTCTCTGTGGGCACAGGTGCCATCATCCCAGGCCTGGGCCTTCAGCTGGGTTTTATAAAACCTTTTCACTTTAGGCCTCTGCCGCCATGTGCAGAAAAAAAAAAAAGGTTCAATCAATCAATCAATTTCAACTGCTCACAGGGAAAAAAAAGATCTCGCAAAGTTGGAATTGATTGATTGACCTTTTTAGTCCCACCCAGTCTGCCGTTACCACCACAGCCACGCCCACCCAATGGGCCACGCCCACCTGGCATCCAACGATACATAAGTGGGTTTTGGGTTGCAGTTTGGGCACTTGGTCTCTAAAAGGTTCGCCATCACTGCTCTATATAATTATGTGGCAGCATTTTATGTAGGTTTAGTCAGAAAAAGACACCTCCTGCTCTATAAAAATGTTTCTCCCATGCATTTGACTGCGGCTTTAAATATTTCTTAATCCTGTTTCCAACTAACACTTGAGCTGAGAAAAGAGTTTATGTTCCAAACTAAAGCCTTTTGACAATGGGTGTTAGTATTCAACAAGACTGAAACCATAATCCCATCCCTTAACAACATAAAAACATCAGGTGCAAATCCCAAACTGCAGCCCCGAGCCCAGTAAAAAAGAGGAATAGTTCCTTCTCGAAAAGTCTAAGAAAAGAAATCAAATTACAGCTTGGTTCTTATTAATTGTTGCTCATAAATGTATATATTTATTAAGACGTTTATCCCACCTTTATTATTTTATAAATAATAAGAGCTGTGGTGGCGCAGTGGTTAGAATGCAGTACTGCAAGCTAGCTCTGCCCACTGCCAGGAGTTTGATCCCGACGAGCTGAAGGATGACTCAGCGTTCCATCCATCCGAGGTCAGTAAAATGAGAACCTAGATTGTTGGGGGCAAGAGGCTGACTTTGTAAACTGCTCAGAGAAGGCCTTAAAATGTACTATGAAGCGGTACCTGCTAAAATATATGAAGAACAATTGCGGGAATTGCAATCTAAGTTAGTGAAAAGAAGGACTAGGGGTGACATGATAGCAATCTTTTGATATTTGAAGGGCTGCCACAAAGAAGGGGGGGGGTCAACCTATTCTCCAAAGCATCTGAAGACAGGACATTGAGCAATGGATGGAAACTGAACAAAGAGAGAAGCAACCTAGAACTAAGGAAAAATTCCCTGATGGTGAGAACAATTGAACCGCAGAACTGCATGCCTTCAGATGTTGTGGGTGCTCCATCACTGGAGACTTCAAGAAGAGACCGGGCAGTCATTTGTCTCAAGTGGTATGGGTTCTCCTGCTTGAGCAGGGGGTTGAAGTCACTAGAAGACCTCCAAGGTTCCTTCAAACTCTTATTCTATGAGGTTCCTCTTTTGTTGGGGGGGTCCCTTCACTCCAGAAGCTTGCAGAAGTCTTGGGTTTCCCACACACCAAATCCCAAAGCAAGAAACGTAGAGATCCTTCTCCTTGATTTTTGATTGCGGGGTCCAATCGTCATTAAAGAGAAGTTCTGCTCTTCCCCTGGAGAAATCTACCTCCCAATTGCCCACAAATTAGGTGAAGAATTTCAAAAGATCCTTTGCAGCCATCTCCATTTCCATCTTCTCCTTTCCTTAGGGAAGCCCTGGTTCTGCCCCATGTGCCCCCCCCTCCCCGATCTCAGTCTGAGAGTGTGAAAAGGTGAATCGCCGGTAAGCTTGAAATATTCAGCCCGACGGTCTCCAGATGCTTTCAGTTCCCATGCTTCTTTCGCCAGAATCGACAGAGGATGATCACAGCTGAAAGCCAACACATCTGGAGACCACTCCCCTTGCCTAAAATAAGGAACATTGCAGCATAAAATGCAAATAACCGTCAGTCAAGTATCTGAAGTACGGGAAGGGAAAATACTGTTCTCTCTTGGCTGTTTCAGTCTTCCTAGGTGGAAATGGGGATGTAGGGAGCTAGCTGAGGGTCTTTCCCCCAGACCCATGAGTTATCTGAGGAAATGGACAGAAGGATTCAGAGCAGATAAAAGGCTCATTTGAGTGAAGTTCCCTTCTTGGTGCCTTGACGGACATGTCAATAAAGTCCTCTTGGAAATAATACTTCATCATCATCATCAATGCATAATTAATTTTTTTTCATGTTTATGCAGTGTATATTGGAGGTGGTGATCCTTTTGACAACTGTATGCAATGAAACCTCATTTTAATGTATGTTGATTACTGTACAATTAAAGAGGCAATACAGATATTCTATTCTGCTCTGTCTGGTCTATTCTCTATTCTATTCTATTCTGTCCTGCATTCTGTTCTATTCTATTCTGCATTCTGTTCTATTCTATTCTATTCTATTCTATTCTATTCTATTCTATTCTATTCTATTCTATTCTATTCTATTCTATTCTATTCTATTCTGCATTCTGTTCTATTCTATTCTATTCTATTCTATTCTATTCTATTCTATTCTATTCTATTCTATTCTATTCTATTCTATTCTATTCTATTCTATTCTATTCTATTCTGCATTCTGTTCTATTCTATTCTATTCTATTCTGTCCTGCATTCTGTTCTATTCTATTCTATTCTATTCTATTCTATTCTATTCTATTCTATTCTATTCTATTCTATTCTATTCTATTCTGCATTCTGTTCTATTCTATTCTATTCTATTCTATTCTATTCTATTCTATTCTATTCTATTCTATTCTATTCTGTCCTGCATTCTGTTCTATTCTATTCTATTCTATTCTATTCTATTCTATTCTATTCTATTCTGCATTCTGTTCTATTCTGCATTCTGTTCTATTCTATTCTGCATTCTGTTCTGTTCTATTCTATTCTATTCTATTCTGCATTCTGTTCTATTCTATTCTATTCTATTCTATTCTATTCTATTCTATTCTATTCTATTCTATTCTATTCCATTCCATATTCTATTCTACTCTAAGCTGTAAGCTCCTGTTGGCTGTGTTTACAATGCATGCAAAACCATGATGGAGTCTTTTGATTTGGCTTTGGGGATTGTGTGACATCTGCTTTCAAGGAAGAGGATGATGACCTTGCAGGATTAATATTGACATGACATCTGCCTCCAGTTGTTATAGTGTACAGGTAGTCAACTTTTGCTCATGTATTTAATGACTGTCTGAAGTTACGATGATGCTGAAAAATCTGACAACTGGTCTTCACACTTCTTTTTTTTTAAAAAAAAAAACAAGTTTTATTAATTTTTCAAATTTTTACATCCAAGTGCTTAGGAAGCAGCGTGGTGATAGGGTAATCAATAGTCCAATAACAAAATCATTCATGTGTATCTCAGGTTACATCAATAAAGATTCCTTCTCTAGTTCCCTTAAATATTAATACATTTCTAACAGTGGCAGCCAGAAACATGCATTTGTGGTTCTTTCGTATGTGCATCCAAAAAAGCCCACATGGTGTCCATGACAAGGAAATTGAAGACCCAACTTTTTGGAGACCTGTCATGGTGTTTGCCCATCTGATTTGTAGCTGTGTTTTTTTTTAACCACCTCCCTAAGGAAACTCGTGTCCCAGGGCCAATGTAGGAGCTTAGTCAGGGGTAGGCAACCTTGGCTCTTTTATGACTGGTGGATTTCAACTCCCAGAATTCCTGAGCCAGCCATGCTGAGGGGAAAGGGAGAGGTTTCCAAGCTGAGCCATGCTGGCTCAGGAATTCTGGGAGTTGAAGTCCCCGAGTCATAAAAGAGCCAAGGTTGCCTGCCCAAGCTTAGTCATGTTCTGCTGAGGGAAGTCTTCCTGGGCAACAGGCCTTCTTCCTGGGGACCTCCTGCCGACAGTCCAGATCTGGTTCTGCAGGGGTCTTCCAGAGGGGTCTAGTACCGCTACTTGATGCATCTAGGAACCCAGCACCCCCCTCACCACACCAGACAACCAGCTGATGGAGTTGAGGACTAAAAGCAGTTTGGAAAAGCTGCCTTTAGTCCATTTGTCCGAAATGGTATAGGGCAGGGGTAGCCAGCTATGCTGGCTCAGGAATTCTGGGAGTTGAAGTCCACGAGTCATAAAAGAGTCAAGGTTGCCTAACCCTGATATAGGGTTACCTGCCTGAGCAGGGGGTTGGACTTGATGGCCTCCAAGGTCCCTTCCAACTTTATTATTATTATTATTATTGATCATCGCACAGTCAGCCAGATGTTCAGACTGGATTTGGCATTTTGTCTACCTATCGAGTCCTTACCCAGGACCTGGGATAGGCAGATGTGGATGTTTGATGGTATTACAGGTATAGTCGCAGAATGGAGCAGTTCCTAATAAGGCCGCCTTTTGCAATTGACTAATGGCAAATTTGTCAATGCCAATGGTGTTCAGGTGGTGCTCCAGTTGTTTTGGGATTGCACCCAAGGCGCCTATGACTATTGGTACTACCCTTGCTTGCTTTTGCCACAGTCTTTCTATTTCTATTTGTAGGCCTTTGTATTTTGTTATCTTCTCCAGTTCTTTCTCTTCTATTCTGCTATCTCCAGGCACTGCCACGTCCACTATCCAGACTTTTTTGTCTTTCTTATCGAAATTGTTAAGTCTGGGGTGTTATGTTGCAAGTGCTTGTCTGTTTGAATTCTGAAGTCCCAGAGCAGTTTAATTTTATCATTTTCTATGACGTTCTCTATTTTATGATCCCACCAGTTTTTGCTTACAGGCAAATGATATTTTTTGCAGATCTTCCAATGCACCATTGTTGCTACTTTGTCATGCCGCTGCTTGTAATCAGTCTGTGCAATCTTCTTGCAACAGCTTACCAAGTAGTCCACTGTTTCTTCAGCTTTATTATTATTATTATTATTATTATTATTATTATTATTATTATTATTATTATTATTATTATTATTATTATGGATCATCGCACAGTCAGCCAGATGTTCAGACTGGATTTGGCATTTTGTCTATCTATCAAGTCCTTACCCAGGACCTGGGATAGGCAGATGTGGATGTTTGATGGTATTACAGATATCGTCGCAGGATGGAAGCAGTTCCTAGTAAGGCCGCTTATTATTATTATTATTATTATTATTACCGATCATCGCACAGTCAGCCAGATGTTCAGACTGGATTTGGCATTTTGTCTACCTATCGAGTCCTTACCCAGGACCTGGGATAGGCAGATGTGGATGTTTGATGGTATTACAGATATCGTCGCAGGATGGAAGCAGTTCCTAATAAGGCCGCCTTTTGCAATTGACTAATAGCGAATTTGTCAATGCCAATTGTGTTCAAGTGGTGCTCCAGTTGTTTTGGGATTGCACCCAAGGAGCCTATGACTATTGGTACTACCCTTGCTTGCTTTTGCCACAGTCTTTCTATTTCTATTTGTAGGTCTTTGTATTTTGTTATCTTCTCCAGTTCTTTCTCTTCTATTCTGCTATCTCCAGGCACTGCCACATCCACTATCCAGACTTTTTTGTCTTTCTTATCGACAATTGTTAAGTCTGGGGTGTTATGTTGCAGGTGCTTGTCTGTTTGAATTCTGAAGTCCCAGAGCAGTTTAATTTTATCATTTTCTATGACTTTCTCTATTTTATGATCCCACCAGTTTTTGCTTACAGGCAAATGATATTTTTTGCAGATCTTCCAATGCACCATTGTTGCTACTTTGTCATGCCGCTGCTTGTAATCAGTTTGTGCAATCTTCTTGCAACAGCTTACCAAGTGGTCCACTGTTTCTTCAGCTTCTTTGCATAGGCGGCACTTACTGTCTGTTGCTGTCTTCTCAATTTTGACTTTGTATGCATTTGTCCTTAAGGCTTGGTCTTGTGCAGCCAGAATTAGTCCCTCGGTCTCTTTCTTCAATTTTCCTGCTCTTAGCCATTGCCAGGTTTTATTATTATCTGCTTTCCCAGCTATTTTTTTCATGTATTGGCCATGTAGTGCTTTGTCTTCCCATGCCTCTATTCTGTTCTTCATTTGGTCTTTCTTGTAGGCCAGTTTGGTCTCTCCAGTAGTCAGTAAGCCTTCCTGATATACTAATTTCAGTGCATCTTCATCATTGTTCTTCAGATATTCTTCCAAAGCCATTTTTTCTTCTTCAACCATCTGATGTACTTGTAGCATTCCACGCCCACCTATTTGCCTTGGTAGATAAAGTCTATCAATGTCACTGCGTGGATGAAGGGCATGATTCATTGTCATTATTTTTCTGGTCTGCCTATCCATTGCTTTTAGTTCTGCTTGAGTCCAGTCCACTATTCCAGCTGTGTACCTAATGACTGGGATTGCCCAGGTGTTGATTGCCTTTATGGTATTTCCTCCATTGAGTTTGGATTTTAAGATCTTCTTCACTCTCTTGATGTATTCACCTCTAATCTTTTTCTTGACTTCAGTGTGCTTGATGTTGTCAGCTTGAAGGATACCCAAGTATTTGTAGTACTCTTCCTCATCCAGACTCTTAATGTTATTTTCGTGGGGCATCTTGATTCCTTCAGTTTTCATTATTTTTCCTTGTTTGATAGTAAGTGTGGCACATTTGTCCAAGCCAAACTCCATTACAATATCTTGGCTATATATACGGACAGTGTTGAGCAGCGATTCTATTTCAGATGATGTTTTTCCATACAGCTTCAGATCATCCATATAAAGGAGGTGGGATAGTCTGGCAGATGTTTTTGATGTTTGATAGCCATGTCCTGAGTTATTCAGTATTGTTGACAGAGGAAACAGTGCAATAACAAATAGTAATGGTGATAATGAATCTCCTTGAAATATTCCTCTCTTGATATTAACCTCTCCCAGCTTCTCACCATTGATCTGCAACTGTGTCTTCCATTGTGCCATCGATCTTTGCACAAATTTTCTGATGTTTCTACTGACTCCTGTTATTTCTAGGCACTTGATTATCCAATCATGTGGCAGAGAGTCAAATGCCTTTTTGTAGTCAATCCATGCAACATTCAGGTTGGTCTTCCTTCTCTTGCAGTTTTCCAAGATCATTTTGTCTATTAGGAGTTGATCTTTTGTTCCTCTGCTATTGGGGCGGTTTCCTTTCTGCTCAGGTGGAAAGAGATTGTTTTCAACTAGATGCTGTTGCACTGCATCAGCTACTACACCAGTTAGTAATTTGAAAGTTGTTGGTAAGCAGGTAATTGGCCTGTAGTTACCTGGTGTTGCCCCTTTTGCTGGATTTTTCATTATTAGGTAGGTTTTCCCAGTTGTTAGCCACTTTTCAATTTCTCCTCCTTGTAGTATATTGTTGAACTGTTTGGCAATGAGTGGGTGTATAACAGTTAGATGTTTCAACCAAAACCCATGCAGTTCATCTTCACCTGGTGCTGACCAATTTTTGATTTTCTTTGCTCTTTTTTCTACCATTTTTGTTGTTATTACTAGTTCTTTCATTTCAACTTCTGTTTTATTTGCATCCACCTCTTTTAACCAAGCCGCATCCTTGTTGTATTTCTTTGGGTTATCCCATATCTGCTTCCAGAACTGCACTGTTTCTTCCTTGTCAGGTACTGACTGATTCCTTGCAGTTTCTCCATTGATGGATTGGTAGAAACGTTTCTGATTGGATTGAAATTGGAGGTTCTGCCTATAGTTTGCAATTCGAGCTTCATATCTACTGATTTTCCTGGCTATAGCTGTTATTTGTTGCTTTATTATTTCCAGTGCTTCCTTGATCTTCCTTGTTTCTAAGTGGTATTTCTTGATTAGGTATTCTTTGGTCTTCTTGTTCTTCAGCTTCTTTTCTTTCATCTGTTCTAGCTTGCTTGCATGTGATCTTAACTTGCTGATCTTATTTTCTAGTCTAACCTTCCATTTTTTCTGGTGCACTGTTTGTTTGTTTTTCTTCTTTGTTGATTTTGCATCCCAGGTATTCTGTTATAACTGCAGCTGTGCTGTACATTAGTTGGTTTGTTTCTTGCAGTGAATTGGTGCTTATACTTGATATTGCAGTATTTGCATCTTTTAATGCTTGTGCTAGCTGTTTCTTTGGAACAAGCTTCAATGCAGGCAGCCTTATTCTATTGTTTTTGTGCTGTTCTAGATGCTCAGTTATTCTTTGTTTCAATTCTTTTATTTCTTTAGTTAGAGGGTTTTGTTCTTCCTGAGGAAGAGGTGCCTGGTTTCCAAATGAGAACAGTTGTATATCTCTGCTGGATTCCTTCACTGCCAACTCCCCCTGGTTTGCCTCTACATTCTGAATTACTTCTGGTAAGGCTTTGATTTCTTTGCCCTGGGTAAACCTTTGCAGTTCGTCCAATTCTGTTTCTGTGAATACTTTATTTCGTGTTATAAATCGGCGTTGATCTGCTAGTCTCTGTTCTGTTATTTCTGATTCTGGATGTTGTTCTTTCCAGAACTGGTGCATTCGTT
The DNA here is from genome assembly GCF_016545835.1 of Crotalus tigris. Taxonomy (NCBI): domain Eukaryota; kingdom Metazoa; phylum Chordata; class Lepidosauria; order Squamata; family Viperidae; genus Crotalus; species Crotalus tigris. The sequence continues at coordinate 216,651 of NW_024100475.1, forward strand.
TTAGATATCCTCTTCTTGTTGGACTTGATCTGTAGTAACAGATCATTATTTCTTTGTTTTCCATCACTGTGTATCTGCGACGGGTAAACACCTTTTCTTCCAGTAGTTCTGCAGCTGCTGGCCCTGGTTGCTCAGCCAACAGTCCTGAGTCCTGTAACCCATTTTTCACCAGATATCCAGGAACTCCAATATCTAGCGCGGACCTTGTTAACCCGGGCGACGTCCGAGCCGGTATGGCATTCTGAAATTTACGTCTCACCATATTTTTTATGGGAGAGACACTCTTTGTCTGACTCCTCTGATGAGACCTGTCCAGTATGGTTGAACCTCTGGCATAGCTCTCATCTTCCTCAGAGTACACAAGCCCCACAACCACGTCAAGGTAGTGCCTCACTGGGGGTATTATTATTATTATTATTATTATTATTATTATTATTATTATTATTATTATTATTATTATTAAAGTCCAGGCTGTTGGAAAGCTCTGGGAACTGAAGGCCACCTTCCCTGGAGAACCTGAGATGGCTTCCCAAGGAATCTTGAGCCCTTTCCATCATTGGGGTTTGGCGGCGGGGTGGGGGGGTCTCTTGCATCTCCACAAGCTGCTCGTCCTAGGAAAACCGGGGCGCTGAACTGCTTGGGGCCTTTGCTGGCGCCCCACTCGCGTCCTGCGGACCCGATGCGACCAACCGCTGCTGTTGCGACGGACCACAACGGAGAGCCAACAACCTTTTCCCCCACACACACACACACCCTGTCCCTTCCCAAGCAGAGAAGAAGCAGGTGGGGAGAGGCGGCGGCGAGGATGGAGGCGCATGCGCCCTGGCCGCACTGCAGGGCTCGGCGAAGGCGCCGGGCTGGGGAGCGCGCCCGCGCGCCTCCCCCCCTCCCCCTGCACGCGCGCGCGCCGGACCCGCGCCGCGTGCCCGAGCCGAACCGCGCGCGCAGCCGAGGCGGCAGTCAGGAGCAGCTGCGAGAGGAGCCCCGGACGGGAGTTCGGCTGCTGCTGCTGCATCCTGACTCGGCAGCGGCGGGCGGGAGCATGCCAGCCGGGCGGGCGGGCAACGGCGGCGGCGGGAGCGCCGGCTCTTCTCCCTCCTGCAGCCGCGGCTGAGCCCAGCGCCGCCGCCGCCCCCGGCCCCAGCAGGCAGGTGATCGGCGCGGCGTGGCCCCGGCTCTGCCCCACGCGAGGCGGCGGGATCGGAGAGGGCAGCCCCGGGCGTGCAGGCAGGCATGCAAGCCGGCAGGCGCTTGGAAGGATGGGTGGGAAGGGGGCGCAGCCTGCTTTTGCGCTGCGCTGCGGCTGCGGGGGCGCCCGCCTTGGCCCCGCGGCTCGGGCTCCGGCCGGGCATCCCTGGAGCCCCGAGCGGGGAGCTTTCCGGAGGGGAAGGGGCGCTGGCTGGCGGGTGGGGGTGGCAGGCGCGCTTGCCTTGCACGAGTGGGCGACTGCTAAGCTTGGCAAGGACCTGCGTGTGGTTCTGGCGGGTGGGGGCGAGCAGAGTGGCAGAGGCGGGGGGGGGGGCGAAGGAGGATTCCAAGGAGAGAAGCGCGAGGGCATCTTTAGGATTGCTCCGCGCCCGGCAGCGCTCCCGGAGGCGTCTCCCTTTGGCCCGGCATCCGTGGCTCCCTGCTCCAATGGCCCCCACCCGGGCCTTAGGAGAGGAAGGGAGCGGCCTGGAGCATGTGCAGAGGGCCCGGCTGGCCGCTCGGGAGAGGGAGCGCGCGGTGGCCGGGTCGGGGATCATTGGCCCAGCGCAAGGCGGCCGCGATCCTGAGATGGGTTGGGAAGGGGGAAGGGATCGCGTCTGCCCACGGGGCTGTGATTTGGATCGCCCTCGCTCGCTCGCTCTGCCGCTTGGCAGATGCCTCGGCTTGTGTGGGGAGGAGACGGGAGCGCAAGAGGGAGCGGAGCCAAGAAATTAAAAATAACTTCCATGGGCGAAACATCCAGCGCTTCAGCCGCTGGGATCCTAAGAGGGTGAGTCGAGAAAAGCGAAAGTGGGAGTTAATCTGCGCTGGAGACCTTCGCCCCACAAAGGGATGGGTTTTGCCTACATCCAGTTGGGTCATTTTGGACCTCCCTCTTCCAGATGTGCTGTGGCACTGTCCCTCCTCCTGGGATTCCCAATGTTTTTGGAGGATCTCCCTCCCCCAACACCCACCACGGGAAAGGATGTTTTGGGTGGGTGCTTCTCAACCTGGGCAACTTGTAGATGTGTGGACTTCAACTCCCAGAATTCCCCAGCCAGCATGGATGCAGGCAAAACCCATGGCTGGGTGGGGAATTCTGGGAGTCAAACTCCACACATCTTCAAGTTGCTCTGATTGAAAAGCACTGCTTTGAGCCCTGAAGTGTGCTTTTTTTGGGGGGGTGGGGTAACCTGTAGCAAGCCAGCCCCACTGGGGGGGGGATGGGATGGGATGGGATGGCAGCCGCTCCATCTGTCTGTCACCTACCCCCAGTTCCTCCTTATGATGACATCACAGCATGGCTACCAACTTCACAAAACATGTTAGTCTACCGTAAATGCATTTGGGTAGCCTGTGGCTTATTGCCTGGGCAGACCAACATGCTTTTTGTTACGCTATTTTGTTAATCCAGATGTTAGGAGTTTGTGTGTTGTTGGAACCCAGCTCATCAGTAGACAGTTTTGCTCTTCCTGGGGTGCATTTTCTTCCCTCCCTTCACTGCAGACTCATTCTCTTGGGAAATTTGGTGCCAGGTTCTTGGGAAGCTGCTCACACTTGCTTGGGCAGCCAATTGAAGAACAACAATAATTAAGACAACAACAATTAAGAAAGAAAAGAAGGGAGACCACCTCGCCTAGTAATTTGAAAGACCTTCTTTGTTTCTAGGGGGCCTTGCAGCTTCCCACCATAGTCCTTCTCCAGTGCTGCCTGTGCCTAAACGCCCACATCAGTGGTTCTCCACCTGTGGGTCAGGACCCCATTTGGGGTCGAACGACCATTTCACGGGGGTCGCCAAACAACGCAGTCCACCATTTTTCCCCCCTTTTCCTTAGCTGTGCTACTCCCTTTTATTCTATTGGCTTTTGAAAGCCAATAGAATAGACTCTCTTGAATAGAGTCTAATTCTATTGGCTTTCAAAAGCCAATAGGAATTGTCCAGGCTGTCTCTGCCCTGCTGAGCCCGCCAAAAGTCCCATTCTGCAAACGGTGCTGCACCAGTTGAGTAGTCCTCGACTTACGACCGGGTGAGTAGTCCTCGACTTACGACCGGTTGGGGGTCGCGGCATTAAAAAAGTTGAGAACCACTGGCCCACATCTTCACACCAGTGGTGGTGGTGCTAGAACTATCTTGAGCTTGTTTCTTCCCTCCTGTATAAATTAGTTTGGCTCTCCTTCAAATGCACTTCTTCACTCCAAATTTCATTTTCCTGAATTTCCAGTCTTTTGCAGAAGAGAGGAAAGCGCGCGTCCCTTAATTTTAGGAAGTAACAGCTCTCAACTTCAGCTAAGGAGAACTTTCCGGAGGAACACGCGGGATCTCCTCAAGCTTGTACAAGGGAAGGGTTGCACACCCTCCATCTAAGGCTCCTACTTCAGAAAATGGATTTCTTTTATATTTTAAGAAAGAAAGTGGAATGGAATGGAATGGAATGGAATGGAATGGAATGGAATAGAATAGAATAGAATAGAATAGAATAGAATAGAATAGAATAGAATAGAATAGAATAGGAGTTGGAAGGGACCTTGGAGGTCATCTAGTCCAAGCCCTTGATCAGGCAGGAAACTCCATGCCATTTCAGACAAATGGTTGTCCAATCTCTTTTTAAAAACTTCCAGTGCATCCACAATTTCTGAAGGCAACCCATTCCATTGGTTAATTGTCCTCACTGTTAGGAAGTTTCTCCTTAATTCCAGGTTGCTTCTCTCTTTGGTCAGTTTCCAACCATTGTTTCTTGTCTTGACCTCTGGTGCTTTGGTGAGTAACATGACCCCCTCTTCCTTGTGGCAGCCCCTCAAATACTGGAAGACTGCTATCAAGTCTCCCCTATTTCTTCTTTTCTTTAGACTAGACATACCCAGTTCCTGCACACGGACATGCACACACACAAACCCTACTCATCTAGTGCATATTGCTTTCCCCATCACTATTGTGCAAACTAATCCCTACCCCCAATTAACATGATGAGAATAAATGCTCCTGTCGCTTCTCCATTGTTGGAAATCTCGTAGATGTTTTATCTGAACATAAAATTAATCCTTATGAATGTGATTTTTTTTAAAAAAAAAAAGATAGAGGAATTGGGCTAAAGGATTAAGTGTCCCTTCGATCAGAGTTACTGCTACTGCTCTGATCAAGCTGAGATTCCCCTCCTTCCCCCAAATCCTGTGAGTATCTTAAAGTATAGCAGAAGTACGGTTAAATATTAGTCATCTTGGTTTCCTCTGGGATCAGAAGTACGGCTGGCTGGAGAAATCCTCCTACTAGTCCTCATTCCATTGGATAAAATAGAATTGGCTTTAGAAATTCTCTCAAAGGAAAAGGGAGCCGGAGTGACGTTCTCCTGGGTGGAAAATGTTATTTGTGCACTTGCTTGGTGACTTAGTGGCCAACTGGGGTAAGTGGGTGGATTTGTGTGTGAAGGTTACACAATCTTCTCTGCAGTGGCCTGGAGCCTCCTGGGCGTTTCACATTTCCATCACTCTCTTCTCTTTCAGGCGGTTGCAAGAAACCTAGGCATTCGATGCAAAAACATAGGCATTTTTAATGTCTGAAAATAGATATTTTAATTTTATTAAAAAATAGCCATAGACTAGTACTGATGATGTTACCTGGTTGGGTAATGAAACGTTTGCAAGAAAACCACTAAGTTCAGAGAGCACCAAGGACCCCACAGCTCCTCCCCCTGCTCCTGCTCCTCTTCTGCACAAACCTCCCTCCCTTCTAGCATTGATGATGTTACCTAGTTTGGTAATGAAACATCTGCAAGAAAACCACCCAGCTCAGAGAGCACCAAAGACCCCTCATTTCAACTCTGAGCTACAAATATTATCTTTTATTGGTACATTGACTTTTATTGTCTGTCATGACTTTGATCAGTTGAAACTTTCAAAGAAAGGATGTTTTGGGTTTTTGTTTTTGTTTTTTTAGCAAGAGAGAAACTAGATTATTAGCTTTACTCAGGGCACATGCAATATTTCCTTCTAAGGCTAATGATATGATGTGGTCAGTCGGGACACGTTTTGGCCAGATGCCACAAAGGCATCTGGAGTTGGGCCTTACCCCATAGTGCAGGTCCAGGACATTAGTGGAGCATGATATGTATGTTTGTTTTGTGCTGCAAGGTAGTTTTGTGAGAAGATTCAGCCATTTTTAATTAGTTATTGCCTTATGGTTTTTATGTTCTGCTATTTTACGTCTCGGTTTTATTAGTTTTCTAGAATTATTTGCTTAAGCCAAACAGCCTTATGCATTCTGAAATAAATAAATGCAAAAGATGCTTTCGCTAGCCTGTGCAGGCTTGGGTCTGTAATCTAGAAGTTACTTTATGCACCAACGTACTGTTGCATGCAGCCTGCTAGCTCAGAACTAAAGGCAGTGTCTTCACACATACCTAAGCTACCTGCCTTTCCTCGCCTTCACTTGCAATCATGCAAATAAATGTTGCCCTTCAGAAACGGTTGGAGAATAGTTTCTCTTGTTCCCAGAAGAATTCCAATAAATTCTCGGCCCAGAAATTGGATGGAGAATTTTGTGAAGCTGTTCGTGTCTGGTTCTAATCAAAGTCATTAATTCCTCTGAAGATTGTATAAACCCTGGATCTCAGCAATAGCAGAGTGTGGACGCAACCGAGCGCTTGGTATATTGCATGATCTCTGTGTTAGAAATTGTAGAGAATATCCATAGCTCAGGTTGTGGATTTAGCCAGACTCTCAGAGCAGAGGTAGGCAACCTCGGCTCTTTTATGACTCGTGGACTTCAACTCCCAGAATTCCTGAGCCAGCCATGCTGAGAGGAAAGGGAGAGGTTTCCAAGCTGAGCCATGCTAGCTCAGGAATTCTGGGAGTTGAAGTCCACGAGTCATAAAAGAGCCAAGGTAGCCTACCCTGACCAGAAGATTGTCCTCTGAGTTTTGTTACCAAACTGGGTAACGTCTTCAGCAGGGTTTTTTGGAGTGAAATGTCTTGTTCGTTTATATAGATCCTGTGTGGTCGGTTGGTTTTGTGACTGGTTGAGTCGCAGGGCTGATTGGATCACAAGACTGGTCTCTCTGTGTATAAAATCTCATTTATTTCTTTACAAATGTGTAAAATGCACAACTCATAAACATATATAAAGTCTCGTCCACATTTTACGCATGCCTAAAATCCAAAAAAAACCCCTCATGTAATTATGCCCATGTCAAATCCCGTTTGGATTTAATGGACATCTTTAATAGTCTATTAATTCGAACTCTTACTGAATAGAGGTTTTTGGGAAATTACTGTTTGCCATCTCGGTTCCTCCAAGAGATTGAACTGGCTACTGTAGAGAGACGATACTGTGGCTATAGACTTGGTCCAGGCTAATTCTTTAGTTATCAATCTCCAATAGCATTTATTAGCTTGGCGTGGAAAGGCAATTATTTTTATGCTGAAGAGGGCAACTGAAGTGTGAAAGGAGACAAATTGTGCTCTCAGCACCGATCCTTGGCTTTGCTCCCACATAACTGAATGGACACTCTTGATCTGGGCATTTGTCCTGAACACAATTCGGTCTCCCAAAGGGGAGATCTACTCTTTTTCCTGCAAAAAGGTCAGCAGGTTTTCCGCCAGCTGCGATGGAGCACAGGTGTGCCCCAATAGATCCCTTTTAGATATTCAGCTTCTGCTGCCCTGGGTTGTGAGAAAGAGCTGTGTGCTCATTCTTAAGGAGGTGCACCAGCGCCTGGGTGTTTGTGCTGGAAGGCCACAATGTCAGCAGCCTCCTAGAGCAGGGGTCTGCAACCTTGACGACTTTAAGACTTGTGGACGTCAGCTCCCAGAATCCCTCAGCCGGCTGAGGGATTCTGGGAGCTGACGTCCACAAGTCTTAAAGTCGTCAAGGTTGCAGACCCCTGTCCTAGAGTGTCTTCTCGATTGACAAGACTGAGTGTGCTTTTACAGAGCAAACCTTGTGCAAATAGACTATGTGTTCGGTGAGACGATGAAGCCAGGGCTGTCACTAGCCATTTATGGACGTAAGGTAGGCAGATGATTTTTCTGATGTCCCTTATCCTTTGGAAAACCACATTAAGGGGCTGAGGAGACCTCTCAGACTTTAGGAATCCTCCTGCAGAAATTTCACCCACTGAACAAAAGCTGACAGACAACAGTATTGAAATATAGGGTCCTTCGTGTTCTCTAAGCTGGGTTGTTCCTCTTGCAGACCTTTCATTACCCAACTTGGTAACATCGTCAGTGCTATTGGGTCTGAGGTTTGCCATCTGTTTATATGTTAGTGGTTTGCTCTCTCAGTGTTGTCTGAAGACAAACAAGTTAACTGTAAACAACAGTCTAATCAAAGAACAACCAAACACCCTCCCACTAACTCTGACAGGACAGAGAGCAAACCCCACTCCCTGCTAGCACTGATGTTGTTACCTAGTTGGGTCGTGAAACGTCTGCAAGAAAACAGCCATGCTCAGAGAGCACCAAAGACCACAGTTCAGCTCTGAGCTACAAATGTTCTATCAGTACTGAAATGGATCATAGCAAAGCCTCTGAGATGTGGTGTATGCCTTGATTTTTGAATCACTAGCGGCATTTGCAGCTATACAGTTTCTGTGTAATAAGATGGAAGGTTAAGGAGAAATTTCAACCAGCAGGTCTTTTGCCTTGACCAACCTTCTGAGTGATCACTTGAGGTGTGTTGACTTGCTGTGCCCTTTTACATCCCCGCCCTGGTTATATCCTGCACAAGTATCTCTAGTTTCCCATTGTCTAATTTTGGACTGGAAGTTAAGTTGGTTAAATGTTAGACCTGGTAGACAGCATGAATCGTACATCTCACTGAAACATCATTTGTTTGATTTTCAGTTAGAGGGTTTTGCAAACCTAGAATAACACCTGGCAAACCACAGTCAATAACCTAGCACAGGGGTAGGCAACCTTGGCTCTTTTATGACTTGTGGACTTCAACTCCCAGAATTCCTGAGCCAGCATGGGGGAACTATGGCCCCCTTTAGGACTCATGGACCAACTCCCAGAATTCCTGAGCCAGCCATGCTGAGGGGAAAGGGAGAGGTTTCCAAGCTGAGCCATACTGGCTCAGGAATTCTGGGAGTTGAAGTCTACCAGTCATGAAGGGGCCATAGTTCCCCCACGCTGGCTCAGGAATTCTGGGAGCTGAAGTCCACGAGTCATAAAAGAGCCAAGGTTGCCTACCCCTGACCTAGCATGTTGTATGAACACAGTCAGTTGGGGGATTATGAAACGAATCATGGCTAAATAAACCTAAGACCTCCGGGCCTAAGAACTTGAGAGCTCTAAACCTAAATGTATAATTACAGAACTTACTTATGATGGACATGAATTAGTCCTGCTCTCCAAAAACAAGAAAACAGAGCCTCGATCCGCTTGGTCAAATCATGGTGTGGCTACAGGCTTTTTAAAGTCTGGAAGTCTTAGAGTCATTTAGTCCAACGGCTGATGATTAGGCAAAAGCTGAATTGACAAAGGCGAATAAAAGCTGCAGCTCTAGAAACTAGTAGCCCCATCCTGTGGAGGAGGAGAAAAATCTAGGGATTGAAACAGCAGAGAATAGATTTGCAGAAGGGTGAAGACGAGCAACGTAGTGGGCAGGAGAACAAGAAGACCAAGCTCTCTTGAGTGAGCTTGTAATTCTGCTAGAAATATCGACTCTGGGATTGGCACGACCTTTAGCTAGCCTCCTGTTCAAAAATCTGACTTTGACAGATGGCCGTTACTGATTTCTGCTGAAATATTTCTCATGAAAAATAGTCACTATTTTCTGGATTAAGAGTTTGCCCATCAATGTGACAGGCAGCTTCCTCTAAGGCAGAGCTGGGCAGCTATTGCAGATTTATGACCTGTGGACTGTAACTGTGGACTTCAACTTCACGACTTATGGACTTCAACTCCCAGAATTCCCATGGCTGGCTCAGGAATTCTGGGGGTTGAAGTCCATAGGTCATAAAGTTACCATCGTTGCCCACGATGTGACTAGCCCATGTGACTAGCCCATGGCCCATAGGCCACAACTGCTTTTCAGCAGCCATAGGTGATGCCCAAAGCATCCCTTGGGTTTGCAAACCACCCGTACGCTGGTTTCATTGGGGGGGGAGGAGGGAGGTGTTTAAGGGGCAAAATGAGGACCTTCCGCCTTGCGATGGCTGTAGGCACCCATTTCATTTCTTAAGAATTTTCTACCTTCATCGCTCCTCTCAATGTGGATATTTTTTTCAGAAGGGGATGTTAACAGGGGAATTGGTGCTTTGTCCTAGCACAGTGGTGGCGAACCTTTTAGAGACCAAGTGCCCAAAAACTGCCCCTGCCCCTGCCCACGCTCCACCCCCTGCCCCCCCGCCCCCATCCCCCACCCCGTCTGCCCACAGGACCACTCACCGCCTCCAGGGCCCGCCGCAGATCGTCCAGGCAGCCCAGCACCCTCTGCCCGCACCCTGCAGCATCAACTGCAAGATGGGGCGTGAGGGTAGAGTCTTGTCTACGCTGCCTGGCTGCCATGTCCTTGGCTGCGCTGCTTCATGTGGGCCACACTCAAGGGCGACTCTCCTTCAGGGGGGCTGCTGGAGAGGAGGGGGTTGTGGGGGGAGGCAAGCCTGGGGCAACGGCACGTGTGCCCACAGAGAGGGCTCCGAGTGCCGCCTCTGGCCCCTGTGCCATAGGTTCGCCGCCACTGTCCTAGCAGAACTTAAAGGACCATTTTGGCCTGTTCAGACTTAAGGCGTCCATATCTGGGTTGCAGAAATCCAAACCACCACCAGAGGGCAGAAAATCATTCAAGTCTTTGGCATCTTTTTGCTGCCATCTAGCGGTCATATTTAGTTTTGCAATCCAGATCTGCTTCTCAACCGGCAACATTACAGAAAGAGTTGAACGACCAATCAAGACTTCAGTGAGCCTCATCGTCCTCCCTGGCGGGAGTAGCAGCAGCAGCCCCAAAGCACTTGGATATAATAAGAATGGACTCAACCTAGCCCAGGGCTAGGCAACCTTGGCTCTTTTATGACTCGTGGACTTCAACTTCCAGAATTCCTGAGCCAGCCATGCTGAGGGGAAAGGGAGAGGTTTCCAAGCTGAGCCATTCTGGCTCAGGAATTCTGGGAGTTGAAGTCCACCAGTCATAAAAGAGCCAAGGTTGCCTAGCCCTGACCTAGCCATTGCAAAATGTTGCATTACTTGAAAGGGCACATATACAGGCAGACCTCGAATTATGACCACAATGGAGCCCAAAAATTCTGATGCTAAGTGAGACATTTGCTAAGTGAGTTTTGCCCCATTTTACGACTTTTCTTGCCACCGTTGTTAAGTGAATCACTGTAAAATTAAAAACACCGGCGTTAAATGAATGCGGCTTCCCCATGGGCTTTGCTTGTCAGAAGGTCACAAAAAGGGATCACGTGATTCCTCAGGACACTGCGACCGTCATAAATACGAGCCAGTCATAAATATGAATCCAAATGTAAAGCACATGACCCTGGGGAATGCTGCAGCAGTCATAAGTATGAAAAACAGTCACAAGTCACTTTTTTCAGTGCTGTTGAAACTTCAAACGGTCACTAAATGAACTGTTGTAAGTTGAGGACTACCTGTATTATGTTGCAAAAATATCTTTTAATTATCCTAGATCCTTGGGAAGAATCCCACAATCAAAAATACAAAACCCAGATAGAACTTTCTGGTAGGCAGAAATAACAAGAATGTTTCTCCTCCCTAATTCTTAGCTAATAGCCATGTTCTTGAAATTTCTAGAAGCTGATTAGGGTTCTGAACTGCTAAGATGACAGGGGGGGGGGAACACCATCTGCTACATGATTGTCTTCTGAATTTAACTGAAGTAAAAAGCTTCTCGGGGCTTCTAGCTATTGGTATTCAATAACGGCATTTATCTCTCTAGCTTCCGATAAGTGTCTCTTCTTCAAATTGCTCCAAATCTGGATCTGAAGCTACCTAGATTGGTAGCTTCTAATCTTTGTGTCCCTCCAGGTCTCAAGAAGGATTTGTGGGTCGTGTGACAAAATAATTCCTTTATTCTATCCTGAATCCGTTTATGAGCTGGTGATTGGTCTTGTCTCCTCCTAGTAATAATCAGAGTAGAGCTGGAAGGGACCTTGGAGGTCTTCTGCTCCAGCCTCCTGCTCAAGCAGGAGGCCCTATCATTTCAGACAAGTGACTACACAGTCTCTTCTTAAAAACCTCCAGTGATGAAGCACGCACAGCGTCTGAAGGCAAGCTGTTCCACTGATTAATTGCTCACACTGTCAGGAAATTTCTCCTTAGCTCCAGGTTGCTTCTCTCCTTGATTACTTTCCATCCGTTGTTTCTTGTCTTGCCTTCTGGTCCTTTGGAAAATAGGTTGACCTCTCTCTTCTTTGTGGCAGCCCCTCAAATATTGGAATACTGCTGTCATGTCCCCCTAGTCCAGTGGTTCTCAAACTTTCTAATGCCGTGACCCCATAATACAGTTCCCCATGTTGTGGTGACCCCCAAGTGGGTGTGGCCACCAATAAGAGGGAGTAGGACAGCTAGGGAAAAGGGAAAAAAATGGCGGACAGCATGGTTTGGCGACCCCCGTGAAATGGTCATTCGACCCCAAATGGGGTCCCGACCCACAGGTTGAGAACCACTGCCCTAGTCCAAGGGTAGGCAACCTTGGCTCTTTTATGACTCGTGGACTTCAACTCCCAGAATTCCTGAGCCAGCAAGGCTCAGCATGAAAACCTCTCTTTCCCCTTAGTACGGCTGGCTCAGGAATTCTGGGAGTTGAAGTCCACGAGTCATAAAAGAGCCAAGGTTGCCTACCTCTGCCCTAGTCCTTCATTTCTCTAGACTGGTCATATCCAATTCCTGCAACCGTTCTTCATATGTTTTAGTCTCCAGGCCTTAAATCGTCTTAGTTGCTCTTCTTTGCACTTTTTCCAAAGTCTCAATCTCTTTTTTGTAATGTGGTGACCAAAACTGGATGCAGTATTCCAGATGTGGCCTTACTAAGGTTTTATATTTCTGTATTTTATACTCTTGTATTTCTTCTTATTGTTCCAGTCAGTTTCTCTAGCTTGATGTTTTCCAGAAGTATAGGAATAGCAATGGCACTTAGACTTATATACCACTTCACAGTGATTTACAGCCCTCTCTGAGCAGTTCACAGTCAGTCTGTTGCCTCCACCAATCTGGGTCTCATTTTACTGACCTCAGAAGTATGGAAGGCTGAGTCAACCTTGAGCCGGTGAGAATTGAACTCCAGACTGTGAGCAGAGTTTGCCTGCAATACTGCATTCTAACCATGGTGCCACCACGGCTTTGTGTAGAACTGTATTCCCCATCATTCCTAACAGTTGCGAGGGATAATTTCTACTCCAGCCTATGCGGGGGGTGCCAAATTGCATAACCAAATACTGGATGAGTTTTCTCCAGTGTGGTGCTTTTCCATCTGCTTGATTGCAGCTCCCACAATTCCAAGCACATTATGGACGATCCTGCTGATTTTGAGAAAAAAATGAAAGAGAGAGAGAGAGAAAGAAAGAAAAACTTTGTTTCTTAAGGCAGGTAGTTCTCAATTTACAATCATCCATTTAGCAACCATTCAAATTTGCAACAGCACTGAAAAAAAAAGGACATAACAGCCAGTCTCACACTTACAACCATCCTAGCATCCTACGGTCATATGGTCAAAATTTGAGCACTTGTAACTGGCATGTATGTACAACAGTTGCAGTGTCCCAGGGTCAGGTGAGCACTATGTGTGACCTTCCCAGCTGGCTTTCAACAGGCAAATTCAACACGGGAAAGTAGATTAATTTAAGGACTGCATGCTTCAGTTAACAAGGGCAGTGATTCATTTAGCAACCCAAGGCAAAAAGGTCGTAAAATTAGTTGTGACTCATCTAGTAACTGTCTTGTTTAGCAATGGAGATTCTGATTTCCAGTCATGAACTTAAGTTGTGGGCTACTTGAATTTTGAAAGTAAATTAGTTAGAGCTCTAGTGCCGAGCAGTTTCATTAACTTTCATCTGTTTCTCACCCACAAGACCCAAGTTTAATAGCTGGCACACTCTACCCAGGTTACAGGTAGATAAAGGTGGATGGCTGACTCTCTAAATATTTCATTGAAGCTGCTCACGGTATTCAAGTAGACGCTGGCTGGAAAACAGGGAAGGGGGTCTGCAGTTTTAGTTCAGGAAAAAATTGTAGAAGTATGGCTGTCTGAATCTAGAGTAGCCAAAGAATCAGGTGGATGCTGGAAGAACCTTTTCTGGCTAAGAAAAGCTTTTGTGACCTACAGCTTACTTCATCAGATGCAGCTCTTGAGAGCTCCTGCTTTTTAATCACGTGACCCCGGGACAGTGCAACCGCCATAAACACGGATCAGTTGGCTTTCTTCGTCAGACGGTTGCAAAAGGGGATCACGTGACGCTGCAAATGTCACAAAGATGAGTCAGCGGCCAAGGGTCTGACCATGAGGATGACTCAGGGGTTGTAAGCGTGAAAAATGGTCATCAGTCGCTTTTTTCAGGGCCGTTTCAGCGGTCATTAAATGAACTGTTGTTAGTCAAGGACGATCTGTATTGCAGTGGGACCATCAATATTTATTTATTTATTTATTTATTTATTTATTTATTTATTTATTTATGAGACTTATATACCACTTTAAGTGCAAGCACTCTCTAAGCGGTGTACACCAGTAAGCAATGTATATATATTTTTTACATTGCCCCCAACAATCTGGGTCCTCATTTTACCTACCCCGGAAGGATGGAAGGCTGAGTCAACTTTGAGCCGGTGAGATTTGAACCGCTGACCTGCTGAACACCGTCCGCTAAAGTGGCCTGCAGTACTGCACTCTAACTGCTGCGCCACCTCGGCTCATATTTGCAGGGAAGGGTGACCCTTGGATTTCTCTGAGCACAGAGAATAGCTCCCCTTCCTCTCCTGGGCTGCAGCTTCTTCGTCTTTGTCCCTTGAAGGAAGCAACAGCTTGTAGAGCCCCTGCTAAGACAGGGGGAGGCCACCTTGGCTCTTTTAGGACTCGTGGACTTCAACTCCCAGAATTCCTGAGCCAGCTTGGCTCAGCTTGGAAACCTCTCCCTTTCCCCTCAGCATGGCTGGCTCAGGAATTCTGGAGTTGAAGTCCACACATCATAAAAGAGCCAAGGTTGCCTACCCCTGCCCTATATCAGGGGTTCTCAACCTTGGCAACTTTAAGACTCGTGGACTTCAACTCCCAGAATTCCTGAGCCAGCTTGGCTCAGCTTGGAAACCTCTCCCTTTCCCCTCAGCATGGCTGGCTCAGGAATTCTGGGAGTTGAAGTCCACCAGTCATAAAAGAACCAAGGTTGCCTACCCCTGACCTAGAGGAACATATGAAAGCATAATTAATGTTAATTAATGTAGACTTTATTAGTTTAGAGGAGGGGTAGGCAATCTTGGACTCGTGGATAAAAGGGCCAAGGTGGCCTACCCCTGTGCTAGGAGACAAGGAGGCATCCTGGTTCCAGGAGCAGCAGAGAGACTAGGCCAGCGGTCTCCAACCTTTGGGGCACCAGGGACCGGTTCCGTGGAGAAAGGTTTTTCCACGGACCGGAGAGTGCGTGGTTTTGTGTGCTGCCTGCATCCCACGGATGGGGCTTTGCTTGTTTGTGCGGACTTGTTGCTGGCATGCCGTGGTCTGGTACCGGTCCACGGAGCGGGGGTTGAGGACCCCTGCTCTAGGCAGACCTTTCAGCCAGAAAGAGAGAAGATTGATGGAGAGTGTCATTTCTCCTTCTCCTTCCTTCTTTTGATTGCTTGTTTTGACCTCTTCCTCCTCCAACTCCTCTTCCTCTTTCTTTTGATTGTGTGTGTGTGTGTGTGTGTGTGTGTGTGTGTGTGTGTGTGTGTCCTTAAACCCAGGTGTCTTCTAAATACCCTCCTGGATCTTTTTAAGAGAAAGGCAGCATCTCAGTATTTGAAATATTTAGAATATTTCTTAATCTGAAGGAGATGAAATATGAAGGGAATATGTAATATAAATAAATATGACAGTAGTAGACGATTGGGGGCTTCTCTTGGCATCTGTGAGTGCAGATTGTAAAGTTTTCTTCGACCTGATCCGCTTCTTTGCTTTATTTACTTGTTTGCATTAAAGGCTTCTAACTTGCCTTCCAATTAAATCCAACCCATGTAAAAACAAATCCGTGACATGACAAAGCCCTGGCATCAAGCCTCACGCTTCAAAAGACGCCGGCCACATTACAAGTATAAATTGTCTGCAAACTTGCAGCGGCAAATGGAAACGAAACAGCAATGTCGGCCCTAAACAGCCATTCGAAACAGGTAGCTTTTCAAAGCCGTTTTAAATGCCACCAGCAAAAGAAGCCCACGCAGCATGTCCCTTAGAGGGCAGGTGTTGTGTCCACCACTGGAGCCCTTCTGGGAAGGTCATCTTCCTTTTTGCCTTTTCAGCTTTACCCTTCCAAATCAGGGGTGTCCAATCTTGCAATTTTGAGAACTGTGGACTAGACTAGAGATCTACAATCTGAGGCTGCATCAACAGAGGGATAGAATCAAGATCATGTGAAGTGTTAGTACTGCTTTATAAGGTCTTAGTAAGGCCACACTTGGGATACGGCATCCGGTTTTGGTCACCACGATATAAAAAAGATGTTGAGAACTCTGGAAAGAGGGCAGAGAAGAGCAACAAAGATGATTAGGGACCCAAAGGCTGAAACTTTGGAAGAACGGTGTCAAAACAAGAACATCCGATGTTCTGTCGGAACCATGGTTCTGTCGGAAACATGACCAACGGTTGTGGGAATTGGATATGCCTAGTTTAGCGGAAAAAAGGACTAGGGGTGACATGATAGCCATGTTCCAATATATGAGGGGCTGCCACAAAGAAGAGGGGCTCAACTTATTTCCCAAAGCATCAGAAAGCAGGACAAGAAACAATGGATGGAAACTAATCAAGGGGAGAAGCAACCTAGAATTAAGGAGAAAGTTCCTAACAGTGAGGACAATTAACCAGTGGAACAGCCTTGCCACCAGAAATTGTGGGCACTCCATCACCGGAGGTTTTTAAGAAGAGACTTGACAGTCCCTTGTCTGAAATGGTATAGGTTACCCTGCTCAAGCAGGGGGCTGGACTAGAAGACCACCAAAGTCTCTTCCAGCTCTATTCTAGGTTGGCATGGAGAGTTGCCAACTTTCCTTCCTCTAAAGCAGTGGACTCCAAACATAGGCTGGCTGTGGAATTCTGGGAGTAGAAGTCCACAAGTCTTAAAGTTGCCAAGGTTGGACACCCTTATTCTAGATGGACCACCAACACCCAGGCTAAAGAGCACACGAGGGTTTTTTGGGGGGTGGAGGGGACATGTGGTCCATCAAAAAATTATAGCTAGTAATATCAGATCGTCTACCAGGGATCTCATTGGTAAGCTCATTGGTAAGCTAGAAAAAGGTGGAATATCATCACCAGATGGATCTCTAACAAGCTGGCAAACCGTACCCAATGAGTAGTTATCAATGGCACCACATCCACATCGAGAGAAGTAAGCAGTGCGGTACCACAAGGTTCCATCTTAGGCCCAGTGCTCTTCAATATCTTCATAAATGACTTTGATGAGGGAATTGAAGGGGAACTCATCAAATTCACAGATGACACCAAACTAGCAGGAGTAGCCAACACCCCAGAAGACAAACTCAAGATCCAAAAAGATCTTGACAAACTTGAGCAATGGGCCCTATCCAACAAAATGAGTTTCAGTGTGGAAAAAAGCAAAGTTTTACATTTAGACAGGAAAAATCAAAAGTACAAGTACAGATTGCATGAGACCCGGCTCAAAAACAATAACTGTGAGAGGGACCTTGGAGTCCTAGTGGACGATCACTTGATCATGAGCCAGCAGTGTGCAGCAGCAACCAAAAAAGCTAACACAATCCTGCGTTGTATAAACAGAGGGATAGAATCAAGTTCACGCAAAGTATTAGTACTGTTTTATAAAACCCTAGTAAGATCACACCTGGAATACTGCAGCCAATTTTGGTCACCATATCATAAAAAAGATGAGAGTTTGGAAAAAAAAATCAGAGAAGAGCAACTAAGATGATCAAAGGCCTGGAGACTAAAACATACGAAGAATGGCTGCGGGACTTGGGTTTGGCTAGTCTAAAGAAAAGAAGAAACGGGAGACATCATAGCAATATTCCAGTATCTGAGGGGCTGCCACAAGGCAGAGGGGGTCAACCTATTTTCCAAAGCACCAGAGGGCAGGACAAGAAACCATGGTTGGAAACTGACCAAAGAGAGAAGCAACCTGGAATTAAGGAGAAACTTCCTGACAATGAGGACAATTAACCAGTGGAACAGCTTTGCCTTCAGAAGTTGTGGGCGCTCCATCACTGGAGATTTTTAAGAAGAGGCTAGACAGCCACTTGTCTGAGATGGTGTAGATTCTCCTGCTTGAGCAGGGGGCTGGACTAGAAGACCTCCAAAGTCCCTTCCAACTCCCTTCTATTTCTAAATGGATCGGACCTTCTGCATATGATTTACCATGGAGTTACGGCTGGAGAAGATTGCAGGCTATTCACTGATGCCAGCAGAATTTTAATGAGTGGGGAAAGCAACCTTAACCGTTCCATATGTCTTTGCCTTGGCAGAAAATTTAATTTTTCTTCTGGCACATGAAGAGGAATCCCAAATTACAACAGATCTCCTCTGTCTTTAATCATTCATGAAATGTCTTTCTTCCCTTTCCTCCTGTCCCCCGGAGAACTCAGGCTGGCTGCTGAAAAAGCACAAAGTACAAAGATGTAAGGGAATTGCTGGAAAGGAACCAATTAGGATCCAGCCATCCACTCAACAGCGAGAATTAAATAACGGCACCCAAGAAATCCAAGCTCAACTCAGATGCATTAGCTGCCATTTTGGTCTTGAATGTCTTTGCCCGTCTATGGAAATACATTCCTCCTTCTCCACCTCCTCCTCTCCACAACCTCAGTTCCCTTCAAGCACTGATGATGTTACCTAGTTTGGTAATAAAACGTCTGCAAGAAAACAACGAAGCTCAGAGAGCACCAAGGACCCCTCAAAATAAATAGTGCTGGTGGGATGCTCCTGGGAGGAATGGACAAACGTTTGCAGGAGGCAGCATCAAGAGTACATACTGGACTCTCCACCAGGGTCACCCAAGACACGAAGTTCATCCCGGCCACCCAGCTAAAGAAGCAGAGACTCATATTGGCCAGTAGAGGTGCAAGAAGGTGGTGGAACTGGAGGATCACTTTAGGGACCACAGAAGGGCATCATTTCAGACTGCGTGTGAATGATAACTCCTTCTCCTCTCCAGTTTTACCAAGAAATGGCAGAGATTCCCTGCGTTCAGTCGTTCAGTCCCTAGTCATTTCATGGGTGGACTGCTGTAACGCACTCTATATGGGGCTGCCCTTGAAGAGCATTCGGAAAC
Organism: Crotalus tigris; assembly: GCF_016545835.1. Lineage (NCBI taxonomy): Eukaryota > Metazoa > Chordata > Lepidosauria > Squamata > Viperidae > Crotalus > Crotalus tigris. Next base: position 235,280 of record NW_024100475.1, read on the forward strand.
TACAGCTAGTACAGAGTGTGACAGCATGGGTAGTTTTGGGGGCCCCAAGAATGGCCCCTGTGATGCCACTGCTCCGCAAGCTGCATGGGTTGCCAGTCTGTTTCAGGGTGCAATTCAAGGTGATGGGGAACACCTTTAAAGCCCTTCCTGGTCCAGGTTACTTGAGGGACCGTCTCACCCCACTGGGATTGGCCCCGTCCCACCCGTGCCGGCAGAGGAGGCCTGCTGCGGGTCCCATCGGCCCAATTTTTCCAGCCAGCGGGGTCCAGGAGGGGGGTCTTCTCTGCTGTGGCTCCTGCCCCATCTGGAACATCTTGCCCCTCCCCATGTGAGATGGGCCCTAACCCTCTTATCTTTTCTCAAGAGCCTAAAGACGTGGCTCGGCCAGTCGGCTTGGGACCCCAATGGGGGATCAGCGCAATGGAGGGGGTTGGTTGAGTAGTAATAGATCCCACCTCCCTCCCACACTCCTGCCCCCCTGCCCCCCCATGTGTCTGGTTTTAATGTCTGATTTTTAACTTCTTATGTTTTAGCTGCATGTGTCCTGCCCAGAGTTACCCTGTAGTAAGATGGACGGCCAATTATTTTTATAAATAAAAAATTCAAATCAAATCAAATCACATGGACAGACCTCTTTGGAGAAGTCTATCAGGCTGGGGAAAGAGTAAGGAAAGAGGAGGATGGCAGGCGGAGAGATGGATGGGCTTAATTAAGCAGCGATGGAAGCACTGTTAAAAGGAAGGGAACCTCCTGGAGAAAACCAGTCCCCGCGGTTGCAGATTTGGTGGCCTGTAACCAATCAATTAATCATTAATTAATCATGATAATTGATGTTATGATTTGATATTAATATGATATATAATACATTGAGAAGTATATTTCTCTGAAAGGCCACTTTGCCAAGGTCAAAAGCTACTCTTAAGGAAAAGACTATCCAAGGTCTGAATGAAAAAAGGCTAATTTGGTGTAGTAGCCAGGTGCTAGATTTTAGAAACCGGGAGACTCTGAGTTCTAGTCCTCCCTTAGGCTTGAAAGGATTCCCTGGATTTGGGAAATATTGGATCAGTGTCTCTCTCAGTCTAACTGACCCCATAGGGTTGTTCTGAAGAAAACAGGAGACAGGAGTCGTATAAAATAAAGGCAGGATGCAAATCCAATTATAGTAAAACTGGACAGTTGAAAAATGTTTCATTTGTGGCTAATTCCCTTGACCTCCTAATCTAGCCTACAAGATTGGAGGAATTACAGCCCATCCAAGAACTAACCAGGTTTGCAATCCTTAGCCAGGATGCCCAGATCAAGTCATCCAGCAGTTGCTGCTACCTGATAAGGTGAATGACGTTTGCACAAGCTATTCCCTTGTTTTCTTTTCCAGTGTTTCGATCTGTTTTACTGTTATGTATCTTCTTAATGGTTAGCATTGATCTGAATTCTTTTCTCCTTTTTTTTTTTGCCTACCACGTTATGCTTTTAACTAAATGTCAGGCCTGGGAATGTTTTATTTCAAGGGAAGCTGCAAAGGCTTGGGCAAAAGGAGAGAATCCCAACCTGTGATAGCTTGGAAAGAGCTCTCTGTAGCTATTCACTTCTTTGCAGTCCAGATAAGGATTTATCATTCTATATTCAGCATATATCCGCCCTGACCTTCTTTCACGCTAGAACTTAAAGAGAGAGAGAGAGAGACGTGCAGTCTCTCGTCACTAAATGAGGTTTAGCAGGGACCCTGCATATGCAAGGGGGAGCCCTCAGGTTGGACCCTAAACTCAAGTCTTACTGAATTCAGATAGAAGTTTAACTAAGTCCAACTAAAAGCAGAGACATCACCCTGCCAACAAAAGTGTGTATAGTCAAGGCCCTGGTTTTCCCAGTTGCAATGTATGGCTGTGAAAGTTGGACCCTAAGAAAGGCTGAGCGCCAAAGAATGGAGGCCTTTGAACTCTGGTGCTGGAGAAGACTCCTGCGAGTCCCCTGGACTGCAAGGCGATCAAACCGGTCAGTCCTGGAGATCAACCGCGACTGCTCTTTAGAAGGCCAGATCCTGAAGTTGAAACTCAAATACTTTGGCCACCTAATGAGAAGGAAGGACTCCCTGGAGAAGATCCTGATGCTGGGAAAGATTGAGGGCAATAGAAGAAGGGGATGACAGAGAATGAGGTGGCTGGAGGCATGAGCTTCAATGGACTCCAGAAGACATTCAGAGATTGAATTCAAAGGAGTTTGTCTAGAACATAGAATATTAGAGTTGAAAGGGACCTTAGAGGTCTTCTAGTCCAACCCCCTGCTCGAGCAGGAGACCTGCCTAGACCATTCCAGACAAATGGCTGTCCAGTCTCTTCTTAAAAGCCTCCAGTGATGGAGCACCCACAACTTCTGAAGGCAAGCCATTCCACTGGTTAATGCTTTAACCATTTGGAAGTTTCTCTTTAGTTCAAGGGTTGCTTCACTTGGTTAGTTTCCAGCCATTGTTTCTTGTCTTACCTTCTGGTGCTTTGGAAAATAGCTTGACACCCCCCCCCCTTCATCTTATAGGAGCCCCTCAAATATTGGAAGACTGCTATCATATTTCCCCTCTTCACTAGACTAGCCATACGCAGTTCCTGCAACCGTTCTTCATGTTTTAACCTCCAGCCCCCTAATCATCTTCGTTGCTCTTCTCTGCACTCTTTCCAGAGTTTCCAGAGTTGTGATCTAAGTAAGTCTCGAATTCCATGACTTCAGGAACGCTTTAGGTTCATTTCATTGCTGGGGCCTGAGAAAGGGCTGTCTGTCACACTTGTAGGAAACAGAATCATGGGTGAGAACATCACTAAGTTTAGGTTGAGGTAATCTTTGTTTATACACAGGGTTATTTGTGTAAACAGAGATGGAGTAGGAGGGCCACCATGTTTTGCTCGCATAGTAGCCACCACTTTGTTTACTGTATTGTTACTCTCCTAAATCCACAGGCAAGCAAGGGCCACATCAGCCTACCACCTCCTGATCCCTGTGCTTGGAAACCCTTAATCCACTCCCTTCTAGCCTTGAAAATGCTGCCTGGTTGGGTAAATGAAAAATCTGCAAGAAAACAACCAAGCTCAGAGAACACCAAGGACCCCACAGTCCTCCTCCTCTCCTTCTCCTTCTCTTCCACTCTGCAAATCCCACTCTCTTTAGCACTGATGATGTTATCTAGTTGGGTAATGAAATGTCTACAACAAAACTACCAACCTCAAAGAGCACCGCGGACTCCACACAGTCTTTAATCTGCAAGCGAGAATCTTATTTTTTATTTCAAAATTTTATTTATAATACAATTAAAAAAAACATTGGATATAACGTGACATTCCAGTATTTACATTCTTATCAAATTATTCCACATTTTACAATCGATTCTTCATCTCTGAATATGCATCTAAATTTTATATACAATACTTATTCTAAAATTACATATATTTCTATCTTAATGCTAGCCTATAATCCCAACCGTCCTCCTCAAATCCCTCCGGCAGTAAAATTTATCCCAGGTTTCGAAATAAACTGATCTACATTTGTCTTTCAATACCATTGTGAGCCTATCCATTTCCGCACATGATAATATTTTATATAGTGTCTCTTCCTCTGTGGGAATTTCTTTGCTCTTCCATTTTTGCGCGAATGCTAGCCTAGCTACAGTCAGGATGTGTAACAGCTAATAGATTGTTCCCTTATTGCAGTGGTTCTCAACCTGTGGGTCGGGACCCCATTTGGGGTCGAACGACCATTTCACGGAGGTCGCCAAATAACGCAGTCCGCCATTTTTTTCCCCTTTTCCTTAGCTGTGCTACTCCCTTTTATTCTGTTGGCTTTTGAAAGCCAATAGAATAGACTCTCTTGAATAGAGTCTAATTCTATTGGCTTTCAAAAGCCAATAGGAATTGTCCAGGCTGTCTCCGTCCTGCTGAGCCCGCCAAAAGTCCCATTCTGCAAACGGTGCTGCACCAGTTGAGTAGTCCTTGACTTACGACCTGTTGAGTAGTCCTTGACTTACGACCGGTTGGGGGTCACAGCATTAAAAAGGTTGAGAACCACTGCCTTATTGTATTTCTCTGTAGTTATTCCCAAGAAGGAAAAGTTCAGGTTTTAACTCTAAGTCCAACATTAATATATCTTTCAGCCATCTTCGTATCTTATTCCAATACTCACAAGCCTTTGGGCATTCCCACCACATACGATAATATGATCCTATTGCTGTTTTACATTTCCAGCATAAAGATGAAATATTTGGACCCATTTTGGCTAACCTTGAGGGTGGGAAGGGCCATCTATAAAACATCTTATAGAGGTTTTCCTTGTACGAGGTAGCTAGAGTGAGTTTCCTATTTCTTTCCCACAGTTCTTGCCAAATATGCAGATCGATACTGAAACCAAAATCCCTACTCCAAATTAGCATAGTTTCCTCTGCAAGCAAGAATCTTATGAAATCAATTTAGATCTTCTTTCTGTCGTGCCCTATGCCATCAGCCTCCGTTGCAGGCTCTCTTTTATTACCAGCAGCCTCTTTGGTCTAGTTAAGCGATGGCAGAGACCTCCCAGGGTCTGGTTCTCCCCTCCCCCTTCTCAAATTTGCTGGTTCCTCATCTATTCATGCCGATGAAACCCTTCAGAAGAAGGATTCGGAACGATTAGCCTTCTACACCCACGCACGTTCATGAGGAACAGCATAGTGCTAATTAGGAGGAGGAGGATGCTAGAGCAAATAATACACAAAATGATGCATTGCAGCCTTCTCCAAATCTAATGTTGCTGTTTTTAGGATATTGGATGCTAGCCCTCATCATAGCCATCATTGGTCCATGTTGGTTATGAATCATCTGAGTCATATGCAGTCCAGTGGAGGTGAAGGACATTACTTTGGTCTAGGACAGGGGTGGGGAACCTTGGTCCTTTTATGACTTGTGGACTACAACTCCCAGAATTCCTGAGCCAGCATGGGGGAACTATGCCCCCCTTGATGACTACTAGACTTCAACTCCCAGAATTCCTGAGCCAGCATGGGGGAACTATGGCTCAGGAATTTTGGGAGTTGAAGTTCACAAGTCATAAAAGAGCCAAGGTTCCTCATCCCTGGTCTAGGATATGGAAAAGCTGATCTGGCATTTGGAAAAGAGCAATTCAGGTAGTCCTCAACTTACAACAATGCACTTACTGACCGTTCAAAGTTACAACGGCACTGAAAAAAGTGTCTTGCGACCACAGTGGATCCCCAAATATCTGTGGTTAAGTGAGACATTTGTTAAGTGAGTTTTGCCCCGTTTTACGACCTTTCTTGCCATAGCTGTTAACTGAATCACTGCAGTTGTTACGTTAAAACCTGGTTGTTAAGTGAATCCGGCTTTCTCATGGATTTTGCCTGTCAGAAGGTCACCAAAGGGGATCACGTGACCCCGGGGGACACTCCGACCGCCATAAATATGAGCCAGTTGCCAGGTGTTTGAATTTTGATCACATGACCCTGGGGATGCTGCAACGGTCGTAAGTGTGAAAAACGATCATAAGTCACTTATTCGGTGCCGCTGTAACTTTGAATGGTCACTAAATGAACGATTAAAAGTCAAGGACCACCTGTATTATTTTTGACTTACCTTAGAATTGCTCAACAAGTTTCAGCGGAGAGTTGGTGTCGCTGCTAATGGGAAGAGTTTCTTTAGCCCAAGAAGTAAAGTGGTAAGAGTAAAATTGTGTCAGTCAATGGCCCCATAAGATTTGAAGGCATAAACACAGTGCATTTTCCTATTCGTAAGCAGTTTTCTGAGAAAACAAACTCATAATACCATTACCTGAAGCTAAGGAATTAAACTGAATGGAGATTCCCAGGACAGAGAATGGAAAATAATATTCCACCTAAGACTGAGCTACCTGAAGCTACCTATGGCGGGGAGAATTGGGGGGAGCATAGGATGGCACATGGATGATGTCATCATTACATAAATGTAAACTAATCTGGTCTAGTAGTTAAAGTACCAGGATAAAAACCAGGAGACTGGGAGTTCTAGTCCCACCCTAGGCGTGAAGGAGGGTTGGGTGACTTTGGGCCAATCACCAGGAGACTGGAAGTTCTAGTCCCGCCCTAGGCATGAAAGAGGGTTGGGTGATTTTGGGCCAATCACCAGGAGACTGGGAGTTCTAGTCCCACCCTAGGCGTGAAGGAGGGTTGGGTGACTTTGGGCCAATCACTAGGAGACTGGGAGTTCTAGTCCCGCCCTAGGCATGAAAGAGAGTTGGGTGACTTTGGGCCAATCACCAGGAGACTGGGAGTTCTAGTCCCGCCCTAGGCGTGAAAGAAGGTTGGGTGATTTTGGGCCAATCACCAGGAGACTGGGAGTTCTAGTCCCGCCCTAGGCATGAAAGAAGGTTGGGTGATTTTGGGCCAATCACCAGGAGACTGGGAGTTCTAGTCCCACCCTAGGCGTGAAAGAAGGTTGGGTGATTTTGGGCCAATCACCAGGAGACTGGGAGTTCTAGTCCCACCTTAGGCATGAAAGAGAGTTGGGTGACTTTGGGCCAATCACCAGGAGACTGGGAGTTCTAGTCCCGCCCTAGGCGTGAAAGAAGGTTGGGTGATTTTGGGCCAATCACCAGGAGACTGGGAGTTCTAGTCCCGCCCTAGGCGTGAAAGAAGGTTGGGTGATTTTGGGCCAATCACCAGGAGACTGGGAGTTCTAGTCCCGCCTTAGGCATGAAAGGGGTTGGGTGGATTTTGGGCCAATCACTCTCACTCAGCCCAGCCCATCTCACAGGGTTGTCGTTGTGGAGAAAATAGGAAAATGAAGGAGTATTAGGTATGTTCACCATCTTGATAGTTATTTATAAATGTAATGAAGGCGGATATAAATAAATAAATAAATAAATAAATAAATAAATAAATAAATAAATAAATAAATAAAAGCCGTCACTTCCCAATGGAAGTGGGTAAAAATGCCATTTCTGTGATGTCACAATGGGCTTGTCACTTTAGCATCATCCTAGCTCGTTGCAGATGCTGTTGTCAAACTCTCCCCCATCTGCAATCCTCTGTAAATTTAGATCAGCTAGCACACACCATGTAGAAACACACAAGGGAAGCGAGAGTGAGTGAGCTAGTCCATCATTGATGATACACAACTTGGTGCCATCCGAGGGATTATCAGCAGCTAACAGAAACTGAATGCTGCAAATTCTTGGATGCTCCCAGATTCTCAGCTGCTTGGTTTGTGTAGATGAAAAGCCGTTCCCATTTCTATCTGGGCTTCTACCAATTTAAACAATTCTCTACACAACTAAAAATAAAATACTGCGCCTGTGTTTCCCTGGGATGCATCCCTGAGTTTCTTGTCTGCCTTTCATAGCCTGTCATAGGACTGAAGACAAGGTATGAACGATGGAATCGGCCCAGCAAGTTTGATCATTGGGGTTGCAGCTTCCAGGGATTCAGTAATACAGGCGGTCCTCATTTAATGAAGCAAGATCAAGTATTAGTACCGCTTTAAAAAGCCCTAGTAAGACCACACCTGGAATACTGCAGCCAGTTTTAGTCACCATATCACAAAAAAGATGTTGAGAGTTTGGAAAAAAATTCAGAGAAGAGTGACTAAGATGATCAAAGGTCTGGAGACTAAAACATACAAAGAACAGTTGCAGGATTTGGATCTGGCTAGTCTAAAGTAAAAAAGAAGAAATAGGGGAGACATGATAGCAGTGTTCCAGAATCTGAGGGGCTGCTACAAGTAAGAGAGGGTCACATTCACCAAAGCACCAGAGGGCAAGACAAGGAACAATGGTTGGAAACTGACCAAAGAGAGAAGCAACCTGGAATTAAGGAGAAACTTCCTAACAGTGAGAGCAATTAACCAGTGGAACAGCTTGCCACCAGAAATCGTGGGTGCTCCATCACTGGAGATTTTTAAGAGGGGCTAGACAGTCACTTGTCTGAGATGATATAGGTTCTTCTGCTTGAGCAGGAGGCTGGACTAGAAGACCTCCAAGGTCCCTTCCAGCTCTATTCTATTCTATTCTATTCTATTCTATTCTATTCTATTCTATTCTATTCTATTCTATTCCAGTCCACTCACTCCACTCCACTCCATCCCATCCCATCCCATCCCATCCCATCCTATCCTATCCTATCCTATCCTATCCTATTCTTATTCTTTCCTATTCCATTCCACTCCACTCACTCCACTCCACTCCACTCCACTCCACTCCACTCCACTCCACTCTATTCTATTCTATTCTATTCTATTCTATTCTATTCTATTCTATTCTATTCTATTCTATATTAATTGGAGGACCAGCACCAAATCTATTTCTATTTCTAATGATTATTCCTTCAGTGAGCATTCAAAGTTCGACTCTGCCGAACAAGGAGACTTACGAGCAATCCTTGTAGTTGTGGTCGTTGCTGTGTCATTGTGGTGATTGGCTGATGATGCCGACACTCATCAACTGGGTCACAATTACGATATTGCAATACATCCTATGGTCACATAATCGCCATTTACAACCTTTCCTGCTGGCTTCCCACAAGCAAAATCAGTGTCAGTATGGTCTCTTTAATGCTAGTCTGGGGTAAATACAGAACTTTGGAAAATGTGAAGAGAATTTCCAAGCCTTGTTTGCAGTAGAGGTAGTCCTCAATTTATAACAGTTTGTTTGGTGACTGTTTAAAGGTACAAAGGCACTGAAAAAGTTAACAACCGTTTTTTCATGCTTAACAACCAATGCAGCATCCCCATGGTCATATGATCAAAATTCGGAGGCTTGGCAGCTGACTTATATATATGACGGTTGCAGTGATCACATGACCACTTTTTTGTGAGTTATGTGGTCACCTTTTTGTAATCTTCTGACGAGCAAAGTCACTGGGGAAGCCAAATTCATTTCACACAATCATATTTCTAACAACTGCATTGATCGACTTAACAACTGTGACAAGAAAGGTTATAAAATGGGGTAAAACTCACTTAATAGCTGTCTTACTTAGCGACAGAAATTTGGGACTCGGTTGTAGACTCAAGACTACCTGTATGTTCATTAAAGGCAGAGCCTGTTCAGATGATGTGAAACCTTTTCTTCCAGGTCTTTGACCACTTGGACAAGTTCTCATTTCAAGATAAGCTATTCACAGGCCTCCCAGCTATCTCTTGGATATTTATATCTCATTTCCTCTCCATTCTTTTTTCTGGCTTCCTTGCAATCTCTCACAGGAAGATATTTTTTTTATTAAAACACATCTGTTAACCTATTAGCAGCTAGACTAGACCAGCAAATCAGATTTACGAACACCAGCTGTCTGTCAGAAGACATTTCACTCTTTCCTCTCACAACACAATGAACAAACTCCACCACAGTTTCAACTGGGAAACTGTGAGCTGCCTAAACCAAGTCAAATCCCAAAAACAAGATCAAATTCCTGGAAGCTTCTCATTTAGACAAACCGTTCATCAGTAGACACATAGGGATAAACTGCATTTGCGCAGCATTCAAAAGAGAGAATAATAAAACCTAGGAAGGAAACAAAAAGAACAGAACACATCCCCTCCAGCTGCCAGATAAGCAAGGATTGACACCAGACAAATAGTGAAGCAGAAAACAATAGCCTAATCAAGGACCTACCAAAGAGGGAGCCACACCCACACCAAAACTGGCAGGGCAAAGTACTGTACATAATCAGGGAGCAAACCCAACATCTGCTAGCACTGATGTTTTAGGATGATGCATCATAAAATATCTGCAAGCAACGTCAAGCTCAGAGAACACTAAAAATGTACATTTTTGCAACCTTTTGCAAACTCTAAAGGGCACTTGACATAGTGTCATGCCCATATGCTTTTTTTCCTCTGTTTCTATTGCAAAATATGAATATGACAGTGCTGTGAAGCACTGGGGAAATCGGGATTCAGGCAGTTCAAATGAGTATAAAGGTTTATTGCAAGCTTAAGCTCTCTATAAGAATCTGACCAACTAGCGGTCAAGGGAAATGAGTGGGAGGTAAGAAAGGCATTCAAAGTGGACTGGAGTTAGATCTCCTGCAGCAGGGGTAGGCAACCTTGGCTCTTTTATGACTCGTGGACTTCAACTCCCAGAATTCCTGAGCCAGCATGGCTGGAGAGGAGATCAAGCAGGCTGGCCATAAGCCGATCTACAACTGCTGTGGTAGCCACCTATGCTGGCAGCAGCAAACAGGCAAGAAATGCAGCGGGGGAGGGGTCACTCTCCAAGAGGAATGAAAAAAGGCAGCAATGGCTGGAGGTGAGGCACGGAGGAGGGAAGGAGATGGAGAGTGGAAGGATTCTTATGTGCTTTTGTGACTTTGAAGTTCTGGGATTTGTGCAACGAGGGCTTTGTGTTCTTAAGGAGTGTTTGGCAATTTCTATTTGGCTGATGGCTGATGTCTGGTGTTAGCTTCTATTGCTCTGCTGTTGTTAGCTGTAAGTTTTGCTGCAAGGGATTTTGAAGTATTTTTCTCCTGAATGGATTTTGCCTGTAGCATTCCTTTACTTATGAATGGAGCCATTTGGGGAGGTTGCCTTAGCCAGCAGCCAGTACTTACATTTTTTTTCTTCCTTAAGTGCCGGCTGCACTCCTTACTTTCCTTTCTAGCCAGTAGCTAATTCTTAAAGGGGAATGTGCCTTTTTAAGCTAGTTCACTCAGCAGCTCTCTGGAGGCCTTTCCTTGTTTGATCAATACATGGAAGAGGGAAAATATGGGGGGGGGGGTTTCAAATTCTTCCTTCAGAAGGAGATGGGAATGAGAAAAAGGGAGGCAGGGAAGGGAGGGAGGAAAGGAAGTCCCGCCTTAGCACTTGGCCACCAGCAGCCCTGCCATTGTCTTTGCTGGTCAAAAGGTTGCAGAAGGGGATCACATGACCCTGGAACACTGTGACCATTAAAAATATGAATTAGTTGCCAAGCATCCAAATGTAAATCACATGACCCTGGGCATGCTGCAATGGTCATAAGTGTGAAAAATGGTCATAAGTCATTTCAGTGCAATTGCAACTTTGAACAGGGTTTTTTTTTTTTTTTTTGGTCATCAAGTTTCTGACACCTTGCTAGGTGGTACTCGAATATTGCCATATCCTAAAAGTGGTACAATCGGTAAAAAGGTTGAAAAGCCCTGTGCTATGGAACCTGATTTTTTCATGTAAGGTCATTGCCTGACCTGCAAATCCTTACTTATTTTCCTACCTTTTGAGACCTGTTTGCTCATGCTGCTTTCTACGATCTCTGGGCCTAAAGAGTTAAATCTGTTTTAGTACAGATGTGACTCTTCTCTCCATCTCTAACCTTCTTCCTCCCTCTCCTGCCTTCCTTTAATGCATTAGCCAGAATGCTGTGTAGGACAGTTGCTAATAGAAAAATCATTGGATAATTCTCTTCTTGCATCCTTGTTTATGCTCTGCAGTGGGAGTGATGTGAATTCATTGATGCTGACCCCACGTTACCTTCCCTGGATCTTCCTCTCTTCATCCAAATGCCTGCATTTAATGTAGCAGCTTCAGGTGTTGATTAATCAGCCATTCCATAATGTGCAATTTCCAATGCAGACTTGCTAAAGAGACCTTCAGAATAAACCCAATGATGAACTGCTGTCTGAGGAGGAAACCCTTCAGGCCTCTGCTGCTAAGGGTCCAGGTGTGAAGATTTCCTAGGAAACTATTAAATTTAGATGTTTGCCAGCAGACAGCCATGGATTAGCATCCTACTGGATTGACGTTTGCATTGAGAAGGTTCTTCAAAATATTTTGGTGAAGGTTATTAGCTCAACACAGTCAGGCCAAACTCTTCTCAATAACTATAGTTTTTCAGAATCAATCCCTAGATATACCCCTCCCTTGAATTCTCTCCCATGGCATGAAGTAAAGTAACTTGAGCAAGGAGTAAGACCAAATTATGGAGGCAAGAACTCTTAGATATGATCTACCTTCAAAAGCTGCCTCCCTTATGAAGAGTAGTTGTAGGAGACAGGAAACTCCTGACCTGTGGGCTTCACTACATACAGGAGGTGATCATTGGAGGTTTTCGAGAAGACAGCCAGTCCGAAATAGTATAGAGCAGTGGTGGCGAACCTATGGCACACGTACCAGAAGCGGCACTCAGAGCCCTCTCTGTGGGCATGCATGCCATCACCCCAGCTCTACCTCCCCCTATGGCCCCCTCTTCACCAGCAGCCCCCCTGGAGGAGAGTCACCACTGAGCACGGTCCCCACAGAGTAGCGCAGCCAAAGACATGGCAGCCAGGCAGCGGGGACAAGACTCCGCCCTCGCGCCCCGTTGCACACAGATGATGCTGCGGGGCACTGGTGGAGGGTGTGGCTGCCATGGCACTGCTGAGCCGCCTGGGCGATCTCCTGCGGTGGGCCGTGGAGGTGGTGGGTCGCCTTGCAGAGGCGGAGTGGGTGGGGCGCAGAGCGGAGCGGGGCAGGCAGGAAGGCAGGAGCGGTTTTTGGGCACTCAGTCTCTAAAAGGTTCGTCATCACTGGTATAGAGTCTCCTGCTTGAGCAAAAGGTTGGGCTAGAAGACCTCCAAAGTCCCTTCCAAGCTTTCTGGCTACAGTTAAATGAATCACTGCAGTTGTTAAGTTAGTAACACGGTTGTTAAGTGAATCTGCCTTCCCCATTGGCTTCGCTCGTCAGAAGGTTGCAAAAGGTGATCACATGATCCCAGGCAGTGGTGGGATTCAAATGTGTGAACAACCCGTTCTCTGTGTGGATGCTGTTTCCGGAAGTCCATTCTAGGCCTGGGCAACAAAAAATTAGCTACCGGTTCTGCCGAACTGGTGTGGACCGGCTGAATCCCACCACTGATCTCAGGACACTACATTTGTCATAAACTAAGCATTCCGGTTGCCAAGCATCTAAATTTTGTCACATGATCATGGGGATGTTGCAAAAGTCGTAACTGTGAAAAATGGTCATAGGTCAGTGGTTTGGAGTCTCTTCAAGCCCACTAGAGACCTAACTCCACCCCCCCCCCTCAATTCTGTGAACTCTTATCTAGCGCCAATGTGCCTTGACCATTAGTAAATCAGATTCTTGGGTATTTGTTGTTATTAGTTGCAAAGTCATGTCCAACCCATCGCGACCCCATGGACAATGTTCCTCCAGGTCTTCCTGTCCTCTACCATCTTCTGGAGTCCATTGAAGCTTACGCCTCCTGCTTCAGGGACTCCATCCAGCCCCCTCATTCTCTGTCGTCCCCTTCTTCTCTTGCCCTCCATCTTTCCCAGCATCAGACTCCACTCAGCCCTTCCGGTACTCCAGCTTTCATTGTTGTTGTTGTTAGTTGCGAAGTCATGTCCAACCCATCGCGACTCCATGGACAATGTTCCTCCAGGTCTTCCTGTCCTCTACCATCTTCTGGAGTCCATTGAAGCTTACGCCTCCTGCTTCAGGGACTCCATCCAGCCCCCTCATTCTCTGTCGTCCCCTTCTTCTCTTGCCCTCCATCTTTCCCAGCATCAGGCTCTTCTCCAGTGAGTCCTTCCTTCCTTCTCATTAGGTGGCCAAAGTACTTGAGTTTCAGCTTCAGGATCTGATGGGCCAAACTTCAGGCCTTCAGCAACTGGGCTGCATTCACGGCCATTTGCAGTGTGTCCCATGGTCACATGATTGTGTTTTATGACAATTTTGCCAAAACCCAGCATTTATTTCCCGTTTACAGTGAAACTGGCCCATAGCAAACAAACCATGGATTTGCTTAACAACTGCAGCATTTACTTAATGACTGTGGTGATCCCTTTACAATCGCGGTGTTCACTTAAAACTCGTAAAATTGAGTTGGTCACATGATTAACCTGTTTTATGACCGTCACAACTTAAAACCATAATGGGCCATCTCCATTACAAATATACATGTTCCAGGGTATTGTTGCAGGATCCAATCTGGCTCGGCCACCAGAACTAGAAGCTTAGTCTTCTGAGTTTCCAGACTCGTGCTGGGCCCATCCTCAGGGAACGTCTCTCTTACCAGTCTCCATTACGTCACAACTCGAGGACTGCCTGTACGTGTGTCTCCAGACTTGGTTTCACTTTTGACATGCCGATACTTTGCAACTAATAAACATGTTCTTTGAGGCATTTGCAAGCCTTGGAGTTCTGCTTTATTTGTCTCTGTCTGTCGGAACCACGACATTAAACCAAGTCTGGAGACACACGTAACAATTCCCCAATACAAAGTTAAAAAATCCCTCCCCGAAAACTGTGCAAGCAACTACGTTCCCCAATACACCTTCTTGGCGGGCTTTTTACGCAACACCCAGCCTGCAGTCTCAGGAGCAGCCGATGACCTTGGTTCCCACGGGACAAAAGATTATTTAGACTAGAGAAGCACCTGGGCAGCCCCCCTCCCTCCACTTTGTGTGGCAACCGAAAATGAGTAGGAAAAATGGCTGCAGCCATGCTCATTTGTAGAGTTGACAACTGGTTAACACTGAAACCAGAAGTTCTGCTGTTTTATGCTGGGATCAGGGTATCCTTTACGCTGGTGGGCTTCTGTAACATCCCAAGGAAAGAGCACACGCATCAGCTGTGAGGTCTCCAAAGCTTCAAAGAAGACCAGGATCATTTTGCTCTCCTTTCTATGCTTCGCTATTGGCAGAACTAAATAGCTCTGATTTTCAGCGTGCCTAATGCAGATTTCTGGAAAAGGTTGCAAAGACAAGCATTTCAATGAGGCACAGCTGGGTAGCCCGGCATTCAACTCCATCAGTCACTCCCAAGAAGCTGGTTTCCTTCTCCAGCTGCTTAATGAATAGATGTGGGAAGAAGGAAATGGTCTTTCCATGTTGTCATGAAATCTCTTGGGTCAAAATTCTCGGGGTCTTTCTGCAGAGTTCCGTTGGGACAGGATGGAGCTCAGAATTCATTTTGTTGGTCGTTTCTGGTGCGTCCAGTTCTTTTCTTCTTTTTGGACTGCAAGTTGACCCCGTGAGGGCAGAAAAAGGCATTTGCTTGCCTGTCCGTTGGCAGCTGTTTCAGCTCTTTTCAGCTGTTCCTTTCAAGTGGGCTGTTAAATGCAGCCTCTCCCAAACTTCCCGTCCCTCTGGGGCCTGGTAGCCCATCTGTGGAATTCAGAAGACCGTCAGTTGGTAGGACACCAGAAGAGCCGTGAGAAGGGATCTAGAAGAGTTTCCTTCCAAAACAAATCAATAGAGGAGAATATTTGTAGCTTAGGGTTGAAATGAAGGGTCCTCTTTGAGCTTGGCTGTTTTCTTGCAGACATTATATTACCCAAACTAGGTAACATCATCAGTGCTATTGTGCTAACAGTCAGTGCTGATGATGTTACCTAATTTGGGTAATGCAACGTCTGCAACAAAACAACCAAATTTGGAGAGCACCAAGGACCCTACGGTCCTCCTTCTCCTTCTTCTTCTCCTCCTTCTCCTCCACAAACCCCACGTCGTTCTAGCACTGATAATGTTATCTAGTTTGGATAATGAAACTTCTGCAACAAAACAACCAAATTCAGAGAGCACCAAGGACCCTACAGTCCTCCTTCTCCTTCTTCTCCTCCTCCTCCTTCTCCTTCACTAACCCCATGTCCTTCTAGCACTGATGATGTTACCTAGTTTGGGTAATGAAACTTCTGCAACAAAACAACCAAATTCGGAGAGCACCAAGGACTGCTCACATTGGAAATCTTTCCTCCCCAATCAACATAATCAGAAGATCCACGAAAGATCAGCATTTGCGATAGTGGCGAATATCCATAGCTCGGGTGTAGGATGATGACGAAGGTTTGTTGGTTTCCGAACTTTTTGTTACAAGGCTTGGTAACATCTTCAGCAGAGTTTAGGGCAGGTGTAGGCAACCCAAAACACTCAAAGAACCACTTGGACCTGTTTCCCACTGAAGATAACACTGCATTTTACACACACACACACACACACACACACACACACACACACACACACACAGATAGACACACACACACACACACACACACACACACACACATATATATATATATATATATATATATATATATATATATATAAGCACGAAGCTGAAAGCACCAGCCTGAAGATGACGAATGAGACTTCGTCGAAACGTCGCCAAGACACTTCCAATTTTACGTGGGAGAAAACCCGAATAACCAAAGACATATATATGTATATGTGTGTGTGTGTGTGTGTATGTTTTCTGAGGTTTTTGCGGGTGTTTGTATGTAGGATGTAGGTCTTTGGTTATTCGGGTTTTCTCCCGTGTCAAATTGGAAGTGTCTTGGCGACGTTTCGACGAAGTCTCATTCGTCATCTTCAGGCTGGTGTTTTCAGCTTTGTGCCGAAAGAAGAAACGTCCCGAGGAACACAGGAAGAAGAATCAACTCAATAGTGCAGAGGACCCTTTAACTTTGAGAAACACACGTTGCCTATATGACTCAGGAACTAAAGGGAGGGGGGAAGTGGGTGGTTGTGTGGATGTAAGTAAGAGCTACAAGAAAGAATCACTGAAGGCTGTAAGTGAAGTAAGGATTAGTCGGCTTGGACCTGTTACAAGGTCCATGCGTAGAGTTTAGGTGTGGCTATGCTTATAAGCAGGTTTCCTCACTAGCTAGCTTGTATCCTGACGATGATGGCAGGTGCTAGCCATCGAAAGCTTGATTTTATTTATTAAAACCTTGGTGTTTTATTTCCTGGTGATCGCTCCCTTTTTTACTGAATATATATATATATTTCTGAGGTTTTCGCTGGTGTTTGTATGTAGGTCTTTGGTTATTTGGGTTTTCTCCCGCGTCAAATTGGAAGTGTCTTGGCGATGTTTCAATGAAGTCCCATTCGTCATCTTCAGCCTGGTGTTTTCAGCTTCGTGTTTTGAGGAGCAAATTTGAATGTATGTCCTTGTTCGTTGCAAAGTGAAGCTACCAATAAGTTTGGTTCTCCTTGTCTGACCATTCATGTTCTTGCAATCTGGTGGAAAGGTTCTTCTCCAAATATCTAGGGATTCACAGTTGCCAGAATTTAACAGAATTGGCAACACAGAGGCGGCAGCTTTCATCCCAATCCCCAGGGCCCATTTTTGCCAAACTCAGAGTCCATAGTACCCACAAAACACTGAAGGCAAAATGGTGCTGTTGAACATGCAGGCTTCCTCCCCAATTCCTGTCCACTGACTGGAACCATAAAATAAATGTACTGAGTGTGTGGGAGGCTCTGTCTATTTATTAACAGCCAAGTATCACTTCATAGACAGACCGGGCAGAGTTTTCAGCTCTTTGTGCAGCCGAGGCTAGAAAAAAATAATTTTAAAAAAGGAACGTGCATTTACATTTTAAAATTTAAATGAATTAAATTCAAAAACTAATCCCTGATGTCATGATGTCATGATGTCATGCTGGCTGGGGAATTCTGGGAGTTGAAGTCCTCCCATCTTAAAGTTGCTGAGGTTGAGAAACACTGGGTTAGATACTGTTCTGTGACATGAATCAAAATGCCTTTGTAATCCAATCACAGACAGATAAACTCAAATAAAGATGATTCCAAAACAGATATTTATTCAGTCAGAAAGCAATACTTGCTATTTGTAGATTCTGTCTGGATATTGCAATCTGTTCATCTTCATTAGGTAAATTCATTAGTTTCTCCACATCAACTTCTTACGTGGAGTGGGCCCATCTGAGTCATCCGATGGCCCCATGCTTATATCAGACAAAGAACATTTCAAACTGGCCCATGGCCAGGATATCTGGTGATGAACTTTAGTGGCTCCTCCTTTCCTCCTCCTACTGACCTATTAACATGGGACAGCTGAGTAGCTAAACTACATTACCCATAAGCCATCTCTTAAGGAGACAGCACTTAACTCAATAAATGCCAACATTCTAGCATACAGACCTACATGATCCAGAACATGGGTTTGGGGGTCAGTTTCCATCTCCCAATACAGTCTATCTGGCAAAGTTTCATGAGAGCTAGTTACAAATCTGCAATAGCCAATATTCAGACCTTGGTTTGTTTTGAACAGGATGTGTAAGGTATGCAAGAGTTTCAGCTGTGTGTACTCAACTCAGTTGGTTTGTTCCTGGTTCAGTCTATTGCATCAACCCAGCAAATGGACTAATTCAGTAATCAGGCTAAAGTAACATGCTGGATCCCGGGTTGGGGGCAGTCTTCAAGAAATGGCTCTGAGCTGTCAGAATAAAACAAAAATATTGTTTATTCTCTTTGCAAACTCACGAAAACCCCTCTCGGTACCCAAAGGTAACCAAGCTTAAGTGAATATCTCCATATTCCCATGTTAAGTTTGGGTATTTTCTTTTTCTCCTTACTTATTAAATTGATGATGTCATCTAGTTGGGTAATGAAAGAAGAAAAAAACCAAACTCAGAGAGCACCAAGGACTCCACAGTTTTTCTCCTCCTTCTTTCCCTTCCCCTCTTCTTCTCCTCCTCCAATTTGCAAACCTCATTCCCTTCTAGCACTGATGATGTTTCCTAATTGGGTGAAATGTCTGCAAGAAAACCACCAAGCTCAAAGAGCACCAGGGACCACACAATCCTCCTCCTCCTCCTCCTCCTCCTCCCCCAAACCCTACCCCCTTCCAGAATTGATGATGTTACCTAATTGGGTAATGAAATGTCTGCAAGAAAACCACCAAGCTCAGAGAGCACCAAGGATGCCACAGTTGTCGTCGTCCTCCTCCTCCTCCTCCTCCTCCTCCTCTTCTTCTTCTCTACAAACCCCCCTCCCTTCTAGTACTGATGACATTACCTAATTGGGTAATGAAACATCTGCTAGAAAACACAAGCTCAGAGAGCACCAAGGAGCTCACAACTTCTGCAAATTTCAGTGCCTACTGAAGGCCGCTTCGGAATCACATTCCGAAAGAAAATGAAACTTTCTCTCTTCTCTTTATTGCAGGCTTAGCCCACTGACTCCTCGCCAAGATGCCGTTGGTGAAGCGCAATATCGAGCCCCGCCATCTTTGCCGGGGGGCCCTTCCTGATGGGGTGACCAGCGAGTTGGAGTGCGTGACCAACAGCACTTTGGCCGCCATCATTAAACAGTTGGGAAGCCTCAGTAAGTGGGCAGGTTTCTCACGTCCTCCTTCATGGCGGCTGATCAGACGGGGCCGAATTACGATGTGGCTCAGAGAGATTTGGGCTTGAGAGCCTCCAAGTCCCTTTCAGATCCACAAATCTAAATTTAATTTAATTTAATAATTTAATTTAATTTAATTTAACCTTAACTTTAACTTTAACCTTAACTAACTTAATAATTTATATGCTACCTATCCTGCCGAGAGGCAACTCTAGGCAACTTTCAACCAACTTGAAATGGAATCCCAGGCTGCATTAATAGAGGGATAGAATCAAGAACACCTAAAGTTTTAGTACTCGAATTCTGGGAGTTGAAGTCCACACATCTTAATGTCCCCCAGGTTGAGAAACACTAATCTAGAACATCTCATCCGGTGGCTTATGATGGCTTCTCCTTCTGGTTTCCCAAAACCATTTTTGAAGACCATCTCATGTCTCTGCAGACCTCAAACGGCCTCCTCTTTTAACCCCTCTTTTCAGGCAGACACGCTGAAGATATTTTTGGCGAACTCTTCAACGAGGCCAACAGCTTTTATTTGCGGATGAATTCCCTGCAGGAACGAGTGGATCTTTTGGTGATCAAGGTCACTCAGCTGGACTCCACAGTGGAAGAAGGTACTGATGGTCAGAGTGAATAGATTTCCGTTATTCAGCCCATTCTCTCTCTCTCTCTCTCTCTCTCTCTCTCTCTCTCTCTGTCATATTTCGTCCACTCGTTGACAAATATCATCATTTCCCACATCCCCTTCAGTGCCTCCTTATTATCTTCTGACAAAATGTCTTTGTAAGTCACAGAATGGCCACATTCTCTGTGATTGTGTGCAAAATTCAGCCAGCTTTGATAGATGGTAGGTATGAGAAGACCCCACTCTCTCCGGATGCCAGCTTTTAGTGAGTTATTTAGTCTTAGTGCTGTAGATTTATTTTTTTCCTAACTTTCTGCACAGCACACAACATAATACCAATACATTTTTATTTATGACAGTCTTTCTGCTTCCTACCCTCTGCTGGCTAAAAACCATATTAATAAAAATCACATTTAAAATCATTTGATAATTGGGTCGATATCTTACATCATGCTTGGGCATGTCGTGAGAATGGCTGATGGTCGGATTCTGAAAGATCTCCTGTATGGAGAACTAGTGCAGGGAAAGCGCCCCAGAGGGAGACCTGAGCTGAGATATAAGGATATCTGCAAGAAGGACCTAAAGGCCTTGGGAATGGACATTAACAGCTGGGAATCCTTGACCTCTGATCATTCAGCCTGGAGGCTAAAGATGCAACATGGCCTTCTCCAATTCGAAGAGACACTTGTGCGGCAGGCTGAGGCAAAGAGGCAGTCCCGGAACCAGCGAAATCTGGGGGCTGGACAGGGGACAGATTCTCAAATTGGCCTTTTCAGCCACACCAGATGCTGCCTTAGGACCTCTTTCCAGAGCACGATACCATAGTCTCTTGAGACTGAAGGATGCCAGTGATGATGATGAATGATGATGATCTTGCATCAACTGTCCAGCAGGTTGTCTATGTTCCAAAGGTGTTTTTTCAAGAAGCAACTGGACTTCCTTTGTTTTTCCTTGAAGACATTTCACTTTCCATCTAAGAAGCTTCTTCAGTTCGGACTGAATGGTGGAGAAGGGAAGAATTTGTATTCCTTGGAGTCATCTGGTGGTTAGCGTTCTTTCTGAGGGTCATTGAGGCCACTTGGAGGTTCATCTGTGCCCTCGGAGACATCTGAATAGTGCAAATGGATGCGGAAGTGGCCTCAATGATTCTCAGAGAGAGTACTAATGACCAGATGATTGCAAGGAGTATAAATCCTTCCATTCTCCCCCATTTAGTCTGAACCGAAGAAGCTTCTTGGATGAGTAGTGCAATGTCCTCAAGGAAAAACGAAGTCCAGTTGCCTCTTGAAAAAGCACCAGCAGGTTTTGCCGGGGGCCATGTGTGTGCGTGTGTACGATTGTGCCGGTGTGTTTTGTGTATGAGACAGGGCCACAAGCGTATCCTAAAGAGTGCCTGGTTTGTGTCTTCCAGTCTCCCTACAGGATATCAACATGCGGAAAGCTTTCAAGAGCTCAACCATCCAGAACCAGCAGGTGGTGTCGCGCAATTCGATTCCCAATCCTGTGATGGAGATGTACCAGCGTTGTGATAAGCCTCCGCCCTTAAATATCCTCACTCCGTACAGGTCGGGTGGGGGAGGGGCACAGCTGGTGGGTTTGCATCCATTGTAAGGGTTAGAGCAGGGGTCTCCAACCTGGGCCACTTTAAGACTTGTGGACTTCAACTCCCAGAATTCCCTAGCCAGCGATGCTGGCTGGGGAATTCTGGGAGTTGGAGTCCACAAGTCTTAAAGTGGCCCAGGTTGGAGACCCCTGGCTTAAAGGAAGGAATTTGACCAGGGATAGGCTGGAAATTGGTGCCCAGAGGAAGCGTGTCTTTACGACAATGGAGATCCACAAAGTGGGAGGTCTAGGAAAGTGTTTGGCGGAGGGCGACAGTAATCTTCAAAAGTGTGTTATCGATTTATAATTTGGATTATGACAAGGGTGGGAATGATTGATTGATTGATTGATTGATTTGCTTTATTAAGTTTATATGCTGCCCCTCTAGCTTCGTGGCGACTCTAGGCGGCTTACAACTAAGGAAGCGGTTGGAGAAATATTGCTTGAAGCCTCTTGCACCGAAACGGTCTCTTGCTCTTTCTTTTTGAACTGGGCAACTCTCAATCCTTCCCCAAATTTCAAGAGAGTGTTTATCCTGCACAAAATGTAGGATACAGTAACTCTATAAAAGGGGGACTTGCAGGATGCTGCATCTCAATGTTCTTGCTGGATTCCGCCATTCTCCTCTTCCTCCTCCCCTCCCCTTCCCTTCCCTCCCTTCCCTTTCCCTCATTATCTTGTTGGGAAGAACCCAGAAAAGGATTTAACAACAACAACAACTCCTACTCCTTCTCCTCTCCTCTCCTTCCTCCTCCTCCTCCTCCTCCTCCTGCTCCTCCTCCTCTGATTTCTTTAATTTCTCTTTGTTTGGAGCTGTTGAATTACTTAACATCAAGCTGTCGGACTATTGAGATTTCTCTTGAGTAGATATGAACCATTAAAATGTTCCGTTGCAGAAGCACATTTCTTTTTCAAAAGTTCTCATGCTGTTCTGAAACTAAAACCGCTTCATAAGTTTCCTTGCCTACCTCACTTGACCCAGCTTCTCAGGGCAAGGAGGAAACCAACAGTGGATCGTGCTGCAGCTGTGCCCTTCCTAAACAGCTCTCCCTTTCTTTTCTCCTTGCTCTCTTTCTTGTCCTCCTTCCCTCCCGCTTGCTGTTTCAGGGATGATAAGAAAGATGGCTTAAAGTTCTACACGGACCCGTCCTATTTCTTTAACTTGTGGAAAGAGAAGATGTTGCAAGCCACAGAAGACAAGAGGAAAGAGAAACGCAGGCAGAAGGTAAAAAACAGCTGCAGAACCTGGAGTTCGTGGCAGGTGGTCCACCACGCAGCCCTTGGCTTACCTCCACAATTGGGACCAGGGGGTTAAGGGAGTTGGCCCTGATTTTACAACCCTAACGAACTAATCCCTCCCTAGCCCCTCCCTCATCCTGCCAGAACCAATGCAGGAAAAAAACAGTCCAGGCGCCTTTTGAAAAAGCACTTTTGAGACAACCATGACCTGGATCAGGGGTAGGCAACTTTGGCTCTTTTATGACTCGTGGACTTCAAGTCCCAGAATTCCTGAGCCAGCATGAGGGAACTATGGCCCCTTTATGACTCATGGACTTCAACTCCCAGAATTCCTGAGCCAGCATGGCTCAGCATGGAAACCTCTCCCTTTCCCCTCAGCATGGCTGACTCAGGAATTCTGGGAGTTGAAGTCCACCAGTCATAAAAGAGCCAAGGTGGCCTACCCCTGATCTGGATGACTGAGGACAGTGGTGGCGAACCTATGGCACACGTGCCAGAGGCGGCACTCAGAGCCCATGCACCACTGCTGCCAGAAGCAGGCCCATCAGACCGCCGCCGCCGCCCAGAGCAGGAGCCCCATCCAGCACAAAGGACGTGAAGCGGTTGACTAGCAAGCTCCAGTAGAGGTGGTAGAGCAAAGGTCACCAACCATTGTCGATTGGTGGACTCGAAGAAAAGGGAGGGGGAAGCATTTTACATGCGTGCGTGCGCGCACAGGGCTGTGAGCACGCACGTGCTGCAAATGGGGCGGGGCTAGTGCCTGCGTGATGCTCACTAGCCCTGCCCTGTTCTTGCGTGGTGCAGCGCCTTCTATCTGCACCCCGCGGCGTGGCGGCAGCCGTTTTTGCACCTTGCAGCACGGTGGCCCATTTTTGCACCCCGGGTTTTTGCATGCCAGAGGCGGCACTCAGAGGCGCCTCCCTGCCCCCCTCTGCGAGGGGACCACAATGCTGATGTGGCCCTGGCACTTTGCAATAAATAAGTGAGTTTTGGGTTGCAGTTTGGGCACTCGGTCGCTAAAAAGTTCACCATCACTGACTGAGGATTTCTGCAGATTGATTTTACAGGCTTTTCGGCCACAATGTTTAAACGAACCACTGCAGTTGTTAAGTGAGTCACAAAGTTGTTAAGCAAATCCAGCTCCCCCCATTGATTTTTGCCGGTCGGAGGCCGGCTGGGAAGATTGCAGATGGCCAGTCACATGATCCCAGGAGATTGCAACTGTTGTAAATACACACTGGTTGCCGAGTCTCACTTTTTTCAGGTTGCTGTTGTAACTTTGAACAGTCACTAAATGAACGGCTGTAAGGCAGGGACTGGCTGTAGATGCAGCTAAATTTCCATCTAGAAATAATAGAAGACAGGAAGGTGTTTATGTGGAGCCAAGGAGAAAATTCCTGACCGTGAGAACAATTAATCAGTGGAACAGCTTCCCTCCCAGAGTTGCGGGAGCTCCATCACTGGAGGTTTTTGAAAAGAGATTGGATATCCGTTTGTCCAGGATGGTATAAGGACTCCTGCTTAGAGTGGGGGGCTGGACTAGAAAATCTCTAAGGTCCCTTCCAGCTTTATGATTTTATGAACCTCACCTTTTTTTACAAAGAAAATAGGTGTGTCCTTTCATTTTTGCTTTCCCATTCCCATCCAGCTGTATGGTCCAGCTCTATAAGTAACTCAGCAGGGGTGTGCCACAAATTTTTCTTCGTTTATCAAAATATAAAATGCAAAAATATAAAGAAAAACGGGAATGATAGGAAAATAGGGAAGGAAAAAGAAGAAAGAAAAAAGACAAGTGTTGACTTACGGCTTTTTTTGGTTCAGTAGAATAAGCTCATAACATATAACCTCAACTTTTAACTTTTATATGATAACATTTACTAGCCATTTCTATAAACAACAAACCTATTTAGCCAGCAAAACCCAAAATCAAAGTTTTGATTTTTTCCTACCTCAAGCACAAAGTCCAGAAGTGGTTTCCATGCAGAAGCAAAATTAATTGTATTCTTCTCTCTAATCAAAGCGGTCAATTTACTCCTGTCTGCGAACTCCATCAACTTTTGAAGCTGTTTAAATCAGCAGCTATCTAATCAGCAAAACCCAGAATCAAAGTTTTTTTTCCCACCTCAAGCACAAAGTCCAGAAGTGGTTTCCAAATAGAAGCAAAAATAACTGTATTTTTTCTTTAGTCAAAGCAGTCAATTTAGCCTTCTCTGCTAAGTCCATCAACTTTTGCAGCCATGGTGGGAATCACAGCAGAGGTGAGCTGGGATGGAGAAGATTCCCACGTGTTCCTTCACCAAGGCCAGATGTAGAATAAGCTGTTTTGTAATTGGGATGGAGGGGACGTTGCCCCAGCTCTTTGGAGCCATCTCCAAAGGGATGGGGGGAGAGTGGGCTGTGCTGAAGGGTCTTTCTTCTTCCCCACCCAACTCCCTCCAGGAGCAGCGACTGGTTGAGGATTCCACCCGGGAAGTGAAGAAAGTGCGCAAGGCGCGAAACCGGCGGCTGGAGTGGAACATGATGGCTTACGATAAAGAATTCCGGCCGGATAACAGGTTCTCACCATCCCCATATCACATGGCTTCATCGGAAGGATCACTGTCCCCAGATAATAGGCAGGTTTTGTGAATGACACCCCTCGCTTGGCCTCCTTCCGTTGCTTTGGCTGCCTTGACTTGCTTTGCTTTGTTGTTTTGGCTTCTCCTTTGCTTTGACTTCCAAGGGCTTTGGGGATGCTTTTAGGGAGGAGAGCATGTTCTTTTGGGCAGTTGCAGGGAACTCAGGGAAATCAGTGCCTTTTTTAAAAAAGAAAAAGAATGAATCCCAATATTTGCTGCTCAGGGACTGCTGCATTGGGGTGAGGAGTTGGCTGGATGGAGGTGGTGCTGAGCTGAGCAGTGAATGACACCAATTGGAACATAGGGAATTGTGCTTGCACCACTTTTGCTGCCTGCTTCCCACCTGTCCCTTCCCTTCCCCTTCCCTTCCATCCTTGTCCTCTTTCCTTCTCTTCCTATCTATACCCCCTCTATTCATCTTTCTCTTCTACCTTCCCCTCCCCCTCCTTCACCTCTGCCTTCATCTTGTTCTCCTTTTCTCCTTCCTCCTCCTTCATCTCTATCTTCATCTCCTCCTCCTCCTTCTTCACCTCTACCTTCATCTTGTTCTCCTTTTCTCCTTCCTCCTCCTTCATCTCTACCTTCATCTCCTCCTCCTTCACCTCTACCTTCATCTTGTTCTCCTCCTTCCTTCTCCTCCTCCATCTCTACCTTCATCTCCTCCTCCTTCACCTCTACCTTCATCTTGTTCTCCTTTTCTCCTTCCTTCTCCTTCATCTGTATCTTCATCTCCTCCTCCTCCTTCACCTCTACCTCCATCTTGTTCTCCTTTTCTCCTTCCTCCTCCTTCATCTCTACCTTCATCTCCTCTTCCTTCACCTCTACCTTCATCTTGTTCTCCTTTTCTCCTTCCTCCTCCTTCATCTGTATCTTCATCTCCTCCTCCTCCTTCACCTCTACCTTCATCTTGTTCTCCTTTTCTCCTTCCTCCTCCTTCATCTGTATCTTCATCTCCTCCTCCTCCTTCACCTCTACCTTCATCTTGTTCTCCTTTTTTCCTTCCTCCTTCATATCTATCTTCATCTTGTTCTCCTTTTCTTCTTCCTTCTCTTTCATCTCTACCTTCATTTCCATCTCCTCCTCCTCCTCCAAACCCAAACCCTTTGTTCCAAGAGGTGATAGATACCATCAGACCCCGCCCATCAATTG
This sequence comes from Crotalus tigris, assembly GCF_016545835.1. Lineage (NCBI taxonomy): Eukaryota > Metazoa > Chordata > Lepidosauria > Squamata > Viperidae > Crotalus > Crotalus tigris. The sequence goes on from NW_024100475.1 coordinate 261,553, forward strand.
GCTCCTCTGCTCATCCCCCCATCCCTGCCCTCCAGGTGTACAACCTCTTGGTGTTTTTGTCTGCAACAGATCCTATGCATCTGATGTAGCTGATCATTCCTACCCAGCCAGTCCTAACCATCCTGGCCAACAGATGATGGCCCCAACCTCACATCTGGCCGCCGAGAACAAAGAAGTGGTGCTGGTGGCCACCCAGGTCCAGGATCAGATCTTCAGGCCCTCGGCAGTAGGAAGCCGGCAGAACAGCCTCAACCGGGTACAACAGCCCCATGTGCCACAGCCATCCGAGACTATGTTAAATGGACCAAGACCTCAGATAATCAAGGACTATGGGTATGGATTCTTGCCGACTTCTTTTGTCTGTTTGTCATGACTTTCCTCTTAAGCAGGAAGAATTGGGTGCTTTCTGATGCTCCTAGGTTGAATAATGCCTCTTTCCGGAACTACAGAGATGTAACTTATTCTTGACTACAAGAAACCAGATTATAACCCCTTTCTTTGCCATGTATGTATGGGTGGGCCCCAAATAAAGATTCAATGCCCTGATATCACCATTAGAAAATACCACCTAGAGCAGGGGTCTCCAAACTTGACAACTTTAAGACTTATGGACTTCAACTCCCAGAACTCCCCAGCCAGCATAGTTGGGAAATTCTGGGAGCTGAAGTTGAAATCCACAAGTCTTAAAGTTGACAGGTTTGGAGACCCCCTGACCTAGAGTTATATCCTTTGATGGAAGATAACTCTTGACTGTCCTGAGAAATTAAATCATACCTGTTGTGTAGGAGCATAGGAAGGTCCCTCCTGGTGTGTGCTCATGATTTCAGCCAACTGGTATAGTGGGAGATTTGTATCTTAGGGTAAAACAGGACTGCTGTTTGGTCCATAATCCTGGGGATCTTTCAGTGGTCCCCAACCAAAGGTCATAAACAGTGATGTCTCTAGTTGTATCTAGGCTGACATTTTGTTCTTTTCTGTAGCATCTTATTTCATCACAAGCTGAAAGAATGGTTTCATGTATTACTTTCAACGTAAAAAGAATCTGTTCTTGGTCTTCATCCATATTCTCTTGATGGTGTGTTGAGGGCTTTAAAGACAGAGAATGAAAATAATTTTATAACTGGGTATAGGACACAGCTGAGCTTCTCACAGCTGGTATTTGTCAAGGTTGAAAAAGTCTTATCTGTAATCTGGGCTTCAAGCCAAGTCTCCTTTAGACAATAACAAGTTGCAATATCAAACTTGTCCACAAGATGTCACCAATACCGTTTAAGGTTTTTTTTTTTAAGTCCAAAATTTTAATAATCCTTTTTCCAATTTTATTTCTTTTTTGTAAATAAAAACCAAAGTCTTCAGTAAAGATAAGAAATCTTTTGGTCCCCAAATTTTAGAAGCATATAAATCCAGTTAGATTAAGGTTATTCTTTCAGTGTTTTCTCCCCTCGATAGTCAGTCGCTGCTATTCTTAGAGGGTGGAATAGAAGTTCTGTTCCCTCTCACAGGGGGAATGATACTTTGGACAGCTTTTACAGGTAAAGAAAATACTTGGGATTAAAGAGAGGTTCAGATCTCACCCAGTCTCATCTGCGCTATTTTAGAAGTCCCTGGTGATAAGTTGTCTGCAGCCTAGTGACGAGCCATATTTCTATAGCTGGTCTTTCGTCCACCAGTTTGGAGGGCTGCCCCGGATCGAGCGGAAGGGCTACCTCCCTCCCGCGATCAGGCGGGGGTCCCCTCCTTGCTTGTCGCCCCTAGAGGGCGACTCTCGACCCTTTCCAGGGTCCCCCAGCAGAGCGAAACCGAACGCAGAAGACGGAGCTCACCTTCCAGCAGCTGCAGCTGCCGCGATGGCAAACCGGAAGTTTGGGAGCGATTTTCTCCACCAGCTTCCTCTGATCCCTGCCTCCAGACAGGGACCCATTTATCTTCCAGGATGAAGGCTTCCTCTTAGGAAGTGCAACAACACATTTTGGCCCAGAGTGAATTTACAAGAATGTAGATTTTCACGGCTACAAAGGCAGGGATTTCTCTGCTGAGAAGCAGTTGCTATGGGGAATCGTTCAACCAGCATTTTTGTGTTCCAAGGCAAAGCAGAATGATTGCGTTTCATTATTTCTCATTGTTCTTATTGTAAATTTGTTCCCTTTCGTTTCCACATCAATTTAATCCCTGGCATGAAACCTATTAGGGATTTTTGTATGCTTTTGTTTGAACATGACGCATGTTATCTATTTTATTGAAACAGGCATTTTTTTAAAGTCTTTTCATTATACAATTTGATTCTCTTTTATATGTTTTATGCCCATTTTCTCCAATATGTGAATTTTTACATCTTAAAGTTTGTTTTTTTAATGAAATGTTTCACAAAGCGCGTGTATCATTGGCAGATTGATTCAGGACATTTGAACACAATAGTTTTTTAAAATGTGAATTATTTCCTTAGGTGGGCTGAGGAAGTGATTTATATTTTAATAAAACCAATCTACAAATTTCTCACGGAGCTTGTTTCTGTATTAGACTGTCTAGTACAGTGGTTCTCAACCTGTGGGTCGGGACCCCATTTGGGGTCGAACGACCATTTCACGGGGGTCGCCAAACAAGGCTGTCCGCCATTTTTTTCCCCTTTTCTTTAGCCATGCCCCTGGCACCCACTGATGTATAAGTGGTTGGGGGTCACCACAACATGGGGAACTATATTATGGGGTCTCGGCATTAGAAAGGTTGAGAACCACTGGTCTAGTAAATGCTGGTGATGCATTGCATTTCTGCATTCCTTTAGATGGAATTTAAAAAGTCTCCCATTCTGCAAAGAATTTAATGTTATATTATTCTACAACTTTAACTGCCAGCCTTCTCCCTGGTCCTTCCACTTCTAATTGATTTATTTTCAGTGCAGTCATGTCAGTATCGATAAACGGATTCCCTAATTACCCTTTAATTGTTCCATTTCTTTTGCTCAGCAGAATTTCAATTATTGGTTTCTTCCCAATTAAAACCTTTCTTTTTACAATAGAAAGATGTCCACAGGCCAAAAGGGAAGGAGAACGTAAGAGAATGCATGGAAGGTTGCTTCCCTTGTTAAACAAGGCACAATTACAAGGATGTAGGACCTAAAGGGGAATCTTCCCATTAAGGACCCAAATAATTTAAAAGCATCAGAAATGTAGTTGAACCTCACATAATAAGTTGAGCCTCGCCTAATAAGCTAGTGTTGTGCAATTGTGCTTTAAGAGCAAGTCAATTCTAGCTTGTTTGAAATGTTTTCTCAAGTTACCTTCTTGGACCAGGTTTAGGCCACTCTTATCTGAGCAGTGTCTTGGCAGACACCCTTCCTTTTGTCCTGCCCTATACACTACATAGTCATCAGGACTTGAAGGTGAACAGGCATGAAAGGGGAAAAGTCCAATGCTTCTGTCCATTTGTATTTCCGTGTTGATGCTACACTTATGACATGCATAGCATTGGCCATGGCCAAATATGCATAAATTGATGTTTATTTGAGAAGCAACCTGAAACTAAGGAGAAATTTCCTAACGGTGAGAGCAATCAACCAATGGAATAGCTTTCCTTCAGAAGTTGTGGGTGCTCCATCACTGGAGGCTTTTAAAAAGAGACTGGACAACCATTTGTTTGAAATAGTGTAGGGTCTCCTGCTCAAGCAGGGAGTTGGACTACAAGACCTCAGAGTTCTCTTCCGACTGTATTATTCTATGTTCTGTATTCTATGTTCTAAGTAAAACAGCAATTCCATGGTAAATATTTGGGGGGGGGGAAATATCAGGACCATGGAGAGCAGCCTGAGTTGATGCTATAGACCAGGGGTCCCCAACCCCGGGGCTGCAGCCCACTACTGGTCTATTTCTTATTCCAAATGGGCTGTGTGCGCGCAGCTCAACCTGTGGGCACTTGCATGCATGCAGGCCAGCCTGCCACTCATGCAAGATGAGTTGCGTGTACGTGCACACGCACTTCTGCCAGCCACTCAATTCCAAATAGGCCGTGGCCCAATAGTGGGCTGGGGGCTGGGGCCCCTGCAGTAGACAAATATGCATGGTGGATTTCAGAGAGTATTTCATAGACTCCTAGTGCTTGAAGAGACCTTGGAGGTCTTCTAGTCTAACCTCCTGGCCAAGGCAGGAGATTCTATGCCATCCTGGACTAATGGCTGTCCAATCTTTTCTTGGAAATCTTTTGAGCAGTCCATTCCTCATCATATTTAAAGGTAGCCAAGAGATATCTTCATCTGTAGAGAAATGGCTTCTTGCAGGAAAAAGACTGGCCTTTTTTGGTTAGAACATCGTCTAAGGTCATTACCTTGTACGCAGCAAAAGACAGCCATGTATTTTAAGATAAGCAACAGTCCTTGGATCACATAAACATAGAAAAAGCCTTGACCTTTATTTTCCCTGCCTAGAGACAAAAGGAGAAAATATTAGAACACATCTGCGTTCATTGATTATGCGGAATTAAAATGCATTGGTTGCATGAAACAAAAAGCTTTAAAGGACAGTCAATAGATTTAGAAAGCTTGAACCTTCTGGCCTTAAGAAGCTTCTCTCTAAATCAAGGAAATGGGCGATTTAAGGCTCAAAGGGCAGAAAGGAATCTAGTCAGCTAAGGCTATTTTATACTGGACAACCTGTGATCTGCTAAATCATCCTTTTAGAGAGATTTCCTTACCAAATTCCTCCAGGTCTTCAACAATGGCAGAGCTTCTGAGGTTCAGATAGTCCTCCTTTATGACCACCACTGAGCCCAAAATTTATGTCACTATGCGAGACATTTGCTAAGTGAGATTCGCCCAGTCTTACAACTTTTCGTGTGGCACTTGTTAAGTGAATCACTTCAGTTGTTAAATCAGTCACACAGTTGTTAAGTGAATCTGGCTTCTCCATTGATTTTGCCTGTCAGAAGGTCGCAAATTCTCCGGGACACTCCGACCGTCATAAATGTGAGTCAGTGGCCAAGCATCCGAATGTAAACCACGTGGCTCTGGGGATGCTGCAACGGTCAGAAATGCGAAAATAGTCATGTCACTTTTTTCAGTGCTGTCGTGACTTTGAATAGTCATCAAGGGAACTGTTGTGATTTGAGGAGTTGAAGTCCACGAGTCATAAAAGAGTCAAAGTTTCCCCCATGCTGGCTCAGGAATTCTGGGAGTTGAAGTCCATGAGTCATAAAAGAGCCAAGGTTGCCTACCCCTGGCCTAGGCATAGGGATTCAGATAGAGATAGATCAGGGGTAGGCAACCTTGGCTCTTTTATGATTTGTGGAGTTCAACTCCCAGAATTCCTGAGCCAGCACGGCTCAGCTTGGAAACCTCTCCCTTTCCCCTCAGCAAGGCTGGCTCAGGAATTCTGGGAGTTGAAGTCCACGAGTCACAAAAGAGCCAAGGTTACCTTCCCCTGCCTTAACAAATGACAAGAAAGTTCGTTAAATGGAGGCAACGTTTGGTTAACAAATGTCTCACTTGGCAACAGAAACTTTGGGATCCATTGTAGTCGTAAGTCGAAGACGACCCGTAACGTCGCGAACTTTGCCTCGCAAAAGCCAAAAAGAGCAGAAAGGGAAGCGGAGAGGGTGGGGGGCTTTAACCACTGGGTGGCGGCTGCAGTCTTGACTTCTGAGCCCCCTCCCCCACCCGCAGGCCTTCCCAGCTGTACAGGAAAAAGAGAAAGGAAGTTGGGCAAAGGGAGCCTGCTAGGACATCTCACTTAGTTTTCTGGCTCAGGGATTTTATGCATTGGGATAGGGGTCCCCAACCCCCCGGTCCGTGGACCGGCACGGGTCCGCAGCATGCCAGCAACTGGGCTGCACAAACAAGCAAAGGCCCATCCACAGGATGCAGGCAGTACGCAAAACCACACCCCCTCCGGTCCACCTGGAGCTGGTCCCTGATGCCCAAGAGGTTGGGGACCTTTGCTTTGGAGGACCATGCAGACCAGACAGCTTCCTCCCTCCCATGAAATGCCTTTATTTTGATGGAATTACTTAGAACACAGAATGAGTTGGAAGGGACCCTGGAGGTCTTCTAGTCCAACCCTCTGCTCAAGCAGAAGACCGTATACCATTCTAGACAAACGGCTGTCCCGTCTCTTCTTAAAGACCTCCAGTGTTGGAGCCCCCACAACTTCTGGAGGCAGGTTGTTCCACTGGTTCATTCTCCTCACTCTTAGGAAGTTTCTCCTTAGTTCTTGGTTGCTTCTCTCCTTAATTAGCTTCCCCCCATCATTTCTTGTCTTTGTTGTGATTCCATGCCAGCCTGTGCTTCCAACAGCTGAGTCTGAGGAATCTGAGGAGGAGGTGGAGGAGGCATTTGAAGGGCCATCAGGGGCAGAGGGAGGCTCTGATGAATTACTGGACTCACAGTTTGATGCAGAGCCTGGGCCATCCAGTCGTGTTCCTGATGAAGCTCAGCTGTGTGAGGAGAATGAGTCAGACTCGGAGGACTCACAGCTGATGGACATGCTAATTGGTACATGCACACGTCGTCAATTAGCGAGAGTAAATCAGCAGCAGTCAATACGGCAACTCCAGGGTAAAAGGAGAAGGCACTGAGAGGCAACGCCTTGGGACTGCTGTATAAAAAGAGGAGGTGTGGGTGGTGCTGGTTGCTGAAGGCAACCGTTTGCAAAGTGCTTCTTGGAATCCTGGTCTGTTTGTCTTGCTTATGACTTCTCTTCTGTTTGCATCGTGTTTCCTGTGGACTATTTCCTTCACTTGGACTTGAGTTTTGCTGTTTATGTTTTGGACTATTTGGCAGGTTTGTCACTCATATTAAAAGGAATTTGTTTTGTTTTAAAGTCTCCAGCCTATTGTATCAACAGGGGTTTGGTCCTTGTGCCTTTAATGGCTATAGGCTGGGATAGAACAGTCTTGCCCTCTGGTGATCTCCTTCCCTCTCTCTCTTTGCAGTCCTCAACCAGTGCCAATGGCAGACTACTTTGTGCCGCCTGCACCTCCGCCCCCACCCCCAGTCATCCCCTCTGCTCAAACTGCCTTCGACAGCCCCATCTCAGCACCTTCCGCCATGACGCCCAATGCGGCCCCTTCCGTTAGCCACGCCACCTACGTGCCGACCCCTCCCCCTGCTGTGCCCTGCCCCTATTCTGCCTCTCCTCCCCAGGCTGGCCCCATGGGACCTCCTGTTGCACCTCCCCCTCCACCCCCTGGCCCCCCCACCATCTCGGCCTCCCCCGCACACACAGTCTCGCCGCCGGCCGTGATGGTGGAATCCCGGAAGCCGCCGGTGCCCCTGATTCCAATGACCGATGCCAGGAGTGACCTGCTTGCTGCCATCCGCCGGGGTGAGTAAATGCCTCGGCTTTGCCTGTGGTTTGGACGTACCTGCAGAGTTGGAGCTGATGGACTTTAGTGACCCTGGAGGCAGTTGGCCAAGGAAGCCAAATTAGGAGAACTTCATCCTGTCCCCCAAACCAAGGGGCAGAGTGGGACAACTTGCCACGCCCAGCTCGCCATGGTCATCTTGTCATCGTCAGTTCACCATGGTGGCACAGTGGTTAGAATGCAGAATGGTAGGCGAACACGTTGCCCACTGCCAGCAGTTCGATCCTGATGGGCTCAAGGTTGACTCAGCCTTCCATCCTTCCGAGATCGGGAAAATGAGGACCCGGATTGTTGGGGGCCATAGGCTGAGTCTGTAAACCACTTAAAGAGGGGCTGTAAAGCACTGTGAAGCGGCGTATAAGTCAACTTGCTATTGCCAACTTGCCATGAGACAACTCACCACAGGACAATTTAACCATTCAATTTAACTATTTAAAATAATGAGAAGATTATTTTAATTTTTATCATTCACATTTCATTTTGTCTCTCCTTTGGCATTCTTTCTTTCATGATTCTGCTTCACCATTTCTTGGATATTAGTGTAATTCTTTCCCTGCAGTGAGTTGTTTCGCAGCAAGTTGGCCACGGCGCCTTGTTCCATAGGGAGTTGGCCGTGGCAAGTTGCTGCTGATGGAGATCAGATGCCTTCTCTTCCCGAAGTAGGAGCCCGCAATGTCCTCCTTCGCTTGGCCTCTCAGGCTGAGAGAGTTGGATCCAGAAGTCTTAAGGTTGCCATGCTTGGAGGCCCCTGCATTAGACCAAAAGCATCACGCAGAAGGGACAAAGCCAGTCCAAGACCTCAACTTGAGCTTACTGGATCAACCGGTGCCACGCATCGGCTCCCTTAGGCTGGCGTGGAGAAAAACCTTCCTTTTTCCCCCTCCCAGGAATTCAGCTGCGCAAAGTCCAAGAGCAATGGGAACAGGAAGCCAAGAAAGAGCCGGTGGGGAACGATGTGGCCACGATCCTGTCCCGAAGGATTGCTGTGGAATACAGCGAATCAGACGACGACTCGGAGCTGGATGAGAATGAGTGGTCCGATTAGAGAAGGGGGCTGTGGGCTGCCTTTGGGGCAGTAGGGGGGGGGAGACCTCCGGGGTTTTTCCCTGCCACCTTTCTGCCACAGGGCCTAGGCGACTCGGGCCTCTTGGCAGGTAAATCACAGCTGCTCCAAGCAGCTCAGTCTTCAGGAGCTTTGCTTTTGTGCCATGTTGTGTTGTTGACAATGTTTTAAGGTGGCCTCTTTGTGGGCGGACGGGCATTGGGGATCCTGACTTTTCGAAACGGACGGTTGGGGTGGGGTGGGGGAGGAGAAGACCCACTGGTGAAAATGGCATCTGAGTTTTTTTCAACATGCTGGAAAAATGGAGCGGTCTTCCCTCCCCCTGGCCTAAACCATACCAGGAGGGGCCCTTTGCAGCCATGAAATTCATTCCCCGCTCACAATTTGAGCCTGGGCCTGAGAGATTTAGAGAGCTATCACTGAGAGACCACGGGGATAAATTGAAGCAAATGCTCTTTCCAGAGAGACCCATTCATCAGCGAGCATGGAAAGGGGTGGGAAGAGAGACTTTCCCTCTATCGAAGGTCCAATAATGTGGTTTCCAAAGTTAGAAGGATGTAAATCATCCGTGAGTTTTTCTCCATTGCTTCTAGCACTTTCAGCTGAGCTCCAGAAAGCAAAATGACTGGGACAAATTACTAGCACTTTACAAGGGAAAGGGGAAAAACAGGATGACGGTAGATTTCACACTTCCCCAACCTGCTGATCATAACCATAGTCCCCAGCCTGCAAAGCCATTGGCTGTGCGAACTGCAGCTTACGAGAGCCTGAATCCACACATCCTTAGGACCTCACCTAGGGAAACAGCCTAATGGCATAGGATTCTATGAGCCATGGTTTATTTTGCAAGCCATATTATGGCCAGTAGGAAGAGCTTGGAGTTGGGAGTTGAAGGGCCTTCTTTTCTAAATGATTAAGTTGGGACGAGCCTAAAAATAAGCTCAGCAAAAGAAGGCAGTAGAGTAGCTGGACAAAGGACAAACAATCCCAATTCAACATGACCAAGGGGGTTTGAGAACAAATCCCACATGAGCAGCCATTGTGGGAGGTGATTCAGCAGTGCAAGCTCTTTTGACTCTACTTGTAGAAAAGATAAATCCCCTGTTCTCCAGAAGAATATTCTGACTCTACTTAGTGGGAAGATTGAATATTTCTTTCCCCCACTTTAATCATTTTTTCACCCAGGCGACCGTGTGGATAGTGAGCCGTGAATGTTTCTAACCATAAGAGTTTCAAATGTCCAAGGCATTGACAGAACCTGGCCAACAATTAATTTGCTGAGTTATTTTGCATTCTGATCTATATTCTCAATATTGCCATGGAGAAAGTGCTCCATCTCCTTCCCCCCACCCCTTTTCCCCCCCTAATTGTGAAGAACTAGAAACAGAATTACTGTAAAATGGCTTGTGTGCCCAGAAAAAAATGTTTGCAAAATAATAACTGGAAAATTCTGATTTTTGAGCTGATATAACCAAACAGGATAAAAATGTCAACCATCACCAATGGAGCATGATGGGTTTAAGTGCACCTTTGTTTCCAGAAAGATGCTAACTGTATATTTTTTCCCTCCTGATTTAATCATCCTAAAATCCTTGAGCAGCCTTGAAAATTAAAATTTCCCACCAAAGTAAGTTGATATTCATACACTTTTCATAAGTACCTAATTTTGTAGTAGTTGTGCCTATTTGGAAGTAAGTCCTGATTGAGTTTCGTTGGGCTTACATTCGCTAAATGTACATAGGATTATAATGGTAATTTTTAAAAAATATATCAGTATTTGGCAGTGAATGAAAACAAGTGCCAATGCCTCTCTCCTAAGATCACCTATTTTTTTTACTTATATTTTTTATTTTATTCAGAATAAAGTTAAAATACAAAATACCAAACTAAAATACAAAACGGGGGGGGGGGGAGGTCACAAAACACAAAGCAGTCAGAACATTAAAAAAGTGTAACAAAGTACACCCGCCCATTTTTAATGTTCTGATTGCTTTGTGTTTTGCGTTTTTCTTTTATGTCTTTTTGGATTTTTTTTTTTTTTGTATTTTGTAGATCACCTAATTTTTTTTTAAATTAGATGAGCGTGAGGCTGTAAACTGCCCCCAGATTCATTGTTTTTCACAGCTTTTGGGTTTAATTTGAGCGAGCGCTGAGGTCCAGTTTTGATTTACGGCTATGCAAGATTTGAAAAGTTGCTTCAGTGTAAGTAGGAGCCCAAATACAGGCCTCTCTGGGGCTCATTAATACAACTGTATCTTTTTTCAAGCGTGCACATCTGCTGCAGAGGTTGATCCACAGTAGCTTCCTATTTAGGGGCTGCTTTAATGCTTGTTTTAAGTCTTGGGTTCAGACCCCAATGTATTTTGAAGCAATTTGGGGCATTGTATTCAAAGCATCGCACAGCCCTATTCTCTCTATTCTTTCCTTAGAATAAGCCCCTTTGGTCCCAAGAAATCAGCGCATTCTTTTAAAGCTAGAATCTCCAAACCTGGCAACTTTAAGACTTGTGGACTTCAACTCCCAGGATTCCCAGCCAGCCATGCTGGCTGGGGAATCCTGGAAGTTGAAATCCACAAGTCTTAAAGGGGCGAAGTTTGGAGACCCCTGTTTTAAAGTGAAAGAACACCCTGAGACTTTGCAGGTTTGAGGTTGCTTTGTCACCCTTCTTAAATTCTGGCCCCGGATTATAATAAAAAGCATGCAGGAGTTTGCATAACAGGAAGAGTCTGCTTTTCTCCTTTGACAATCAAGATCAACTTAAAATGTTTCCATTGCTGAGACACGTTAAGGACGATGTCTGTCTCTCCGTTTTTGGCATATGCAATTTATTTATTTATTTTTGTATGTGTACATCTTGCCTAAATTGGTTTGCCTTTGTCAACCAAGGGAGAATAACGGAAATTACGTTCATGGACCTCCAATCATTCTTAAGAGGTCAGTGAAGGCTCTCCGAGAAAATCTGCAGGGAGGTGGGATCCACGTAGCTTGTGCAGGCAGTTCTCGACAGACGACAGGTCTGTTGCTACGTGAGACAGTTGCTAAGTGAATTTTGCCTCATTTTACCACCTTTCTTGTCACGGTCGTTAAGGGAATCACTGCAGTTAGTTAACAACATGGTTGTTAAGTGAATCTGGCTTCCCCATTAATTTTGCTTTTCAGAAGGTCACTAAAGGAGGTCAGATGACCCCAGGCAACCATCATAAATATGAGCCAGTTGCCAAGTGTCTAAATTTTGACCACGTGACCTTGGGGGATGCTGCAACAATCATAGGAGTGAAAAACAGTCGTGAGACACTTTTTTCAGTGCTGTTGCAACTTCAAATGGTCACTAAATGAACTGTTGCAAATCAAGGACAACCTGCCTTGACTATACGCACTTTTGTTGGCAGGGTGATGTCTCTGCTTTTTAGTATGCTGTCTAGATTTGCCATAGCTTTCCTCCCCAGGAGCGAGCGTCTTTTAATTTCTTGGCTGCAATCGCGATCTGCAGTAATCTTGGAACCCAGGAAGATAAAATCTATCCCTACTTCCATTTCTTCCCCATCTATTTGCCAGGAATTGAGAGGGCCTGTAACTTTCTTCATTGTCAAAGTACAAGATTGGACAGAGAAGATGGCAGAAGATTGGCTAGAGAGGGATAAAGGATCGGCTTTACCTGTAGAACACCCACGCCTCAGTTGCTGCGTCTGCAGGCTGGCTAGGGAACTCTGGGAGTTGAAGTCCACCAACTCTTAATGTTGCCAAGGTTGAGAAATTCTGATTTAGCATCCGGCAGATTCTTGAGTCCAGATGTCAGATCCGCAGTGAACTAGATCATTACAGATCGTCCTCGACTTACAACAGTTCATTTAGTGACCGTTCGAAGTTACAATGGCACTGAAAAAAGGGACTTACGACCATTTTTCACACTTACGGCCTTTGCAGCATCCCCGGGGTCACGTGATCAAAATTCAGACGCTGGGCAACTGACTCATATTTATGACGGTCGCCGAGTCCTGAGGAATCATGTGATCCCCTTTTGCGGCCTTTTGACAAGCAAAGTCGACGGGAAGCTGGATTCACTTAACAACCGGGTGACTAGCTTAACGAGTGCAAGGATTCACTTAACAACTGTGGCAAGAAGGGTCACATGGGGCAAAACTCACTTGACAAACCCTCACTTAACAGTGGAATTTTGGGCACAATTGTGGCCATAAGTCAAGAACCATCTGTATTTACAACCTTAAGATAGGTCAGACGTAGGAAATAACCCAGCAAGGTGTGCCGTTAGTTGGAGGTATAAAGGTTGTCAGCTGCTTGAGACTCTTCTGGGTTTTAAGCGAGAGATAATTAGACAATAATACCGGACAATTAGTCGGAGCGGCTGAGCAACCGGGGTAATGGAGCTGACCCAGAAGAAGCCATGTTAGCAAGGAGGCCCAAGCTATGCATATTGTCTGATTAATTATCAAGTCATACCTTGTAGCTTAACATAATTAATTTGTAATTATTTCGTATTGTACAGTGTTTATACAGTGGGCTTTAAATATATCTGTATCTATATAAAAAGAAAAAGAGAGAAAGTTTATTTAAAATGTTAGGTTGATTCCCACTTCTTTTTTAATCCCTGCTGACTTGTGTAGGATGCTCACAAGAGAGAAAAGATTATACATACGTATCAGAGAGTTATATCGATCAGGTGGCCAGTTTTGTACTGATTAATTGCTAACAACTCCATGGGACCCAGAGCAGAAGTGAAGAAAAGAAAAATCTTATTTCAAAACCCATCAGGCTGGGGAGGCTGGAGTCAAAACTCTGCAAGTTTTGGCTGGCAAAAACGATGGGCAGGAAGGAACACAGCTCCGAGGATGATGTTCTTCCTTTCCTTGCTGGAACTGCCAAGACCAGCAGAGAGGAGACCACCTGAGACCAAATTTAATCAGGTTGTTTCAAAAAACTGTATGCAAAAAGATTGAATTGTGGGTGTATTGCTCTTTTGAGAAGCAATGCATTTGGACAAGGATGTACGCAGTTCAACTGCTCCTCCATAATCGTGTCTAGTTAAGATTCTTCAGAGGGTCCACGTTAACTGGGCCAGGGGCCAAGGAGCTCTGCAGCAGAAGGATCTTCAGGGGTGGTCAAAGAGGGAGAGGGGAATGGTAAAAACAGCATTATGGCATCACAGCACTGTTTTCAATGTTCTGACAAATTCCCCAGATCCTGCAATGTAGCGCTTACTGTAGTGTATATTTCAAGACTGGATCAGTAGCTACAGTGCCGTGATGGTGCAACGGTTAGAATGCAGCATTGCAGGCTGACTCTGCCCACTGCCAAGAGTTCGATCCTGACCAGCTCAAAGTTGACTCAGTCTTTCATCCTTATGTAAGGTCAGTAAAATGAGGACCCAGGTTTTTGGGGGCAACATGCTGACTCTGAAAACCACTTAGAGGGGGCTGTAAAGCACTGTGGAGCGGTATATAAGTCTAAATGTCACTGCTATTGCTACAGATGGTTGGAATGCTTTGAAAGAGAGTTGTGTGTTCTTGGGTAACCTCAAAGACCAGAGGTGACCATCACCCAATAAAGTGCAACTCCAGGGCATTCTGGGTATGTTGGTTGTGTCATAAAAGTCAGGTGTTGGCTGCAAACATTCATTCATGGTTGCCGTCTTGATTTTTTTCACTCTCTTCCCCCTCTCCGGTGTGATTTCTGTCTGGATCTGGAACTGGCAGAGTTTGCAGGGAAGGAAGGAAGGAAGGAAGGAAGGAATCTGCAGGTATTTGAAGACTGAGTGAGCCATGTAGAGATTAACACTGCTAAATGACATTCCTGAGTCTGGGACTGTTCATGAGGGGGTCAGTTGTTCACCAGAGCACCTGAGGGAAGGATGAGAAACAATGGTTGGAAACTGACAAAAGGGAGAAGCAAGGTTGACTCAGCCTTCCATCCTTCCGGGGTAGGTAAAATGAGGACCCAGATTGTTGGGGGCAATGTAAATATATATATACATTGCTTACTGGTGTACACCGCTTAGAGAGTGCTTGCACTTAAAGCGGTATATAAGTCTCATAAACAAACAAACAAACCTGGAATTCAGGAGAAAGTTCCTGACAGTGAGGACAATCAACCAGTGGAACAGCTTACCAGCTTAACATCACTGGATATTTTTAAGAAGAGACTGGACAATCATCTGTCTGAGATGGTATAGGTTCTCCTGCTTGAGCAGGGGGCTGGACTAGAAGACCTCCAAGGTCCCTTCCAGCTCTATTCTATTCTATAAAACATGGGAGTCCTTAAAAGATTCCTGCTAATTATTCAGTTCCAGTCCCTTATTTTCACTGCCGAAAGGATGCTAGCCAATGTTACACAAACTTTCAGTAGTTAAAGCCCTAGAGGAAATAATAAGTGGCATGACCAAAGTGATTACTTAAATGATCTCTCCCTCCCCCCCCCTCTCTTTCTCTTCATTAAAACACTCTTTCCAGTTATAGCTGATGAATTTAGCTCAGCTGGAATTACAGCTTGGCTGAATGGCATCTGCTTGCTGGATTTAACAAGATTACTTTTTGGAGACAGTATCCTTCTGAAGTCCAATTTCCAATATGGAACTTTAATTTTTCTTCTCCCTCTCATTCATAGTAGCCTTACGTTCTCTCCCTCTGGTGATTGGATGAAAAATGAATCCATTACGTAACCGCAGGGCTGTCTCCTTTTCTACACTGTTGTTGAAGCCAGCAGCACGTCTCTTGTTTTTCATCTGGTAGTTTTCTGCCTGTGAATTTGGCTATTCCTTCTTCTTTTTTTCCCCCTCTGAAAAACCCCAAATAGAAGCAAATAAAGGAATGGAGATTTGGAACCCTTAATCAAATTTAAATTGGGGATATTAATCAGACTTAACAGAATAACAGAGTTGGAAATGACTCTGGAGGTCTTCTAGTCCAAAGGTCTGCAACCTTGACAACTTTAAGACTTGTGGACTTCAGTTTCCAGAATTCCTCAGCCAGCTTTGCTGGCTGAGGAATTCTGGGAGCTGAAGTCCACAAGTCTTAAAGTTGTCAAGGTTGCAGACCCCTGTTCTAGTCCAAGCAGGAGACCCTATACCATTTCAGACAAATGGCCATCCAGTCTCTTCTTTAAAACCTCCAGTGATGAAGCACCCACAACTTTTGGAGGGAAACCATTCCACTGATTAATTTTTTCACTGTGCTCAATTTCACCTTTAACTCAGGTTAGCAAATCCATTGAATTGAATTGAATTGAATCATTTGAATTGGATTTTCAAGCCAATGGAGAAAAGGCTTGTTTCCTCGTGCTCAAAATAGCCATTGAATCTTCAAATTTTGAAGTCATCTGCTGGTTTGCTTCAGTGATTTAGTTTGGAGATGCAGTTCCATTGAATTACTTCCCGATCAAATATTTGAGTCAAATATTTCCAATCAAATGGATGGGATTTCTGGATTTACCCCTTCAGACCAGGAAGCAACACACTCATGGCTTCACAGCCACAATAGCTGAAGACCGCCTAAGCCTTCAAACGTGGCTTATATTCTAGTCCAGTGGTTCTCAACCTTTCTAATGCCGCGACCCCATAATACAGTCCCCCATGTTGTGGTGACCCCCAACCACTTATACATCACCGGGTGCCAGGGGCGTGGCCAAAGAAAAGGGGGAAAAAATGGCGGACAGCCTTGTTTGGCGACCCCCGTGAAATGGTCGTTCAACCCCAAATGGGGTCCCGACCCACAGGTTGAGAACCACTGTTCTAGTCCTTAATCCCATTTAAGCCTCCACAAACGGATTATCACTTTCAGTTAGAGTTGTCACCATTTCCTGATGACACCAGATGTCACCTTTTTCCAGTCTTCATGATTTGATAGCAGCCTCTATCAAACTGTCACTTCCAGGACTGTCTTCATGGGAAGTGATATAATGAGTATGCCCAAAACAATAAAAATCAAACTGAGTGCACTTAGGAACAAATAATTACATCTGACCCTTTAAAAAACCTAACTCTTCCAACTTAACTAGTGAGATTGAAATGGTATAGGGCAGGGGTCTTCAAACTTGGCCCTTTTATGACTTGTGGACTTCAACTCCCAGAATTCTTCAGCCAAGCATGCCCCAGGCATGCCTGGTTGAGGAATTCTGGGAGTTGAAGTCCACAAGTCATAAAAGGGCCAAGTTTGAAGACCCCTGGTATAGAGTCTCCTGCTTAAACAGGGGGTTGGACTAGAAGACCTCCAAGATCTCTTCCAACTCTACTTTGACTGATTGAGTCCTGACCAACTCAAGGTTGACTCAGTCTTCCATCCTTCTCAGTAAAATGAGGGCCTAGATTGTTGGGGGGCAACAGGCTGACTCTGTAAACCGCTTAGGGAGGGCTGTAAAGCACTATAGTGTATAAATCTAAGTGCTATTGCTATTGTGCTATAACTAAGGGACTTCTTTGCATTAGCACAAAAACTGGGAAAATAACACCCTTTTTTTGACACTTGAGTTTTAACTAATTGGCTAAAGCAGTTTTCTTTAGTTCTGCTGTGTTGGCTGATTTTGTATCAATCCTCTTATTCTACTAGCTGGTTTTGTACAAGAGACTTCACTAGGTGAGGCTTACAGGTTGATTAGGGTTTTACGCGGAGATGCGCATAAGCGTTGGAACGAGCCCAGGCCATTCCATCCGTTTATAGCTCAACAAACTGTGCACACTCAGAAAACAAATCAATTCAGCTACTAATTTAGGCAGCTGGCATGAATACATCGTTGCTTTTTATGGGTGTCCTAATTTTTGACTGGCTTTTAAATTGACGTGCCGTCTAGTAGGCCCACTAGGTCAAAATTATTTTAACCAACAAAACCTCAGGGTGGATGAAGGAGAGCTGAGCAAATGGCAGGGAGGTGAACCCTCCTTGTTAAGGCTGACTTGGGAAAAATAAGGAGCTAATTCCTAGGCATCGTGGAAGAGACAAAGGATTTTGGGGGTGCTCTTCAACACATCAGGGCAACAGACAGGAAGAGACAGGAGCAAGAGAACTCTGAGGTTCATTTGTTCAGTTGCTAAGTCATGTCTGACTCTTCACGTCCCTATGGACCATAGCACGCCAGGCTGCCCATCCTCCACTGTCTCCCAGAGGTTGCCCAAATTCATGTTCATTGCATCTGTGACCTTACCTAACCATCTCCTCCTCTTGCCGTCCCCTTCTCCTTTTGCCTTCCATCTTTCCCACCATCGGGGTCTCTGCTAATGATTCCTCTCTTCTCGTTAGGTGGCCAAAATATTTGAGCTTCTCCTTCAGCATCTGCCCAATTTTATGCTCTTTTTGTTAAGGGGTTCACTGTAATTGTTAAGAGAATCTGGTTTCCCCAAGTGGCTTGTCAGAAGCTGGTTTGGGAAGGTCAGAAATGGTGATCACGTGACCTTGAGATGCTGCAACCGTCATAGACACATGCGTCCACATTTTCATCACGTAACTGTGGGGATGCTACGATGGTCATAAGGGTGAGGACTGGTCGTAAATATTTTTCCCCCGTGCCGTCGTAACTCGAAGTGCTTGCTGAACGAATGGTCAGCCTGCCTCAAAATGGGAAGACAGTTATTGGAGGCTAGCTTCAATGTTTGCAATAGTCTTTTTGCAGTTATTCCAAATCCAGTATCGTCCGTGGGTTGCAACTTCTGCAAGGGACTTCAGCTCTACCAGGGAAGAGCAGGAGGCTTCGTCCTCAGAGATAAAACTGCACAATTGAAAACAAAGATTATTGACCCTGTCTTTTTGCCGATTTAGTTCTCTGATTATATGTTGTTTTATTGTCATTTTTTTTCCTCTGCATCATTTATTTTCCCTGGCTGGAACAAAGTAAATGTTGGCAGCCCTGGGCTAAATTTAGAGCAGAGATGATAAATGAGAAGAACTGTGTGAAAGGGAAAGGAAGAATTGCTACGCTTGGGGCCCTCCCTGGCAAAGAGTGGGTGCAGCTGGGAGGAGGGATAAAGCTCCAGTAAAGAGAATTGTTTCACTGCAGCTCCTCAGAGTGAGGCAGTGGTGAGATTAAGTTCAAAAGAAATGCAGGTTCTTTGACCTCCTGAGCAGTTGGTGCCAAAGAAACAGATGTTCTATCAAAAATAGAAGTGTCTGTGTTACCCTGATTCTTAGCCTAGATGTCTAGTACAAACCACACTAATGCCGTGCGATTGTGATGTCATTTGCACAAGGATGTCATCACACGTGTGGCATCACTCCCTCTCTTTCCCTTCCCCACGACTGCCTTAAGTTCCTTATTGTCTTTAGCGATACACAACTTAGGATCTGGGAGGAGAAGAAGAAAGGGGAAGGACCAGGGCAGAGTCAGATAGATTGGATGAGATTTTTTTTAACGTTCGATTTAAATATACTTGGACTGAAGTGAAGTAACGTGATCAGATTTCTTCTCTGTCTGCCACATTAAAAATGATCAGCAATTTCAGGAAAGGCCTGCGGTGGTCTTAGGCATTTCTCCTCTAACACAAGCTGAGCTTCGATGGTTGGTTGAGAAGTAGCGATGCAACCAACCAGCCCTTGATGGGAGCACTGCTGGATCCTGCATCCAAGCTCTCCCAGTTTGATTTTCTGATAGGTCCCACCACCCTTTGGCTCTTGGGAGGAGGAACTCAGAGGGCTTCAGGATGCCAACCAGAAAACCACCAGCACGTGCCTATTTCCTGAACTGCTGGGATTATTGTTTGGAGGAGAGAATGACAGGAGGATCACATCTGGATAGCGATGCCTGGTGTTGTCCTAGATTTTGAAAATCAGCTGATGTTAGGAGCCCAATTTCATGCTGCTGCTTATAATGCACGTAGTTTTAAAACTCTTCCTTAGGCAGAGCAACCTGAAGAGGAAACACTGCTTTCCTTCCTCTTTCTGCAGAGATGGATGGGTGGATGGATTCATCCTTTCTACATCTGGATCTTAACTGTTTTCCCTGACATGTGGGTTGAACCTCGCTGGCCCAAAGTCTTGGGCTGCTCAGCAGGTACTTCAACGCAGCTCGTGAGCACCTGTGGGAACTTCTTGATAAAGTCACAAGGGCACTTTTGGGAAGCAAAAGGATTGCACAAAGTGAAGCAGCCACAAGCTGCAAAATGTCCCAACCTTGGGACACAGTGGAAAAGCCATGGAGATGTTTGATGTGGTGATCGGTCAACCAGCCTTCGGGGAACATCAGAAGTTGTTGTTTGCTACATGCTCATCTAATAACAGGATATAGTGGTTACATGTCCACGTTCTAACATTTTGGGTAAAATGGATCAACTAAACTATTAATGATCAAGGTATCTTCCTTGTTCTTTAGTATGATAGTACTCAGGGTGCACAGAGTCTTAGGATAGGGGTATACAGTCAGGTCCTAGAACTAGCTGAAAGTCTTAGCTGATATTGCCAGAATGATAATGGTGTCACAGGAAGGATCAGGAGCCAGGTATACATTTGGAAGGGACAGGTGAGTGGAGAGCCTTTAAAAGCCACTCTGAAGGGAGGTATTTCCAATCTTCCAAAACCCTCAATGGCTTGAAATACCAGTGCCAACCTTTGTTGGCAAAATAACCAAATTTCATTGGCAAGATATTAGTGGCCATTTGGGGCTATTGGGTGGCTGGGTTTCTTTGAAGGAAGGAAGAGCTGAGCTCCCAGAGAATCCCCACTGACATTTCCACTCTTGTTTTGAGAAATAAAACTGATGCGCAACCAAAAGTGATACAAAGGCACTTCCGCTTATTCTAACTTCCTGAACTTCTAAAGACTCTGATAAGGTCCAGCGTATCCAAGCTATAGATCTGTTTTTTCCATCAGAGCAGTGTTTCCCAATTTTGACAAGTGTAAGATGGGTGGACTTCAACTCCCAGAATTCCGGGAGTTGAATTCCCCACTGCCTAAACTTTCCTAGGTTGAGAAACACTGAGTCTGAAGGAAGATGTGAAGTCCAACAACATCAGAGGCCTCCAAGTTCTCCCATTTTGACTTTATTGATTTCCAGCGATGATCAACCAGGTATCTCCTACATGGGGTAGGACAGAGGTCCCCAACCTTTTGGGTACCAGGGACCGGTTCCATGGAGAGAGGTTTTTCCACGGACCGGAGGGTGCATGGTTTTGTGTGTTGCCTGCATCCCATGGATGGGGCTTTCCTTGTTTGTGCAGACTAGTTACTGGCATGCCGTGACCCGGTCCTGGTCCATGGATCTGGAGTTGGGGACCCCTGGGGTAGGACATCAAGATCTAATGTATCTGTTATCTAATAGTTTGCTGACCTGAAATATGGAGTCTCTATTTATTTTTAAAATATTTAAATCACTACTGAAATCTTACTTTCAGCGTGGATGATCGGGACACCCAAGTGAGCCGAGTCTATATTTCTTCTGCTTGTGTCATGGATTATAGTACTTTTTTAAAAAAGTTATTTTATATTTGATTTCTCTTCAGAGGGACTGACTGGTGGGAAACGGGTATAACTGGCCATGTGGAGGTTTGCACATTGCTTCTAAGTATTTGATTTCACACTATTCTAAAGCTGACAAATTGCAGTAGCAGAAAGTGCTGTCTGCCGTTTACTGGAGTGCTGTTCTAACTACGTGCATATAGTCAGTAGATCAGTAGATGTTTGCCACTTGTATCTCTCTACTGTACAGAGTTTCGCTATTCGTAAGGCGAGTGTTCCCGGCCTCGTGGGTTTGCTTGCCCCAACACTGACCAAACAGGACCAAACTGTATGGTTTCAGATGGACTCTTTTTTTCTTTTTCTTTTCCTGCCTGTAGAAAAAAAACAGCCAAAACCCTGTTCCAACAGCCGAAAGCTGCTAGTTAAACAATTATGTTTCTTTTTGTTGTTTTCTCCCCAGGAAATGTTGTGCAAAATAAATCCAAACTGTTGACACTTTATGCATGTTGGTAACAATAACAATAAAGGACATTAAAATTTTAAGAGTATTTTTTTTCCCTGTGGTTGTTTTTTTGTTTTTTGTTTTTTTGCAATGAAAATCAGGCTCTGGGTGTGAGAGACAGAGAGAAGAGGAGCAGTAGAAGGAGGAAGAGGAGAAGCAGGAGGAGTAGAAGGAAAAATGAGTTGGCTTTCTGATTTTGCCGGTTTACTGAAACTTGGTAGGGGTCTGGACAGGACATGAAAAGTCAAGATGGGGAGGAAGTGGTGACAATGCCTTATGAGAGGTTGAGGAACATCACCCACCAATTGAAAGGGAGATACAGCAGGAACAGCGGAAGAGGAAAAGCTTCTGAAAATTGAGCTTCTCCCCAGATTCTGTTGAGTATAGACTAGTAAGGCTTAGCATGGACGACTTAGGCTTAGTGTGTGATCAAGAGTTCTTCTCTAGTGACTTAAACTCTTGTAGAGTCATCCAAACATTGCAATGGCCCAATAACAGTAATGACAACAGGCTTCATAGCCTGCATTGCAACAACGGCTGGACCTCTGGATTATCTTATCCATT
Organism: Crotalus tigris; assembly: GCF_016545835.1. Classification (NCBI taxonomy): domain Eukaryota; kingdom Metazoa; phylum Chordata; class Lepidosauria; order Squamata; family Viperidae; genus Crotalus; species Crotalus tigris. Next base: position 283,415 of record NW_024100475.1, read on the forward strand.
ATCCTAGGATCATCTCATCATATCTGCCCCTGGGGCTCAATCTCTACCCAAATAATCCTGAGGATGCTGGCTACAATGCAGAGAAAGTCCTTGCATTATTCTGGGTAAGAATCTTACAGGAAATGGAACAGCAGCCCAGGGAGGAAAGTTGGTATCATCATGGCTGCACTTCACCTGTCCTTGAGCTGACAGCCTGACAGTAGCAAACATGGGTGCGGGGGGGGGGGGGGAGAGAGAAGAGGAAGAGGGAAAGATTGGATTGTAAGGAAGAAAAGGGAGAGGAATGGAAGCCCAGCTGAGCCTAATGAGAAGCTTCAGCCAACCAAGGTCAACTATCAATATGCAGAACTGGGAACAGAGAACCTGTTTCCTAAACAATATACAGGTGAAACTCGAAAAATTAGAATATGGTGCAAAAAGTTCATTTATTTCAGCAATGTAACTTAAAAGGTGAAACTAATATATGAGATAGACTCATTACATGCAAAGCAAGATAGTTCAAGCCGTGATTTGTCATAATTGTGATGATTATGGCTTACAGCTCATGAAAACCCCAAATCCACAATCTCAGAAAATTAGAATATTGTATAAAGGTTCAATATTCTAGGCTCAAAGTGTCCCACTCTAATCAGCTAATTAAGCCATAACACCTGCAAAGGGTTCCTGTGCTTGATTGGCCAGCAAACTCGCCTGACCTGAACCCCATAGAGAATCTACGGGGCATTGCCAAGAGAAAGATGAGAGACATGAGACCGAACAATGCAGAAGAGCTGAAGGCCGCTATTGAAGCATCCTGGTCTTCCATAACACCTCAGCAGTGCCACAGGCTGATAGCTTCCATGCCACGCCGCATTGAGGCAGTAATTGCTGCAAAAGGGGCCCATACCAAATACTGAGCATGCTTATACTTTTCAGAGGTCCGATATTGTTCTATGTACAATCCTTGTTTTATTGATTGCATGTAATATTCTAATTTTCTGAGATTGTGGATTTGGGGTTTTCATGAGCTGTAAGCCATAATCATCACAATTATGACAAATCACGGCTTGAACCATCTTGCTTTGCATGTAATGAGTCTATCTCATATATTAGTTTCTTCTTTTAAGTTGCATTACTGAAATAAATGAACTTTTGCACGATATTCTAATTTTTTGAGTTTCACCTGTACAAGCACCTGAGTGGACATTTGCAGATAACTGGGGGATGGTTGGTGGGGGGAAGGGATTTTTTTCTTTATATTGTTTGCATGGGAAAACCTCAGATCCAGCTTATGCTACTTCTATAACCACCTACCCTTCAGTAAAGTATACCCTTGGCAAAAGCAAAGGGCCGGAAGCCTTTCTTAGATGACGGAGGAGGACGGTTGACACTTGGAGCAACGATCTCCAGCAGGCATGGTCCAACAGCTGTTGGTGAGTCATAATCATGTCTCCAGTGCAACAGATCCCAAAGAGGTTCTCCACCATCTGCTATGGCAACACTTCCCCTTAAGCTCCTCATCCTTTTTTTCCAGTTTCAGCTAGAAGCGCCAGGAATGGAAGCAAATCTATTTTGGCAAAGAACTCGATCCCAGCTTACCAAGCAATATCTAGAACATCTTATGAAGGGGAAAAAAAGATTGTATGGGATAAACTGCTCAAGACTGGCCCATTTTGTTCAGAGGTTCGGACAAAACTAATGAGTCTGAACTAGTACTTGGAGTGAAACAGATGGAAATGTCTGTTTTATTCAATGCCAAGAATGGCTCTTTTGATCTTGGAACATTCTGAGGTTCAAGGCATCAGTGGGGGGGTGGCAAAGAAGGTCAAGAGATGAGTTGTGACCACATGACTGAATCCAGTGGTGGGATTCAAATATGAGAACAACCGGTTCTCTGTGTGGATGCCGCTTCCAGAAGTCCATTCTGGACCTGGGCAACAAAAAAATTAGCTACCGATTCTGCCAAAGTGGAGAGAACCAGCTGAATCCCACCGCTGACTGAATCCCTGGACTTTTTTTTGGCATACATTGTATAAGCTGGACTGTTGCACATCTCTGGGGAGGTTAGACTGATTGTGTATAGCAGAGGTTCCCAGCCTTTTTTTGCACCAGGGACCAGCTTTGTGGAAGACCATTTTTCCAAGGACCAGGAGGGGGGGAGAGATGGAGAACACAACCTAGATCCCATATATGCACGGTTTCTGTAAGGACCCACCTCAGCTAACCACCCAAGGAAGCAGATCTCTTGAAACAGGTATTGTCTCAAAAATTCTGCTTTCTTGGATGGTTAGCTCACCTCCAGCTGTGTGGCCCAGTTCCTAACAGGCCACGGACCGGTACTGGTCTGTGGCTCAGGGGTTGAGGACCCCTGGTGCATAGATCAGATCCTGTGCCAGCTTTTAGAACAGGAAGCAAGTCTGAAATAGTGGTCAAATAGCAACATCTCAATACCCAAGGCCAACTTTACACGATGCAGCTAATAATTCCATTTCCTCGGTCACCATAGCATGCCAAACTAAAAATGTGGTTGGCTAGTTGGTTGAGCAGCATGTTGTCCAAACAGAAAAGAAGAGAATACTTGTAGCTCAAGGTTGAACTGTGGGGTCCTTGGTGCTCTCTGAGCTGGGTGGTTTTCAAGCAGCCATTTCATTACCCAACTAGGTAACCTCACCAGTTCTCCTGATGAGGTTACCTAGTTGGGCAATGAAACATCTGTGAGAAAACAACCAAGCTCAGAGAGCACCAAGGTCTTTACATCTGAACACAACCACGACTTTTGCCACCAGCGAGAGTGCATATCGAAAAGAGACAACAAGCAAACATCCTTTTGGCACGTTTTGGGGACAATGCCCCAGACTTTAATCTCTCTTTTTCAATTTTATTTGTCAAAATAACTTTTAAGTATTCCTGGACAAGTCACAAACATTGTATGTGCAGTAATAAAAATAATTTACTCTCAACAAACGAAGGTATAATAATATACACCATAGAATTGCAGTGCAATGAAGAGCATTGATTTCTTGTGTCTTTCCTCTCACTCTCCCCTCGCCCCACCCCACCCCAATAGTCCATAAAGTGCATTGCAAGGGCTCGGGTGAACCCGCATGGAATGGTAGCTAGCAAGTGGGTCATTTCTGATTCCCTTTGGCAAATCCAGGTGCATGTCTCCCTTCAACAAGGAGCACTGAAGCGGGGGAGGGGGGGAGAGGGTGCATTAGCTTGCCTGCAGCTTGGCCTCTCCAGGATACAATGGGTAGTAACATTCTTCCACCCAGACTTTTCAGAAGTCTGGACCTCTTGAGGGATTCGTTAAGGTCGTGTCCCTCTCCTCTCCAACTTCCCGTAAGGTGGTATGCTTGTATGCAAATGATGTGACAGCTTTCTCTTCCTCTCCAGATATTTGGGATAGTCACCTCTCAAAATGCTCAAGAGATGCCTGGCAAACTGGGAGAGGAGAGTGACAAGGAAGAGAAAGGGAAGGGAAGCTGGTCGGCTTTTGAACCCCACTGTATGGGTGGGTGGATCACTGACATATGCAAAATAGACCTCCTTTCAAAAAATACACACACACACAACCACACACACACACACACACACACACACAAGATAAAGCAATAAAGGTCTGCCTCTACGATAGAATTCAACTTCCGCTTGCTGTTTCTTTACTTTTGGGAGGAGGGGGGATAACCCTTAGCTTTTCAAACTGGGCGCCTTCTACAGGTGTTGGGCTACAACTCTTCTAACCTCAGCGCTGGCTAGACCTGATGGGAATTGTGGTCCAACGCTTTTGGAGAGCAAGAGGTGAAGGAAAAGTGCTTGACTTTGAGCTAGGGTAGTGTTTCCTAGGAGGGAGGGGGGAGAATGAGCCGCTGTGTCTGTGGTGTTGCACATGGGCTATTGTGCCTCATGTTACAGGCGTCCTACCTCCGCTCAGCCTCCCTGGCTGCCCCCTACAAGGCCGCAAAAGTTGAGATATAAATCCAACAGATGAATTCAACAAATCCAAGACAGTTTGGTGGTAGCGAAGAAAAGATGGCCCCCTTCAGCAAGGATGCTTCCGTAGGACATCCCATCCACATGTTCTTTTTTAGCAGGGCCCCCACCCCTCCTTTCCACAACCCACATAGAAGCACTCCACCGCTACTGAGCATGCTCAGTTCACTTTAAGCTTAGGTTTTGAAAGCGTGAAAGGTCAGCTTTTTCCTTGAGCCATTAACCTTTCTCCCTCAGCCGCCCAGCAGCCGCAGTGCATCCTTTTCCTTAATCAAAATAAAACCAAAGACAAGGGGCAATTTGCTAGTTTCATATCCCAGAGAAAGTAGACTTGAGCAAAAGATGCTCTTCAGATGTCTTACGCACATAACATTTATATTGACAGAACATGCTGGCTAAGTTGAAGGTCCCTGCAGGGTGGTCTGCTTAATAAAGCTGGGACTTAATAAAATGGACCGTTTAAAAGGGGAGTTGATTTCCCTTGAATCAGAACAGCAAAAGGGGAAGGATGGGCAGAATAGTCGAAAAATCACATCTGCTACCTGTGGTTCCCGCATTCTCCCTTTTGCTTTCATTGTAAGTCAGCCTACTTTGCCCGCCCCCCGCTCCTTACTTCAAGAATCACCTTCAAGTACAAAGGGGGTTGCCTTAGTCACACACAGTCAGACTTTAAAGTGCTTTTAGGCCTGTAGATCCGCTCACTGGGTTGCACTGCTGGAAATGGGGGGGGGGGGAAGACTCCCTCAACACACCTTTCCCCAGCCCACGAATCACACAACCTTCTTGAGGGGTGGAGATTAAACAGGCAATACTGAAGGACGGGAAGGTTTCCTGTCTGTCTGTCACGCGTTCTACCTGACATGCGCAAGACACCTCCATCTCGTCCCCCCCCCCACGAAAACCTCCTCGGCTGGGGGGGTCTCCGGGGCGCCTTGGAAGGCCGGCTGCGTCCGGGGAGCTGTCCGACGCTGGAGGTGCTGAACTGGGGTGGCGAGAAGCCATTTTGGCTGGCTCGAGTCAACCCATCACGACTCGCTTGGTCGGTCGTCACCGCGTGTCTTGCGTGTGGGCTGCGTGCGTATGTGTGTGTTCGTGTGTGTGTTCGTATGTGTGTGTGTGTGTGTGTGTGTGTGTGTGTGTGTGTGTTGTGTTTTTTCAACGGTTGTTTGGATATTGCATAGCAGAGAAAAAAATCTGATTGGAATAATATATATATTTATATATATATATATATAAATGGGACGTCCCTGACAAACGGCCTACGCTTTTCCCACGGTGATAGTCCGTGCAAAGGAGTCCGCGGTGGCGTTTGCATTTAAACTCTCACATTCGAGCTCGTCAAAATGCAGATGATCGGCTGCTTGAACCTCATTTCCGCCCACAAACCACACATAGCCCAGCCCCTAAAACCGTGCTTATTTGAAAGAGGGGCAAAACCCCACCGCCCATCCCGCTCCCACCTCCTCTATTGCCTTCCTCCCCCTCGATTCCCCATCCCGAAGGCTCCTCTCACAGGACCTGTTAAAGACCCGCCCCCGCCAATAAAATATCATTTAAAAAACAAAATCGAAATCCATTCGGGACCCTCCTCCCCCTCCCCACCCCTTCCTGAGATCCAGGCTTTACACTAAACGCGAAGGGACTGTAGAATGAATCCAGAAAAGGTCTTAAGGTCAAAGACCCCACATTTTGCAATTACCCTCCACCGAATCCGTCGGGACGGCGCTTTGGCCAAATTGCCGCCCCCTCCCTTTGCAGGGAGCCCCAAGCCAAAGTCGGATATAAGAAAATAACCCTCTGGAACTGACTTTCCCTCCACCTCGGGTTTCGTTCCCCAGAAAGTTGGCTGTGGCGCGTTTCTGCGCCGGGTTTCCGTTCCTTTCTCCTGCGCGGGGGGGGGGGGATGGGGAAGCCGAGAATCCAGACGTAAACCGGGGTGGCGACGGTGGCGGGGTGGGGGGGGGGGGCGTTGGTGTCCAGCTGCCTCCGGCCCCGCCCGCCTCTACACGTCGCTGGACGTCCTGGGTCGGGAGGAGAAGCCGGCCGGGATGCAGGCGCAGCAAACCAGCCACAGAGACTTCTGGATCTCGGGGTTGCGGAAGGCGTAAACCACGGGGTTGAGGAGCGAGTGGCAGGCGGCCGGCAGGGCCAAGGAGTAGGTGTAGACCTGCGGGTAGGAGGCGTCGGCCACCAGGGAGTAGACGGCAAAGGGCACCCAGCAGAGGGCGAAGGTGCCCAGGACGAGCGAGAGCGTGGAGAGCCCCTTGCGCGTGGAGGTGGCCTGCGCGCTGGCCACGAACTGGTGCTGGACGGCGATCTGCTGGGCGTGCCGGCAGGCGATGCGGCAGATCTGCCCGTAGAGCTGCAGCATCAGGGCGAAGAGGAGCAGGAAGGCCACGGCCAGCACGGCGGCGTTGTCCCGGGTGACCGGCCGCAGGACGCTGCAGGCGCCCGGCCGGCGCAGGCAGTTCCAGCCCAGCAGCGGCAGGAGCCCGACGGCCAGGCAGGCCAGCCAGAGCAGGAGCAGCGCGGCGGCGGTGAAGGTCCGCGCGCGCTCCGAGTGGTAGGTGAGCGCGTTGGAGAGCGACAGGTAGCGGTCCACGGTGATGGCCAGCAGGCTGCAGACCGAGGCCGAGAAGGCGGCCAGCAGCAGCCCGGCCGCGCTCAGCCGGGCCGCCTCGCTGGGCGGCTGCAGCAGGTACTGCACGCCGAAGTTGACCACCAGCCCCAGCCCGGCCAGCAGGTCCGCCAGCGCCAGGCTGCCGATGAGCAGGAAGGGCGGCGCCCGCAGGCCCGGCCCGTAGACGAGCACGGCCAGCACCAGCGCGTTCTCGCCGGCCATCAGCGTCCCGGCGGCGCACAGCGCGATGTCCCAGGGGCTGACCGAGCCCGCCGCCTCTCCGCCGGCCGGCCCGGACCCCGCCCCGCCCGCGCTGGCCGTGGCGCCCGGAGCCAGGGCGACGGCGGGGCTGCCCGCGGCGGCGGCGGCGGCGAGGTGGGTGGGCGGCCAGAGGCTGGCCAGGGGCCACGAAGAGGCGTTGAAGAGCACCAGGAGCCGCTGCTGCTGCTGTTGCTGCTGCTGCTGCTGGCGGAACTGCTCCTCCATGGCGGCGGCCGGGATGGGGAACATCGCTGCGGCTGCGGGAGGAAGAAGGCCGGGAGAGTCAGCGAGGGAGGAAGGAAGGGAGGAAGGAAGGAAGGGAGGGAGGAAGGGAGGGAGGAAGAAAGGAAGGAAGGAAGGAAGGGAGGGAGGGAGGGAGGGGGGAGGGAGGGAAGGAAGGAAGGAAGGAAGGAAGGAAGGAAGGAAGGAAGGAAGGAAGGAAGGAAGGAAGGAAGGAAGGAAGGAAGGAAGGAGCCTAAACGCCCCGGCCATCTCCCGGCTCTCTGCACCTCGTCCTCGCGACGGTTCCCCTCCGAAATCGCCCGCGATGGCTGGCCGAAGCCGGCTCTTGCTTGAGCGGGCGGGGGGTTGGACTAGATGACCTCCAAGATCCCTTCCAATTCTGTTATTTTGTCCAACCCCCCTGCCCTTCAGCCCCTTCTCTTCCTTTGGATCTTTTGCCTTCCAGGTCCTGGGGTGTGGGGCGGGGTGGGTTGGGTTGGGGGTCCTTAACGAGCCCCCACTTTTTTTTTTTTTTTTTTTACAATTTGATCCGCTCCCTTTTCTTTCAGCAGAAGGTAAATGTTGCCCTGTGGACAACTTCACCTCCTTTCCCTCTTCCTTTCTCCCTAGGCTTCCCCCCCTTCCCGCTCCCCAGAAGTGTTGGATCGCTACAGGTCCGCCGCCGAGGAGGATGGGCTATCTAGTCGAGTGCAACACTTGTGGAGAGTGGGGGGGCAGGCATTTCCCCTCCCCCGCAGGATGCGGAGGCGGTGACATCATCAGCCCCTCCGTTTTTTAGCTGCAGCCAAAGGGGAGACCAAGCATCCCGCAATGGCCCGGCTCTCGTGGCTCGCTTTCTCACGAGTTCGGAGCTTTGAATCCCGGGTTCCGTTTCTTGGCTCTAAAGCTGGGGCTTCCCGGGGGCCGGAGGGAGCCTCAAAGCCTGTCCTCACGACGGTTATAGCGGCCCAGCGGCGGTTGGAGGTCGCTATAAACGAAGCACCGGCTCTCCTCCCTTCCTATCCAGGGCAGGGGAAGCGCCGCGTCTGCTCCACAACTGCGGCGGCCGTCTCCTAAGCCGCCAGAATCTCGGCTGCTGCAACAAACCCAGATCAAACCAGGTTGCCTGCCCTGACAAGCCACCCGCCCTCCGCGCCGCTGGGAAGGAGACGCGCTGCTGTTTCTCCGTCCGGGCCGATAAGGACCCGCGTCCCCCTGTTTCAGGGTCTTTACCGCCCCCTCCCCTCCCCTCCCCCCCCTTCCACGCAATCCGAAATAGCCCAGAAGTCTCCTGCTGGTTTTCCCCCTTCTTTCCTGAGAGTGGGACGGCCCGGGACTAGGAGGCTCGCGCGAGACCCCACAGACGGGCGGAGAAAACCTCTGGGGTGGGGTGGGGTGGGGGGTGAGACTTGGGCTGGGCTGCTGCTGCTGCTGGTGGGGCAGATACAACGCCAGCCTTCCCCTCTGCCCCGCACTCTCCCCCTCGACCCACTAGCCAAAGGACCGGACCGGGCAAGGGCGCGCAGGGGGAATGCCTCTCCACCCGGTTGCGCTTTTGCAGGGATGCCAAACTAGTGGCTCCGGGGCGACTGGTGCCCCTTCGGGTCTGGAGGGGCAGGGGGGGCCCCGCTTGCGACAGCCTCTTTTTTTTTTTTTTTTTACCTGGGGCTGCGAGTCGTCGGACAACCTCGGGTCCGGCTTGCTTCTCCGCGCCCCGCTGGTTCAGTCTGGGGCGCAACCCGCGCGTCCTTCCCGGGCGAGCATGCTGACTACCGAGGCTGGCGGATGGCGGGCAGCCCGCAGCTCTGACTATCCTTCGCCCTTTGGGTCTGCTGATAAATCTCCCCTCTGACGTCAAAAGTCTCCGCTTCTATTCATGACCGGCTCCCAGGCTGTGAATCAGAGGCGCCCGTGATCAGAATAACAACCAGGGCGTCTTGCGCGCTCTCCTTCCCCCCCAAGCTCCTCTTAGGTGTACACCCAGATGCTCCGGCGTAAGAAGCCCCGCCCGGCCCTCTGGAATTTCATTCATAAACTGGCTGGGACGCGCCCCTCCCTCCCTCCCTCCTTCTCCAAGGTCAGCTATTTCAGGCTAGCTTTCTGGGCAGGGCGGAGAGAAGACTTTGCCAAAACCGGCCAACCTGCAATGAGAAGCCTTGTTGGTTGGTGTGTTTAGGCAACGGTGTATCTTACAACCAACTTTGGGCGGCTCTCTTGGGGCGGAACCCGAGGAGGACGGGGGTTGTTGCAAAGGGAGGAAGCTGCTGCCAGCCTTCACTGAGTAAAGGGGAGTGAATGGAGGGTATTTTGCCTCTTGTTTGGCTGAATCCAAGGAAGCCCCGTGGGAAGTGCAGGTGCGTCAAGCTACAACATTCCCAGGCAAGAAACAGTCATTTGGAGGCAAGGCAACCATCTCTCCTTGCAGCACGTCTGTGGGATCCCAAAGGTAGAGATGTAGTAAAACTGTATTCTTCGTGGAACCATTTCCTCTCCTCCAGACAAATAGTATGAATTTAACAATTTGAGCCCTTATAAACAGAACATTATAAACAGAACAAAGATCGAGGGCAAGAGAAGGAGGGGACGACAGAGAAGGAGGGGGCTGGATGGGGTCACTGAAGCAGCAGGTGTGAGCTTCAATGGACTCCAGAAGATGGTAGAGGACAGGAAGGCCTGGAGGAACGTTGTCCATGGGGTCGCGATGGGTCGGACACGACTTCACAACTAACAACAACAAAAACAACAGTGATGCTGACATCCCCTAAACCAGTGGTTCTCAACCTTTTTAATGCCGCGACCCCCAACCGGTCGTAAGTCGAGGACGACTCAACCAATCGTAAGTCGAGGACTACTCAACTGGTGCAGCACCGTTTGCAGAATGGGACTTTTGGCGGGCTCAGCAGGACGGAGACAGCCTGGACAATTCCTATTGGCTTTTGAAAGCCAATAGAATTAGACTCTATTCAAGAGAGTCTATCCTATTGGCTTTCAAAAGCCAATAGAATAAAAGGGAGGAGCACAGCTAAGGAAAAGGGGGAAAAAATGGCGGACTGCGTTGTTTGGCAACCCCCGTGAAATGGTCGTTCGACCCCAAATGGGGTCCCGACCCACAGGTTGAGAACCGCTGCCCTAAACCCTGCTGAAAAGGTCACCTAGACTGGTAACAAAACGTTCAGAAGCCGACCCAAAAGCTTGGAGAATGAACCTTCATCCTCAATTTGAATAAACTTGTGGGATGGAAAAGAATTTGTTAAGAAATTATTTTGGGGAGGATGGAGAAGTATTCCATCTCTCAACCTATACGTGGTAAGATATTGTGTATATATGTGTGGTGTATATTGTACACTTTAATGCAAAGAAACCAGACATTACAGTTGCTGACCAAGAAAGGGAGACACTACCGGCACGTGAAAATGCTGACCCAGATTGTGGCTGCTGCAACAATACACAGTCCTCTGCTGGAGATCACGGAGAAAGGAAGTTGCAAGGAAAACGGCCCACTAAATTTCTTCCTGGCAAGCTCTGTGCAGGTCCAGTCACCAAGAAAGGGAGAACGGTTGATCTGGAACATGATTAATGGATTGGAATCAGTTCCCCTCATTCTGCTTCTTGATGTTGGTTTGTTTATTCGTGCCAGCAGCATCGCCATTTAAATAAGGCATACTGTACGATATAAAATTTAAAATATAAAATAGAACATTGAAATATGTACAAGTTAAACAAACCTTGCCCAGAAACTAGCAGCATTAATTGCATTTTTGTCGCTCTGCCATGAGATCCTCAACTGTACACTGATTAGGATGCGAAGTGCAGGTATACATACTGTATGTGTTGTCGCAATCGTAAAAGGCAGAAGCAACCGATAGCTCCATTTGTTCAGGGTGTTTCTGGATCTTCTTGCACCCGCAATCTATTCAATGATTTCCATACTTCTTGATGAATCTTTAGGATGAAATAATAATATAAAAATATGAAGCAACCAAAAGAATACTGAGAAACAAATGTGGAACATAGTTTGAAGAAGGGGGAAGGAATAAGTCAAGATTGTGTAGTGTCAAAGGATCTGTTTTACTTACACTGCTTAGGCTAGGACAGGGGTGGGGAACCTTGGCTCTTTTATGACTTGTGGACTTCAACTCCCAGAATTCCTGAGCCAGCACAGCTCAGCTTGGAAACCTCTCCGTTTCCCCTCAGCATGGATGGCTCAGGAATTCTGGGAGTTGAAGTCCACGAGTCATAAAAGAGCCAAGGTTCTCCATCCCTGGGCTAGGAAGAGCAGAAATTTGGGAGAAGCATCAAACTATGTGAGATATGCTGATGGTACCAAGATGGTGGTTGGGTCCAATGAAAAGGAATCTCTTGTTGAAGGTCAAACAAAGATTAAAGCTGCTCCCCTGCCTTCAAAAACAAATCAAAGGGCCTAAAATTTTATAAGTGGGCAATGTCAACCCAATGCAAACAATCAGAGAATGACACCTAAAATGCACAGCAGGGGTGTCCACACTTGACAACTTTAAGACCTGTGGACTTCAACTCCCAGAATTCCACAGCCAGCATGGGGAATTCTGGGAGTTGAAGTCCAGAAATCTTAAAAGTTTCCTAAGGTTGGATTCCCCTGATTTACAGGAAAGGTGGCTGTAGTCAGGAAATAAAAAGACGTCTGCTAAATGGGAGAAAAACTATGACAGATACAAGCAAAATATTGAAGTGTAGAGATCACATCCTAACAACAATGGTATACATTGTCAAGACTATGATTTCCTAAATTATAATTTCATGGCTATATTTGGCCACCTAATGAGAAGGAAGGAGTCACTGGAGAAGAGCCTAATGCTGGGAAAGATTGAGGGCAAGAGAAGAAGGGGACTACAGAGAATGAGGTGGCTGGATGGAGTCCCTGAAGCAGGAGGCGTAAGCTTCAATGGACTCCAGAAGATGGTAGAGGACAGGAAGACCTGGAGGAACATTGTCCATGGAGTCGCGATGGGTTGGACATGACTTCGCAACTAACAACAACAACAATGAAAGCTGGAGTACCGGAAGGGCTGAGTGAAGAAAAATCCAAGCCTTTGAATGGTTGAAGGTACCTTGGACAGCAACAATCGTCGACAATAGCCGATGAACTAAAATCAGTCTGTACTGGCAGTCCTCAACTTATGCCTACAACTGAGCCCAGAATTTGTGTTGCTAAGTTGTTAAGTGAGTTTTGCCCCCATTTTATGACTTTTCTTCCATCATTCGTTAAGCGAATCACTGTAGTTATTAAATTAGTAACATGGTTGTTAAATGAATCGGGTTTCCCCACATTGACTTTGCTTGTTGGAAGGTCGCAAAAGGGGATCACATGATCCCGGGACACGGCAACCATCATAAATGTGAGTCTGTGGTCAAGCACCTGCATGTAAATCACGTGGCCATGGGGAAGCTGCAGTAGCCATAAGTGGGAAAAATGGTCACAGGTCACTTTTTTCAGTGCTGTTGTATCTTTGAATGGTCACTAAATGAACTGTTGTAAGTCGGGAATGATCTGTACACTGGTAGCATGAGTAATGAAACTAAAGTTTAATACTTTAGATCAGCGGTTCTCAACCTATGGGTCGTGACCCCATTTGGGGTCGATCGACCATTTTTGGGGGGTCGCCAAAGGTGGCGATCCGCCATTTTTCGTGGCGCCGTGCACGCGCGCCGCGCATGGGGGCGGCGCCGTGCACGCGCGCCGCACATGGGGGCGGCGCCATGCACGCGCGCCACGCATGGGGGTGCCGTGCACGCGCGCCGCGCATGGGGGGTGTCGCACATGCGTGCCGCGCATGGGGGCGCCACCGCGCATACGCAGAACGTTTGTGTGACGGGCGTCGCCGTCACACAAACGTTGAGAAGCACTGCTTTAGATAGATAGTTTGAAGGCAAGAGTCACAAGGGAAGACTTGTGAAAAGAAGATCTCTGTCAGAAATAGAGAGATGATTTGTTATGGAAGACCTACTGTATGATCAGTGAGGGTAAGTATTGTCCACTTCTTGAAGGTGAGGAATTGGGAACCAAAATTCTTGGAATTTTCAAATAAAATAAAAATCTCTCTTCAGCTGAAGAGAGGTCCTGAGGAACAGCACCTGATGGGGACAGACAGAGAAGAAATTGTCAAATAACTTGTTTGGCATAAGGTGATCTTATCTACTTCTGGATGGAAAGTTATGCCCTCAGATTCCTGTTGCTCACACAGGCAGTTTAGTATTTGGCACTTTTTGAATTCAAGATAGTCATTTAAATGTGATCTCTGACAGCTACCATAAAAGGTGTCTGCCAGCCTCAAAAAAAAAAAAAGAAAGAAAGAAAGAAAGAAAAAGAAATCTGGGTAAAGCAGTAGGTGGACTTAATGTTATGTGCGGATGTGTTTTAAGGACTATATCTGGCTTCTCATCCAAGCTGGCTCACACTTTCTAAAACGTGCAGGCACCAGGAGGGAATACCGCCACATTTAATGGCCCCACACTAGAAATAATATAATAAAGAAAAACAGAACAATCAAAGGAATTATATAAACTGGAAACCGTTAAATATGGTAAGGTCTTCCAGAGGACAGCTCGTGATATGTGGGACAATCAACCTCCCAGAAGCCTTGAAGAGTATTCTTGGAGATTCAGTGGTACTGTATATCCTGAGTAGTGTTTTCAGACCACATGGAAGGAAGGAAGGAAGGAAGGAAGGAAGGAAGGAAGGAAGGAAGGAAGGAAGGAAGGAAGAAAGAAAGAAAGGAAGGGAAGGTGTCCCAATGCACAACTATTGCTGATCTTTCTTTAGAAGCAAATAAAACTGATGAATTACTGTAAACCAACAAGGTTACTAAGAAACACAAGGGAGTTATTAATAGAATCAGAGAAACCTTAAGATTTGGAGAAATTTAACAAAAAAAACCCCCATGGCAACATTAGTAGCCCAGCAAGGACCGAATATTCAAAAGAGGGAGGGGAGGGGGGAGACAAGGGAGTAGACTATCCTGGAAGAACAATTGGCACTCTGATGAACATGGCAGAAGACAATAGTTCCAGCTGATCAGAAGGTTTACTTCAGTTCTGTGGGTACTTATGTTATTATATAAAAAAAGCAAGTTGATCTTTCCCCTCAACTGAAAGTTGGCTTTACAATTACAATGCAAAATGTTAGCTGCAAAAAATCGCTTAATATTTTGAATATTGTGCAAGCTGGATGTCTGTGGAGGTTCCCAGTCATCCAGGTAATGAGTGAAGCTTCTTGCATGAGAAGCGAAACATCTTCAAAGAAAAACAAGACAAAAAGCAGCTTTGGGACGTGCAAGCTGGATGGGATATATCCCGTGAATAGATTCAAAACCAGACCAGCTGTGGTACAGCCCTCCTTTCCAACATATATGAAAGACGAAATACTATTTTTAATTTTGCAATTAAAGGAATAAAATTTTATAAAATCTTTGGCAAAGTGCTCATTGCAAACTGCTTATGGACAGTTCCAGGGCTGCTAATATTTTGCATGGAATCTTTTTCCTATGTCTTTGTACAAATGAGGGGGGGGGGGAAGCAAGTCACTCAATGAATCTGAATTAGGGCTAAATTTAAATAGGATGCTTAGAAAATCAAAGGCAAAACCAACAGCATCGTTCAAATATGGAGATAGAGAGAAACCGAATCACACCGCATTTGATTCATGGCTAACACTGTTACTGGAATTGCAAAGTGAAGAGGGAATTGGGCTGAAACAATCCCTATGAATTAATTTTATCCCATTACATTTCCCCTCTCAGACACTCAAGCCCTTTTGGGAGTCATTTACCCCTTATCACGAGAAACCAGATGCGTTGCACTGTAATATATATATATATATATATATATTCCTCTCTCTCTCTATTTCCAAGGAGATCACAATGGATGATTGCCATAGCAACATAATTGCCTCTATTCAGTCACTGACTCATCAGATACGATTCTGTTGGAGGCGAAGATGAACTATGACATACAGCACAACCCAAAGTGGTCTTTCTTTGGACATCTCCAGAAAGGCCTTGGATGATTTTGCTCTTCATCTCTTGACTCCAGCAGAGGCAACAGACTTAGTGAAGAAAATAAAAAGAACATAGAATCAAAGGGCAGGGAGGACCTTGGAGGTCTTCTAGTCCAACCCTCTACTCAGGGTGGGAAAAATTATACCATCTCAGTCAAATAGTTGTCCAATCTATTCTTGAAAACCTCCAGTGATGGAGCACCCACAACTTCTGGAAGTCAATCTAATTCCATCAATTAATTGTTCTCACTGTTGAGAAATTTCTCTTTATTTCTAGGTTGGGTCTCTCTCTGATGATCTTCCACCCGTAATTTCTTGTCCTGCCCTCAGATTGGAGAATAAATTGACTCTCTCTTCTTTGTGACCACCCCCCAAGTACTGGAAGACTGGTATCATGTCACCCTTGGTCTTTCTTTTCTTTAGACTAGACATATCCAGTTCTCATAACCGTTCATTATACATTTTAGCCTCCAGCCCCCTTAACAACTTTGTTCTTCTCTGCACATTTTCTAGGGCCACAGCATCTTTTTTGTATTGTAGTGACCAGAATTGGATGCAGTATAGCAAATGTGGCGTCATTGGTGCGGTGTAAAGCGATAGTATCGTTCCTTGTGATCTTGATGCTATCCCTCTGTGGATGCAGCCTAGGACTGCATTGGCTCTTTTGGCAGCTGCAGCACATGGCTAACTCATGCTTGAGCGGTTGTCCATTAGGACTCTTAGATCTCTCTCACAATTACTGCTGTTGGCCAGGGACCACCTATTCTGTACCTGCGCCTCTGGTTTTTTCTGCCTAAGTGCAAAACCTTTAGCAATGCAGTTCTGTAAAAATGTATCTGCAGATAGTCAACATTCTATATTGACTTAGCAATGTTTTTCAAGTGGGTTACAAAAAACAAGCACAAAAACCCACATATGGTTTCTTCTTCTTCTTGTGCCATATCCATTATCAGACGTTGGCGATCATGTTGGCGATCCTGTTTTTATCAGCAGCCGCACGAAAAAGTGCTGCTGAGTTTTGTCCAAACTAGTCCCTTAGGTTTTGAAGCCACAATGTTCTTCTTCTGTCTGGATCTCATTTGCCTTCCATCTTTCCCTGGAGGATTAAATGGAGTATGCCGTATTTTTCTGGGTGTCGCATCACATGTCCGAAATATTCTAATTTTCGTTTTTTAATTGTTTTGATGTTTTCCCTTGGCTTTCCCAGGCGGCTTATCCCCTCCTCATTTCTGATCTTGTCAGCCCAGCTTCTACGTAACAGCCGCCTGTCAATCCACATTTCAGATGCTTCTAGTCTCTTCAGGTGGGCCTTCTGTCAGAGACCAACTCTCTACTCCATAGAGCAGGATAGAAAAAATATAGCATATGGTCTAGAAAGATAAATTAAAAAGTGTGACTCTCAATGAAGAATGATGTTGGCACAGTTAACAGAATAACAGAACAACAAAGTTGGAAGGGACCGTGGAGGTTTTCTAGTCCACCCCCCCCCCCACTCAAGCAATACTACAGTATTCTGGGCAAGCAGCTGTCCACTTTCTTCTTAAAAGCCTCCAATGATGGAGCACCTACAACTTCTGAAGGTTGTTATGGGATAATATTCCACCGACTGATGTGAAGGCTCTTTTCACCAATTCTCATGGACCTCAAGGTAGAAAGTGGCAAAATTGCAGGCAAACTTCTTTCAAGATTTCCAGTTAGATGGCAAACAGAAATCCATGTGATGTTTAGTGAAAAATGTAGCGAATATTTGAAGTATCCAGAGAATAGCTAGAGTATGGTTATTCCCATCCATACTTGGAATGGAGAGCTTTATTTTGTTTAATAGTAATTGATTGAAAATTACGATTGCAAAAATAAAAACAAAAAAAGGAAAAGGATAACAAGAAAAATAGAATAAATAGAAAAGTAAAAATTTAGTAAACAAATATATAAAGACATGACTTTCTCCTTCATCATAACCACTATAAACAATTTTAATAAGTGAACACCTTCTCTTCAATTACAATTTGCTTCTTCCCAGATCCCATTTCTTATCTATAAACGAATCCATGCAGCCTCATAATTTTAGTCCTGCTGTCAGGAAAAATCCATGAAGGGTTACTAGAAATAACAACATATCTATTTTAATTTTGATCAACTAAATCAACTTTATATTCCTTCCTTTTACTTTTAATGATCTTGACCTTTAATCCCTTCAAATAATGTCCTAGAACAGTATAGGAACATTATCCAGGTCATTCTTGTTATTTTTTTTATTTGTGCATCCCTTTTTAATTATTAAGACATTATCCTGTTTGGAACTGCATTGGGTGTAGAATTCCTGATAGCGACCTTGATTTTATGTACAAGTGAATACGGACTTTGGCATTGGGTTTTTCCTTGATTCTTCTATTTCCTTTTGACTTCTTCTGTTGTCTTCACCCTGTACCTGAATAACTTTTGAGGTCACATGTGACTTTATTTTTATATAGCCATGCACAGCAAAAAAGAGTGGGAAAAAAGAGAGAAAATTGTATGATCCCTGCAGCCTGTTGAAAACTTGCCACCGAATTATAATTTGTAATTTAACTGAGGAGGGAAATTATTACATACATGAAGAAAAACCATACCAAACCATACTATCAATTAATTTTATTTCGCTCACAGACCAGCATAGAATAGCATAACAATTACGTTAAAATAGGAATAAAATAAAATAAAATATATTAACTAACCATACTAACTCTGTTGAATCAATCCCTGCAAGTCACAGGTCTTCATTTCTTTTCTTGGAGATGTTCAATGGGATCTCTGTTGGCTACAGATTCAGGGTAAGAGGTGTCTGCAGAATGAAGTCAAAACAGTTGAGATGGGGGTAACAGCTGCTATTGGACTTTTGGGGACCACCACCTCTTGGATGTCCCTGGCTGCAGTACAGTAAACATGCACAGGAACAATGCTTCATTGCTTACCTGTGGTTTGTGCTGTTCCTTGCCCTCACTGCATTCTCCATTGATGGTGATAGAACATTGTTACAACTTTGCTATTGTACTTTATAACAATGCTAACAATTTTAACTATCACTATTGCACTTGGAAAAGGAATTTATTATGAATAAATTATCACCATAAATCCAATTGTATTTTACAACGATATTATGTGGATGATGATAGTAGTTTGGTGATTATGATTATGCTAATTTCATTGGAGAACAGATGGCTTAGTCAATTTCATAAATCTATGTGCTTGCTAAAGAAATAATTGCACTTAGTCCCTCAAATAGTATAATATTATAAACTAGCCATTTCTATAACAATAAGCCTATCTAATCGGTAAAATCCAAAATCAAAGTTCACCTCATTCTCTGCTGTCCCCTTCTTCTACTGCCCTCCATCTTTCCCAGCATCAGGCTCTTCTCCAGCGAGTCCTTCCTTCTCATTAGGTGGCCAAAGTACTTGAGTTTCAACTTCACGATCCAGCCTTCTAAAGAGTAGTCGGGGTTGATCTCCTCCAGGACTGACCAGTTGGATCGCCTTGCAGTCCAGGGGACTCGCAGGAGTCTTCTCCAGCACCAGAGTTCAATTCTTTGGTGCTCAGCCTTTCTTAGGGTCCAACTTTCACAGCCATACATTGCAACTGGGAAAACCATGGCCTTGGCAGGGTGATGTCTCTGCTTTTTAGTATGCTGTCTAGATTTGCCATAGTTTTCCTCCCCAGGAGCAAGTGTCTTTTAATTTATTGGCTGCAGTCCCCATCTGCGGTGATCTTGGAGCCCAGGAAGATAGAATCTGTCACTACCTCCATTTCTTCCCCATCTATTTGCCAGGAATTGAGAGGGCCGGATGCCATGATTTTGGTTTTCTTAATGTTGAGTTTCAGGCCCACTTTTGCACTCTCCTTCTTCACCCGCATCAAGAGGCTCTTTAGTTCCTCTTCACTTTCTGCCATTAGAGTGGTATCATCTGCATATCTTAGGTTGTTGATATTTCTCCCGGCAATCTTAATTCCAACTTTTGATCCATCTAGCCCTGCCTTTCTCATGATGTGCTCTGCATATAAGTTAAATAGGCAGGGAGACAGAATACAGCCTTGCCAGACTCCTTTCCCAATTTAGAACCAATCAGTGGTTCCGTGTCTAGTTCTCACTGTTGCTTCTTGACCCGCATATAGGCTTCTCAAGAGACAAATAAGATGGTCTGGTATTCCCATCTGTTTAAGAACGTGCCACAATTTATTGTGATCCACACAATCAAAGGCTTTAGCATAGTCAATGAAGCAGATGTTTTTCTGGAACTCCCTAGCTTTCTCCATGATCCAGCGTATGTTGGCAATTTGATCTCTCATTCCTCTGCCTCTTCAAAATTCTGCCTGTAGAAAACATCAAAGTTCCAATTTTTCCCCCCAAGGCTTTTTCCATTAAACCCAGAAGAAAAGTTTTAGGCTTTATATTCACTTTGAGAATCTTCTGTATTAAAATGTGAATCCTACTCCAATATTTCTTTGCTTTATCACATGTCCGCCATAAGTGATAAAAGAGCCCTTCTTTACGTTTGCATTTCCAACGTTCAATTGAAATATTTTTATACATTCTTGACCACTTGTCTGGCATGAAAGACCAACGAGACATCATCTTTCAAGGTCACCTTACAAAGAGAAGAATGCAATTGCCAGCTGGCCTACAATCAGAGTGGCCCTTTCAAAATCATTTTCTTGGAGATAGGTTGGCCAGCAATGGGAAGGGGCTAAGCAGGGGAAACGTTTTCACATTTTGGGAATTGATGCACAAATTTCAGTT
This sequence comes from Crotalus tigris, assembly GCF_016545835.1. Lineage (NCBI taxonomy): Eukaryota > Metazoa > Chordata > Lepidosauria > Squamata > Viperidae > Crotalus > Crotalus tigris. Next base: position 303,296 of record NW_024100475.1, read on the forward strand.
AGAATAGAATAACAGAGTTGGAAGGGACCTTGCAGGTCAATTAGTCCAACCCCTGCCCAAGCAGGAGACCCAATACCATTTCTGACAGATGGCAGTCCAGTCTTTTCTTGAAAGCCTGCAGCGATGAAGCACCCACAACTTCTGGAAGCAAATTGTTCCATTGGTTGATTGTTCTCACGGTCAGAAAATTTCTCCTTATTTCTAGTTCTGGCTTGGCTTTACTGCAATTCCCCTGACCTCTAATAAAACTGTACCTTTTGCAACAAAGGATCATTTTTTTTACTTAAAAGTGCAAGCTGAGGCAGGGCTGATATAAGCGAAGAATGCAGGAACTACATCACGGGCCTTGGCCTCAACTGCTCCTGGCATTGGTTCAACTTGATTTCTAATTTCCAAGACAGAAACCAGCAATCCATCTCTAATGGTCATGAGTAGTTCCATGATGTTGCAGATGGACCTGACCTTTCTCTCGCCGTTGTCTGACATCCCAAAGCTGATTATGAGACTCTTCTTTGAAGAGACCCATGGCCGTGCCGCATTGTAAATTATCTGACTCCTTCACTTGCTCCATCAATCAATAAGCAGAGATTGCTTCAGCCACAGCTTGCCTCATAAACACACGTCTCTTGGGAAATTTGGCCCTTACTTTCTAATTATCATTGCCATCTAGCAAACATTCTGATCATTAAACCTGGATAACTCAGAAATGGAAAACTCAAAAATGGAACCTCAAACAACAAGGAGAGGAACAGGGAAATAGAACTGATATTTTTAAGGACAGCTTGAACAAGTAAAAATTCCTTCTGAGCCTTTTTGAGGTATCAAATGTAAAAAAAACTCTCTCTCTCTCTCTCTCTCTCTCCTCTGTAGGACTATTGTTTAGTTGCAAGCAGGAGCATCTGCAAGAGGGCTATGTCTGTGTATCCCAAAAAATAAATATGGTGACCATAACTGCACGATTAAAATCGTGCCTCTTTATCATGTGTGTCTTGCACAAACAGTGAACTTCAAACACAGAATCGCAACCACCTTTTTGACTTTTTTGGACCTCCTTTGCTGTCCCCAATACTTGGAACCATTTTCCTGCTTTCAAGACCGTTTGCTAAATAGAATAAATGGGTGAAAGAGTTTGGAGAGTCTCATTACAAGTAGGTGGATTTCCAGCAGTTAAGTGGTTGGGACTGGGGAATTCTGGGATTTGAAGTCCACAAGTCTTGAAGTTGCCAAAGGTTGGATACCCCTGGTCTACAGTGATCATGTTTTTAGGGGGTTGCAAAGCGAGTCTCTCTCTTCTTGGTCCTTGTTTGAGAGCTCTTACTCCAAAACTAAAATTACCCTGAACTCATCTGTGAAACTTTCTACACTTTAATCCCTTGACTGCATTTTTGTCTCTTTTGCAAAGAAACTTCACATAATACATATTAATATTTTCTGAAGCACTTTTCAATAATTTCTTATGCCTTCATCTTTGAACTCTGCACCATCATCAAGCTGTTGAGTTTGAATGGAGAATTCGCTGGGTGTAGTGGCTCTTCTCCCGCTTGTTAACAGAATAATGGAAAAGACCTTAGAGGTCTTCTAGTCCAACCCCCTGATGAAGCAGGAGATCTTACGCCTTTTCAGACAAATGGCTGTCCAATCTCTTCTTAAAAACTTCCAGTGTTGGAGCACCCACAACTTCTGGAGGCAAGTCGTTCCACTGGTTAATTGTGCTCGCTGTCAGGAAATTTCTCCTTAGTTCTAGGTTGCTTCTCTCCTTGATCAGTTTCCATCTGTTGCTTCTTGTCCTACTTTCAGGTGCTTTGGAGAAAAGGTTGACCCCTCCTCCTCTTTGTGGCAGCATCTTAGATATTGGAACACTGCTATCATATCACCCCTAGTCTTTCTTTTCATTAAATGAGACGTACCCAATTCCTGTCGTGATTCTGTGCCAGCCTGTGTTCCCAACAGCTGAGTCTGAGGAATCTGAGGAGGAGGTGGAGGAGGCATTTGAAGGGCCATCGGGGGCAGAGGGAGGCTCTGATGAATTACAGGACTCACGGTTTGATGCAGAGCCTGGGCCCTCCAGTCGTGTTCCTGATGAAGCTCATCTGTGTGGGGAGAATGAGTCAGACTTGGAGGATTCACACCTGATGGACATGATGATTGATGCTCGTAGACACCGGCAATTAGCGAGAGCAGATCAGCAGCAGTCAATACAACAATTCCAGGGGAGGAGGAGAAGGCACTGAGAGGCAACACCTTGGGACTGCTGTATAAAAAGGGAAGGTGTGGGCGGTGCTGATTGCTGAAGGCAACCGTTGCAAAGTATTTCATGGGATCATGTTCTGTTAGTGTTGCTGGTGACTACTTCTCTGCTTTGTATGGTTTCGTGTAGACAATTTCCTCCATTTGGATTGTGTTTGCTGCTTTTGTTTCTGGACTATTTGGCAGATTGGTTACTCATATTTTCTTGAGTCTCCAGCCTATTTTCTCAAAAGGGTTTTGTCCTTGTGCTTTTAACAAGGACAGCCATAGGCTGGGACAGAACAATTCCTGCAACCATTCTTCGTATGTTTTAGCCTCCAGCCCCCTAATCATCTTTGTTGCTGTTCTTTGCACTCTTTAGGATCTCAACATCTTTTTTATATCGTGGTGACCAAAATGTTCCCCATTGTTACCCAATGGTTGGATACGTTGGTTTACCATTCCTGTTCTCTTTAGCTTAAGCAAGATTGACAGTGGCGGGAGAACAAAACCTGAAGGTTCCAGATTGAGAAGGAGGAGGAAGGTCAGGATGGGGCAGCTGTTGAAAGAGGCAGATGCTTGCAGATGATTTTCAAGGGCCAAAGCAGGGAGACACAGCTGGTGATGAAGCCCAGAGGTCAACTTTGAATGGCAGCTTGTCAGAGATGGGCACTGTCATTCCACACAGAAACATTGTTCTGGTATATTAACCTTCCTGTTGTCTTCAGAGAGCATACAAATATCCCGCAGCCTCTAGAAGTTTATAGGAACATGACACAACTTTGCTTTGAATGTTATCCTAAGTGCCCCAAAACTGACATTCCATATAATGCTATGTTGTTCTCCACATCTGAAACATGAAACAGAGTGATTTAATAAGTAAAGAAGGGAAAAAATCAAGAAAAACAAAATTGCAGGACACTCCTCAATAGGCAGACTATTGACTAACAATTCTATTTATCTCTATTTCTATCTCTATCTCTTTCATCTCTACTACTACTACTACTACTACTACTACTACTACTAATAATAATAATAATAATAATAATAATAATAATAATAATAATTTTCACTATTTTTCCTTGTTTGATAGTGTGTCACACTTACTATCAAACAAGGAAAATAGTGAAAACTGAAGGAATCAAGATGCCCCACCAAAATAACATTAAGAGTCTGGATGAGGAAGAGTACTACAAATACGTGGATATCCTTCAAGCTGACAACATCAAGCACACTGAAGTCAAGAAAAAGATTAGAGGTGAAAACATCAAGAGAGTGAAGAAGATCTTAAAGTCCAAACTCAATGGAGGAAATACCATAAAGGCAATCAACACCTGGGCAATTCCAGTCATTAGATATACAGCTGGAATAGTGGACTGGACTCAAGCAGAACTAAAAGCAATGGATAGGAAGACCAGAAAAATAATGACAATGAATCATGCCCTTCATCCACACAGTGACATTGACAGACTTTATATACCAAGGCAAATAGGTGGGCGTGGAATGCTGCAAGTACATCAGATGGTAGAAGAAGAAAAAATGGCTTTGTAAGAATATCTGAAGGACAGTGATGAAGATGCACTGAAATTAATATATCAAGAAGGTTTATTGACTACTGGAGAGACCAAACTGGCCTACAAGAAAGACCAAATGAAGAACAGAATAGAGGCATGGGAAGACAAAACACTACATGGCCGGTACATAAAAAAAAAATAGCTGGGAAAGCAGATAATAACAAGACCTGGCAATGGCTAAGAGCAGGAAACTTGAAGAAAGAGACTGAGGGAATAATTCTGGCTGCAAAGACCAAGCCTTAAGGACGAATGCATATAAAGTCAAAATTGAGAAGCCAGCAATAGACAGTAAGTGCCACCTATGCAAAGAAGCTGAAGAAACAGTGGACCACCTGGTAAGCTGCTGCAAGAAGATCACACAGATTGACTACAAGCAGTGGCATGACAAAGTAGCAACAATGGTGCATTGGAAGATCTGCAAGAAATATCATTTGCCTATAAGCAAGAACTGGTGGGATCATAAATAGAGAAAATCATAGAAAATGGTAAAATTAAACTGCTCTGGGACTTCAGAATTCAAACAGACAAGCACCTGCAACATAACACCCCGGACTTAACAATTGTCGATAAGAAAGACAAAAAAGTCTGCATAGTGGACGTGGCAGTGCCTGGAGACAGCAGAACAGAAGAGAAAGAACTGGAGATAACAAAATACAAAGACCTACAAATAGAAAGACTGTGGCAAAGGCAAGCAAGGGTAGTACCAATAGTAATAGGCGCCTTGGGTGCAATCCCAAGAAAACTGGAGCATCACTTGAACACCATCATTGGCATTGACAACTTTGCCATTAGTCAATTGCAAAAGGCGGCCTTACTAGGAACTGCTTCCATCCTGCGACGATATCTGTAATACCATCAAACATCCACATCTGCCTATCCCAGTCCTTGGGAAGGACTCGATAGGTAGACAAAAATGCCAAATCCAGTCTGAACATCTGGCTAACTGTGCGACGATCCATAACAATAACAATTACTATTATTATTATTCTGGGAGTTGAAGTCCACAAGTCATAAAAGGACCAAGTTTGAAGACCCCTGCTTTAACGTCTCTTTTCTTCTAAGGCTGCCTTGCTTCTTGACAACTCATCCTTTTATAAAACTTCATAAACCTGCAACTTATTTTCTTTTGCTGCAGCAATATATTTAGTTTCAGAGCTTTTAATGACTGTCACTCACGATTCTTGCTATTTTTTCCTCTTCTTTTTATGTCTGACTCAACAGTGGCTACATGGTGCCTTTTTTAAATAGGAGTGGTGGGGGGGTGAGCAGATGAAATGAGCTTGCCAGAAGTTCTAGTGACAGATTTCATACACACACACACACACACACACACACACACACACACACACTACACAGATAATAACAACAACAACAACAACTGCTCTGGGACTTCAGAATTCAAACAGACAAGCACCTGCAACATAACACCCCGGACTTAACAATTGTCGATAAGAAAGACAAAAAAGTTTGGATAGTGGACGTGGCAGTGCCTGGAGACAGAAGAACAGAAGAGAAAGAACTGGAGAAGATAACAAAATACAAAGACCTACAAATAGAAATAGAAGGACTGTGGCAAAGGCAAGCAAGGGTAGTACCAATAGTAACAGGCGCCTTGGGTACAATCCCAAGACAACGGGAGCACCACTTGAACACCACCATTCGCATTGACAAATTTGCCATTAGTCAATTGCAAAAGGCGGCCTCACTAGGAACTGCTTCCACCCTGTGACGAGATATGTAATAACATCAAACATCCACATCTGCCTATCCCAGGTCTTTGAGAAGGACTTGATAAGTAGACAAAAAAGCCAAATCCAGTCTGAACATCTGGCTGACTGAGCGATGATTAATAATAATAATAATAATGAAGTTGGAAGGGACCTTGGAGGTCATTTAGTCCAACCCGCTGCTCAGGCAGGAGACCCTACACCGTTTCACACAAATGGCTGTCCAGTCTTCTTAAAAACTTCCAATGTTGGAGAATTCACCGCTTCTGGAGGCAGGCTGTTCCACTGGTTAATTGTTCTAATTGTCAGGAAGTTTTTCCTTAGTTCCAGGTTGCTTCTCTCTTTGATCAGTTTCCATCCGTTGCTTCTTGTCCTGCCTTCAGGCGCTTTGGAGAATAGCTTGGAACTCCCTCTACCATCTCTATCTGCCCAGTCTCTTCTTAAAAATTTCCAGTGTTGGAGCATTCACAACTTCTGGAGGCAGGTTGTTCTTTAAGTCTTAGTTAAGTCCAACCACCTAAGTCTTAGAGCAGGGGTCTTCAAACCTGGCCCTTTTATGATTTGCGGACTTCAACTCCCAGAATTCCTCAGCCAGGCATGCCTGGCTGAGGAATTCTGGGAGTTGAAGTCCACAAGTCATAAAAGGGCCAAGTTTGAAGACCCCTGTCTTAGAGCAAGGTGGGCACTCTTTCTTTTCACAGACCCCAGAAGTCTAAGGAGAGCGTGTTATTAAAGCTTTTTTAAAAAAAATCACCTAATCTTTTGTGTTCTCCAGTTTTAATTTAGAGTAATTGTGTATGCCAGCTACCAGAGCTTTGGGGAATAAAATCCATAAAAATAGATAGTTGGCGGTTGGTATTTTTAGCTCTTCATCATTAACTCACTACATTCTACATTCCATAAACTTGTCAGAATTTTCAAAACAGACCCCAAAGATGGTTCTTTTTTTTGCTTCATCGCCTACTCAAACACATAAGAAAAAAACAGATTTTTTTTTTTGAGAGGGTAATGCCTCCCCCACACTCTTTGGACAGAAATGTCATGATGGAGAGTAGGAAGTGAGCAGCTTTGATACAGGTTTAAGCATCTTTGGGAAAGGAAGGAAAACCATTCCTTGTTTCCTGCTGTAAAATGCAGTGGCAAGTAAGAAATTGTTATCAGCATCACTTCACACGATTCCAGGACAAACCCAAAGCAGACGTTCACACGTAGCAACTGTTGCAGCATCCCCATGATCACAGATTCAAAGACCTTTAGCAACTGACTTGTATTTATGACAGTTGCAGTAATCTCCTTTTGCCACCTTCTGACAAGCAAAGTCAAAAGGGGAAGCCAAATTCACTTAACAACCGTGTTACTGACTTAACATCTGCAGTGAATCACTTGCTGCCACTGTGACAAGAAAGGTCGCAAAATGGAGCAAAATTCACTTAGCAAATGTTTCACTTAACAATAGAAATTGTGGGCTCAGTTGTGGCCAGAAATCAAGGACTTTAAATGGGAAGTGACAGAATTCAAATTTATATCACGCTACACCACGACGTAACTCATGTGGCAAGGGCTCCATTTTGGCTGAACACCCTCATGGGATACATGAACTCATAAAATTGTAGTTTGTTCAAGAAGCCACAGCCTAACACAACGTCTGGAACTGTTCCTTTGTGAGTGCTGGGGAAAAGCTGATTTAAAAAATGTACCCAGATGTCTTTATGTGGCATTTCAGTGACATTTAAAAAGTACCACACACACATACGACTGAGACATTTCACCATACGCAACCTTTATTGGAGTTATCAGAGGGTCGTTTATTATACAGAAGTCACATCACACCATTCTCTTCCAATTTAATCCCCTTAAAAATCTAGAGCAAAAGTGCACTTTTAATCTATAACATATATTTCTTTTCAATATTCTCTCCCTCTTTCAAGTCGGGTATTATTCGTAAAAACATTGTCACCAAATATACAAAATACAAGCTTAGCATTCCCCTATGCTGGGCGGTGGCACTTGCCTTCCAATTTGGGGGGCGGGGGGGGGGGCTTTGCCTATGGACCTGTCAGCTCCACCCACCAAAGATGGGGCTTCAGGGTGAAGTGGATTAAGATCCTTCTGTGGTTTTGCTTGGAGAAGATTTCTACCCAAAAATTCATACCTAATGCATAAATAGCGCTTAACTGCCAACTAGTTGTCAACAGCTATTTGTGTTGAGAGATGACAACCTCTGAAGAAAAGAGGACTCTGGCATATTGGACTGAACGTATCCACACCAGTTGCCTGCCTGAAATAGTGAGATTCTTGAAATCTGAATGATTCAAAGACACACACGTGATGTTATGTGCCACTAATGCAGTGTTTCCCAAACTTGACAATTTTAAGGCATGTGGACTTCAACTCCCAGAATTCCACAGCCAGCATTGCTGGCTGTGGAATTCTGGGAGTTGAAGTCCACATGCCTTAAAATTGTCAAGTTTGGGAAACACTGCACTAATGGAATGTCACTGCTAACCCAAAGAAAGCAGCTACTGTAAGACAATGGCTGCAATCTTAGAAACTCTCTGGGGGTCCCAGGGTGCTTAGCTTGGTGTCCTCACTGGGGGTCTTCTGCTCTTGGGAAGAGAGTTCCAGCTTCTCCCAGGCTCCATGGAAACCTGTAGATAGAACCTCTGATGCTCTGAAGTGGGCTAAGGCAGATGTCGGCGAGTCTTCCGTCTTCTTCTTGGACGTTGTCTGTAAAGCTTGGCTGCTGCTGCAGAGATGGACACCCTTGCCCATCCTTGCAATGCAAGGGAAAGCGTTCCAGTGGAAAAGTTCAACCAACAGATAGGGACCCAAGGAAGCAAGGGAAACACAGCTTTTTGTTGCCGGCACAAGCCAGGCAAACCTTTTGGAAGTAGTGCTTTGCCTGACCTTCAAATCCCAGATGGGAGTTCAGCTTTTGCAATTTTCTGAGTCGACTCTCTTCTGGGGAGTTCCCGGCAGAACGTGATTGAGGAAAGCTTTGGGACAAGCAGAGATCCTTTCAAAGTTCTCCCAAACTGGAAGCCCATAGTTACCATCCGTGCGGACCAACAAAAAACTCTATGCATTCATCGAGGCGCATCAAGGGCTGCTGGGATCAGCTCCCGTTCATGGTGAGAGTGGCTTGGGCACCACGCCTCCTCAAGTGGAATTCTGGGAAGCCGTTGTCAAGAGAGAGAGGCACCAATGGTTCCCACAGCCCAAACTGTGTTTTAGGTCACAGCCCAATTTAAGGTTCTTACGAGCCGGAATAATTCTGGCAGAGTCTTCTCCATTGCACGTTGTTCCCCTCTTAAAAAGGCTTAGAGTTATAATACGTAGCATTGGAAAACAGACGCTAACTGTGGTTTAGTCTTCCTAACACTGCCTTATTTTTTTCTCTGTTGAAGCAGCAACAGCAGCAGCATAAATGTGGGCTGGAAAATGATGGGTGGGGAGCAGGGGGAGATGAAGTTAAGAGGAACTCTTTTCAAGGCATTGATGGATCTTAGTTTAAGTCCTTAACCCTCCCCTGAATTGTTTTTCCAAGGCCAGAATCATGATTATTATTTAAACCTTAAGAGTTTAGAGCTGTGATGTCCATTTACAGCATGTCAATCCACGCCGAGAATTGCTTCTTACATGCAAAACTGAACCCTTAACAGATCCTGTTTCAGCAGAGGGCACTTTTGGCTTAGAGAATAGTTCCAAGAAACTGTTTTTTAGTTTATATGCTAGACGTGACCTCCAACGCTTACACCTATTTCTTTTCTGACTTCTACAGTATTGTGGTTCTGAGTCAAAATCTCTTTTTACAAAGGATTAACAGATTTATAAAGCATATAAAAATTACTTTCCGAGGAAAATTTTAAGAAAGAGACAAAGCAGAACAAATGTAGAATAAATAGTGTTATCAGAAATAAAAGGGACATCTTTAACAAAATCTTCAATCCTGTAGAAATGCCTAATGTCCTTTTCCCATAGAAGAAAAAAGTAAAAATTAAACCACGAAGCTTCCGGGATGACTTAAGCTGGCCGCAGTCTTTGAATTACCAAAACTGCAACTTACATCAACTTTCCTCTGCTTGAGTCCCAAAAGAGGGGAGGAATTCAGCAAATACCGGAGGGGAAATCGTTCTGTTAGAATACAGAAAAATGGCAATAACGGAAACCAAAAAAGTCTCTTAAGCCAGGACCAAAGAGTGAACAGATTTTTACAATGTTACTTTAAAAATCACTTTCTTGGTTCTTGAAGAGTTAAGCAGCCAGGTTTCAAGTAGAGGTAAAAAAATTTGGAAATTAGCAAGTATAAAATAGCCTAGAAAGAAAATCAAAGTGAAATGCATTCTTGCTCAGGACTGTTCTCCTCGAGAAAACGCACTCCTTGATTTCTTGAAAATTGCCCAGAATAGCCAGGAGGAATCGGTTCTGCCATCACTCTGTTGTCCTTTCTGGGCACAGCCTTGATCCCTTCTGATCTGCACAAGATGTTCCAAAAATATGCCATGTCAGTCTCTTGATTGATAGAAAAGGATATATCCAGATTCCGAATTTTTGGAAATGTCTGAGGTCAATCCATAGAATTCTTCAATGGCTTGAGCGTCGATTTTCTACAATTTAAGACAACGGAGAGGTTAATGGAGGGAGAGAATCAGAATCACTGTCTATTTCCTCTGGTCTAGCATTTTTATGCCCTGATTTTAAGCAGATAAAGGAGATTTGTAGCTCAGGGTTGAAATGTGGGGTCCTTGGTGCTCTCTCAGCTTGGCTGTTTTCCTGCAGACATTTCATGACCCAACTAGGTAACATCATCAGTGCTAGAAGGGGGGAGGAGGAGGAAGGAAGGAAGGAAGGAAGGAAGGAAGGAAGGAAGGAAGGAAGGAAGGAAGGAAGGAAGGAAGGAAGGAAGGAAGGAAGGACTGTGGGGTCCTTGGTGCTTTTGACTGGTTTTTTTCTTGCAGACGTTTCATGACCCAACATCATCAGTGCTAGAAGGGGGGAGGAGGAGGAGAAAGGAAGGAAGGAAGGAAGGAAGGAAGGAACGAAGGAAGGAAGGAAGGAAGGAAGGAAGGAAGGAAGGAAGGAAGGAAGGAAGGACGGACGGACTGTGGGGTCCTTGGTGCTTTTTGACTGGTTTTTTTCTTGCAGACGTTTCATGACCCAACTAGGTAACATCATCAGAACTAGCACTGCAAGAAAACAACCAAAGTCAAAAAGCACCAAGGACCCCTCACGTAAGCATTTTTTCCCACTGTGGGGTCCTCCTGCCTATGGATTAGGGGGGACATGTTAGCATTGTTCCAATACTTGAGGGGCTGCCACAAAGGAGAGAGGGTCAACCAATTTTCCAAAGTATCAGGAGGCAAGACAAGAAACAATGGATGGAAATAATCAAGGCGAGAAGCAACCTAAAACTAAGGAGAAACTTCCTAACAACGAGAACAGTGGAACAGCTTTGCCTTCAGAAGGTGTGGGTGCTCCATTACTGGAGGTTTTTAAGAAAAGACTGGACAGCTATTTGTTTGGAATGGTATAGGGTTTCCTGCTTGAGTAGGGGGTTGGACTAGAAGACCTCCAAGGTCCCTTCCAACTCTGTTAGTCTGTTATACATTTCATTAAAATTCAGCCAACAATCAAGTCAGTGGCCACTGAGACAGTCAGCACAAGGTGAGGGACGGTGCACGACCGTTTCAGCACATGTGACCTCTTCTCAACCAGAAAGGCAGAGAGAGAGAGAGAGAGAGAGAGAGAGAGAGAGAGAGAGAGAGAGAGAGAGAGAGAGAGAGAGAGAGAGAGAGAGAGAGAGAGAGAGAGGGAGGATTCCTCATCTCTGGACAAACAAGTGGACATAATAGGAAAAAAGAAAAGGCTCCTGCTTTAAATATAATACATTTAAAATACATTAAATATGCAACAAATCAATGAATTAAAACAACCCACTTGCTCTTTGCTGCTATTAACGATTTCTCTGCACATTTAGCCACATGGCCTTGCAGTCCACGGGGCTGAATGCATTTATATGATTCCACCGAAAAAGAAGAGGTGGATGAGAAAGATTGCAGATATTTAATAGTACATGTACTCACGGCAGCAAGAATTGTATTTGCCCAATCTTGGAAAAATGAAAACTTACCAGCGGAAGAAGTACTAATTAAGAAAATTCTAGAGTGTGCAGAAATGGATAGATTGACTTTAAAGATAAAAGAGAAAGGAGACTCAGTGTACTTTAGAACATGGGATAATTTCTATCAGTGGCTAGAAAGACGAATTAGAGAGAAAGGAATGTGATGTGTAATTTTGAATATATATTAGCAAGAAGGCTATTGAGTGATTAATTAACATATTGTTTATGATAATTATTATCTATTATTGTTTGTTAAATACATGAACCCAGACATTATGCTGTTTGCTAAATATTGAGAATGTTATTTGAAAAAAACCCAACCCCAACCTTAATCATAACCCCATAAAAACTAATAAAATCTATACCAAAAAAAAGGGAAAAAAGAAAAAGGTGGAAATCCAGTTGTGGCCTGTACAGGTAGCCCTTGACTTATGACCACAACTGATCCCAAAATTTATGTTGCTAAGCGAGACATTTGTTAAGGGAGTTTTGCCTCATTTTATGACTTTTTTTGCCATAGTAGTTAAGCGAATCACCGCAGTTGTTAAGTTACTAGCAGGATGGTGAAGTGAATCCGGTTAAGTGAATTCCCCCCTTGACTTTGCGTCTCAGAAGGTCGCCAAAGGGGATCACTTGATCTCGGGACACTGCAAACCGTCATAAATATGAGTCGGTTTCCAAGCGTCTGGATTTTGATCACGTGACCCTGGGGATGCTGCAAGGGTCGTACGTGTGAAAAACGGTCATAAGTCACATTTTTCAGTGCCACCGTAACTTTGAACCGTCACTAAATGAGCTGTTGTAAGTCGAGCATTTATACATAAGACTACAGACTTACGCTTGTAGTTCACGCTCAACATTTTTCGCCAGTCTTTGGCTATTCAAACCATATTCTCCATAGGAGATTTTTGCAGATAGTCCTCAACTTACAACCATTTGCTTAACAAAGTTACAACATCACAAAAAAACAACTCCAAGTGACTTACAACTGGTCCTCATCCTTACAGTAGTTGCAGCGTCTCCAGAGTCCCGTGATCAAAATCTGGGCCCTTAGAAACCGATATGCATTTACATCTTGGGGTGTGAGTGTGTCACAGGATCGCCAATTGGGACCTTCCCAGACAGCCAAGTCCGACAAGCAAAGTCAACGGGGGAAGTTGGATTCACTTAATGACTGTGTGATTCAGTTAACAACTGCGTAGCAAAAAAAGTTGCAAAGTCAGGCCTGGCTCAATTAATAGCTTATCTCGCTTAGTACGGGAATTCTAGTTCCAGTTGTTGTTAAGTCAAAAATTGCCAGTATTTATAGCAGGGATATTCACAGAGTTTGGTTCAGAAAAATCTAGATGACAGCCGCCACGGTCCAATCAAAGCTATTGTCAGGTTTTTATGTACATTTCATATAACAATTTGAAAATCTGCAGGGGCCCCGGCTTAATGCTTCAAAACGCTGAAAACTGCTCTCAAAATTACTAGCTTTCATCCGAGAGAAACACTGAATCACTCACACTTTTTTCTCCAGACCTGAGAAGATAAGATAACCTTTATTGTCATTTTTACAGTGGGCACAATGGCACACATCAAAAATGAAATTTAATTGCCCGCTCTCAAGTGAAACACATACATGACATAACACCTAAACATACTATGTACAACATATGTATAGACCAGTGGTGGTGAACCTATGGCACGGGTGCCAGAGGCGGCACTCAGAGCCCTCTCTGTGGGCACGCGCGCCGTCGCCCCAGTCCTGGGCCTTCAGCTGGGTTTTATAAAACCTTTTCGCTTTAGGCCTCCGCTGCTATGTGCAAAAAAAAAAAAAAAAAGGTTCAATCAATCAGTCAATTTCAACTTCTTGTGGGAAAAAAAAGATCTTGCAAAGTTGGAATTGATTGATTGAACTTTTTAGTCCCACCCAGTCTGCTGTTACCACCGCAGCCACGCCCAGCCAATGGGCCACGCCCAGCCAATGGGCCACACCCTCCTGGCACTCAACGATGCATAAGTGGGTTTTGGGTTGCAGTTTGGGCATTTGGTCTCTAAAAGGTTCGCCATCACTGGTATAGACCCACACCCCTACATATACATAACAAATAAATATTAAATACTGTCCCTTGGCTCTCAGTCCTGAAAAGTAAGAGTGTTCCTTGTTTTCCTTTATTTATTTATTTATGAGACATATACCGGTTTAAGTACAAGCACTCTCTAAGCGGGTGTACACCAGTAAGCAATGTGTATGTGTGTGTGTGTGTGTGTATATGTATATGTATATGTGTGTATATATATATATATATATATAGATATATATATATATATATATATATATATATATATTATATATATATATATATATATATTATATATGTAGGTCTTTGGTTGTTCGGTTTTCCCCGCGTAAAATTGGAAGTGTCTTGGCGATGTTCGACGAAGTCCCATTCGTCATCTTCAGGCTGGTGTTTTCAGCTTCGTGCTTCGAGCAGCAATGTGCACCAGCCTGAAGATGACGAATGGGACTTCGTCGAAACGTCGCCAAGACACTTCCAATTTTACGCGGGAGAAACCCGAACAACCAAAGACCTACATACAAACACCGCGAAAACCTCAGAAAACTCAGTATATATAATATATATATATATATATATATATATAATATATATATATAATATATATATATATATATATATATATATATATATATGTATATATATATTTATTTACATTGCCCCCAACAATCTGGGTCCTCATTTTACCTACCCCGGAAGGATGGAAGGCTGAGTCAACCTTGAGCCGGTGAGATTTGAACCGCTGACTTGCTGAACACAGTCAGCTAAAGTGACCTCACTAATCATAGCAATTAAGAGAAATTAATCAGGCTGCAAAACAACTTAGGATGCTTATGTGCTTGCGACTTTCAAGGCGGGGGCCAATCTAATATAGCTGCTTCCAACAGAGAAGCATTTAAAATTTATGGAGTCTGGAAAAGCTGTAAGGACCCACCAGGTGGGCAGAGCACCGAGCAAGAGGGTGATTTAGCTAACGCATTTTATTTCGCTACCCATGTCCACAAGCAAGAATGCTGCAAACCGAAAAGCGTATCGTAAAAAAAGTAAGTCTTTACAACGATGATTAAGGGCCCTGCGACAAAAACATGAAGAACAGTTGCAAGAACTGGGTATGGCCAGTCTGGAGAAAAGAAGAACTAGGGGATGACATGATAACAGTCTTCTAGTATTTGAGGGGCTGCCACAAAGAAGAGGGGAGGGTCAACTTATTTTCCAAAGCACCAGAAGGCAGAAAAAGAAGCAACAAATGGAAACTAATCAAGGAGAGAAGCAATCTAGAACCAAGAAGAAATTTCCTAACAGTGAGGACAATTAACCAGTGGAACAGCTTGCCTCCAGAAATCGTGGGCGCTCCATCACTGGAGATTTTTAAAAAAAGACTGGACATTCACCTGTCTGAGGCAGTAAAGGTTCTCCTGGTTGAGCAGGGGGCTGGACTAGAAGACGTCCAAGGTCCCTTCCAGCTCTATTCTATTCTATTTTACAGCTCCTCATCCAACCTCAGTAGGGAGAACAGACTTCGCGAGTCTTCTGCTGTACTGGATTGTTGTTGCACTGTGCCTTGCTGATGTCATTTGAAGGCTTGTTAGTATTGATTTATTGGGGCTGGGGTTGGAACTGTGGTTGCGTGATTGATGATGAAGAGTTCGTATTTATATTTAGACACAAAAGCACAAAGTGAAAATAGCTTTGACCCAAAGTTATTATAAAAAGCCCTGGAGCGAGACCCAAACCTACCTCTACGATGTCATCATCAAAGAGCAACCAAAATCCATGGCTCTTCACGATGGTGATGTAATGCCCACGATTTGGACCACTGCAACAAGGAGAGAGGGAAGGTTAATGCCGGATGTGGACACGTGGACTCCAGCTATGGTTTTCCTAGGACAGGGGTAGGCAACCTCGGCTCTTTTACGGCTCGTGGACTTCAACTCCCAGAATTCCTGAGCCAGCCATGCTGAGGGGAAAGGGAGTGGTTTCCAAGCTGAGCCATGCTGGCTCAGGAATTCTGGGAATTGAAGTCCATGAATCATAAAAGAGCCAAGATGGCCTACCCCTGTGCTAGGCTGTCGTGTGCAAATCCAAGCTTTCATGACTGATAGAACAGCACCAATCACGGTTCGGTGAGCAAACTGTGATTATACAAATCATGCGCTGTGTGATGTGGGAGTTCAATCTATGGCTGAGAAAGAAAGAATGACTGTATACTACATACCTCTTCTGCAAAAACTAATTAGGAAGGCTTACAACTCAGGCACTGATCACAAAGCCAAAATTAATGGATTCAATAAACTTAGGTACCCAGTGGTGCTACTATAGAAAACCCTTAAATCATTTGGCCAACCTGCTTTAAGAGCTTCTTTGTTCCAAGAATAGCTGCTTTCAATTTTCCTTTGCAATAGATGATGTATCTTGCATCTGGGTCCCATAAATAAAGCAACATTTTCCATCAATCTATTTAACTGATATACACATTTAAAAACGCCCATGTACCAGTTATACTTCTAAGGAGAAAAAAAATGCAAAAGGTTCCTGTGTGCATACAACAGATAAGCGACCTTCGGCCTCCTCAACACACTCCTATCATCCTTCTCTACTAAAGCTATCTCAGGGATGCAGAATAACAGAGTCGGAAGGGACCTTAAAGGTTTGCTAGTCCACGGCTTTTCATCCAGTGGTACGGGTACCATCTGTGGTACCTTGGCACCTGGCAGGTGGTACGTGACCATCCTAGAAAAGCAATGGGGAGGGGAATGAGCTGAACCACTGGCAGCACCGCACAAGCCTGAGCGAAAGACGGCTGGAGCTGCAGGGCTGTCAGGGCTCAGTGGAAGCACCAGGATCAGCGCCAGGCTCCAGCTGGAGCTCGGCGCTGATCCTGGTGCTTCTGCTGAGCCCAGAAGAAGCGCCGATCAGCTGGAAAGCAGCACTGATCCTGGCACTTCTGCTGAGCCCAGAAGAAGCGCTGATGTTGCAGCATCTCCAGGGTCTTTTGATTTACATTCAGATGCTTGGCAACTGATTCATATTTATGACGGTCAGTGTCCCAAGGTCCAAAACGAAGCGACCAAAACCTGCTGCAACCACCAGCAGGTGGGGGGGAATAAAAAACCAAACACCTCCTCACCCCACCCCCGCTGCCAATCCTCAACAGAAATGCTCATAACAATGAAAACCTCGGACAGGAGGAAGAGCACCGCCTGGCAGGTGGGCAGGTGTCTTGCTCAGCTGTGGCTTGGGGGGCACTTTTGTCAGTGCCATTGTAATTTCGAACAGTCACTAAGCAAACTGTTATAAGTCGAGGACTACTTGTACTTTATCACTTTTTTCTTTTCCTTTTTTTTTCTTTTTGGTCATCAAGTTTTTGACCCCTTGCTAGGCGACTGGTGGTACTCAGATGTTGCCATATCCTAAAAGTGGTACAATGGGTGAAAAGGTTGAAAAGCCCTGTTCTAGTCTAACCCCCTGCTCAAGCAGGAAACCCTTTACCATTTCAGACAAGCTGGTAGAGCAAGGTATACAGGTATTCCTTGACTTACAACAGTTCATTTACTGATCATTCAAGGTTACAACCACACTGAAAAAGTGATTTCTGACCACTTTTCACACTTACGACTGTTACAGCATCCCCATAGTCAGCTGATCAAAATCCAGACGCTTGGCGACCGGCCTGTATTTATGACGGTTGCCGTGTCCTGGGATCATTTTTTGCGACCTTCTGACAAGCAAGGTCAATGGGGAAGCCAGATTCACTTAACAACCGTGTTATTAACTAAACAACTGTGGTGATTCACTTAATAATTGTGGCAAGAAAAGTCACAAAATGGGGCAAAACTCAATTAACAACTATCTTGTTTAACAACAGAAATGTTGGACTCAGTTGTGGTCATGAGTCAAGGATTACCTGTACCAGAGGTAGGCAATCGTGGCTCTTTTATGACGTGGACTTCAACTCCCAGAATTCCTGAGCCAGCATGGGGGAACAATGGTCCCCTTCATGACTCGTGGACTTCAACTCCCAGAATTCCTGAGCCAGCATGGCTCAGCTTGGAAACCTCTCCCTTTCCCCTCAGCATGGCTGGCTCAGGAATTCTGGGAGTTGAAGTGCACGAGTCATAAAAGAGTCAAGGTGGCCTACCCCTGGCCTATACAAAGGCCAGACAATAAATGAAATGGAGGAAAAAAAGTGGTGCAGAACGGCAGAGGACTTTCCCTTTTCGGTTTGCAATGGGGGGTTACGGTAAAAGATCCTGTAAGAGGCAGTGAGATTCAGGGATGGAAGCGATCTGTGAACAACGAGCAATAGCTGATTGAGAACAATTTTAGCTTAGGTGGTTCTCAGGCAGAAGGGGGAACTTAATGAGGGGTGGGGGAAGAGATGAGAGACAAACCATAGATAGCCCTGTCTGGAATTGCATGCAGTTACCTTTGTATCTTGATAGCTGATCTATCCCTTCCCAAAATTGGAATGCTAGCCCCAAACTAGCATTGGTTCAAGCTGGGGGGGGGGGGTGTGTTCTCCCTGAAGTTCACTGCAACTCAAGAAACACCAGGGGCCTGTAACTTACCTATGATTTGGTGCTCTCTGAGCTTGGTAGTTTTTTTGCTGGTGTTTCAACTGCCAACTAGGCTAACATTATCAGTGTTAATCCTAGCATTGACCAGGTTATCTCGTTGGATAATGAAACCAAGCTCAGACAGCATCAAGGACCCAGAGGTCTCCTCCTCTTTGTCGTCGTCCTCCTCCTCCTCCTCCTCCTCCTCCTCCTCTACTCTACAAACCCCAATCCCTCTAGCACTGATGATATTGTCTAGTTTGGGTAATGAAATGCCTGCAAGTAACCAACGAAACTCAGAGAGCATCAAGGACCCTACAGGTTTCCTGCTCCACTCTGCAAACCCCACTCCCTTCTAGCACTGATGATGTTACCTAGTTTGGTCAATGAAATGTCTGCAAGAAAACAAGCAAGCTCAGAGCGCGCCAAGGACCCCACAGTTCTTCTCCTTCCCCTCTGCTCTGCAAAGCCCACTCTTTTCTAGCACTGAAGATGTTACCTAGCTGGGCCATGAAACCTCTGCAAGAAAGCTGCCAAGCTCAGAGAGGATCCCCCAGCTCTGAGTAACCAATTTTCTCTCCGATAATTATCCCCTAGGATTTTGGGGGAGGCATTTTACCTGCCGGTGCTGGAGAAGACTCCTGCGAGTCCCCTGGACTGCAAGGCGTTCAAACTGGTCAGTCCTGGAGGAGATCAACCCCAACTGCTCTTTAGAAGGCCAGATCCTGAAGTGGAAACTCAAATACTTTGGCCCCCTAATGAGAAGGAAGGACTCACTGGAGAAGAGCCTGATGCTGGGAAAGATGGAGGGCAAGAGAAGAAGGGGACGACAGAGAAGGAGGTGGCTGGATGGAGTCACTGAAGCAGGAGGTGTGAACTTAAATGGACTCCAGAAGATGGTAGAGGAAAGGAAGGCCTGGAGGAACGTTGTCCATGGGGTCGCGATGGGTCGGACACGACTTTGCAACTAACAACAACAACAACAACAATTTTACCTGCCGCAATGTACCACCACAGCCACGAGATCATACATTCGATCTGGGTTTGTAGCATCCCCTGAGGTGTTGAAGAGTCGAAGCTCCAGGGGAAAGACCACGCGGTAGGAAAGTTTGGTGTACCGGTGCAACTGGTCCATGTATTTAAACCTTTTCAAGTGCAGAGCGAGAATCATGGGCAGCTTTTTCACTCGCATCCTTTGATGAGCAAGGTTAAGATCGAAGGAGAAAGAAAACAAAAACAAAAGCAGGCCTTACAAAATCAGGCTCAATACAACTTATTAAGATAAAAAAACAAAACAAAACTTTGGTGAAGAAAACAGTGCTTGATATTTTGTTTGCCAATCTCCCCCCCCCAAAAAAACCAGGAAAGATTTGCAGCTTCTGGCAGTGGGTTGATTTGAGCACTAAGCAACAATTGAATGCAAGGCAGCTATTTATTTGGGCCCAAACCACAGCCTATAAATTGGTTAATATTGACAAAGAAACTAGAAAAAATGCCTTTATTTATTAACTAAATTTTTAAAATCCAGACTTTATTATTTTTATAAGTAATTCGGGGTGTCAAACATTCCTAATGCTCCTTCCTCCTATTTTCCCCCACAACAATAACCTTGTGGGGTGGGGTGAGCTAAGAGAGAGGTACTGGCTAAAATCACTCAGCCGGCTTTTATGCTTAAGGCAGGATTAGAAAGATTGGCCTGGAGTCACCCAGCCAACTGTCATGTCTTAAGGCAGAATTAGAACTCAGAGTCTCCTGATTTCTAGTCTGGGGCCTAACTACTAAACTAGGAACCTCTGCCCTCCCCCGCCCATACACATACACATGCACGCCCATACTACATCAAGAAAACTCAAAGTTTGAAGCCCACAAGTGTCAAATTCTACAAGAAATACCATCTGGTCCTGTACAGAATTCATTACACTATTATTCAGCTTGTCTCTTTATTTGGTGTGATGAATTTCACCGTTTTGACACTTGAAATTCACAAGTTTATTGCTCCAAGAACCACCGGATGTCAGTGCTCTGAAAAGCTCCAGGGCCTTCTGTAATGACTGAATTACTGGTCTGCAGAGTTAATCGTGCAAAATAAAAAAAAAATGAACAGAATTATGAGGATCAGGAGCAGAGAAAGAGTTATTCAGCCCCCTTTTCCTTCTCATTTGGCCATTCCTCACATCTCTGAGATTAGGCCAGAGGCTTTTGAATGCACCTCAATAAGCTGTAATGAATATCTCATTCGTTTCTCTCTATATTTTTTATTACAAAAAGATACAACAAGATGGTAAAAACCAACACAAACTAATACAGTGAGGAAGAAGTCACCTATGTGTGAATTGGGTGGCTATGTGAATTTATTTTAAAAAGAAAAGAAGAAAAAAAACCCCATAAACTGCAAGGTAAGAAAAACATCGAGGAAAACTAAAACTAAAATAGAAAGGAAAAAAGATACAGGTAATCCTCGAATTACAATCACAATTGAGCCCAAAGTTTCTGTTGCTAAGTGAGACATTTGTTAAGTGAGCTTTGCCCCATTTTATGAAATTTTTTGCAACAGTTGTAAAATGAATCACTGCAGCTGTTAAGTTAGTAACCCGGTTGTTAACTGAATCTGTCTTCCCCCATTGACTTTGCTGGTCAAAAGGTCACAAAAGGGGATCACGTGACCCCGGGATGCGGCGACCGTCATAAATATGAGCCAGTTGTGCCAGCATCTGAATTTTGATCACATGACCCTGAGGATGCTGCAGTGGTCCTAAGTGTGAAAAATGGTCATAAGTCCCTTTTTTCAGTGCCGTTGTAACTTTGAACGGTCACTAAATGAACTGTTGTAAGTTGAGGACCACCTGTATACCGAAGTGGCTTCTGAAGGTCTTCACAACAGTTATAAATACAATGTATTTCAACCTCTCTCTCTAACGTTCCATCATTTTTCTCCTCTTTCTATAATCTATCTTGGCTAATCATCAAAAATTCCTTAGAAATGTCTCATTCGTCAACAGCAGGAAGATCCTTTTCAACTACAAAGTGAAGAGTTGATTAAGAGCCCATCACTTCTTTCTCAGCAAAGTCCACCTGCCGGGTCCGTTAAGGCGATCAAGAACCGAAGTCCTTGGTGGGGCCCAGGTACGTAATAAAAATTCATCTTAGCCCTACCTCTTTTGTGCTTCCTGTTTACTCCGGCACTGCTCGCAGTAGTACTTGTACTCGCTGCACAGCGTCTCGGTGTTACTGAACCCTCTGCAAAATGGAAGATTGGAGCAGAAGTTATAATTATCAGGTTTTCCAGCACTGAACAGTTTTTCTCAGGGACATCTGTACAGGGACCCCCCCCCCAGAGGTCAAAGATGTCTCTGTCTGCAGTGGGAAAATGCAAATGTCACCCAGCACCACAAAACAGGCAATTTAATGGTTGACACTAATCTCTCTTCTGTTTTTTCCCTGTCTCCTTTAGGCCCCATCCCTAAATGATTCAGAGAAGAAACAGTAAGAAAAGGCCACTTCTGATGACTTTAATTGATTGGGGCCCTTTTGTGGCTAACATAACATTCCAATCAAGTAATTGCTGCTGCTAATTGATTGTGTGTGGGTTTGTGCCTGTGAGATCGCTTGATAGCATCATTATCACATCAAACAACTGGATCGACAACGGCAGAGTAAGTCAGGGATTTGCAGCTGCATGATGGCCAAAGCAAGCAGACAACTCTCCCTGAAGCCCTCTTTCAGCCTAGAAGTCTTATAAAAGGCAGAATACACACAGTTAAATAAAAATAAATCACACTCTAGGAAGCTATTTAATGTGTTAGTGTTGGCTTCGGGCTTCAATGTCCTGGGATTAAATAAAATATCCTTCTGTTTTATCTGGCTGCGTTTTCTGTTTTTGTTGAAACGTGTACCTCAAGCAGTGTGTGATTGATGTATTTTGTTCCACGTCAACCGACAGGTCCAGAAAATCTTCGTCTTTGCTGCTCACCTTGAAGAGGAAAAAAAAAAAAAATGCAGATTTTAAAATGTTTAAGAAGTAGAATGAAGAATGTACAACTGTACAGCATCGAATTCCTAGCAGGGTTCTCCGTCAAACCTTTCATCCCAGTGAAGGATCCCGAGCCAGTCACAATCCCTACATTTACTTGTAGGAAAGTGGGTTTTAGGCTTGTCCTCGGCTTATGACCATAATTTCTGTTGCTAAGTTATTATGTGACTCTTGCCCCATTTTACAGCCTTTCTTGCCAAAGTTTATTTATTTATTTATGAGACTTATATACCGCTTTTAAGTGCAAGCACTCTCTAAGCGGTGTACACCAGTAAGCAATGTATATATATATATATATATTTTACATTGCCCCCAACAATCTGGGTCCTCATTTTACCTACCCCGGAAGGATGGAAGTCAACCTTGAGCCGATGAGATTGGAACCGCTGACCTGCTGAACACAGTCAGCTAAAGTGGCCTGCGGTACTGCACTCTGCAGTTGTTAAGTTAGTGACACGGTTGTTAAGTGACTCCCCATTGACTTGGCTTGTCAGGTCGCAAAACGGATCACATGACCCCGGGAGACAGTAACCGTCATAAATAGGAACCAGTTGCCAAGCATCTGAATTTTGATCATGTGAACATGAGGATGCTGCAACTGTCGTGTGAAAAACGGCCATAAGTCACTTTTTCAACTGTAGTTTTGTGAGGTCACCAAACAAGCTGCTGTAAACTGGGAACTATCTGTACAGTTCCAAAAAAATCGGTGACAACTATTATTAAATGGAGGCAAAGGTCATAGGTCACCAGACCTAAGTGTTTCTTAATCTCAGCAACATTAAAATGTGTGGACTTCAACTCCCAGAATTCCTCCATCAGCCATGTGTGGACTTCAACTCCCAGAATTCCCCAGCATACTATTCTGAAAGCTAAAGGCCATGCACCTTAACGTTGTTGAAATTGAGAAACAGGGCCCCACCCCATCCACCCCAGCATTTTGGCTGTGTAGATATGTTCTAAAAAGAAACATAAAAGTTATGAATTGAGAAACTGAATCCCATAATGAGTGTATTTTGAATGTGACACTCACTCACTCCCAAGAAGACAATCATGATAAATATTATGTTCTCTGGCTAGCTGAGGGCAGAATTAGCACATAGCCCTCAACTAGCTAGCTTCCACGTTGGGGGGTTCTGGAGATCATAGCTGTGCTACACCTGAAGCCAAATGCCCGGTTTAGCAGGACACGTGAATGGACTCCGTATAGAGATGTGCAATCCTTCAAACCCAAAGATGAAAAAGCACCTCAGGGAGGGATTGGCACAATGTGAGCAAGAAAGACGGTTTCCTTCGGGA
Source organism: Crotalus tigris (assembly GCF_016545835.1). Taxonomy (NCBI): domain Eukaryota; kingdom Metazoa; phylum Chordata; class Lepidosauria; order Squamata; family Viperidae; genus Crotalus; species Crotalus tigris. The sequence goes on from NW_024100475.1 coordinate 326,889, forward strand.
GAGGCAAACCAGTCTTGTGTCGACTCCAAAGCTTCAGACTTAGGTCCAAAGTACTGATGTGCTCAAATCAAGACCTTCAGACTGAAGAATGTAACAGGGCAACTACTTCGAGGAGACAAGAGCTACCCTAATCAAGGAACAACCCAAGAGAAAACCACCTGCCATCATTGGCAGGGCAAGCTACGGCATATAAAGCGGGAGAAAACCCAAACTCTCTCGCACTGATGATGCTACCTACTTGGGCAATGAAACATCAGCAAGCGAGCAACCAAGCTCAGAGAGCTTCAAAGATGCCAGAACAAGAATTGAGATAAGAATAGGATAGAGCAGTGGCGAACCTATGGCACGGGTGCCAGAGGCGGCACTCAGAGCCCTCTCTGTGGGCATGCACGCCGTCGCCCCAGTCCTAGGCCTTCAGCTGGGTTTTATAAAACCTTTTCGCTTTAGGCCTCCGCCGCCGTGTGCAAAAAAATAGAGGTTCAATCAATCAGTCAATTTCAACTTCTCGCGGGGAAAAAAAGATCTTGCAAAGTTGGAATTGATTGATTGAACTTTTTAGTCCCACCCAGTCTGCCATTACCACAGCCACGCCCACCCAATGGGCCACGCCCACTCAATGGGCCACACCCACCCAGCACTCAAATGGGTTTTGGGTTGCAGTTTGGGCACTCGGTCACTAAAAAGGTTCGCCATCACTGGGATAGAGTTATGAACTTCATGCCCTACACAAGCTTCTTGAAAGCAGACCAAACCAGTTATGGCAGGAAACATTGTGGGTGTTGAAGTCCACATATCTTTGTTGCCAAAACTGAGAAATATTCTTCTAGCTCAGGGGGTCTCCAAATTTGCCATCTTTTAAGACCTACTGACTTTCAACTCCCAACATTCTGAGAGTAGAAGTCCACAAGTCTTAAAGGTGCCACGTTTGGTGACCCCTGTTCTAGCTAAATGCAAGTTTAGCAACTTGAAAGAGGTAAGCATTCATCTGTTTATATACTGACAGCAGGAAGATGGAAGGGAAAAAAAACACAGTCAACCCTCTTGGGAAAGAACCACACTAAGTAGGAATTTCAGAGAAAGTAAAGAGCTACCTACAGCTTCACAGTTTAAACAGCGAGTTTCGTTTGTCAGTGCTCCCTGGAAGATTTCATGGACCCACGTGAGTTCGGCCTTCTCCCCTTCATCACTCTCAATGCTTCCGTTCTGGAGTTTGCCATTCTGTTTCTCCTGCTTTTTTTCTTCTTGTAGCAAGTCCGCAATTGTGTTCAATAGATAGTTCAGGAATTCGTGTGCATCCTGCTGCATGTAGTTGTCAAACAGCTCTGATAACAAGGTGCACAACAAAGAAGAAGAAGAGCAGAGGAATTAAGACCTAATATGGCTAAAGTCATTACAGAATTTTGGACACCAGGAAGGGTAGAAAGCAAGTATATGCTTTTATTAAAAATTAAGCAAAAGCACTTAGTAAAAATAGGTTTTTAAAAAGGAAGTGTGAACGTATTCGCAGCATGAACACAGTGCCACTGTGAGTCAAATGATCACATCATTCTGGGACAGTGCAATTGTCATAGTACATGCTAGTTGCCAATCACACTAATTCTGATCACATGATCATGGGGATACTACAACGGTCATCCATTTTTTTCAGTGCCGTTGTAACTTTGAACGGTCATTAAATGAATAGTTGTTAAATTGAGAACTACCTGCAGTTAGGGGCAAAGGACAACAAATGATGGGGAGTTACAAAATGATTACCATATGAGTCTGGTTTACTTACTAATTAGTTCTCAAGGTTAGCATAGTCAGTTAAAAGACATTCTTTAATCAGACGCTGAACTACCATCTCTGTGGGTGGGGGGGGGTTGCTATGGGTCAATATGGTGGTTCTCTATTTGCAAGGAGCTCGATTCTTAAATTAGCAGGATTTTTTAAAAGGTTAAGCTGGACAGGGAGCTTAATGGAAATATGTGTCCAGTACTGGTAGTCCTCCATTTACAACCACAATTGAGTCCAAAATTTCTGTTACTGAGCGAGACAGCTGTTAAGCGGTTTTGCCCCATTTTATGACCTTTCTTGCCAGAGTTGTTAAGTGAATCATTGTTCAGTTAGTAACCCGGTTGTAAAGTGAACTTGGCTTCCCCATTGACTTCGCTTGTCAGATGGCCACAAAAGGGGATCACGTTACCCCGCGACACCGTGATCGTCACAAATATCAGTCGCCTGAAGGGTCTGAAGTTTGATTGTGTGACTGTGAGGGTGGCTGCAGCCGTCGCAAGTATGAAAAACAGTGGTAAGTCACTTTTTTCAGTGCCGTTGTAACTTCGAGCGGTCACCAAATCAACGTCGAGGTCTACCTGTCTGAGGGAGCTTCCTCTGCTCCCACAAACCCACCCTTCTGAGTGGGCCAAGGGCCTCCAACCACAGCTGTTCGCAATCCACACCAACCGGCCTCTGACGAAATCTTAAGCATCCTGTCCTAAGACAGCCAAGAAGCTTCCTTACCGTTTTCTTTCCTCAGCCGGGAAATGAACCTCTTGGGGGGGATGACCCCCACTTTCTTCTTCTGGGTGGCAATGCTGTTGAAGAGGTCCGACAAACAGGTCAGAAGGGTCTCCTTTTTGCGGGCCTGGACTTTGTAGGCCAACACCTTTTCCCGAAATGGGCGGCAGAAGTAAAGGGCCTGGAGGACCGAGTTACAGTAGCAGGTATTTCCAAACTGAGGGAACAGGAAAAAAAAAAGAGTAAGTAAGGGTGTGTCTGTGGAGGTTCTCAGTCATCCAGTCACGGCTGTCCCAAAGCTGCTTTTTCAGGAGGCAACTGGACTTTGTTTTTCCTTGAAGACGTTTCGCTTCTCATCCCAGAAGCTTCTTCAGCCCTGACTGGATGGTGGAGAATGGAAGGATTTATACTCCTTGCACGAAGCTGGTCATTTGCATTCTTTTAGAGAGGCATTGAGGCCACTTGGAGGTTTATCTCTGACCTCAAGGTCATCTGAGAGGTGCAACACAGTCCTTTCAGAAATTCCAAGAAAGCTCAACACCCATTTGTACCACTCAGGTCACCTGTGTCCTTGAGGACACAGAAAAACCTCCAAGTGGCCTCATGGATTCTCTAAAAGAAGGCAAATGACCAGCTCTCTGCAAGGAGTATAAACCCTTCTGTTCTCCACCATCCAGCCAAAGCTGAAGAAGCTTCTTGGATGAGAAGCGAAATGTCTTCAAAGAAAAACAAGAAAGTCCAATTGCCTTTTGAAAAAGCACCTTTGGGATACGTGTATGTGTGTGTGTCTTGAAAAAATGGCTATTCAACTGCAAGTAAAAGAGAACTAAGAAAACCAAGAATATAGGGCAGGAGGGTCCAATCTTGGCAACTTTAAGACTGGTGGACAACTTGTAGACGACTTTAAGATTTGTGGACTTCAACTTCCAGAATTTCCCAGCCAGAGTTCTAGTGGAGCAGAGGTCACCAACTTTTCTCAGTTGGCGGACCAGAGGGAAAGGGAGGGGGAAGCATTTTACACACACGCGCGCATGCATGGGGTTAACTGCCCTAACTCTAACCACGCATGTGACACAAACGGGGCGGGGCTAGTGGTTGCATGATACTCGCTAGCCCTGCCCCATTCTTGTGCGGCACAGCACCGTCCGTTTTCACGGCCCGTGGTGTGGTGGCAGTGGCCCATTTTCACGCCCTGTGGTGTGGTGATGGCCCGTTTTCATGCCCCAAGGCATGGCGGCGGCCCCCCTTCACACCCCATGGCACAGTGGTGGCCCCCTTTCTCGCCCTGAGGCACAGTGGCGGCCCATTTTTGTGCCCCACAGCTGTGGCGCTACTGCAAGTAGGGGTGTGTGCGCGCACTGGCCAGCCTATCCCGCGGCCGGGTGGCCAGTAGGCCACCACCCGCTACCAGGTTGCGGCCCACAGGTTGGGGACCCCTGTGGTAGAGAATTTCCCGCTCAAGCAGGGAATTGCAACAGAAGATCTCCAAGATCCTTCTATCTTCTAAGTTAGCTAGCAAGGAAGAGGGTGGGAGGAAGCTGGCAAAATAGCCTAAAAATTGAAGGTGTTGCATACAATATTCTCACAAAAAAGGCATTTGAGGGAAGGACAATCTTTCTGAGGGTTCAGGGCTGCAGGGAGCGTGAGAGATTTTTGTCCAGGAATGCGATGTTTAATCCGAAACTGCCGCACTTGCGCCGAATGTATTCCCTCTGCAATCTCCACCTTGACTCTGTCTTGAAGTTGCAAGCCCTGTAGGCCAGATCAGGGGGGCTTTGCCAGTACTTCCTCAACCGTGAACCGTCCGTTGCCACAATATGCCTGAAGTATTTCCTTCACTGACTCTCAGTGAAGGAAGCAGACCCCGACTTTTAAAAAGCCTTGCAATGCCATCTGGCCTATCCTCCCACACTTGTTTCACAAGCCAGCAATGCTGGTTAATTGGGGAGGGGAACCACGTCCTGTTGGAGGTCACTCCAGAGGAATCTGTTGCTATGTTGCTAAGACTGTCAACATTGGGTGGTGCTCAGGGCAAGGGTGCTGTTTCTGACAGAGCGATTTACGTGGGGAGCCCAGCAGCAGACAGAACTCTGACGGGATGCCAAGGAGAGTTAAATGAGCTTCTTTTCAGAGTCAGCTCAGATCAAGAATATTTAGAGAAGTGACCAGCACTCTGAGGAGAAAAGTGCCCTGGGGATGGGTTAGACAGTGTCTACATCTTCCTGTTTACACAGCTGAAAGCAGATGTTTGCATCTGTCGCATTTGAAGGTTGCTTCATTTCAGAGAAAGAAAAAAGAGTCTGATGGGATGATCACTTCTGGGAGAAATCATTTGACATTCGGAATATATCCTCACCATCGTCATCATCAGCACCACCACATTTCCAACAGCTCCCTTCATCCTTGCCAGGACAGTGGTAACTGTTAGTATAAACAAAATTAATTTCTGTACATTCCAAATGACGTTTGGGGAGCTGTATGGAAACTGTATTCTTCAACCCTGGGCGGTGGAACGCTTTGATAGGGTCCTCGGATTCAATTAATCTTCAATCAAATCGCTCCCGAAGCAGATTCTTTTGTCCCAAGGCAGCAAGCTGAATCAAAATGAAATGTTTATATTGTAGCTTTAGCGGGGTCGTTACCGGCCCTTCTGCAATTTCACTTCCATTTAGGGAGAAGATCGCTCCCATTGAGAAGGGCCACGGAGTTTGACATGACCAATGGGCTTCAGCACCCCATGACCTCTGGGCCTATTACAGTTCCCTCCGTGCTGTTTCTTAGCCTCCCTCCTGGCTCTGTCCAATGGAATTCTACTCTTTTGGAATGCCCCCATCAACACATCTGGAAGTTCCATTCAGTTTTCAAATATGAACTCATGCTTGACCCGGGTCAAGCCTTACATTTACGTCCACAGAACCAGGGGCAGATTTAAGCTCTGACAATGAGCAAATACTTGCAAGCTCTGGCCCAAATGTTTGTGATTCTTTAAAAAAAAGGGGGGGGGATTGCAGGGCAGGAAGGTAACTATTTCTGAGCCAGTCCCCTTCTCTGTGGCCCACCTGTCTCAGGAGTTTTGTATCTCATTCGGACAACATGCTTCTGCTGCTTCTTCCTTACAAACTGACCCAATTCAGAAACATCCTCAAGCAAACAAATGGCAAATGTTTGAACTCTTGCTTTACTTAACTTTGTAAAGGTCGACTTCTTAAGCGGAGTTTCTGGGGCTCAGGATACAAACTGGCTCCAGGAAAACACAAGGGGTGTTCAGAGGTGTTCACTTCCAAATCCAGGGATGACAAAAGAAGACACAATTTAACAGGCAACTCCCCGAGAAGAACGAAAGAGCCACTCACATTAACCAAGCCGAAGTAATGTTCATTCATAGGAAACTGATCCGGACCAATCTCTTTCTCCAGAGCAGAGGCATTGGCGCCCTGGAAGACAAAACAGCGGGTACAGTTAGTCCTCAACTTTCAACAGTTCATTTAGTGGCCGTTCAAAGTTACAACGCCACTGAAAAGAGTGACTTATGGCTGTTTTTTACACCAGCATCCCCATGGCCACAGGATCAAAACTCAGATGCTTGGCAAACTGACTCATACTTAGGACGGTCGCAGTGTCCCAGGATCACACGATCCCCTTTTGAGACCTTCTGACCAGCAAAGTCAATGGGGAAGCCAGATTCACTTAACAAGTGCAGAGTGCAGTACCGCAGGCCACTTTAGCTGACTGTGTTCAGCAGGTCAGCGGTTCAAATCTCACCGGCTCAAGGTTGACTCAGCCTTCCATCCTTCCGGGGTAGGTAAAATGAGGACCCAGATTGTTGGGGGCAATGTAAATATATATATATACATTGCTTACTGGTGTACCCCGCTTAGAGAGTGCTTGCACTTAAAAGCGGTATATAAGTCTCATAAATAAATAAATAAAACCGGGTTATTACTTAACAACTGCAGTGATTCACTTAACAAACATGGAAAGAAAAGTTGTCAAACGGGGCAAAACTCACTTAACAAGTGTCTCACTTAGCAACAGAAATTTTGGGGGTCCATTGGGATTGTAAGTCATAAGCCGAGGACTACAGATCCATCTCTGAGCAAGAAGAATTCCCTTTTGCCACAGGTAAACTCCACATTACAGAAATCACCTGCTCCAACAACAGCAGCTTTCAACCCCTCCCTCCCTCCCTCCCACCTCAACACAGGGCACTGCTCAAATTTGCCCTGGTGGGTCTCCAAAGCTCCCTTGTGAATTTGGGGGAAAGAAAACACTACAGCAGGGGTCCTCAACCTTGGCAACTTTAAGACTTGTCGACTTCAATGCCCAGAATTCCTCAGCCAACAAAGCTGCCTAAGGAATTGAAGTCCACAAGTATTAAAGTTGCCAAGGTTGAGGACTCCTGCACTACAACCTGTGAAGGGAGAATTCCATCTGCATATAAGATACTAGACAGGACTCTAATAATCTGCTATTCTACAGCACTTCAGTTTTCCATTTAATAAACGGCCCATTTGCAACTTATCAAAATGTTGAGAGACTCCCGCTACTCCCTAGGCCAGGGGTAGGCAACCTTGGCTCTTTATGACTCGTGGACTTCAACTCCCAGAATCCCTGAGCCAGCCATGCTTGAGGGGAAAGGGAGAGGTTTCCAAGTTGAGCCATGCTGGCTCAGGAATTCTGGGAGTTGAAGTCCACGAGTCATAAAAGAACCATGGTTGCCTACCCCTGGCCTAGGCTATATTTATTATAAAGAGCAGATGCAATCTATATTTTAATGACTATACTGGTCTATTCAGCAGCAGCAGCAAAAGTGAAGTCAACACAGTAACACAGCATATGTTTTCCATCACGCAACTAAAAGACCTCATTGGCTTAGCCATTTTGGGAAGGAAGGGAGGAGTCTCCCTCAACTCTACCTGGCCTTGCCAGTTATCCTCTAAGCTTCACACCTTTGTAATGCCCAGCATCAAATTTAAAGTCAGCATTAAGTTATTTCACCACAAGTCAGTCAGTCATAGAATCACATAACTGGAATGGACTCTGGAGGAGCCAATCCCTGGTCACCAGTCATGGTCCATTGGGAACCAGGCCGCATAAGTGGCAGGTAAGTGCACAAAGCTACATCTTCTCCTGAATAATAGAATAACGGAGATGGAAGGGACCTTGGAGGTCTTCTAGTCCAACCCCCTGCTCAAGCAGGAGACCTTATACCTTTTCAGACAAATAGCTGTCCATAAAAGCCTCCAGGGAATGGGGCACCCACAGCTTCTGAAGGCAAACTGTTGCACTGGTTGATTGTTCTCACTGTTGGGAAGTTTCTCCTTAATTTTAGGCTGTTTCTCTCCTTGATTAGTTTCCATCCGTTGTTTTTTGTCCTGCCTCTTGGTGCCTTGGAAAACAGGTTGACCCCCTCTTCTTTGTGGCAGCCCCCCTCAAATACTGAAATACTGCTATTAGGTCACCCCTAGTCCTTCTTTTCTCTAGACTAGCCATACCCAATTCCTGCAATCGTTCTTCGTGTTTTAGTTTCCGGGCCTTTAATCATCTTAGTTCCTCTTCTCTGTACTTTTTCCAAAGTCTCAACCTCTTTTTTTGTAGCGTGGTGACCAAAACTGGATGCGGGATTCCAGGTGTGGCCTTACTAAAGGTTTTATAAAGCGGTATTAATACTTCATATGATATCACTCTCCCTTTACATCTTTCTTCACAATATTTGGTAAGATGGCTAAATCGAGGAAGAGGGGCCGGTTCAAAAAGGTTCAGTGAACTCCTGTAGCTGAAGGTGGCCTTGGCCTTTTTGCGACTGGACATCTCCCATTAGTGGAGGTCCACTGTCAGAGGTCTAGATTTAATGCCATTCACATGAAGCATCTCCCAGAAGAATAAATGAGGTGTAAGTGCCTGAGGAACGGAGGATCTAAAACAGGGGTCTTCAAACTTGGCCCTTTTATGACTTGTGGACTTCAACTCCCAGAATTCCTCAGCCAGCTAGTTGAAGTCCACAAGTCATAAAAGGGCCAAGTTTGAAGACCCCTGATCTAAAACTTTACAATAGAGGAAAGACAGAGCTTAGCCTTTCATTCAGACACAACTTTCATTTCCACTCCAAACTCGGCCTCTAAGTTGCCTACACATCAATGAATGTTGAAGAATTCGGTCTCTTTGCTGAATATCATTGAGGCAGTTTCTGTAAATCATATAAACCCTGGGGAATACAGTCATCTGTACTATCTGGTACATTGTTTTGATCACAAGTTAATAGAAGGAAAATAAAACACAAAATGCTGCTAATATTAGTATATAAACAAAGCACGAAACATCATGGGCAACACAAAATGAAAAGTCCTTAGAAATTCAACAACACGATCCTCCACTGAAGCAGATTTCCCACTGCTAATGCCACATCTCCCTTTAAGTTTCCTAATATTGCTTCTATTTTTTTGAAGTTGAGTTGACCATGAGCCAAACTGCAAAGGGAGATGAGAGAGAGAGAGAGAGAGAGAGAGAGAGAGAGAGAGAGAGAGAGAGAGAGAGAGAGAGGGAGAGAGAGAGAGAGAGAGAGTAAATTAAAGAGTAAAATAAAATAGCTGTAACTATAGAGCATTTGCAATTCCTAATTTCATAGGAAAGACTTCGAAACTGGCCTTTAATAAAGCAGAATCCATTTCTTGTAATTAAACTTTCAGATCTGAAGGCTCCCTTTCAAAACTATGAATAAATCAGAAGAGGTAACCATTTCAGCTAGACAACAAACAAGCAAAACCTGTTAGATTTGAAACATCCTGGAGAACATTTTGCAACTGGGTTTTGCAAGGACTGCCGATGCGTTTCCCTATCTAGAAACCCCATTTCACCTCTTACACAACTCGGAACTTTGAAAAATCAGTCTCCCCGCTTTGAACGGAATAATAATAATAAAAAAACTGGCTTCTTTTCCAGATCTGCACAATAGAGGAGCTTTCAAGCAGCTGTCTTTTCAGAGAGATGTCTTTTCAAGTCCAAGTGTATAAACCGGGTGGTTTTCAACAAGCCCTCCGAGAATATTTAGAATCTCAGCCAACTGACCAGTGATGGGGAAGGTTTCTCCTATTTCCATTTAAGTGCATCCATCCCTTGAAAAAGAAAAAGAAAGAAAGAAAGAAAGAAAGAAAGAAAGAAAGAAAGAAAGAAAGAAAGAAAGAAAGAAAGAAAGAAAGAAAGAAAGAAACTGCTTTCAAGATGCCATCAATAACATCTCAACCTCTGCAAAGGAGGGCTGACTCCCAACATCAGCACAAGCTCCCAGGAGTGAAAAAGCAGGGTTTAGCTCCCTGGTTCAGACAATGCCCCAACGATTAAACTGATGCCAAAACACAACACAGGAAGCAGAAGCTTAGCAAGGAACTTTCTGAGTTCCTGGGCTTGAAGTGATGGACTTGGCTGGTGACACTTCAGAACATCTGAGTTTTCCACGATCGAGCTTCTCAGTCTCAGAAAACAGTCCTCTCATCTTGAGAAGTTGGAAGGGGAAGCATTTTTTTTTAATACAGAAAAGATTGTGTATAGAGGAGTGCGACACCCCCCCCCTTTTCTAATTTCAAGTCAATAGGACACTTTGCGCTGTCACTTGAAGGCAATTGGGACCCAAGGTGTACAGTAGCTAACTTGTTAGACAGGCAGGCTTATCAATGAGTAAAACAGATAAATAAATAAAATAGATACAAAAACGGAGGTACATGAACTTCGGTTGTGTCACTTCCTTTATTTATGCTTCCTTGAAGGAAACAAGTTTTCTTCTGGGTGTTTTACACAGCAATTCAGAAGAAAGGGGCTGCTGAAAAGAAAAAGAGATATCTATATTCTATGAAAAAGCTGCCCAGGAATTACCTGTCAATGGCAATTGCAACAGCACTTAGACTTATATACCGCTTCACAATGCTTTACAGCCCTCTCTAAGTAGTTTGCGGAGTCAGCATGTGGCCCCTAACAATCTGGGTCCTCATTTTACCGACCTCGGAAGGATGGAAAGCTGAGCCCACCTTGAGCCAGTTAAGATCAAACTCCTGGCAGTGGACAGAGTTAGTCTTTAATACTGCAGTCTACACACTGTACCACAACAGCTTGGTAGGAAGAGGGAGGAAATGGGAAAAGCAAGGTAGCAATAGCACTAAACCAGGGGTAGGCAACCTTGGCTCTTTTATGACTCGTGGACTTCAACTCCCAGAATTCTGAGCCAGCCATGCCTGAGGGCAAAGGGAGAGGTTTCCATGCTTAACCATGCTGGCTCAGGAATTCTGGGAGTTGAAGTCCACGAGTCATAAAAGAGCCAAGGTTGCCTACCCCTGCACTAGATTTATATACCGCTTGATAGGGCTTTACTTTACTCTCTAAGCAGTTTTCAGAGCGTATTGCCCAACCCCGAACAATCTGAGTCCTCATTTTATTGACCTTGGAAGGATGGAAGGCTGAGTCAACCTTGAGCCAGTCAGGATCGAACTGCTGGCAGTGTGCGGTGAGTTGGCTTGCAATACTGCATTCTCACCACTGCACCACCACGGCTCTCTATGCTATGTCAGCATCAAGTCTGTTTAGCAGAAGTGTCCCCTGAACTTTTGATGCCCTTCTACCGTGGCAAAAAATTGTTGATAGTAACACGAAAAACATAATGACTGGGATGCAAATAAACATTTACCTGAAAGAAAGACGAGCTGTTTTACCACAGTAATTTAACTCTCTTATTTTGTCTTAGATCTGCCAGTGTTGTCAGTCTCCTCTGCCAGAGTGAGCAGTCTCAATATGTTGGGAGTTAGTGAACACTTAATGTAAGACCCACCCCACTTTGCATCTTAAGCAGACAGAACTCTTGGAATATTTCTTCCAACAGGCATCCTTTATTAAGAGAAAATGGTTGCAGCATTCTAGACAGGACTTGGGGCCCAAGCCCTATGGTTCAAGGTTTTAAGGGGTCCCCAGAAGCCCCACCCCACCATCTTTCCAGCGACAATCCCAGGTATTACATTTCCACCCCCCTTTTCCTCACTGCTGGCGGGAGACTTCAGAGGGGAGTAGATGAAAGCTGATGGCCCCATGGTTATGATTTAGTCCTTTTGGTGGTATCCACATTCAGTCCCTTTTGAAGTTGTACCAAAGGAAGTGAGGGCCATAAAACCCCTTTGTTCACCCCCCTTCCCCTTCATCCTATGACAGAATCCAGAGAGGGCAGAAATGGGGTTTTCCATAGTCGATAACTAGAGATGAAATATAATTGGATTCTGACACACTTGTCTTCGTGGCAACCCCATTCTTTCTTCCAACTGAGCTTATTTCTGAGCATCACATCACATCCTCCCTAACCTTGAAGAAAACTTTCCCTTGCTTCCTGATGGCCATCCCTCATGCCTTTTAGATCAGTGGTTCTCAACCTGTGGGTCGGGACCCCATTTGGGGTCAAACGACCATTTCACGGGGGTCGCCAAACAACGCAGTCCGCCATTTTCTTTCCCCCTTTTCCTTAGCTGTGCTACTCCCTTTTATTCTATTGGCTTTTGAAAGCCAATAGAATAGACTCTCTTGAATAGAGTCTAATTCTATTGGCTTTCAAAAGCCAATAGGAATTGTCCAGGCTGTCTCTGCCCTGCTGAGCCCGCCAAAAGTCCCATTCTGCAAACGGTGCTGCACCAGTTGAGTAGTCCTCGACTTACGACCGGTTGAGTAGTCCTCGACTTACGACCGGTTGGGGGTTGCGGCATTAAAAAGGTTGAGAACCACTGTTTTAGAAGAACCTCAACTAGGGTCCCTAGAAAACATGACTACAAGCCTGTTAAGAAAATAAACAGCAATGCTAAACCTCTAACCGTGGAAGAACCTGTGATACCAGTTTATTTGACAAGTGTATTGATGGTCCAAGGAGAGGATTTAAGATGGACACTCCACACAGACAATCAGAAAAGGCTGCCTTGAAACCTTCTTTGCCCTCCCAGAAGAGTCTTTTTATGGGTAAACAACTCAATTAAATCAGCCAGATATATTCTCTCCCCTCTTTCTTACTCCATTATTTTATTACAATATTGTAATAAAAGTACAACTCGCTACTTAAAGCCTGTTTTTCTATTTGATTTGTGGAAGACGTATTGTATTCCTCCATCTTTTATAGCCTGTTTGTTGCAACAATTCTTTTATTGGGCAATGAAATCCATTCATGGACAAAATAAGAACAGATTTATTACCTACCACACATACAAAGTTTCTCAGTAAAGATGCTTAAGGCACATCATCTATTTGCACGTCAGTTTTGGATTGTATAAGGTTTGGTTTTTAATCTTCTTCCCCTAAAATACCATTCTAGGTCAGGGGCTTTTCAACTTTTTCACCCATTGTACCACTTTTAGGATACGGCACTATCCGAGTACCACCAGTCACCTAGCAGCGGGGATGGGGTGGAGGGGGTGTTTGGTTTTTATTCCCCACCCCCACCTGCTGGGTGGTTGCAGCAGGTTTTGGTCCCTTCACATGACCCTGGGACACTGTGACCGTCATAAATATGAGTCAGTTGCCAAGCATCTGAATGTAAATCACAAGACCCTGGAGATGCTGCAACATTCCAGCTAATCGGCGCTTCTTCTGGCTCAGCAGAAGCGCCAGGATCAATGCTGCTTTCCAGCTGATTGGTGCTTCTTCTGGGCTCAGCAGAAGCGCCAGGATCAGTGCTGCTTTCCAGCTGATTGGTTATTCTTAAGGGCTCAGAAGCTGGAGCCTGGCGCTGATCCTGGCGCTTCCACTGAGCCCTGACAGCCCTGCAGCTCCAGCCATCTCTCGCTCAGGCTTGTGTTGTGCTGCCACCGGTTCAGCTCATTTCCCTCCCCATCACTTTTTTTAGGATGGTCGCATACCACCTGCCAGGTGCCAATGTACCACAGGTGGTACCCGTACCACTGGTTGAAAAGCCCTGTTTTAGGTGATGCACATAAAGCCTACTATATAGTAATAGTTGTGATGCGCCAAACTTCCATTTTAACACCTGAAATGTTTTTTAAAAGTAGCTCTAGAGAAAGATTAAGAAGACCAGAAAAGAATAAACGGAAGGATACAGTAGGCGAACATATTTATAACCTAAATAGGTCTCACCAACTTACTGGGTAATTTTAGCAAAATAATCTCTAGAGCAGCGGTTCTCAACCTGTGGGTCGGGACCCCATTTGGGGTCGAACGACCATTTCACGGGGGTCGCCAAACAATGCAGTCCGCCATTTTTCCCCCTTTTCCTTAGCTGTGCTACTCCCTTTTATTCTATCGGCTTTTGAAAGCCAATAGAATAGACTCTCTTGAATAGAGTCTAATTCTATTGGCTTTCAAAAGCCAATAGGAATTGTCCAGGCTGTCTCTGCCCTGCTGAGCCCGCCAAAAGTCCCATTCTGCAAAAGGTGCTGCAAGTTGTCTGCAGTGAAGGTGAGCTGTCTGGAAGTTTCCACCCCTCCCTGCTGAGCAACTACTAAAATTGTAAGTAAAAGAGGGCCAGGGGTGGGAGGTCGGTGGGCGCAGGGAGGGTTGCTGGCGCGTGGGGCCCGGCGGGTGTCTTACCTCTCTTGGGCTGGGCCAGCTGGTGGCCCAGCCAGTGGTCGCTGCGCCGTCTCTGCCGCTTGCCAGCTACGCCTCAGCCGGCGCAGGGGGTGGCACTAAGCGGCAGAGACGGCGCAGGCCGACCAACGGCTGGGCCAACAGCTGGCCCAGCCCAAGGGAGGTAAGGCACCCGCGCGTGCCAGCAACCCTCCCTGCGCCCGCCGGCCTCCCACCTCCCACCCCTGGCTCTCTTTTACTTACATTTTTAGTAGTTGCTCAGCAGGGAGGGGTGGAAACTTCCAGACAGCTCGCCTTCGCTGCAGACAACTTGCAGCACCGTTTGCAGAATGGGACTTTTGGCGGGCTCAGCAGGGCAGAGACAGCCTGGACAATTCCTATTGGCTTTTGAAAGCCAATAGAATTAGACTCTTTTCAAGAGAGTCTATTCTATTGGCTTTCAAAAGCCAATAGAATAAAAGGGAGTAGCATAGCTAAGGAAAAGGGGGAAAAATGGCGGACTGCGTTGTTTGGCGACCCCCGTGAAATGGTCGTTCGACCCCAAATGGGGTCCAGACCCACAGGTTGAGAACCGCTGTCTTAGGGGATCTGTTGGTATGAGATCAAGTATTATCAATATGACAATGAGACCTATTTATCCATCTCTGTCCTGGAACAATCAGGGGATGTTAGCAAGGTTCCTTCCTACCACCTAGACCAGTGATGGCGAATCTTTTAGAGACCAGTGCCCAAACTGCAACCCAAAACCCACTTATTTATCACCAGTGCCGGGTGGGCGTGGCTGCGGTGGTCATGGCAGGCTGGGTGGGTGGGGCCAGGGCAACGGGGGCCAGTCCCTCGCCATCTCCGGGGCATGGCACGTGTGCCCACAGAGAGGGCTCTGAGTGCCACCTCTGGCAGGCGTGCCACAGGTTCGCCATCACTGACCTAGACGCTGTGGGGTTTGGAGGGGGGAGCTGTGGTTCAACCCTGGCATGACAAGATGGCTGTGCAATCTTAAAGCCCTCACAGATCCAGAAATTTTCCATCTTTAGCTCTTCCCTAATCGAGGTTGGCATGCAACATGGGGGTCCTCCTGTGGCAGTCGTGGCTAGGAAGACCTTTGTATCATTTGTCTTGTGCAAACAACTGTGACCAGGAGGCTTGCTGACAGCGACTCACGTCTTAGTCATTTGGATTGCTATGATGTATTCTATGTGGGGCTGCCCTTGAAGAGCATTCAGAAGTTGCAGCTGGTCCAGAAAGTCGTGGTGCAGAGGGTTTTGGGCAGCTTTGAATAGACCTGTATAAGTGTTCTTCCTGAATGCAGGTCAACATGCAACCCACAGCTACACTCTCATGGATATGCTTAAGAACATTATTGCTCTTTCAGCGATCCTGCAAATTCTGCGGTTGGGTTGCCGCTAATTCTATTTATTTTGGGGGTTGGTTTGAAGACTTACAGTGTAAATTGTTTTATATTGTTTTAATTATAAAACTGGCCTCATGGGTATTATACCAGAATGAAATACATGTATTATTATTATTATTATTTTTAAAGGCTCAGTTACCCATTTATCTGCAAACATTATTAAAACTGTAAATCGAAGGCTAGAAATCACACCCTCTCCACTCCAAACTGCTCAAACTTCTTTCTTCGAAAATCTTTTGCATCGGGGATTAATGCCAGATAACCCACCTGTATATAAAAAAAAATTAGAAGTAGAATATGCTTCGCAAGTCTGATAAACTGACTGCATTTCTGTGAAGCTTTTTCAAATGAAGAGATAAGAAGTCTGTTTACTCTGATATAATCCTGACACTCTCCAGTCCCACAACTAACAATTATGTCCATGCCAAAGCAGCTGCAAGAACAATGATTACTCTTACCACATCATTCAGCATGCAAAGCTCTTTATTACAAGCTGAAAAAGAAACATGGGATCAGGGAGGGGCAAATACTTTTAAGCAAATTATGCTACATATCTGTAATCTTGAACAGGAAGATGAGGTGAAAGGAATTAAACCCTGGGCCACACGGAAAAGATACAGAAGACGATATCTGGAAAGAAATGGTGGGAACAGCACGGGGGAGAGAGAATAGCAGAGAGTAGAAGACCTTTAGACTACTGAGGATGGAATTTAAAGGTGGAATATAAGAATAACAGAGTTGGAAGGGACCTTGTAGGTCATCTAGTCCAACCCCCCCCTGGCCCAAGCAGGAGATCCTACACCATTTCTGACAGATGGCAGTCCAGTCTCTTATTGAACGCTTCCAGTGATGAAGCTCCCACAACGTCTGAAGGCAACTTCTGTTCCATTAGTTGATTGTTCTCACTGTCAGAAAATTTCTTTTTATTTCTAGGTTGAATCTCTCCTTGACCAGTTTCCATCCATGATTCCTTGTCTGGCCTTCAGGTGCTTTGGAGAATAGGCTATATATAAATGGCAACCAGAAATAACAAGGAACTCGGCTTTTGGAAGGCTTCAAAGCCAGGATGCCCTTTAAACAATTTGAGAAATAATGTCAGAGGCTAACCATCAGGAAGGAGAAGTATTTTAATGATAGACTTCTAGATAAAGCAAAGAATGAAGACTGATAAAGACCAAAGATGAGATGGAAGATAATCACTGCATGAATCTGAACTTGACAAAGAAGACAAATGAACAAAAAGGAAAAAAATGGAACTCAACGGTTAAGGTGGAATTACATATACATTGCAAATGGTGATGTAACTAGCAGACATGGAGATTAATGAATGGAAGACTGGATCTACTAGAGACAGACACAGGATTATATTGGCTTCCTCCGATCTAATATACTGAATAATAGCTCCCATTAGTTCGGCCACCTAACTCCTTTATCTTAACATATCAGAAGACCACAGGTTAGGAAAAGACAGACAGAGGAAAGGAAAACTACGGTACATAAAGACTGCCTCACTAATATATAAATTGCAACGCATGGTGAAGCATAAATAGGGGGAAAACAAGAAAAAAAAACCCCGAGGGACATCAAAACACAGGTTAAAGAGCATTTGAACACACAATGTGAGGGACAGGACAAAAACTAGCTATTATCTACGTGATGGAGACCTTTAACTTTGATCAAAGCCATTAAAGTCGCCAAGGAATTTGAAGACAAAGCAGAGACTTCAGCCACCGCAACAAAAATACATACTATTTCAGAAAGGATGTTTTTGGTAAAGGACACAGGACAAGGGACCAACAGCATAGTTGGAAAGGAAAAACTCTTCAAAAGGCAGAGATAAAGAGATTAAAGATCTTAGGGGCAAATGAAGCAATATCTGTAGTTTGTATCAGAATACAATATAAAAGCAGCTAGAGGAGGAGAAATGTTAATAATATGTTGGATTTTACAGTCTGTATTTTATCTTTCAGGTAACTTTGTAGTAGTATTGCAACTCTATTCATAGAGCTGTAATGTGTTAGCGATACACCAACTTTTACCGCTGAAATGACTATAATCTTTGTATCTCTGTCATTTTCTGTCACCCTATGCTGGTCTATGATCCAAATAAAAAGTGCCCTGTTATGTTAATGATATGATAGAATTTCCAGAGAAGATAGAAACCAGGAACCCCATACTAACAGGATCAAGGTAGCATGTGAAGAAAATGGATGAAAACAGCAAAATGACCATCTTAACTGCGCTTAAAAGACAGAAGTGGGAGTCTGGGAAAGCCAAGGAAGAATAGGTAAGGAAGTGAGGCAAAAGGGTCGCTGTGAATGCATTCAATTTAGCTGGGATAAAAACAGGAAGGGAAGGATGTGGAGTCAAAGGGAATGTCTTAGAAAAAAATCCAAAGGTAGAAGCGATAATCTGAGGATTGCTGAAGTGGGCAGCTGAGTTGAAGTAACTACAAGCAGTCACTGACTAACGTGTGTCAAAGCAATCATTCCAAGCTTCAGAGGCAATGGAAAAAGTGACTTGCGAGGGGTCCTCACCCTTTTGAGTGCTGCAGCGTCACCATGGCCACGTGATCCAAATGCGGGCGCTTGGCAACGGGTATCTATGTGCAACAACTGCAGCATCCCAGGGCCACACGACAGCCAGCTGGCTTCCAAAATGCAACGTCAGTGGGGGAAGCCAATTTTGCTTAATTGCATGATCCACTTAACAACTGCAGTGATTCACTGCACAACTGTGGGCAAAAAAAAAAGGTTGTAAAAACAAGCATGCCGCGCTTAACAATCACCCCGATTAGCGATGGAAGTCTGGTCCCAATTGCAATCCTAAATTGAAGACTGCCTATAAAATCAAAGCCTGCCTAAAGTCAGACCGCCCCTAAGCACTTTCACGTTTGAGACAAAGATCACAGAAAGTAAGTGATGGCGCAGTGGTCAGAATGCAGAATTGCAGGCAAACTCACCGCCCACTGCCAGCAGTTTGATCCTGACGGGTTCAAGGTTGACTCAGCCTTCGATCCTTCTGAGGTTAGTAAAATGAGGACGACCCAAATTGTTGGGGGCAATAAACTGATTCTGTAAACCACTTAGAGAAGGCTGTAAAGCACTGTGAAGCAGTATATAAGTCTAAGTGCTGTGGCTATGCTGAGGGCAAACAGAGCAGTGAACAAGGCCACCAAATGAGCAAACCACAGTGCAGAATTGAATACTTTACATCACGTGTGTCCAACCCGTGACTCACAGATGTCATGCGACCCTGGACAGCTAGTACTGCAGCCCTACAAGAATGTAAATTATGCCATTTTTAGTGATATTTATCTATACAATAACTATATTATATAGATCATATGCACCTGGAGACAATTCCTCTTCATTGAATGAGGCCCAGGTAAGCCAAAAGGCTGGACACCCACGCTTTATATCGGAGGTCCCCAACCCCCAGGCCATGGACTGATGCCAGTCTGCGGCCTCTTAGGAACTGAGTAGCACATCTGGAGGTGAGTGGCAGGCAAGTGAAACCGAAACCACCACCACCACCACGGTCTGTGTAAAAATGGTCTTCCACGGAACTGGTCCCTGGTGCCAAAAAGGTTGGGTCTCTCTCTTTTATATGAAGCATTAACACTCGAAGCGCTTTGCCTGCATCTGGTGTGGATCCACCTTTGCTCACCTACTTAACAGGCTACATCTAAGCGTATTTGCAAGGAGACGAGACGCTGACTAATACCTTGGCCAAGCTCACCCACTGCAGTATTGTTTGTCATGCTTGGGAAAGGCAGGATGAGTTTGACTAACAAAGCAAAAAGCTTCTCTTGTAAAAGCATTGCTTCTGACCCTGGCCTGATCATAATCACTTACAACTGGAAGCTGCCCAGAGAAAATGCCAACGTCCCCATCTACTTCTGGCATAGGGGTGAACTCAAACAGGCAAGCAGGCCCTCACTGGGCAGCAGCCCAGAAGCCGCCTCTTAGCAACCCACCCAAGCCAGTTTCAACTAAGTCGGAAAAATAAGAATTTCTACAAACTTAGCTTTCAATCGGTTCAATTAACAATTTGGTTATCAGAATGCATGCATGACAAATATGTATCTGTCTTAACTCAGGTAGTCTTCAACTGGTATAAGTAGACCAGTATAGGTTGACTGGTATAGGGCAAGGGTAGGCAACCTTGGCTCTTTTATGATTCGTGGACTTCAACTCCCAGAATTCCTGAGCCAGCCATGCTTCTCAGGAATTCTGGGAGTTGAAGTCCACGAGTCATAAAAGAGCCAAGGTTGCCTACCCCTGGTATAGGTTCTCCTGCTCAAGCAGGGAGGCTGGACTAGAAGACCTTCAAGGTCCCTTCCAGCTCTATTCTATTGTGCTATTGACGGCCACAATTGACCCCAACTGTGACAGCTAAGTGAGTTTTGTCCCATTCTATGACCTTTCTTGATACAATTGTTAAGTGAACCATTCCAATTGTTCAGTTAGTAACATAGTTAAGTAAATCTGGTTTCCTCACTGACTTTGCTCACAGGAAGGTCACAAAAGGTGATCAGATGACTTGGGGATTCTGCAACCGTCGTAAATAGGAGTCAGTTGCCAAGCCTCTGAATTCTGATCACGTGACCATGGGGATGCTGCAACAACAGTCGTATGTGAAAAATGGCCATAGGTCACTTTTTTCAGGGCTATTGTAACTGTTGTAAGTCAAAGACTATCTATATTAAAGCAACAAACGTCGAACTTAGAAAAATATGAAATCATGAAAAATATTACATACAAGATGGTACCCGTGAAGGGACGCTGAAGCATCGTTTCGTCAAGGAACACCTTACCTTTGATAAATCCCTATTAAAGGATTGTCACCCAAATCCATTCATTTGCTTGCTACAGAACTCCTGCCAAGTTTTTTCTGCAACAAGCACTAAGTAGTACCCTTACTACAGCATGTAAGAAAAGTTATGAGATGGGAAGATTATGTGGTCTTCCCAGACTGCCAGTTACCCAGGTAAAAGCCCCAACCCCTTTGTCCAGGTGAGTGCTTTAACTGTTTAAGATCTCCCCATCTTCTCACATCAGCAAATTTGACAAAAGATGGACTAATGCATCACCCTGATGTTTACTGCCAAGCAAAAATATCATTTTAAGTATGTTTCTTTGCTGCCTGCATTGTTCCTTAGCCTCATTTCAGGCTACCATGCCTATCATGTATACCAGGGGTCTTCAACCTTGGCAACTTTAAGACTTGTGGACTTCAAAGCCCAGAATTCCTGAGGAATTCCTGAGGAATTCTGGGAATTGAAGTCCACAAGTCTTAAAGTTGCCAAGGTTGAGGACCCCTGATGTATACCATGGTTTGGCACTCTAGATTCTAAAGCCTTTGACATATATATCCCTATTTAACGTTCACAAGTCCCTTTATAATCTGCTTCTGTGTTCTACAGATACTTGTTCTCGACATGCTGCAACAAAAACCCACATTTCGTGGACGCAAGCCAAAGGAGAGAAGGATTTCAAAAAAATAAATAACTGGGTGATTTAGCATCATGAACTGGATCTGCAGAGAAAGAAATACCAGCTCTAAGACGTCCCCTTGCAGAGCTGGAGAAAGAGCTAGAAGAATAGAACCTCTCCCTTTCCCCTCAGCAGGGCCTAGGCCAATGGCAAATCTTTTACACAGAGTGCCCAAAAACCGCTGCTCCCGCGCCCGCAGGGCCACCCACCACCTCCATGGCCCACCGCAGATCACCCAGGCGGCCCTGCAGCATCATGGTGGCCACGCCTTCCACCCACGACCCGCAGCATCATCTGTGTGCAACGGAGTGCGAGAGCAGAGTCTTGTCCCCACTGCCCGGCTGCCATGTCCTTGGCTGCGCTGTTCCGGGCAGGCCGCGCCTGGGGGCGACTCTCCTCCGGGGGGCTGCTGGGGAGGAGGGGAGCGTGGGGGGAGGCGGGGCTGGGGTGATGGCACACACGCCCACAGAGAAGGCTCTGCGTGCCACCTCTGTCACGCGTGCCATAGGTTTGCCACCACTGGCCTAGGGCACAGGTGTCGAACTCGCTGCATCACGTGACGTGTGGCGACGTGTAACAACTTTTTTTGCATTGCTGGAGCTGGGGTGGGCGCAGCCTCCGCATGATGCAAGCGGCCAGTGGGCCGGTAGTTTGACATCCCAGCCTAGGGTGACTCATTTGTTGGCTTCTCTATGACTTTGTCTCCATGACCTACATCAAGAGGGACAATTAACCTTAGATTAAGCCCTTTGGATAGCATGGGCAGGGAGGGGTTGACTAGGTAGTGTTGGAATTCAGCCATGTTTCTGAGCTGTTCATTGATCTTTGATTGCCAGGATGCAGGAGATGTCTTTCTAAGGAGTAGCTGAAGAATAGCCTATTCTGGCAAGTAGCAAGTTCATGACACATCCAGAGACACAACAGAACACCTCCGGTCTGCATGGCTGCTTTGGTTTTACAGGCATCTAGAAAAATAATTGCCAGCCTTAGCCACTTTAAGATGTATGGATTTCCAACTCTCAGAATACCCCAGTCAGCACTGCTAGCGTTGCTGGCTGGTATTCTGGGAATTGAAGTTCATAGGATGCACGAGAAAGTTATGCTGGATATGTTCACCATCTTGCGTTATTTGCAAAAACAATAAAGATGGGACAAAATATTTAAATGAAATGTAGATCTAGAGTAAAATTTCATCCATAATTATTTTACAATTTATTATTGTATATTTCCATATGTTTTTCAAATTACAGGGTTCGGGGAAAGATTGCAGTAGCAAGGTGCCTATGCAGCCTGCTTTAATTTGTGATTTCCTTGGTTTGGCTTGTCAGAATGCCAGTGTTGTGGTTAGATTAAAGTGATTATTAAATAGTCACTCATTCTTTTTTTTTTTCAAGCCATTCGATGACTTATTCCAAAACTTTGACCTTTTTCAGACTCATTGCCAAACTAAACACACATCCAATTGCAGCTGAACATTTCTTAGAATTGTTATTTTTATCTGAAGGGAGTAATTCTGTGTTTGAGATATTGGTGCACAAAAAAGAGGATGTAAATGCCATGGCTGATAAATTACTTCAAAATTGACAGGAGTAGAAAAAATAATAAAATTAAATAAAATTCAAATATGAACCCAAGCTGAAGTTTATCATTTTAATCCTCTCTCTGGTTTATACAGGATTTGATGGAAATTCTGTCAAATGCAGCACTGCCGCAACTTATTTGCTTCTATATAAACCTGCATCTGTCGTGCTAAAAACAAAAATCTGTTCCTCTGTAGCTTTTCTACTTTCCAGGTTTGTGTTTTTTATCTCAGTTAAAGAACACAGTTTGGATATTGTGGTTGTTCCATTAGTTTTACACTCAAGCAGCGTCTCAACCTTGGCAAATTTAAGAGATATAGACTTCAACTCTCAGAATTCCCAGTTGGTCCATATATCTTAAAGCTGCCATGGTTGAGAAACACTGCACAAGAGTCTCTGATGATATAGTAGAAGACTGCTTTGTAATTTCTGCAGTGGTGTTCAGCTAAGCATTTGGGACTGTAATACTCACTTCAGTGAAACTGGTGTTAATCCATCATTATTCAAGCTTGGTAGTGTCATGGAAGAATATTGTTTGCATCTGTCATAAAGTAAGCAATACATCGTCAATTGTCAAGTTCTGTAGGTAACCCTTCTGATCATATCCTGGGTATGTGCTAGTCTGTCTGTTAGTTTTTGTTTTCTAAACTTAAGGTCCCCCAGCTCTGTCTTTGAACCACAGACTTCAGGGCTTGAATATCCTAATCTTAATTTTTGCATTTCCTTGCTGCTTCTCCTCCTCTTCCTCCTTTTTAAAAAACCATTTGAGGCGTTCCATAATTTTGAATTAAGAAATGAAGAAAAATGATAAAACAGGGCAAAACTCATTTCACAAATGCTTCACTTAGCAACAGAACTTTGGGGCTAAATTGTCATTAAGTCGAGGACTGCCTGCCCTTGTACCATCTGCTTGTAGATTTTACATGAGAGTAAAGCTCTTTTTGGAAAAGGAGATTCAGTGTCTGATTTTGGAAAAGCTCGGAAGCTGTCCCGCTTTGCATTAGTAAGTGCATTTATTTGAGACTTTTTTGTAATTGAGAAGGGGTCCATTTGCACGCTGGAATATATAATTTTGGTCTCAGTCCTTTACTGTTCTTGCATATCCACTGTAAGCAGCCCTGTAATTATCTTACCCAAGCAGACTCACATCTAGATGTAAATAAAAATCTGCCACATCTAAGCTAAATGGGAATTTTAAGAATTGCAACCCCAGAACAATCCAAGGGCACGTTAATGCATTAGAAACTAACATAATGAGATGAATAAATGCAACAGACGCCGAAAGCTACTGATAGAGGAAGAGGCTGCCCTGGAGAGGTCAAGTGGTTCCTTTTTCTCCACTGAGAATGTTTTCATCCAAAGATTGGTGTTTCTCAACTTCGGTAATTTTAAGATAGGTGAGCTTCCAGAATTCCCCCAGACAGCCAAGTCCACCTACCTTAAAATTGCGAAGATTGACAAACACTGTACACATCTCTTTTAATGGGTAAATGGCCATAAACACCACATATCTCTGCAGAGTGAGGGAGGAGGTTAAACCCCTTGAGGTATAGGAAGACAGAAAGAAGATAAACTGATTAGACTTCATTAATCTCAGAAAGGGTTTTAAAGAGAAATGTAGTTTTTCTCTTGAGAATTTGCCTAGGAGAAAACATGGATTCAAAATACATGAGCTCAAGCATCCAGGGAGAAGATAAGGTGGGAAACACCTGTATATTATTGTTATTTCCATGTTGTTATTTTCAGCCCATTTTTCAGAGCAAAAGCCCTCAAAAACAGATCATTTTTTTAAAATATGAAAATCAAACCACAAAATTAGACACCTAAGTGATCAGCAGAACAAGAAAGACAATTGCGTCAAACAGCCTATTTAAAAGTTTAATACAGCAATGTTTCTCGACTGTAGCCATTTAAAATTATGTGGACTTCAACCCCCCAAATACCCCAGTCACAACACTGCTGGCTGAAATATTCTGGGAGTTGAAGTCCATACATCTTAAAACGGTTAAGATTGACAATCACTGATATAGTGTAACTAGCTAACTAAGAGCTAGAAGAAAGGAGTTAGCAAAGAAAAATTGGAAACTTTGTTATGGGGGAGACGATTCAAAGGATTTGGGGACACCGGTGAGAAGGCTCTGCCTCTGGTGGGCCAAACAGTAGAACCTTAGAAACTGATCCCAAAGGTGCATTTTCAAAAGGCAACTGGGCTTTCTTTGTTTTTCCTTGAAGACGTTTCGCTTCTCATCCAAGAAGCTTGTAGTGTTCTACGGTCTGGCCCACCAGAGACAGAGCCTTCTCTTTTGAACCATGGTCTGGATGGCTGGAAATCTCTAGCCACTCAGAAACTGGTCTTTGACCATAAGCAGGCTTGGATTATGAAGGCAAACCTGCAGTCACATGGCACCATTTAATGCCTTCAGCACAATTACCAGCACTTCACAAACTGGAAATAAATAAGGAGCCAACATCGTAACATGTCTGAGAAGACGTTTCATAATTCAAACATCTAGCTCCTGCAAGGGTTTGGGCTACAGATGTAGTTTCCAAGCCATCAGCAACATCAGCCCCAATAAAGCATGTAAACAGATGCTGTTTAGTGGGGGCAAAATCAGTTTCCTTTCGATCACAGTTGGTAAACAAGCCAACACTGTTAAATGATACGCCCAACCACTGACACAATTGCGGTTTAACAAAATGCCACATTGCTGACATCTCAACACCATCCCTTAGTCTTAAGGGCATGGTTGTACAACACATTCCCTCCAGGTATTTTTGAACACAATTTCCAGCAGCTGTAGTGCTGGGAGTCATAAATCAACAACAGAGGCATTCAGGGAGAATGCAAATCACTCAGTTGTGTATTTTCCAATCAGATTAACCCATTATTCTCAACCACAACGCACAGTTCTCCTCTGGATGAAGTTTCAACTGCCTTCCCTCCTTCAAGCCCAAACTATCCCATGACACTTGAGTTTCATGATGGAAGGAAGCTAAAAGATGAAATATACAAAATGTCAAGAAATTTTCCCCAATTGAAAGCAATGAGAATTCTAGATAGTCTTTGCTGGAATTGAAAAGCTGTACAAGCATAAATCCTGCAGCACAAATTACTTCAGGGGAGAAAGAATTGCTTGCAAGAGCTGCAGGGGGCAAGGACCTCATTTGCAGAAGCCTGCCTTCCTTTCTGCCCTTGACAATTGATTATTGAACTGAGAGGGAGACATCTAATGTTTGCTGGCTGGAAATGACCTGCACTGCAACACACACACCATTGTGTTACTTTATGGATACACCACTTTATAAGAGCATCTAACGCAGGTATATCAAACTGCCAGCCCGCAGCATAGAAAAACCATGCCCACCTCATTGCCAGCATTGGGGGAAAAAAAGTCATGATACATCTCGACAGGTCACATGACGTTGTGAGTTTGACACCCCTGATCTAACAGCAACTTCCTGACTCAATAAAAATGAATTGGAGTCAAAGGGGGCCAAAACAATCTTCTCAAGGCTTCAACATATAACAACAGTTACTGAGAGCCGGGTGGCATATACATTTAATATATTATTACTATTTCTAGATGTTTTAATCTCTCCATATTGTTAAATACAGGTAGTCCTCAACTTACAACAGTTCATTTAGTGACCATTCAAAGTTACGGCACTGAAAAAAGTTACATGACCGTTTTTCACACTTGTGACCTTTGTAGCATCTCCATGATCGTGTGATCAAAACTGAGATGCTTGGCAACTGGTTCATACTTATGACTGTTGCTGTGTCCCAAAGTCATGTGATCACCAATTTCAACCTGCTGACAGGCAAAGTCAATGGGGAAGCCAGTTTCATTTAACGACCGTGTTACTAACCTATCAACTGCAGTGATTCACTTAACAGCTGTGGCAAGAAAGGTAAAATGGGGCAAAACTCACTTAACAAATGTCTTACTTAACAACAGAAATGTTGGCTCAATTGTGCTCATAAGCTGAGGACTCCCTGTATTGTTTCTTATTTCACCTATCCAGGCCACTTCTATGCAGGAAAATATGACATGAAATTACATTAAAAATGTGGGAATAATATCCTATTCACTTTAATTAATTGAACTCTGGGAAGGTGCCCTTTGCCACGCATTCCCCAACAGGCTACTCAGGTCCACACAGCACATACATGACTCATCTGTGCACCTCACAATGCATGCATGCATTTCATGCCATTTCCACCCGAAGATACGCTTTCTGTGACAAACATACTAAGGAGAAAAATAACTAAAGCAGCTGAAGCAGAAATGACCAAAGAGGAAGAAGTAGAGGAAAAAGACAGGTCTCTCTCTCTCTCTCAGCCCAACCCAAGGTTGTTGTGGGAAAAACAGGAGGAAGTGTATTAGGTATGATCACTGCCTTGCATTACTTATAAACTAAAAAAGCGGAATAAAAATCAACTAAAACCTTATTAAGGAATGGAGGGAGAACCCTTTTTTGCTTCATGTGTGTGTGTATACTTAGAACGCACTCTCCCCTTATTTTTTTTTCATGACAGCTTTTTTTAGCTGTTTAATTGCATGTTAACAATGTTAGAATCCAATCACCAATAAGGCCTGATGCACTAAAATAGAACTGTTGCATACATCTCTGGCTACAGAAAACAGAAAAACAAAGGCGTATGCAGTCTAAAGAATATATATCATAAATATACCACCATAAAAAGGGGTGAACAAATACACCCATCTTAGTTAACAGGGGGGAGGGGCATGGTCCAGAGGTGGCCCCAAACTGGAAGGGTGTTTTTGAATCCTTATCTGGAAAAAAGGAGCAGGAAAGAGAAATTTGGGATCCAGGAAGGTCTGGATGGAGGGAAGCAGCCTGGGGGGGGGGGAGGCTTCTCCTGAGCCACTCCCGCATGGACAGAGGGTGTGGATGATGGGCTTTGTCTTTTGAATTCCAGGCACCCCTCAGGGTCACAAGCCCCGTCGGCGGGTGGGCGATGTGCATTTAATCCATAAATAAAAATAGAGGAGAAAAAAGACCCCCCCCCAAAAGGCAGCTCCGTCCTCCCCCCGTTCCTTAAAGGCTTCTTTGGGGAGGGGTTCCTTGCCAAAGGGGCGGCTTTTCCTCGCCCTCTCAAGCCTTCCCCCTCCCCCTCTCTCCTGCGGGAGAAAGCACTCTGCACGTGCTCAGAGAGCTGCTCCCAGAACCGGCCCAGGGGAGCGGTTTCCCGCCGGGCCCCACCCCCGCGCCTGCCCCCTCCTCGCACAGGCAAAGACCCCTCCTCATTTCCCTCTCCCCTCCCCCCAAAAAGGGAAGCCCCGCGGCGTGGGCGTTGGGGGGGGCGGTGATGCCGCGGGGCGTCCCCCCCCCCACTCACCATGGTACAGATGGAGGCGAGTCTCCGGACGGTCATCAGCGTTGCCATCCGCGCGGCCCCCCGCAGCCCGCCCTCGCCGCCATGTTGGCCGCCCGCCCGCCGCCCGAAGGAGCGCCGCCGCCGGAGCCGCGGCCGCCGCAGGTGGCGCCACCGAGACAGCGCTCCGGCTGGAGCAGGAGGCGGCGGCGGCGGCGGGGCGCGCGTCACTCGCCCTCGGCTCCGGCCTGCCCGCGCAGCCTCGGAAGGAAAGTTCCGCCCATCCTCCGTTCCGCCGCCGGCGCCGCCCCGTTCGGACGCCGCGAGGCTCCGCCCCTTTTCCGGGCTCGCCCTTTCGCGAGGCGCGACTGGTGCAAAGCGGGGTGGGGGCGCGGCGGTTCCTGCAACGGGGAGGGGGCTGCAAAACGTCCGGGCGGAGGAACCTTTGGGAGGCTTTTCTCGACCCCCGCCACATTTTTCGGACAGTCGCTCTGTCTCATGCGTAGACGGACTACTCGTCCGAGCACAATTGAGTCCAGAATTTCCGTCACTAAGTGAGACAGATAAGTGTTTAAGTAAATTTTGCCCCATTTTACAACCTTTCTTGACACAGTTGGTAAGTGAGTAACACGTCTGTTAAGGGAATCTGGCTCCCCCGTGGACTTTGCTTGTCAGAAGGTCGCAAAAGGGGATCACGTGATCCCGGGACCCTGCGACTGTCATACGTATGAGCCAGTTGCCAAGCGGCCGAATTTTGATCAGTTTGATCAGGTGACCCTGGGGAGGCTGCAATGATCGGAAGTGTGAAAAATAGTCAAGTAAATGTTGTCCCGTTTGACAACCTTTCTTGACATGGTTGTTAAGTGAATCACTGCAGCCGTTAAGTTAGTAAGAGGATTGTAAAGTGATTCTGGCCTCCCCATTGACTCTGGTTAATGGAAGGTTGCAAAAGGAGGTCGCGTGACCCTCGGGGGCGCTGCAACCGTCATAAATATGAGTCAGTTGCCAAGTGTCTAAATCTTCAGCAAGTGACCATGGGTAAGGTGACCAACCGTCCTCCTTTAGGGACGGCAGTCCTCCTTTTGTGAGTTCGGTCCTCCCTCAAAAAGTGTCCTCCTTCATGTCCTCCTTTTCGATATTTGAAGACTAATCTGCAGGGCTTTTTTTTTTAATGGTTTTTTTTTTTCAACTTTTGCATGAGCTGTGCTACTCCCGTTATTGGCTTCCGAAAGCCAATAGGAATTGCTGCTAAGCGCACCAAAACACCCGGCCGGCAAACTTTGCACATGCAAGTTGTCTGTATCATTGTTGCAATGAATAAAATGTTTCTTTTACTTAACGATATTTTTTCTTCAATTTATTTGTGTCCTCCTTTTCATGGTAAAAAAGTTGGTCACCTTACCATGGGGATGCTGCAACAGTTGTAAGTGTGAAAAATGGTCATAATCCACTTTTCTCAGTGCCACTGTAACTTTGAGCGGTCATGGCGTGAACTGTTGTAAGTTGAGGACTACCTGTATAGGAGACAACTTGTGATCCGTTGGGTCATTGTTGTAAATTCGAAATCACCAAAGGAAGTTGGGGATTATCTGTATTCTGAAGGTTCCAGCAAACCTTATGGGTCCTTAACAGCCTGCAATGGGTAATCCGGTCTTTTCAACCTTGGCAACTTGAGGATGGATAGACTTTGGTTTCCAGAGTTCCCTGGCCAGCGTGCTTTAAGGTGGATGGACTACAACTCCCAGCATTCCCTGGCCAGCGTGCTTTAAGATGGGTGGACTACAACTCCCAGAATTCCCTGCCCAGCGTGCTTTAAGGTGGATGGACTGCAACTCCCAGAATTCCCTGCCCAGCGTGCTTTAAGATGGATGGACTGCAACTCCCAGAGTTCCCTGCCCAGCGTGCTTTAAGGTGGATGGACTGCAACTCCCAGAATTCCCTGCCCAGCGTGCTTTAAGATGGATGGACTGCAACTCCCAGCATTCCCTGGCCAGCGTGCTTTAAGATGGATGGACTGCAACTCCCAGAATTCCCTGGCCAGCGTGCTTTAAGGTGGATGGACTGCAACTCCCAGCATTCCCTGGCCAGCGTGCTTTAAGATGGATGGACTGCAACTCCCAGAATTCCCTGGCCAGCATGCTTTAAGGTGGGTGGATTGCAACTCCCAGAATTCCCTGGCCAGTGTGCTTTAAGGTGGGTGGATTGCAACTCCCAGCATTCTCTGGCCAGCGTGCTTTAAGGTGGGTAGACTGCAACTCCCAGCATTCCCTGGCCAGCGTGCTTTAAGATGGGTGGACTACAACTCCCAGAGTTCCCTGGCCAGCATGCTTTAAGATGGGTGGACTACAACTCCCAGAGTTCCCTGGCCAGCATGCTTTAAGATGGGTGGACTACAACTCCCAGAGTTCCCTGGCCAGCATGCTTTAAGATGGGTGGACTACAACTCCCAGCATTCCCTGGCCAGCGTGCTTTAAGATGGGTGGACTACAACTCCCAGCATTCCCTGGCCAGCGTGCTTTAAGATGGGTGGACTACAACTCCCAGCATTCCCTGGCCAGCGTGCTTTAAGATGGGTGGCCTACAACTCCCAGAGTTCCCTGGCCAGCATGCTTTAAGATGGGTGGATTGCAACTCCCAGCATTCCCTGGCCAGCAGGCTGGAGCATATATTTCAATAACATTAAAATTGCCAAGGTTGAACCACAGTGCCCTAGAACCTAGGAAGGATCAACCTTGGAGCAATTTTTATCTGGCCTGTGAAGCCTCTCGGGAAGCGTTCCAGCTACAACTGATGCTCAGGAGACGCCGGGCACTTCAAAGTAATATTCAGCCCTGGAGCTGAAGGCTCTAGTTTAGGGTGTCCAACCTAGGCAACTAGTGGATGTCATCTCCCAGAATTCCTCAGGCTGCCAAGGTCGGACATCCCTGTTCTAGTTGCTGAGTCTACTCTTCTGACTTGGATGAACTTCTTCCTTCCTATGTTTAAATAGAGTTTGCAGTGTCGTTAATACCTGAGTAGTACCTGAGCAGGGGGTTGGACTAGGAGACCTCCAGGGACCCTTCCAACTGTTATTCTATTCTGTTATGTCCTTAAGGATCAGCAGAAATCGGGGCGATATTTTCTTTCCCCTGCTCCTCACCATTATCCATTTTCTCATGAATTTCACAACCCAAATCTCAGGAGAATTCCTTCCAGTCCATTTCGTAATTCTCTTCTCCATTTCAGGAGCCAGCCTGAGTTCCCTTGCTTGTGTTTCTCAAGCATGCTGGCTGGAGAATCCTGGGAACTGAAGTTCACCCATCTTAAAAATTGGTAGTCAAAAAACACCCTGTGTCAGCCTCACATACAATCCAGCTTCCCATCGGCTGTCTTTCCACCCCCTCCCAATTTAAATCCTCCATCTTGAAGTGAGCTGCACCCACACTATTAATTAGTTTGTTTATATTTCATGTTTCTAAACCGCCCATCCACTTCAAAGCTATTTCATCAAATCTGTGACTTGGAAAAGATCAGAAGAGGGTCAAAGCTTGTGTAATGGTTTACGCAGTGTTTCCCAAACTTGACAATTTTAAGGCATGTGGACTTCAACTCCCAGAATTCCACAGCCAGCGTTGCCGGCTGTGGAATTCTGGGATTTGAAGTCCTCATGCCTTAAAATTGTCAAGTTTGGGAAACACTGGTTTACGGTTTAGAATTAGGTATGAGCCAGGACACTACGGTTGGTCGAACAAACTGATACGTAGCCATCTAGATCGGGGTTTTCCAGCTATATGGACTTCAACTCCCAGAATTCCACAGCCAGCTTAGATATTGTTGAGAATTTGGGGGCTTGAAGTCCACACGTCTTAAAAGTTTCCAAGATTGAGAAACACTGACCTAAATTAAGAAGTTCCCCCACTTTTCTAGGGAAGGTTGCCAGTTTCTCTCTGGGAATATTTGTGAGAGATTAGCACCTGGCTGTCAAAGGGACAGGTGAGATAAATCCAGAAAGTCACCTCCGGATGGTCCTGTAATATGTAAGCAAACAAGATAAGGGTCCCTGAATTCTTTCCTGCCTCGGAAGAAACAATCTCTTGTAAAGGAACTGTCTAGCGAGTCTTCTTATCTCTCTGACCTTCTTCAAACTCTTTCTTCAGATTGTGTCAACAATCTCTTACGAAGGGGAAAGATTGGTGTGTAGTCTGTCTAATCTGCTGAGGCCACCTGTTCACTTTGAAGCTGGTTTTTGTTTCTTTGCTATCCCTGACACTTGGAAATTCCTCTCCAGACACCTGCATGAGAGTGCCCACTTCAAATCTTTCCCCAAATCCATCTTTTCTAGGAAGCGCTTGACTGTGCTTATTGGAAAAAGTGCCACCAGATAGAGTATCTTCCACTCTTTCTCCTACGGTGTCTTCAGAGCTAGATTTATTAGATGTAGAGTATTTATTTATCCTACCTTTATTATTTTATAAATAACTCAAAGTAACAGACATAACTAATACTACACCTTCCTAATTTCCTCAAATCCACCACCCTGTCAGGTGGGGTGTGCTTAGAGAGAATGAGGTCTTAAGGTCACCCAGCTGTTTTTCATGCCTAAAGTGGGACTAGAACTCACCATCTCCTGGTGATTGGCCCACCCAAAGTACCCCAACCGGCTTCATGCCTAAGGCAGGACTGGAACTCACCGTCTCCTGGTTTTTAGCCTGGCGTTTAACCCCTGGAGCAAACTGTCTGTCTCTGTCCATACGCTCCAGATTCGTTATCCCAAGCAATATTTGAAACGTTACACTTTAAATTTTAACTAGGAAGTTAATTAAAATCTTGTTATCCTCCTTTAAGGTTTTAAAACCTGATTTTATCTTGGACAAAGGTGTATATGAGTGTGCTGTATAAGGATTGACAATTGACTTGTGTTTGTCCTCAGATGTATTTGTTTCTGCTGTGTCTTGTTTATCTATTTTTAACCTGAAGTTAACCGTGCAGAGCTGATGTCTGGAATCATTTTTAAACCGAAGTTAACTGCAGGAGGGCAAGCATATATAAATGGATTAAATCGGTCAACAAACATGAAATTTCGGCCCGCTCTGTTGCAAAGCGCCCACTTTTGTTGTGGTGTTTCTTTGAAGGGTGCCTTGAGGGCTGAGCACAGAAATAGAATAGGCAGATGGTAGGAATTACAATGGTGTGAAAGAGACAAAATGTGTGTCATTGTATCACACTGCAAACTCTAGCCTTTCACGTTTGCATTCTGATGTCAGATACAAGTCCTTAACTCACAGTACTTGGTGTTGTCTCCTCACAATACACATTTTGTCCCTTGCTCTCTGGGCTTCTTAGCAGCTGCCCTAATTCGAAAGTTTGGGGTCGAACGACCATTTCACGGGGGTCGCCAAACAAGGCTGTCCGCCATTTTCCCCCTTTTCTTTGGCCACGCCCCTGGCACCCGGTGATGTATAAGTGGTTGGGGGTCACCACAACATGGGGGACTGTATTATGGGGTCGCGGCATTCAAAAGGTTGAGAACCCCTGTGTTAGAGCTTTCCTTTATATTCTGTTCTCCATGGTTTTTGATACTTACGCTGTAAGCCGCCCAGAGTCGCCTCGGATCGCAAGATGGGCAGCATCAAAATTTAATAAATAAATATTACTGTGTGCGCTTGGAGCTTCATAGCAACTTTCAGTCTTTTAAAACGATATAATACAGATATCCCTCGACTTAGGACAATTGAGCTCAAACTTTCTGTTGCTAAGCAAGACAATTATTCAGTGAGTTTTGCCCCATTTTATTCCCTTTCTTGGCACAGTTGTTAAGTGAATCACTGCAGCTGTTAAGTGAATCTAGCTTCCTCACTGACGTTGCTTGACAGAAAGTTGCAAAAGGGGATCCCGTGACCCTGGGACGGTGCGACCGTCATAAATACGAGTCAGTTACCAAGCGTCTGACTTTTGATCATGTGACTCTGGGGATGTGAAAAACGGTCCTAAGTCCCTTTCGTCAGTGCTGTTGTAACTTTGATCACTAAATGAACTGATGTAAGTCAAGGACTACCTGTAGACCAGACAAATCGGTTGAGTCATGGAGAGATTTCCTTACAAGTTTCCTTCAATAGTGGCAGAGCCTAATCAAACCCCCTTTTATTCTTTTTTTCTTTCCTCCTGTTCCCAGATCCGCACCCCCCCCTCTGAAGCCGGGTTACTCCCTACTGCCCTCCCAAAGGTGCTTTTCCAGAGGGCAACTGGGCTTTCTTGATTTTCTTTGCTTCTCATCCCAGAGGCTTCTTCTGGATCAGTGATTCTCAACCTTTTTAATGCCGCGACCCCCAACCGGTTGTAAGTCGAGGACTGCTCAACCGGTCATAAGTCGAGGACTACTCAACTGGTGCAGCCCCGTTTGCAGACTGCGGCTTTTGGTGGGCTCAGCAGGGCAGAGACAGCCTGGACAATTCCTATTGGCTTTTGAAAGCCAATAGAATTAGACTCTATTCAAGAGAGTCTATTCTATTGGCTTTCAAAAGCCAATAGAATAAAAGGGAGTAGCACAGCCAAGTAAAAGGGGAAAAAATGGCGGACTGCGTTGTTCCTCATCCTTAATGAAGATATCTAGACTTCAACTCCCAGAATTCATGAGTCACCCATGCTGGCTGGGGAATTCTGGGAGTTGAAGTCCAGCCCTCTTTAATTTGCTCAGGGTGAGGAACACTGCTCTGGAGGGGCAAGGCGCTCTCTCTGTCTCTCTGTGTGTGTGTGTGTGTGTGTGTGTGTGTGTGTGTGTGTGTGTGTGTGTGTGTGTGTGTGTGTGTGTGTGTGTGTGTGTGTGTGTGTGTGTGTGTGACCTTCTATTCTACGACCCCTCCTTCAGCCCGTCCACCGCAGGGAAAAAGGAATGGGCGTTTGCAACCAGGACCTGGACTTACGGGGAGGGGGGGGGGCTTACTGAACCTCTTCCCCTGCAGAGGTGCCAGCGGGGGGCTTTTCATCTGCAGCAGCCCCCCTCCCCAAAGAAGCCATGCCCCCCCCCGCCCGTCCCATCCCCCCCCACTCCCCAGGTCCACGGATGCAGCCCCCTCCGCGTCCTCTGCAAGACGCCGTCCGCAAAGCCGGGAGCTACGGAGCCGAGCCGAGCCGGAGGCAGGGGAGGGTGGGCGAGCAGGAGGCCCGGTCCGTCTGCCTCTCCCCCCCCCCGCCTTTGCTGGAATGCCGTCCCGGCCCGTTTGATTGGCTGAGGAGCGCCGGAGTCAGCTTTCACTGGCGTTTGCAACGATGCAAACTTTCGCCTGCTCGCCGGAGCGGAGCCTTTGGGGAAGGGGCTGCCCGGCCGGGTTCCTTCCTCTAGCGATGCCGCTTGCCTGACCATGCCGGGCAGGGCAGCAGGGAAGGCCGAAGCCCCCACCTCTCCCCTGGAGGCTGCCCCCCTTTCCAAGACTCCTCCAAGCGCCTCTGGGGCTTTCCTCGCCTCTCTTCCCCTGGCATGCCCGGTTGGATTACTATGTCCCAGTACTCCATGAATTTCCTCCTGCTTCCCATCCCGGAATACCCGCTCCTGGAGTGCGCGCCCAACAAAATCATCAAGCTGGTGGTCCTGGGGGGAAGCGGCGTGGGAAAGACCGGTAAGTGCCTGGGGAGGTCTCCCCCCACCCCCCAAGAAGGGGTGTGCTCCCCTCCCCTCCCCGCTCCTCCGCCTCTCCCTTCTTTTGACCCGCTGCGCTTTCAGCCGCGTCTCGGTTAATGTTTGATAGAAGGATTGATTCCGGAGCTGGCCTTATTTTGAGGGACACCGAAGTTTGTTTGTTTGTTTGTTTGTTTATTTATGAGACTTATATACCGCTTTAAGTGCAAGCACTCTCTAAGCCAGCGGTTCTCAACCTTTCTAATGCCGCGACCCCATAATACAGTTCCCCATGTTGTGGTGACCCCCAACCACTTATATATCACCGGGTGCCAGGGGCTTGGCCAAAGAAAAGGGGGGAAAAATGGCAGACAGCCTTGTTTGGCGACCCCCGTGAAATGGTCGTTCGACCCCAAATGGGGTCCCGACCCACAGGTGGAGAACCACTGCTCTAAGCGGTGTACGCCAGTAAGCGATGTATATATATATTTACATTGCCCCCAACAATCTGGGTCCTCATTTTACCTACCCCGGAAAGATGGAAGGCGGAGTCAACCTTGAGCCGGTGAGATTTGAACCGCTGACCTGCTGAACACAGTCAGCTAAAGTGGCCTGCAGGACTGCACTCTAACTGCTGCGCCACCTCAGCTCTTCCAGGTTCAGGAGATGTTTTGCATTTCCAGTGAAAGAAGCCAGGTCTGGAGCAGGGCAAGCAGGAGAAAGGTCAGGGCAAGCAGGCCAGCCCTGGGCGTTTTGAAGAGGTTTCTCCAGAAGCTCATTGTCCTGGATTGGTCAATGAGAAGTCCCCAGGGTGGACAATCAGTGGTGAATGAGATAGAGCCATCCTGTGTCTTGATTGACCTCAGGCTGAAGCTGCAAAGGAGGGCTGATGGTTGGTCAGCTGGTGGTGAGATCTGAGTGATCCTTCTCATTGTTGTTAGTTGTTAGTTGCGAAGTCCTGTCCAACCCATCTTGACAACGTTCCTCCAGGCCTTCCTGTCCTCTACCATCTTCTGGAGTCCATTGAAGCTCACGCCTCCTGCTTCAGTGACACCATCCAGCCCCCTCCTTCTCTGTTGTCCCCTTCTCCTACTGCCCTCCATCTTTCCCAGCATTAGGCCCTTCTCCAGTGAGTCCTTCCTTCTCATTCGGTGGCCAAAATACTTGAGTTTCAACTTCAGGATCTGGCCTTCTAAAGAGCAGTTGGGGTTGATCTCCTCTAGGACTGACCAGTTTGATCGCCTTGCAGTCCAGGGGACTCGCAGGAGTCTTCTCCAGCACCAGAGTTCAAAGGCCTCCATTCTTTGGCACTCAGCCTTTCTTATGGTCCAACGTTCACATCCATACATTGCAACTGGGAAAACCATGGCCTTGACTATACGTACTTTTGTTGGCAGGGTGATGTCTTTGCTTTTTAGTATACTGTCTAGATTTGCCATAGCTTTCCTCCCCAGGAGCAAGCGTCTTTTATGTTCTCATAGAACACAGAATAATAGAGTTGGAAGGGACCTTGGGGGTTGGAGGTCGTCTAGTCCAACGCCCTGCATGAGCAGGAGACCCTAGACCATTTCAGACCAATGGTTGTCCCGTCTCTTCTTAAAAGCCTCCAGTGATGGAAGACCCACAACTTCTGGAGGCAAGCCCTTCTACTAATTAATTGTCCTCACCGTTAGGAAATTTCTCTTTAGTTTTAGGTTCCTTCTCTCCTTGATTAGTTTCCATCCGTTGCTTCTCATCTTTCCTTTTGGTGCTTTGGAAAAATGTAAGAAGTCCTCGACTTATGACCACAATTGAGCCCAGAATTTATGTTGCTAAGTGAGACATTGGTTAAGTGAGTTTTGTCCCGTTTCTTGCTACTTTTGTTCAATGAATCACTGTCGTTTTTAAATTAGTTAAGTGGAACTGGCTTCCCCATCAATTTTCCTTGTCAGAAGGTCTCAAAAGATGATCCCGTGACCTTGGGACACTCAGCGTCATAAATATGAACCGGTTGCCAGCTGTTTTTGCTTCCTTGGAAGCAAAAGAAACCGCCGCTTCTATCTCCGTGTTTACAGCATTTTGGTGAGTAATTTTTAAACGGACGGAGCAGTTTAAAGGACTTTTTCTTATATTTTAGGTGTTTATTTTTTTATCTTTTGATTTTTACTATTTTTCCTCCTTTTCTTTGTTATACTAGTGAAAGGACTTAAGATGGCGTTTTGAAAGTGTCGGAGTTTTTTTTTCCTTTCTCTTTTGTTTTACTTTCCCTTTTTAAGGATTGTTTTTTGCTTTTGCTTTTGCTTTTGGCTTAGAATTTTTTTTTTTTGAATTGTTTGCTCTTTTATTACTTATTCTTGGGATTTATTCTGGACTTTTAATGATTATAGTTTGTCTCTTTTTAAAAATTCTTTTTTTCTTTTTTTCCTCCTCCCTTTTTGGCTGGAGGGGAAAGGGAAGTGACAATTGTGCTTTTTAAAATGGCTTCAAAGAGGCAGCAGCCTTCCTCAGTACCCAAGGTTATTTCTTCTCCTATAACTTCCACTGCACATCTACAACAACAATCTAAACATGCACCACCGGCTCAGCCACCACCCTCCCCTCCTCTACCTGGACTTTCAGTGCAAGAGGTTAGAGGCATAATGGGAGAGATTGTAGTTCAAATGAGAGAGGAAATGACTCAATTTGTTTCACAGATTAAATCAGAAATTAAATCTGATCTCAAAGAAGAGATAACGGGGATAAAGTCTAAATTGCAAGAAAATAATAATGAATTACGACAAGATATACTGGCAGCTGTTTCAGGTTTGGCTACTGTGGTGGTTAAGCTCGATGCAAGGCTTGAGGAAGTGGAAGACAAAGCTGACTCTTTAGATGACAAAATTCAAGACGTGGAAAGGAAGGTGGACTCCTCACAAGAAGATATTTTGATGTTTCAATACAGACAAATGGAGTATGCTCTGAGGATTAGAGGCCTCAAGGAAGATATGAATCAAGATTTGATGGAGGTGGTTCTTAGTGATCTGGCGCTGGCTTTGGATATGGATAAAGGAGAATTACAGAGAGAAGTAGAAAAAATTTATAGACTCAACTCCTGGATTGCTAAGCAGAAGAATTTGCCCAGAGATGTGGTGATTTACTTTACAAAGAAGTCCCTGCGGAATGAGATTATACAAGCTTTTTACAACAAAAGATTTCAGATTGCCGCCCAAGATGTCATCATTCTAAAGGAAATCCCATCTAAAATTTTAAGAAGTAGGAAAGACTTTGCTTTTTTAACCAATGAGCTTAAAGCTAGATCGATGCCATTCAGATGGGAAATTCCGATGGGTATCGTTTTGAGCCATGCTGGGACACGTTACAGATTGAACACAGTTGACAAAGCTAGAGATTTCTATACTTCGGTCCTGAGTGCAGGCTCAACTTCATCTGGTCGGAAATCTTTGAGTGCTAAGGAACCTGAGCAGCAATCTGAGGCACTAGATTTGGTTTCCGCAGGGATGATAGAAGTGGCAAAGCAACGCCAAACGGAGGCTAAAGAGCAGAGGATGACTCGTGCAGCTTATAAGCGTAAAGAGAAAGAGCAACGTAAAAAAGAGCCCAAAGAGAATTCTCCTGGAAGTGCATCACCGCCGGTGGGAGGAGCAAGACCCAAGAGTTATGCAACACACGCAGCTCTGTCAGAGTTTGATGGTGTCTTCTCCAGGCTGCGTGCCAAGGGAGATGGCAAAGTTTTTGACCTGGAATGTTAATGGATTGAATTCTCCTCAGAAACGGAAAAAAATCTTTTATTATTTGAAACAACATACCAATGATGTTATTTGTTTACAGGAAACTCATATTCTACTTAAAGATCAGAAATATTTAGTTAATGCTCGTTTGGGATCTCATTTTATATCTCCTGCACCTGGGAAGAAAGGGGGAGTTGTTATATATGTCAAACAAAACCTGCCAGCTTGTCTGGTAGAATCAGATCCCCAGGGGAGATATGTGATGATTGAACTTGGTATTTATGGTAAGAAAGTACTTATAGTTGGACTTTATGCTCCAAATCAACAACAGGAACAATTTTATAAACAGTTACACCAAAAAATAACTTTGCTTGATTATAGATCGGTGGTATTAATGGGTGATTGGAATGGTGTCTTAGATACACAAAGGGATAAGAAAGGTTCCTCTCCTTTTCTTAAACAAGCAAGGCTACCTAAAGCCTTTTTTGATATGAAAGAAGACTGGGAATTAAGGGACTATTGGCGGGAACGTAATCAAGAGGAGAGAGACTTTACTTTTTTTTCTGATAGACACCAATCTTTTTCAAGAATTGACTTTTTCTTGATTACCACGGATTTGTATAATAAAGTAAAGAATGTAAAGATTTTTCCTAGATCACTGACGGATCATAGTCCAGTTTGGATGGAGTTGATTCAAGAGAAAGAGGAAAGAAGATCCTGGAGAGTTAATGAAAATTTGTTTAGACAAGAGAAGAATGTTCAAAAACTAAAGGAGTGTTTAAAGGATTATTTTGCTTTGAATATGTATAAGGGGACTTCAATGTCAATGGTATGGGATGCAGGTAAAGCATTTATGCGCGGTGTTTTGATAAAAATGAATAATTTTTATAAGCGAAATCAGACTCAGAAACGTAGAGAACTTGAAGATGAAATTAAACTAAAAGAAAGGGCTTTGATTCTAAATCCTTCTGATGAAAGTACTAAAGAATCTGTAAAGTTATTAAGGTCACAATTTAATATGTTGATAGCAGATCAAGCTGCAACCAATTTATTATTTATGAAACAAAATACATTTTGTAATGCTAATAAGCCGGGGAGATGGTTGGCTTATCAATTAAGAAAGAAACAGAGACTGAGAATAATAGAGAAAATAAATTATAAGGGTAAACTAGTTTCTCAGAAGGAATTAATTAAAAAATCTTTTTTGGATTATTATCAAAACCTATACAAATCTACTAATGTACAACTGTTAGATATAAATAAATATTTAGCTGAGGCAAGTTTTCCTAAACTGACTGAGGATCAGAAATATGAAATTAATGGTTTAATTACTAAGGAGGAAATCGCCTCAGCAATTCAACAATTGAAATTAGGGAAAGCACCGGGTACGGATGGGTTAACAGCTGTTTATTATAAAGCTTTAATGGAGGAGATGATTCAACCATTAAATGATCTTTTTAATGGTATCTTACAGGGTTTAGAGATTCCTCCTTCATGGCGTAGTGCTTTTATATCATTGATTCCAAAGGAGGATCAAGATCTTACTTTACCAAAAAACTATAGGCCTATATCTCTTTTAAACGTGGATTATAAGATATTTGTAAAAATTTTGGTAAATAGGCTTATGAGGGTGGTGCATCATCTTGTGCATAAAGATCAATCAGGGTTTATAACAGGAAGGTATATGAAAAACAATGTTAGACAAATTATTAACTTATTAGAATACTTAGATAAGAACAACCAAGTTCCTGCAGGGCTCATATTTTTAGATGCTGAAAAAGCATTTGACCAACTGAATTGGCATTTTATGCTAAGAGTAATGGAAGAAATGAATTTTGGTGAAAACATATTACAAGCCCTTAAGGTAATATATCAAAAACAAACAGCACAACTTATTGTTAATGGAGGTTTGTCGGAGGTTTTCACAATAGAGAAAGGTACTAGACAGGGGTGTCCTTTATCGCCATTGTTGTTTGTTTTAACATTGGAAATATTATTGATTAAAATTCGAGAGTCTCAGGAAATTAAAGGAATATATGTTAATAAAAAAGAATATAAGTTGAGAGCTTTTGCGGATGACTTGGTTGTTACTTTGTCGCAACCTGATTATTCTGTAGTAAACTTATTACAGTTGATTCACCATTATGGTTTGGTCTCGGGTTTTAAGATTAATGTAAATAAGACTAAAATTTTACCTAAAAATTTGTCGAGTCAGGAGAAGCAGATTTTGGTTAACTCGACGGGTTTTGAGATTGTTAATAAGGTAAAATATTTGGGGGTGATGCTGTCTGTTTCTAATGCAAAACTATTTAAAAATAATTATGAAAGGTTGTGGGTCGGGGTACAGAAAGACTTGAAGAATTGGGAAAAGCTGCAATTATCCCTCATGGGAAGAATTGCAGTGATAAAAATGAATATTCTACCCAAGTTTCTTTTTTTGTTTCAAATGTTACCAATTTTGAAAAATGAGATTAATTTAAATGAGTGGCAGAAGGGTCTCAATAAATTTATTTGGGCAGGGAAAAAACCAAGGGTTAAGTTCAAAATTATGCAAGACTTCCGTGAGAGGGGCGGACTCAAGGTACCAAATTTGAAATTATATTATGATGCGGTGGTTTTAACATTAATTAGTGACTGGGTAAATTTGACAAATTCTGAGATACTTTATCTAGAGGGATGGGATTTACTTTATGGGTGGCATGCCTATTTAATATTTAATAAAAAAATAGATTGGGCTTTTAAATCTCATATTTTAAGAATTTCTTTACTTAGGATTTGGAGAAAATATTATAAAAGTGATTTTAAAGTACCATTATGGGCTATACCTTGGCATGCGATAGAAGGAATAAAAAGAGGGGTTAAAATGGATATGGTGTCTTATAGACAGTTACTTAAATGGGATGGACAAAACTGGCAATTAAAATCACGGGAAGAATTAGCACAAGAAAATTTTACTTATTCTTGGTTCCAATATAGGCAACTACTAGATAGATGGAAGATGGATTGTAAGGTGGGTTTTCTTAGAGAAGATGAAAATCTTATTAAGCAACTGAA
Source organism: Crotalus tigris (assembly GCF_016545835.1). NCBI lineage: Eukaryota > Metazoa > Chordata > Lepidosauria > Squamata > Viperidae > Crotalus > Crotalus tigris. The sequence goes on from NW_024100475.1 coordinate 369,123, forward strand.
GGATCAAAGACAAACCCACATTAAGAGAATTTATGGGGTTTTAGTTGAATTGGACTCAGAAACGGAACTAATTAAAGATTGTATGATTAGATGGGCGCAGAACTTTGGTGAGCCAGTTTCATTGGACACCTGGGAAACTATTTGGGTGAGAAATGTCAAATTTACTCAAGCACAGAATCTAAGGGAGAATTTTTATAAAATGTTTTATAGATGGCACCTTGATCCACAAAAAATGTCTTACATGTACCCTGACGTGCAACCTAAATGTTGGAGATGTGGTTATAAGGAGGCTTCCTATTATCATATTTGGTGGTCATGTAGAGAGATAAAAGCATTTTGGATCAAAATATGGTGGAATATCCAGAGAATTTTTAGAAGGAGGGTAAAATTTACTCCGCAATTATTTTTGTTAGGTATTGTTACAGATTGTGATACAAAGGAGGTTGTATTGATGTTAAACTTGATCACAGCCGCGAGGCTGTTAATTGGACAATATTGGAAGAAGGAATCTTTGCCTACATTGCAGGAATGGTTTTTTAAAGTAGCTTATCTGGCAGAAATGGCAAAGATTTCGGCTTTCTTAAAGCAACAAACGCAAGAGAAGTTTTTTGCTATCTGGGACAAATGGATAAAATTTATACAATTTAGATTGGGTATACAAAAATATTATATAGCTTTTTCATAAGTTTTATTTTTATATATATTATAGATATCTTTTTTATATATATAAATATAAAGTTTTTAATTTAATTTTTATTTTTATTTTTTTTTTTTTATTATTATTTCTTAAGCCTATATTCTGCTCTGGGAAGCTCAGGGGGGGGGAAGGGAGGGTTTTTGGGAGGGGTGTGGGGTGGGGGGTTTTTTTTATATGTATTGTTTAATTTTTTTTTTCTTTTGTATATGTTGTTTTTTGTTCTGTATTGTTCTTGTTTTTTTTTGTAAAATTTATAAAACTTTTAATAAAAAAAAAAAAATAAGGAGAAAAAAAAAAAAAAAAAAAAAAATATGAACCAGTTGTCAAGCATTCCAATGTAAACCACAGGATCATAGGGAGGCTGCAATGGTCATAAGTGTGAAAAATGGCCATAAGCGACTTTTTTCTGTGCCGTTGTAACTCCGAACAGTCACTAAGCCCTTGTCCTTGTAGGAGCCTCTTGAATATTGAAAGACTGCTCTCATGCCACCCCAGTCCTTCTTTTCATTAGACTAGATTCATTAGGCTTGGCTGGCTCAGGAATTCTGGGAGTTGAAGTCCACGAGTCATAAAAGAGCCAAGGTTGCCTACCCCTGGACTAGACATACCCAATTCCTGTAATTGGGTAGTGGGCAAGCATTGTGATTTTGCATTTTGTTTCTTTCTGAGCCAGCTTGTAGGCCCCCTTAGCCACCAGAGTAACTCAGGACAAACTACACATTAAGGTTGAAAGCAGCAAAAGGAATTCACAGAAACAAACTTCAAAGTGTGCTTACTTTGCCTCTTGTTCCTCCTTACTCATTCTAGTAGTCCTCGACTTATTGTCACAACTGAGCCCAAAATTTCTGTTGCTAAGTGAAACAGTTGTTAAGTGAGTTTTGCCCCCATTTTATTATTTAAAACATTATTATTATTATTATTTTATTGGTTTTCCAGTTTTACATTCAAGTATTTCAGGTTACATCATCAAACTTAAGATGGCTATATCATATTTAAGCTTGTTGTTGTTGTTGTTAGTTGTGAAGTCGTGTCCGACCCATTGCTGCCCCATGGACAACGTTCCTCCAGGCCTTCCTGTCCTCTACCATCTTCTGGAGTCCCTTTAAGCTCACGCCTCCTGCTTCAGTGACTCCATCCAGCCACCTCATTCTCTGTTGTCCCCTTCTTCTCTTGCCTTCCCTCTTTCCCAGCATCAGGCTCTTCTCCAGTGAGTCCTTCTTTCTCATTAGGTGGCCAAAGTACTTGAGTTTCAATTTCAGGATCTGGCCTTCTAAAGAGCAGTCTGGGTTGATCTCCTCTAGGATTGACCGGTTTGATCGCCTTGCAGTCCAGGGGACTCGCAGGGGTCTTCTCCAGCAACCGTAATTCAAAGGCCTCCATTCTTTGGCGCTCAGCCTTTCTTATGGTCCAACTTTCACAGCCCTACATTGCAACTGGGAAAACCAGTGACTGGTGAAAGGTAGCAAAATCCAGCAGGCACCAAAGGGAGAAGGTCTGTTTGGGCCAGATTCCTCAAACCACTCCTTTGGGCAGGTGGTGGGCACATAGTAGCAATGGTGAAAAAATCTGTCTCAACATCCACCGAGTGTTTCCTGAAGTGGAGAGTTTTCACCTGTGCGGTTGCTCATGGTGAAGAATTCTGCCTTGTGTCCTGAGATCTTAGGAAGGACGGCCCTTAAATATATCTGACCAAGAAGACAGATGTGTTGGGATCTTTCAGAAGAACAAATACAAACACATATTTTACTGTCCTTTTGAAAGGCATGCTGGATTTACTACCAGAGTGGGGAAGAGAGTGACCAAGTGGGTTATGAAATTTCCCCATCTAATCCCCAGGCACTGCTATCTGTAGAGAAGACAATGCCTTGCCTTGTTCTGCTCTTTCTTCTTGGTCTTCTTTTGGAGCCTGGATCTGGACTGGACAGACTTTCAAAGCCGTCCTTAAAACAGGACATCAGGTTCCCTCAGCAACCAACAGGATTTTACCCCAAAAATGCTTTTCCAAAAGGCAAGTGGACTTTTTTGGTTTGTTTTTCTTTGAAAACATTTAGCTTCTCATTCAGGAAGCTTCTTCAGGTCTAACTGAATTTCTAACCGAGTTCAAACTGAAGATGTTTCTTGGAGAAAAGTGAAATGTTTTCAAAGAAAAGGTTAATAGAGTCCAGTTGCCTTTTGAAAAAGCACCTTTTGGAACAACCAAGACTGGATGGTGGAGAACCTCCATAGACAGCAGGATTTACCTTCATCTTGGTGTGAACTACGAACATTCTCCAAACCACATCTGAGGTGGCCAGTTTGGTCTTCATGACTGGCCATCTTGGCAGGGCTTCTTGGATACTTTGGGAATGTAATCTGAGGAAAACAAAACTCATTAACCAAGATGTCACAGTGATAAACCTCACTAGAGGTAGCTCCTGCATTCCCACTTGCCAAGGGATGTGTAGTTGATGTGGGAATGTGACAAAGAGAAGAGACCTTGTAAAGGTCACAGATCCTTCCATGCCCGCTGATTTTTAACTGCTACAATCCCTTTTAAGAGTCTGCTTTCCCAGCCAGTTTATTTCTGGAGTTTTGTTCTGATCTCAGAGTCTGGCAGAAGATCTAAACCAGTGTGTCTCTACTGTAGCATCTTTAAAATGGACTTCAGTTCCCTGAATTCCTTAGCCAGCATGCTGGCTGGGGAATTCTGGGACTTGAAGTCCACTCACCTTAAAGATGCCAGGGTTGAGAAAGGCTTTATCCAGACAAGCTAGATTTCCAGTTGGGAGCAGTTGCATGGGAAAATTGGTGTGGGGGGCATAAGGGTTAACCGCCCCCTTCTTCCTCCCTTCTTATTCCCAGGGAACTTCATAACCTTTCACATAAGCAAAGTGAAGGGAACATCGTGTTTCTGAAGCTTTGCATGCATGCTTGGATCTTCCCATGTAGACTCGGCCTCCACCAGATGATTTCACGTCTATCTACCCACCCACACAAAAGTGGTATGAAACTGGAGCTGGTCTGTTTCTGGCTCGGCTTTTGCTTGAAAGAAACTGCGTTGTTCTTCTCACGTGACCCATTTCCTCAAAGGAATAAGCTGGGCAGGAAAAAAAAAATCTCTGCTGGAAGAAATTCCATTTAGTCAAGGAAGTACAATGAGTTGTGACAAGGGTGACACTGTGGCGGAGGGTCACCCTTTCCCCACCCTTTCCCCGCCTCCCTGGTGAAAGAATGCAAGAAAGCCAGGCAAAAATAAATAAATGAAATGGGGGCCTTTTCGAAGGGTGACAACACAATAGGAAATTTATAACAAAAAGGTCTCCTGGCCTAACCTCCAGTAACATCCAGCGCCCCCCCGACTGGGACAGACGCTCCGCTGGGGCTGCCTGCGTAAGAGGCAGCTGACATCGTAAAGGCGTCTTCCCTGAGCGCCTTTGGCCAGGGGTTCACGGGACCGGCTGCGTCCCTCAGTGGGGAAGGAACTGCAGGCAGAGGTGAAATGCTGGGGAGATTTTTAGTTTGATGAAAAGAGATAATACTTCATGGGAAGGAGAAGGATGGGGAAGAAGGAGAAGGAGGAGAAGGGGATGGAAAAGGAGGAGAAGGGGATGGGGAAGAAGAAGAAAAAGGAGGAGAAGGATGGGGAAGAAGGAGGAGGAGAAGGAGGAGAAGGGGATGGAAAAGGAGGAGAAGGGGATGGGGAAGAAGAAGAAAAAGGAGGAGAAGGATGGGGAAGAAGGAGAAGGAGAAGGAGGAGAAGGGGATGGAAAAGGAGGAGGAGAAGGATGGGGAAGAAGGAGGAGGAGAAGGGGATGGAAAAGGAGGAGAAGGGGATGGGGAAGAAGAAGAAAAAGGAGGAGAAGGATGGGGAAGAAGGAGAAGGAGAAGGAGGAGAAGGGGATGGAAAAGGAGGAGGAGAAGGATGGGGAAGAAGGAGGAGGAGAAGGGGATGGGGAAGAAGAAGAAAAAGGAGGAGAAGGGGATGGGGAAGAAGAAAAAGGAGGAGAAGGATGGGGAAGAAGAAGGAGGAGAAGGGGATGGAAAAGGAGGAGGAGAAGGGGATGGGGAAGAAGAAGAAAAAGGAGGAGAAGGGGATGGAAGAGGAGGAGAAGGGAAGGAAAAGGAGGGGATGGGGAAGGGGAAGAAGGAGGAGGAGGAGAAGGAGGAGAAGGGGATGGAAAAGGAGGAGGAGAAGGGGAAAGAGATGGGGAAGGAAAAGGAGGAAGGGGTTAAAAAAAAGTCAAAATAGGCAATCACAATCACATAATCCCTACCTTCTTTTATGTCATGAAAAAACCATAATTACATTTGCTCATTTTTACAGAGGGAATTTAAAGTCGCATTTTAAAGCTTTCTGTACAGGGAGTCCTCAAATTACCACAATAGAGCCCCACATTTCTGTTACTAAGCGAGACAGTCGTTAAGTGGATTTTGCCCTATTTTATGACCTTTCTGGCCACAGTTGTTAAGTGAATCACTGACATTCTTCGGTTAGTAACACAGTTGTCCAAAGTATCTGCATTCTGATCACGTGACCACAAAATGCTGCAATGGTTATAAGTGTGAAAAAGTCCCTTTTTTCAGTGCAGTTGTATCTTTGGTCACTAAACAAAACTGTTGTAAGCCGAGGACTACCCGTATTGCAAGTCCCGCTAATCAATTATTTAATCACGGATCTTCTAAAATTGATTGATGGATTACTGTGTTTGTGCCGCCAAGTCAGTGTCAACTCTGAGTGACCACATCAATGGCTTATGCCAGTGATGGCGAACCTTTTAGAGACCGAGTGCCCAAACTGCAACCCAAAACCCACTTATGCGTCCTCGGGTGCCGGGTGGGTGTGGCCCATTGGGTGGGTGTGGCCCATTGGGTGGGCGTGGCTGCGGTGGTAACGGCAGACTGGGTGGGACTAAAAAGTTCAATCAATCAATTTCGACTTTTGCAAGATCTTTTTTTTTCCCCCGTGAGAAGTTGAAATTGACTGACTGAACCTTTTTTTTTTTTTTTGCACAGCAGCGGAGGCCTAAAGCGAAAAGGTTTTATAAAACCCAGCTGAAGGCGTAGGACTGGGGCGACGGCGTGCGTGCCCACAGAGCGGGCTCTGAGTGCAGCCTCTGGCACCCGTGCCATAGGTTCGCCACCACTGGCTTATGCTGACCATGCTGGCTCAGGAATTCTGGGAGTTGAAGTCCACAAGTCATAAACGAGCCAAGGTTCCCCACCCCTGGGCTAGGATGTATGTGGGTTTGCAGCTACAGGTAGTCCATGACTTACAACAGTTCGTTTAGCGACTGTTCAAAGTTACGACATCACTGACAAAAGTGACTTACGATCCTTTTTCCTGCTTACAACCATTACAGCATCCCCAAGATGACAATATCAAATTTCAGACGCTTGGCCACTGACTCGTATTCATGACGGGCGCAGGGTCTTGGGGTGACGTGATCCCCTTGGCAACCTTCTGACAAGCAAAGTCAATGGGGAAGCCAGATTCACTTAACAACGCTGTTGCTAACTTAACAATTGCAGTGATTCACTTAACAACTGTGGCAAGGAAGTTCGTAAAATAAGGCAAAACTCACTTACTGAATGTTTCACTTAGCAACAGAAATTGTGGGCTCAACTGTGGTCATAAGTTGAGGATTCCCTGTATTTTATTATATTTACCAGTTATGTTAGCTTTTAATGATGTACAGGAAGTCCTCAGCTTATGACAGATTGTGTAGTGACCATTCAAAATCACAACCCCCCCCCCAAAAAGAGGGACTTACGACTCAGAAACTTGGATGGCCAGGCCCCTCGCAGCCGTATGGCTGAACTTCAAGCGCTCAGCAACCCAGCTTGGTTTTAATGATCACTGCAAAAAGAGTTGTAAAATCAGCTAAGTCACACGACCAAACTATTTTATGATTGTTACAACATTTGACTGTAATGGGAAGACTCCATTTTGGATGTACATTGAGGATTGCCTGTAAAAATGGTCATGTTACTCTTAGCCATAGTGTTTTACTTTTGAATCTGTTTAAAAAGATGCAGGAGAATTTAGTTGGTGTAGTGGTAAAGATGCTGGCTAGAAAGCAGAAGTGGGTAAATTTTAGTCTCCCCTTAGCTATAGAAGCTGCTTCTCTCTTTCTCATTTTCTTATTCTCTCTCTCTCTCTCTCTCTCTCTCTCTCCCTCCCTCTCTCACATTCTCTCGTTCTCTCTCATTCTCTCTCTCATTCTCAAGCTCAAGGACTCCACAGTTCAATCCCAAACTATTTTTATTCTGTTCAATACAATGTGTGTGTTGTATTACAACTCAGATCTGCAGGAATGTGCATGGTATAATGTAGGCCTTGGCATCAGCTGTGTGCCATAGACAGCAGAGATCTTGCTAACTATGTGCTGGCTGCTGTGGCTGATTGCAGGGGTGTTGCAGGATAGGTCAAAAAAGTCAAGATGGCCACCACAGTGCTGCGACTGAAGCTAGAACAATCCCTAGGGACTCAGGGCGGCCTACAAAATTAAAACAATAAATATAACAATAAAAATAAGTGCATTCATACAGCATGTCCCAATCGTATCCCGCCCCCCCGGGGACATCAACCCCAGGCCTGCCAGAACAGGAGAGTTTTAATGGCTTTCTTAAAGGCCGGCAAGGTGGGAGTAGTTCGAATCTTGGGGGGAAGTTGATTCCACCACGTCGGAGCCACCACAGAAAAGGCCCTTCCCCGAGGACCCGCCAGCCGACATTGTCTGGCCGACGGGACCTGAAGGAGGCCCAATCTGTGGGACCTCACCGGTCTCTGGGAACTATGCGGCAGTATGCGGTCCTGTAAGTAACCTGGTCCTAAGCCATGAAGGGCTTTAAAGGTAATAACCAACACCTTGAATTGCATCCGGAGACCCACAGGAAGCCAGTGCAGCTCGCGGAGGATAGGTGACACGTTGGTGTACCTTGGCGCGCCCACAATCACTCTCGCGGCTGCATTCTGAACCAACTGCAGCCTCCGAACACTCTTCAAGGGTAGGCCCATGTAGAGCGCATTACAGTAATCCAGTCTTGAGGTGACAAGGGCATGAGTAACCGTGAGTAGAGCCTCCCGGTCCAAATAAGGCCGTAACTGGTGCACCAGGCGAACCTGGGCAAAGGTCCCCCTGGCCACAGCCGATAGATGTTGTTCCAAATTTAGCTGTGAGTCCAGGAGGACACCCAAGTTGCGTGCCTGCACTGAGGGAGGTAAATTTACCCCCCCCCCAGGACTAATGATGGCCCATCAGGATGACCCTTGGGGGGCAAGACCCAGAGCCACTCGGTCTTGTCAGGGTGGAGTCTAAGCCTGTTCAAGGTAGTCTGTTCGAAGTTACAACAGCGCTGAAAAAAGTGACTTAGGACTGTTTTTCACACTTACGACCATTGCAGCATCCCCATGGACTCATGATGACAATTCAGACACTTGGCAACTGACTCATATTTATGACGGTCACAGTGTCCCGGGATCCTGTGATCACCTTTTGCGATCTTCTGACAAGCAAAGTCAAGGGGGAAGCCTTGCGACCGTATTGCTAACTTAATGACTGCAGGGATTCACTTAACAGCTGTGGCAAGAAAGGTCGTAAACTTGGGCAAAACTCACTTAACTGTTTCACTTAGCAAGAGGAATTTTGGGCTGAACTGTGGCTGTAAGTCGAGGACTACTGTACACATAATAATGGGTGGGGCTTCAATTCCACCATCTTGACTTTTTTTGCCTTGCTTTCCCTGCAAGGCTGGTTCCTGATCCATATAAGAGTCCTAAATAATCCTAATTAAGTTTTTCTTTTTAAATATGCCATGGATGGTTTAAGAACAGGCATCTTAATGTTTGCATTTGCAACACGGTGGGACAATCTACTGAATCAGCCAGCCAGAGGAGTTTCCAACACACACACACACACACACACACACACACAATGAAATTCATGGGATAATGAGACAGAACAGGCACATTTAATGGCCCCTCTTTTTTTCCTGCGTGGCCATTTCTGGGCTCATTAAACACGCCGGTCTTTTCTCTTGTTTTGCAGCCCTTGTTGTGCGGTTTCTCACCAAGAGGTTCATCGGAGACTACGAAGCCAACACGGGTACGTCCAGCTGCTGCCTTGTGGGTTTTGATGGCAACCAGTGGTGCCTGTGTCTGTCTGGATCCAGAGATTGGAAGGGCGAGTGGGTGGCAACTCCCAGCATCTGGGAAGAGAACGGAGCCAGTCCAGAGGAGGGTGGGGGGGTCTGTTTCTAGGGATTCAGAAATGTCCCATTTTCAAATTATTCTGCTTTCCGATCATCATCATCACGAGCAACGATAGTCGTAAATCAAAGCTCTGTGATTTTCAGCCTGTTCCCTCCATAGAGGAGGGACCTGTTTTTTTAAGGCAGCATTGCCTCCATTGGGAGGGAGCTGAGAGATGACTTTCCCCAGACCCAGTTTTAATTAGAAAAACAAAAGATCAAAGGATCCTGCCATGCAGCCACTGAACAAACAGAGGCCATCTCTGTTCCACGAAGAACGGGACTGAAAGCCTGTTCAAAAGAGCAGCTTCAAAAGAGAGGCTTCTGTTTGCTTCTAGTGGTATGAAAAAGGGAGAAGGGGGGTGGGCTCTGAGTTTTAAGGGAGGGGGCTTTTGTCACCTGAATTGCCCCAAATCCAATCTGTGTGTCTCGCTGGGCAGTAAGCAACAGCTTGATCCTCTTTGCAATAGAAATTCCAGCTTTCCTAAGAGTAAAGTACGCTTGGGAACGCTTGTAAATTCAACATTAAGAACGAAGATCTGTAAAACTGTTTGCAGTTGGAAAATACTTTAGGAAAATGCACCACTCAGAGAGGATTGGGGAGAAGTGTTTTGCAGCTCACACAAACCCAGCTGGAAGAGGCCTTCTGTCTTCAGTGTAAACCTGGAAAAAAAAAGGTAACTGCTTTCACCATTACGTTAAGCCAGGCAATGTTTCTCAATCTCAGCAACTTTAAGATGGGTGGACTTTAACTCCCAGAATTCCCTAGCCAGCACAGCTGGCTGGGGAATTCTGGGAGTTGGAAGTCCACCCATCTTAAAGTTGCTGAGATTGAGAAACACTATTCTACAGTAAAGGGGAATGTTAGTTATGCAGTGGTTTAAATTGCCCTTTTATATTCTGGGACTTGGTCCAGACGCCTTAAAGTGACCAGCATTGAGAAACATTTATTGAATGATTGTCAAGATTTTTGCAGTCCAAATACAGAGGGCCTTTGCATTCCTTCATGATAATAATGTAGAGGGAAAAAAAAAACCAATTAGGTCGTCCTTGATTTATAAAAGTTCCTTTTGTGACCGTTCAAAGTTACAATGGCACTGAAGAAGTGACTCACGGCCCTTTTTCACAGTTACGAGCTTTGCAGCATCCCCATGTGATAAAAATTCAGATGTTTGGCAACTGGCTCATGTTTACGATGGCCACAGTGTGTCGGGGTCACATGATCCCCTTTTGCAACCTTCTGACAAGCGAGCTCAGTTGTGGTCATAAGTTGAGGACTACCTGTATGGCATCTTATTTTACTTTTCTGGGCCCCTTCTGTGCAGAAAAATGTAATATGAAATTTCATTAAAAATGTGGGAATAGTATGAACCTACTCACTTTAACTAAACTCTTAGAAACTACCCTACACCACGCATTCCCCAACTGGCTACCTGTTGTAACTCGGGTCCACATAGCACATACATGACTCATCTGTGCACCTCACAATGCATGCACACATTTCATGCCAACAAATGTCTCACTTAACAGACATTTTGGGCCCAGTTGTGATCGTAAATTGGGGACTGCCTTACAGTGGTTTGAGAAGACTATGTGGAGTAAGAAAAATGGCTACTAAAATGCAAATTTGACAAATCAGCTCTCTGGAAATAAGGAAGCAATGAAATGGATAGGTCTGCAAATTGGGGAAACTGCTTATTGGTTTAAATGAATTTATTAACGGCTGCAGACAAAGGAACTCTCAGCCGTTTATAGAAGCAACAGCTGCAGCTCATGCAATAACATCAATAAAACTTCAATACAATCTTGTTCCTTTTTTTCTTTGTTTTTTTGCCTGCTGCCAGTGTTGAAATTTCATATCCAAAAAGCTTTTGCCTGTTCTCAGTGTCATGCCTTGGTTGGATACCCTTGTAATGATGATGGTGTGGGAACATAAATTTGTAGTGGTCAACCAACAGCTGATGACCCTAACCTTAAAGTTAGCCCTAACCCACAGGTGGGGAAACCTTGGCTCTTTTATGACTTGTGGCCCAGAATTCCTGAGCCAGCAGCTGAAGTCCACAAGTCCTAAAAGAGCCAAGGTTTCCCCACTCCTGTCCTAACCCACTTAGCAGGCAAAAAAGGAACAAGGGCCCTAATAGATAATGAAAGAACAACAACATATCCTTAGAGTTCCAACATTGCAATGAAAATAATATTCCTGGCACTCAGGAGCTCAATTGTATTCAAAACCTCAAGGCCCTTTGGAACAATAAGGTTCTTATGAGTCTCCAAGAGACCTTCCCCTTGCCTTGAGTGCCATCTGTTTTAGAAGAAGGGAGACCCCCTCAGAACACCAACTTTAGGGTCTCTTCTCATCTCATAGAATCATAAGGAGGTCTTCTAGCCCAACAACGTCAAAGCAGGAGAATTTATACCATCCCGATCAAGTGGTTGTTCAATCTCTTCTCGAAAACCTCCAGTGATAGAACAGCACCCACAACTTTCAGAGGCAAACCATTCCATTGATTAATTGTTCTCACTGTCAGGAATAGAATAGAGCTGGAAGGGACCATGGAGGTCTTCTAGTCCAGCCCCCTGCTCAAGCAGGAGAACCTACCGTTTCAGAGAAGAGACTGTCTAGTCCAGGGGTAGGCAACCTTGGCTCTTTTATGACTTGTGGACCTTCAACTCCCAGAATTCCTGAGTCAGCATGGTTGATTCAGGAATTCTGGGTATTGAAGTCCACAAGTCATAAAAGCGCCAAGGTTGCCTACCCCTGATCTAGTCTCTTCTTTAAAAATTTCCAGTGATGGAGCACCCACAATTTCTGAAGGCAAAGCTGTTCCACTGGTTAATTGTCCTCGCTGTTAGGAACTTTCTCCTTACTTCTAGGTTGGGTATCTTTTTAATGGTCTTCCACCCATTACTTCTCGTCCTGCTCTCAGGTGGACCCCCTCTTCTCTATTACAGCCCCTTAAGTACTGGAAGACAGATATCACATCGCTCCTAACCTTTCCCCTTTTTAGGCTAGAAATAACTAGTTCCCTTAACTCAGAGGTCTTCAAACTTGGCCCTTTTATGACTTGTGGACTTGTGGCACACTGGCTGAGGAATTCTGGAAGTTGAAGTCCACAAGTCATAAAAGGGCCAAGTTTGAAGACCCCTGCCTTAACTGTTCATCCCATGCAGTGGTGGGATTCAGTCGGTTCTCACCAGTTCGGCAGAACCGGTAACTACTTTTTTGTTGCCCAGGCCCAGAATGGACTTCCGGAAGCGGCATCCACACAGAGAACCGGTTGTTCATCTATTTGAAACCCACCACTGATCCCATGGTTTCACTTCCAGTAGGTGGGGATCCGCAGCATTCCTGGGGCCTATGGATTGAAACCAGTGGTAGTATTCAGATATGTGAACAATCAGTTCTCTGTGTGGATGCCGCTTCCAGAAGTCCATTCTGGGCCTGGGCAACAAAAAATTAGCTACTGGTTCTGCCGAAGTGGTGCGAACCAGCTGGTTGAAACTGACATAGGAAGTTGACATAGGAACTCCCATCAAAATGTATGTAGTCCTCCACTTATAGCCATTTGTTTTAGACCGCTTGATGTTACAGAGGCACAGAGAAAAGTGTGACTTGGAACTGGTCCTCACAACCATCCCTGGGGCCACAGGATCAAAATTCAGGCGTGTATTTACAGTAGCCTCCTAGGGTCCTGTGACCACTGTTTGTGTCCCTCTCAGCTGGCTTCCAACAAGGGGAGGATGCATGCGGCAAGCTACATTTGCTTAACTGTGTGATTCCCTTTACAACTGCTGTGATTTGTGTAGCATCCTGGGCAGAAAAAAAAAAAAGATTGTGAAATTGAGCCCGGCTTCCTTAAGATCAGCCTTGCTTAGCAACAGAAATTCTGCTGCTAATTGTGATCGTTTAAATTACTTTGATGCAGAAGAATACCAGACTGTGGGTGTTTTTTTAACCATGCTGCCCCAGAACCTATTTATTTTAGGGCTGCCTAACATCCTTGTGTCTGTTGAAGTTTCCACTCTTAGCAACTATTAAGGGTGCAGAAGTCCTGCTCTGCTTTTCATCTGTTTCCAAGGGCTGACAGATGTTTACACTAGCTCAGGGGTCTGCAACCTTGACAACTTTAAGACTTGTGGACTTCAGCTCCCAGAATTCTTCAGCCAGCATAGCTGGCTGAGGAATTCTGGGAACTGAAGTCCACAAGTCTTAAAGTTGTCAAGGTTGCAGACCCCTGCACTAGGAGAAAAAGGGACTGGCTGAATGCAAAATAATAAATGCTGTTACGAATTGGCATTGCTGGGGGCCTCCAGCTGATAGGATAGGAGGGTCTCTGCTTTACAAAGGCCAGTGCAGCCCAAGAGATCTTGGCTTTGGAGTTACACTTGATTAACGTAAGGTTAGGAACAGCATTTCTACGCAGGTAGTCCTTGGCTTCAACAGTTCGCTTAGTGGCCGTTTGAAGTTACAACAGCATTGAAAAAAACTGACTTCTGGCCATTTTTCACCCTTAACGATCCTTGCAGCCTTCCCCAGGATCCAAATTTGGACGTCATCAAATCAGGTACAACGCTATTAACAACCACTTTGCTTAGCAACAGAAATTTTGGTCCCCATGGTGTTTGTAAATCGAGGACTTACCTCTACGCCAATATTACCCTAGGAAGTAATATGTTCATAATGTAAAACAAAGGATGAATAGAATAGAATAGAGCTGGAAGGGATCTTGGAGGTCTTCTAGTCCAGCCCCCTGATCAAGCAGGAGAACCTATGCCATCTCAGACAAGTAACTGCCTAGCCTCTTCTTAAAAATCTCCAGTGATGGAGCACCCACGATTTCTGAAGGAATAGGATAGGATAGGGTAGGATAGGATAGGGTAGAATGTTTATATAGAATAGAATAGAATAGAATAGAATAGAATAGAATAGAATAGAATAGAAGCTGGAAGGGACCTTGGGAGGTCTTCTAGTCCAGCCCCGTGCTTGAGCAGGAGAACCCATACCATCTCAGACAAGTGACTGTCTGGCTACCTCTTCTTTAAAATCTCCAGTGATGGGGCGCCCACGATTTCTGGTGGCAAGCTGTTCCACTGGTTACAAAAAAACTGCTGGGAAAAGCGACTGCAGATGGTCCCTGAATTACAACAGTTTGTTTAGTGGCCGTTCAAAGTTACGACGGTACTGGAAAATGTGACTTAACAACCATTTTTCAGACTTGCAACTGTTGCAGTGTCCCCAGAGTCACATGATCAAAATTCAGATGCTGGCACAACTGACTCCTACTTATGATGGTCGCCGTTGTCCCCCGGGAGTCACCCGATCCCCTTTTGCGACCTTCTGACAACTAAAGTCCAGGGGGAGGCCGGATTCACTTCACAACCAACTTACCAGCTGCAGTGATTCGCTTAACGACTGTGACAAGAAAGTTTGCAAAATCAGGCAAAACTCACTTAACCCCTGGCTCACTTAGCAACAAAAATGTTCGGCTCAGTCGTGGCCGTAGATTGAGGACTACCTGTACTTTCCCATCAGATGATTCTGGCTGCTATAGAACCAACAACAGTGTCATAAAAAGATTTTTTCTCACCCTAAAACAGTGATGGGCAATGAAGGAGCCAGATGAGAAACTGAGAGTGTCGTGGTGGGTGAACCAATATAACTGCGAAGAGGCGAAAGTGGGCAGGAATGCAGGCAGTAGATTAAAAAAAAAAAAAGCAGTCATTTTCAAAATAAAAACAATACAGTCGTATTGTGTGCACGGCGGACGCGTATTTACCGTTGATTTCTGAAGGCGGTGCAGAGTGGTGAGGACGGCAGGAAAGATCATTGGCCGTTCCCTCCCTCCCATCCAGGACATGGCACAGAAGCGTTGCTTGAGCAAGGTCCGTAAGATTATCTGGGACACGACACATCCTCTCCACGACCTGTTTTCCTTGTTACCTTCTGGGGGGAGGGGACTTTGTGGTATCCATAGCAGAACATCCAGATTCAGCTATAGCAATGGTTCTCAACCTTTCTAATGCCGCGACCCCATAATACAGTTCCCCATGTTGTGGTGACCCCCAACCACTTATACATCACCGGGTGCCAGGGGCGTGGCCAAAGAAAAGGGGGAAAAATGGCGGACAGCCTTGTTTGGCGACCCCCGTGAAATGGTCGTTCGACCCCAAATGGGGTCCCAACCCACCGGTTGAGAACCACTGAGCTATAGTTTCATTCCATACAGCATTAACCTTGTGAACTCTCAAGCTTCCTCCTTCCGTTATATATTCAAGATGGACAGTATTTGATATTTATTTGCTACGTATATGTAGGGGTGTGGGTCTATATACATATGTTGTTCATAGTATGTTTAGCTGTGTGTCATATATGTGTTTCACTTTGAGCGCGGGCAACTAAGTTTCATTTTTGATGTGTGCCGTTGTGCCCACAGTAGAAAAATGACAATAAAGGTTATCTTATCTTATCTTATCTTATCTTATCTTATCTTATCTTATCTTATCTTATCTTATCTTATCTTTATGAGTGACCTCACACAAGCTGAACAGGGACAGCCCAAGGGCTGGATGTGGCCTGGGGGCCATAAAGTGCCCAGGTCTGTCCTAGTTTCTCAACCCTGGTAACTTCAAGAGGTGTGGACTTCAACTCCCAGAATTCCCCAGCCAGCATAGAATGGACCTTCAGTAATCCTCAGGTTATGACCACAACAAGCCCAACATTTCTGCTGCTCAGCAAGACAGTTGTTAAGTGAGTCTTGTCCCATTTTACGACCTTTCTAAATTTCTCCTGCTCAGCAAGACCGTTGTTAAGTGAGTCTTGTCCCATTTTACGACCTTTCTTGCCACAGTTGTTAAGTGAGTCACTGCAGTTCATAAGTGAGCAACGTGGCTGTTCAGTGAATCCGACTTCCCCATTGGCTTTGCTTGCAGGAGGTGGCAAAAGGGGATCACATGACCCCGGGATACTGCGACCGTCATAAATATGCACCAGTTGCCAAATATCTGAATTTTGATCGCGTGACCGTGGGACTTGCTGCAACGGTCGTAAGCCACTTTTTTGATGCCTTTATAACTTTGAACAGTCACTAAATGAATGGCTGTAAGCTGAGGACTTCCCACATCCATTCTAAATAAGTTCAGATCACCAGGACCAGATGGATTACTTCCCAGGGTTGAAAAGGAGCTGGCAGGTGTGATCTCAGAACCACTGAATGTGACCTTTCAAAGTTAGTTAGCTGAGCTGCAGGGTGGTGCGTTCTACACACAGAGGCTCTTGTGCGATGCTCTTTATCATGAGTATTTTTGGCATGGCCTTGTGACACAATGGAAACTCGGCTCCAGAGAGTTGGCTCCCTGTAAACATTTCGGTGCATTTGTTCCCATTCCTGGCCACCCAGTTGAGCAGAGATTTTTCAACAAACCACAATAGAGGCAGTTTGCACAACCCAGTTTTGCAAAGACTTCAGGTAGTTTTTAAAGATGAGTTTAGATCAATGTTTCTCAGCTTTGGTGACTTTCAGATTTGTGGATCTCAACTCCCAGAATTCTCCAGCCAGCCATGTTGGGCCTCATCTCCCAGAATTCCCCAGCCAGCCACACATCTGAAGGTCATCAATGTTGACTGGTGAAGGAGCAAAGTCCAAAGGATAATGCACAATTTGTCATATTCCTGCAGGAAGATCCCTGGAAACTGACTTTTAACTCAGTTGGGTAAAAGTCTACACTCTGGCTTATTTAATATTCCATAACAGCATCTCTAAAAACCTTTTACCTAGTTTCATTTTATGAAATGTAATTATTCAAATACTCCCCCCCCCCTCTGCTTTTGAGTATTTTATTGTTAGCAACAGTAGACTGACTGGAGTTAAAACATTTGCACAGTCATCCATAAAAAGTTTCGTGATGATAAATTAGTTAAGCAGCCCAAATCAGACTGTTGGTTGATTTTGCTAGGAAAAAAATATCTTTGACTCTCCTGGACCAAAGATAGTCAGGCTGTGATTAGTGCGGCAGGACTAAGTGTAAGTTAAAAATGATAATTGGTCCCGTGTGAAAAGGAAAAAAATTAAAAAGAAGTTTAAAAGATAGAGTGGCTGGGATTAGGTTGTGCTCTTCACCCCCGAGGCAGGAGCTGAATTATGGACTTACTGAATTACGGTGCAGAGAGTGGTGAGGACGGCCAAAAAGATCATTGGCAGCTCCCTCCCTCCCATCCAGGACATGGCACATAAGCGTTGCTTGAGCAGGGTCCGCAAGATTATCTGGGACACGACACATCCTCTTCACGACCTGTATTCCCTGTTACCTTCTGGGGGGGGGGACTTCGTGGTACCCATAGCAGAACATCCAGATTCAGCCAGAGTTTCATTCCATACAGCATTAACCTTGTGAACTCTCAAGCTTCCTCCTTCCGTTATATATTCAAGATGGACAGTATTTGATATTTATTTGCTACATATATGTAGAGGTGTGGGTTTTTTTTATATAAATTTATCTTTTTGTTGATACCAATAACATAACTTTACATTCATTTATTGGTTTTTCATGTAACATTTTCATGCTTTTTGCATGAAAAACTGACAAGCTCTAACAAGCTCAGATTAAATGACAAGGTTCCACTGTTGTAATATGGAGCCAAATTCCAAATCCCTGACCAGGTCATTTAATTCACTCTGTGAAATTGGATGTGGTTCAGGAGGACAGACGGTGGGCTAAAGTTTGGGTCCGTTGACGTCAACGGTTCCGGATCAGCTGCATCCTTTTTTTTAAAATAATTTTTTATTTTTCCAAACTCTCCCCCATACATATACTGTGATATTTATCAGATGTTAACATTCATTCTTTTTACATTCATATATAAGATACTTTTAATAAAATGAAATAAATACATACACATGGCTTTTGGTGTTGCTCGCCCATTTCCCCTTTCACTGTATCCACACTCCTTTTCTACCTTCTTTCTCCCTTTCTTCTCTTCCCTACTTGCCTCTTAGGGGTGTGGGTCTATACATATGTTGTTCATAGTATGTTTAGGTTTGCGTCATGTATGTGTTTCACTTTGAGAGCAGGCAACTAAATTTCATTTTTGATGTGTGCCATTGTGCCCACAGTAAAAAAAATGACAATAAAGGTTATCTTATCTGAATTCCCTGGAAGGAGATTCAGATTGGATTTAGGAGAAAATATCGGGAAGGGAAAGGAAAGGGAAAATTACTACCACTAGTAGCTATAACCGTTACTTACAACCATTCATTTAGTGACCCAAGTTACACTGGGGCAGAAAAAAGTGACTTATGACCATTTTCCAGACTTATGACCGTGGCAGCATCCCCAGGGTCACATGATCAAAATTTGGGCGCTCGGCAACTGACTCATTCTTATGACGGTCGCCGTGTCCCAAGGTCACGTGATCCCCCATTGAGTTCTTCTGACAATCAAAGTCAATGGGGACGCGAGATTCCCTTAACAATTGCAGTGATTCGCTCAACAACTCTGGCAAGAAAGGTCATAAAATGGGGCAAAACTCAACTGTCTTGCTTAGGCAACGGTAATTTTGGGCTCAATTGTGATCATAAGTTGAGGCCTACCTGTATTAATAATAATGGATTAATAATAATACTTTAGTAATTATACAATAATAATGAATAATAATGTATTAAACTTATGGGCTTCCCAACTCAGAACGTTCTTGCATTAGAAGCAAGCAAAGTGAAATCCTTTAAAATACTATGCATCATTACTTATAAGAGTGAGGGGACTCTTTGGGGCAAAACTGGCGGAGAGTCAAATAAATACACGCTATCTCTGATCTATTAATTATCTTCTTGCTTTTCTTTTTTTCTTTCTTTCTTTAGGTGCTTTATACTCCAGAAAATTCACCATTGATGGAGAACAGATTTCCTTGCAAGTCCAGGACACCCCATTTGTTTCTCTGGAGGTATAAAGCGTTATTCCAAATAAAATTTGATCTTTTAAGAAATGCAGCCAAGGTATCCATAGGATGTGATCGAAATACAGGGTGTCCTCGACTTAAGGACAGCTCATTTAGTGACCAAAGTTACAACAGTGCTGAAAAATATGAGTTATGACTGGGTTTTGCACATATGACTATTTCAGCATCCCCAGGGTCATGTGATTTACGTTTGGATGCTTGATAGACGGTTCATCTTTACGACGGTCGCAGTGTCCCGGAGTCACGTAATCCCCTTTTGCAACCTTCTGACAAGCAAAATCAATGGGGAAACCAGATTCACTTAACAACTGTGTTACTAAATTAACAACTGCAGTGATTGAAGTGTGGCAAGAAAAGTAGTAAAAAGGGGCAGTACTCACTTAACAAATTTCTCACTTAGCAACATAAATTCTGAGCTCAGTTGTGCTCGTAATTCGGGGACTTACCTGTAGTGGCCACAAAGGTGCAGTGAAAACTCTATAACATACCTGAATATGGGCATAGCTGCGTCTCCAGCATCGTGACCACCATCTTGATTTTTCTGACCAAATATAACTTATTGGGACTTCAGTAAGGCATTTGATAAAGTAGATCACAACCTACTACTTGATAAGATGGAAAAATGCGGGTTAGACAGCATCACCACCAGATGGATCCGTAGCAGGCTGACCAGCCGTACTCAGCGTGTGGTCCTCAATGGAACCGCATTTACATGGAGGGAAGTGTGTAGTGGGGTGCCCCAGGGCTCTGTTCTGGGTCCAGTGCTCTTCAACATCTTCATCAACAGATTTGGACGAGGGGATAGATGGGAAATCATCGAATTGGCAGACGACACCAAGCTGGCTGGAATAGCCAACACTCCAGAAGACAGGCTTAGGATATTTGAACACTGGGCGCTATCTAACAAAATGAAATTCAATGGTGAAAAAAGAAAGGTTCTACATTTAGGCAAGAAAAACCAAATGCACAAGTACAGCATAGGTGGCACCATGCTCAATAGTAGTAACTGTGAGAGGGACCTTGGAGTCCTAGTAGACAATCACCTAAATATGAGCCAGCAGTGTGCTGCAGATGCTAAAAAAGCCAACACAGTGCTGGGCTGCATTAACAGAGGGATAGAATCAAGATTACGTGAAATATTAATACTACTTTACAATGCCTTGGTAAGGCCACACTTGGAATACTGCATCCAGTTTTTGTCACCATGATGTAAAAAAGATGTTGAGACTCTAGAAAGAGTGCAGAGAAGAGCAACAAAGATGATTAGGCGACTGGAGGCTAAAGCATATAAGGAAAGGCTGCTGGAATTGGGTATGTCTAGTTTAATGAAGAGAAGGACGAGGGGGGACATGATAGCAGTGTTCCAATATCTCAGGGGCTGCCCCAAAGAAGAAGGAGTCAAGCTATTCTCCAAAGCGCCTGAGGGCAGGACAAGAAGCAACGGATGGAAATTAATCAAGGAGAGAAGCAACCTAGAACTAAGGAGAAACTTCCTGACAGCCTCCAGAAGCTGTGAATGCTCCAACACTGGAAGTTTTTAAGAAGAGACTGGACAGCTATTTGTCCAAAATGGTGTAGGGTTTCCTGCCTGAGCAGGGGGTTGGACTCGATGACCTCCAAGGTCCTTTCCAACTTTATTATTATTATATTATTATTACTATATCACAAAAAAGAGGTTGAGAGTTTGGAAAAAAATCAGAGAAGAGCAACTAAGATGATCAAACGCCTGGAGACCAAAACATATGAAGAACGGCTGTGGGACTTGGGTTTGGCTAGTCTAGAGAAAAGAAGAAATAGGGGAGACATGATAGCAGTGTTCCAGTATCTGAGGGACTGCCACAAGGCAGAGGGGGGCAGGTTGTTCACCAGAGGGAAGGATGAGAAACAATGGTTGGAAGCAACCTGGATTTAAGGAGAAACTTCCTGACAGTGAGGACAATCAACCAGTGGAACAGCTTACCCCCAGAAATCGTGGGCACCCCATCTCTGGAGATCTTTAAGAAGAGACTAGACATTCACCTGTCTTAGATGGTGTAGGTTCTCCTGGACTAGAAGACCTCCAAGGTCCCTTCCAGCTCTGTTGTATTGTATTGTATTGTATTGTATTGTATTATTATAATCCTATGGACATCCCTGAAATCTGGACAATACATCCCAGTTGGGGAAACATTGCAAAAGAGGAAAGAAGGAAGGAAAGAGGGGGAGAGGGAAAGAAGGGAGGATCCTTGTTAGGGCATGATGCTAGATGTGAACTTGGCTTGTACCCATGCAGTGAAAGATTTATTTATTTGTTGATTTGCATTCCAAATTTCTAGGCCACCCAATTCCAACATCATAACTGGCTCTGTCCCAAGATTAATTTTCAGTAGCAGGGATAATGGCATAATTGCTGATTTCAGAGGGGGAAAAAAGAGGTAGACCGTGGTGGGAAGGGCTTGTGAGCCTCTTACCTTGTGCATCTTTCTTGATATTGAAGCTTTAGAGCCGTGATTTATGGATTAAGCAAATGGGCATCTTGTCCTTTTGCAAAGGAGACCCCGGCAGGTAAGCTGAGCCTCACCTGTCAGGCTGTTTTCAGCTCTGTTGAAAACAATAATTTCCAGCCAAGGGTTTTGCAAGCAGGTAGTTGCATGTCTGAGAGAAACACAGTTTCAGCCCTAGTTTGCTGGGAAGAAATAGAGAGATCAGTGCCTGCTTAGAAGCAGCTCTCTCCCACCACTTTTTAAAACATTTTTTTAAAATAATAAAAGAAAAAGAACAAAACACAAAGATAGTGCTAGGCTGCATTAACAGAGCGATAGAATCAAGATCGTTTGAAAGGTTAATACCACTTTACAATGCCTTGGTAAGGCCACACTTGGCATACGGCATCCAGTTTTGGTCACCACGATGTAAAAAAGATGCTGAGACTCTAGAAAGAGTACAGAGAACAGCAGCAAAGATGATCAGGGGACTGGAGGCTAAAATATATAAGGAACGGTTGCTGGAATTGGTTATGTTCAGTTTAATGAAGAGAAGGACGAGGGGGGACATGATAGCAGTCTTCCAATATCTCAGGGGCTGCCCCAAAGAAGAGGGAGTCAAGATGTTCTCCAAAGTTCCTGAAGGCAGGACAAGAAGCAATGGATGGAAACTAATCAAGGAGAGAAGCGACCTAAAACTAAGGAGAAACTTCCTGACAGTTAGAACAATTAACCAGTGGAACAACCTGCCTCCAGAAAGTTGTGAATGCTCCATCACTGGAAGTTTTTAAGAAGAGATTGGACAGCCATTTTTCTGAGGTATAGGGTTTCCTGCCTGAGCAGGGAGTTTGACTAGATGACCTCCAAGGTCCCTTCCAACTTTATTATTATTATTATTATTATTATTATTATTATTATTATTATTATTATTATTATTATTATTATTATTATTATTATGGTAGGAGAATACCAACATTGTCAAAGAGGAAGAATGGACAAATATCTCACTTAGTAACAGAAGTTTTGGGCTCAGCTGTGGTCGTAAGTTGAGGACCACTTGTAGAGCAACATAGATGATTGGGGGGGGAGGCTAAACTGTATAATGAACAGTTAAGGGACCCAGGTATGTCTAGCCCAGGGGTCTTCAGGCACGCTGGCTGAGGAATTCTGGGAGTTGAAGTCATAAAAGGGCCAAGTTTGAAGACCCCTGTTGTAGATATTGATTCAGCATCTGAGTTTCAAAGGATTGCAACGGTCGCCAAGGTTGAGAAACACTGTCTTAGGGCCTACCGTTGACTATAGGGTTAAAAATATAAAGCTCAGAAATTTTAAAAAATAAATCAAGTCAAATGTGGTCAAAAGCAGAATCTGAACTTTGTGGGAACACCATAAACTCTCAGCACATAGATTCTCACAGCTGTCAGAGGAAAGATATTTCAGCTAGGTCAGGGGTGGGAAACCTTGGCCCTTTTATGACTTGTGGACTTCAACTCCCAGAATTCCTCAGCCAGCAGTGTCTGGCGGAGGAATTCTGGGAGTTGAAGTCCACAAGTCATAAAAGGCCCAAGTTTGAAGACCTCTGCTCTACGCTGTGATTTGTTTCCTCTGGCTTAAGTTTGTTCTGTGAGGTGTGGTTGTCAACCATGGTGTGCGGATTACACAATTGAGTCCAAATTTCCTCTGGTTAAGTGAGACATTGGTCAAGGGAGTTTTGACCCATTTTGCGATCTTTCTTCTCACAGTTGTTAAGTGAATCACTGCATTTGATAAGGTAGTAACCCGGTTGTTAAGTGAATCTGACTTCCCCCTTGACTTGTCAGAAGGTCGCAAAAGGGGCCCACGTGATCCTGGGATCCCATCATAAAGAGGAGCCAGTTGGCCAAGCATCTGAATTTTGATTGGGTGATCCCGGGGATGCTGGAATGATCGTAAGGGTGAAAAACGGTCATAAGTCACCTTTTTCAGGGCCGTGGTAACTTTGAACGGTCACAAAATGGACTGTTGTACGTCGACGACTATCTGCACTAACCCAGCAATTGGTTTCCTTAACAACCTCTGGCCTAGCCCAGTGTGTGTATCTGGTTTTGATCTTTTGCCAAGCAGAACTTAACTCTTTGCTCCTGGTTTTCGATGACAGGATGAGAACGACACCATCTGTTGCCAGGAGCAGATAAACCGGTCCATTTATTGGGCTGACGGCTTCGTCTTCGTCTACTCCATCACGGACTATGAAAGCTACCGCGTCATCCGCCCGTTGCACCAGCACATCCGGAAGATTCACCCCAACGCCAACATCCCTTTGCTGCTGATGGCCAACAAAGGCGACCTGCTCCGAGCCAGGCAGGTGTCCACAAAGGAAGGCCACCAACTGGCCAACGAGCTGGGCTGCCCATACTCGGAGGTCTCCGCGCGGGAGAACTGCGAAGGGGTCCACGAGGCCTTTCAGCAGCTGTGCCAGGAGCTGAGTCGGATCATTGGGAATTGCAACGGGGAGAAACGGAGGGGCCTCCATCTCGTCCGGCCCAAATCCCCCAACATGCAAGAACTGAAAAGGAGGCTGAAGCAAGCCTTATCTTCGAAAGGCAAAACTGCCACCATGCTCTGAGGGATTTCGGAGTGACCGTTTGGGCTGGGCCACAGCAGGCCGAGAAAAGCGATGTGGGCCGGTTGACGGTCAGCTTGCCAGCTGTTTTGGGGTGGTGGTGAAAGAATCCCTTTCCAGAAATGAGACTGGGATGGCTGGGGATTTGGGGATTTAAGCCCTTTCACTAGACCAGGGGTCTCCAAACTTGGCAACTTTGAGACTTGTGGACGTCAACTCTCAGAATTCCCCAGCCAGCATGGAATTCTGGGAGTTGAAGTCCACAAATCTTAAAGTTGCCAGGTTTGGAGACTCCTGCACTAGATGATGACCGAGAGGGCCAAAAGAAACGGGGTGCCTTCATTCTCAGGATTAATTTCAGCTTCTTCACCTGTACCGGACAAACAGGTGAATGAATACCTGTATCTGTCCCCTCCAATTTGGCTTCAGTCATCATCTTGGTTCTTTCCCCATATGTCAGACAACTGTCTTCTCTAATGTTCAGGTGCCAAATGTATGTTCATGTATGGCCCTTAAAGGAAAAAAATAACCACCCATGTAAATGTCTAATCATGGTTATGGAACTGGCCAGATAAGAGGAGAGATGGTTGGTGGTCTCTCCATTGGACAATCAGCTCCTGCTGCAGAAGAAACTTCTGACTTCCTCTTTCACCATATCAACAACCAGCACAACTTTTTAAGAGTAGAAGAGAAAAACGTCCGTCCTTCCTTCTCCTTCCTTCCTTCCTTCCCTCCCTCCCTCTCCTTCCTTCCTTCCCTATTCTCCCTCCCTCCTTTCTTCCTCCCTCTTCCTCCCTCCCTCCCCTATTCTCCCTCCCTTCCATATTCTTCCTCCCTTCCTTCCTCCCTCCCTTCTTTCCTTCCCTATTCTCTCTCCCTCCCTTCCTTCCGTATTCTTCCTCCCTCCCTCCCTTCCCTATTCTCCCTCCCTCCCTCCCTTCCTTCCTTCCTTCCTTCCTTCCTTCCTTCCTTCCTTCCTTCCTTCCCTCCCTATTGTTCCTCCCTCCCTCCCTCTTCCCCCATACCAACAACCAGCACAACTTTTTAAGGGTAGAAGAGAAAAAAAACACCATTATTTTCTTTTCCTTATTTCACAACGGATTATTTCTGAGGACTAATCCATAGTTTATCTGTAGCCATCCAAACACTTGAAATGAACGACTTGTTTATCATTACAGATGACCTCATAAATGTTACAAACGATCTGCAGTTTTGTTGTTCATACATTGAATGAATGAAATTCACTGAGGAGTTAATCTGGTTTGAGCACATGGAAACTACAGGTAGTCCTCAATTTACGACTGTTTGTTTAGTGACCGTTTGAAGTTAGGACAGCACTGAAAAAAGCGACTTAAGATCCGCCTTGCACCAACGGCCGTCCCCACAGCCACAGGACTGTGCTCTCTGGTGCTTGGCAACTGTTGCACGTTTATGGCGGTTGCAGCGTCTTGGGATCACGTGACCCTCATTTTCAACCTTCCCAGCTGGCTTCCCCTATGCAAAGTCACTGGGGAAGCCAGCAGGGAAGGTTGCAAATCAAAATCCCATGATGTCTCAATGATTGGCGAGTCTTTTAAAAACTGTGATCAAAAAGATCATAAAACTTGGTGCGGACATTGGATGCCTCCCTTAACAATCATGCCATTTAACAATGACTTTTTAGTCCCAATTATATTCATAAGTTCCATCCTCCCGAGGCGGGTAAAAATGAGGACCCAGATTGTTGGGGGCAACAGGCTGACTCTGTAAACCGCTTAGGGAGGGCTGTAAAGCCCTGTGACGCAGTGCATAAGTCTAAGGGCTGTTACTGTTACCTGTACCAGAACTAATGAATGCATTTCTGTACTGGATTGTGGGCATGAAGTGTGTCCTTAGCCCTAAATGAGTAATGTCCAGCCCTTTCTTACCTTTGATCCCCTATACTCCCGTAGCTTTGCTTGAACTTCAATGATAGAAGCAAATTGTGGCGAAGAGACCAGCCTTCTGTTGAGTAAACCATTACAGCCAATATCTAAGGGGGCTGCCCCAAAGAAGAGGGAGTCAAGCTATTCTCCAAAGCCCCTGAAGGCAGGACAAGAAGCAACGGATGGGAACTAATCAAGGAGAAAAGCAACCTGGAACTAAGGAGCAATTTCCTGACAGGATAATTAGCCAGTGGGACAACTGGCCTCCAGAAGTTATGGGTGCTCCATCACTGAAGGTTTTTAAGAAGAGATTGGACAACCCATTGGACAACTCTGATGTGGCACAGCATCTCCTGCTTGAGCAAGGGGTTGGACTAGAAAACCTCCAAGGTCCCTTCCAACTTGGTTATTCTGTTAGGTATGGGTGTCTGTAATTTCAGGATTGCGTGCCAATAGTCAACTACTGTGTGGTAGCCTGAAGATCTGAAACAGCAACAACAATTGAGCCATTATTCTAAACCAGTGGTTCTCAATCTTTTTAATGTCGCGACCCCAACCGGTCGTAAGTTGAGGATTAAATCGGTCGTAAGTCGAGGACTAAACCAGTCGTAAGTCGAGGAAACCCAACTGGTCATAAGTCGAGGACTTTCCCTGCCCGAGAGCACTGCACATGCATGGTGCCGCCCCCTGCGCCGGCTGAGGCATAGCTGGCAAGCGGCAGAGACGGAGCAGGCCGACCACCGGCTGGGCCACCAGCTGGCCCAGCCCAAGGGAGGTAAGGCACCCGCTGGAAAAGGGGAAAAAAATGGCAGACAGCCTTGCTTGGCGACCCCCGTGAAATGGTCGATCGACCCCAAATGGGGTTGCACCCATAGGTTGAGAACCGCTGTTCTAAACAGATTTCCCCAACTTGATGTCTTCAGACCGAAGCGATATATTCTTTCTATAGGAATAAATAAATAAGACAATATGTCTGAAACAGCGAATGAACCAAGAGTAATGGGGAAACGGATTCTAGTTACCAGGGAACTGGCTTGTTTTAAAAAAAGAGATTGGGAAACTGAGGCAGAGTACTTAAGATCAACAATGGCATCCCGTAGAAACAGGAGAACCCAAGTGGAATGGCTGGAGACAGCTTGACAGACACCCAAGTGGAATGGCTGGAGACAGCTTGACAGACACCCAGCCATCCAGGCTGAACGTCAGTTATTGGATACGGACTAGCAAGAGAGGTCAGCTGGAGACTTGTCTGAGTTATAGACTTTGAAGTGATCGTTGTTCCTGCCATTGCTGGAGACAGATCAATTGCCAGACTGAGCCCATCCAGCGACTGATCTGCTCTTATTCTGAATCAGCCCTGTTAGAAAAAAAAACAACAGGATTAGAAGTATCAACAGATCTGAGATGGCATTTCCACGGTGGAGTCGTCCCTACCATCAAGTAGAAATAGTAGGATTGTCCCTGCTTTCTTTCCAGTTGCGGAAATGGGCCCCCCAAACTCAAAAGTATCAGGAGCAGAGAGGTGGAGCTGTAAAATCTCTGGGGCTGCAGTGTGGAGCCTGCAGGAGGTCCTTGACTTACAACAGTTCATTTAGCAACCAAAGTTACAATGCCACTTTGAGGAGAAGCGAAACGTCTTCAAGGAAAAACCAACATGTCCAATTGCCTTTTGAAAAAGCGCCTATGGGGCAACCATGACCTGGATGCCTGAGAATCTCCACAGGCAAGATGGCAGATTGCTGAGTAGGCATCACTTTGCTGTCTGGCCTCTAATGGGATGAGTAACCATCATCTTCATCTCTGTGGTCATTACGTGAATTTGGCTGCTGCCGTTGATTTTGCTTGTTGGGAAGGTTGCAAATTGTGATCATGTGACTGCAGGATGCTGCCGGTTGCCAAGTGCCCCAGGTTTTGTTCATGTGATGGTACAACAGTCTTAACCTTTTACCGAGTTATGTAAGTCACTTTTTCCAGGGCCGTTGTTAACTTCCAACCATCATTAAACAAATGGTTGTAAATGGAGGACGGCCTGTATTACAGCAGCAAAGCACCGTTTAGTGACGGCCTCAATGGTAAGAATGCGTTTGAGTTCCACTTCGACTCCATCAAGGTTGGCAGAAAATAAAAACAGTGGGGAGGGGTCTTGCCCGGGCTTTTGGGGGAAGCCTTTTCACTAGAAAGATGAGCCTGGAATGAGAGGAAGCAACTTGGGGGTGTGTGTGGCAGGAGGGCACAAGGAGAAAGCAATCTCACTTAGGGACCAATGGGTAGATGGTGACCCATCACACCCACCATGGACGCTTCTTGTGAGGAGATCCCACCAGCGGTGGGATTCATATATGTGAACAACCAGTTCTCGGTGTGGATGCCGCTTCCGGAAGTCCATTCTGGACCTGGGCAACAAAAAAATAGCTACCGGTTCTGCCAAACTGGTGCGAACTGGCTGAATCCCACCACTAGATCCCACCCATTCTCTCGGCCTTCCCATATGTCTCCTCGTTCTCCTTTTTCCTTAAGGATCGCTGAACTCTAGGCACACATCTTTCTTTGGTCCACAGTCACGTTTCTTATTATAATAATATTATATTATGGAATATTATTGTCTATTTTGAGACATAACTGTTATGAAACTTGAGGGTGACTTACAGGTACCACGAGTAAAACCTCAGATCCTCATTTTTGCACATAAACGGGCCACGGTTAAGTCCTGGGAAGGTCAACTTACGTGAAATATCTTGGACAAGAAATTTCCTGGGATTCCAGCATGCTTGACTGAATCCTAGGAAGTAGGACTGGAGGATGCATCAGAGAAAAAGGTGAAAATTGGTGTGGTTCAACTTGCCCTTCGACCGGTTCTTTATAGCAAAGGATGAAAATCCAGGACATTTACTTGTACTGATCTTTGCTTAATAGTTGGGTAGCCAAGTTAAAAGAGAAAATTCTGTAGTGGCTCAAACTAATTCTAAGCATGTTTACTTCTGAGCAAACACCCTTAAATTCAGGAGGTGGTAATTATCACGCATAAGTACACTCTTATAAGTAATGATGCATAGTATTTTAAAGGATTTAATTGGCAAAAAATCAATTGCTGCCCATTTATGAGGGGAAAGATGGAGGGCAATAGAAGAAGGGGATGACAGAGAATGAGGGGGCTGGATGGAGTCATTGAAACAGTAGGTGTGAGCTTCAATGGACTCCAGAAGATGGTAGAGGACAGGAAGGCCTGGAGGAACGTTGTCCATGGGGTCGCGATGGGTCGGACACGACTTCGCAACTAACAACAACAACTATGCTCTTGGTGTGCATTTAGAAATTGTGTTTCAGTGGGCAGAAGGGCATGTTTCAATTGTGACTTTTTCATGCTATTCCCTTCCATGTTTATTCAATCTGTAAGGAATAAGGACACCAACCATGTGGGTTTGCATGCTGGGACCTTGTTAGACTTTCCTAAGTCCCGTCAAGGATTTCCCCAAGTCCTCTTCTAAACATCTACAGGTAAGTCCTCGACTTATGACTACAACTGAGTCCAAAAGGTATGTTGCTAAGGGAGAAATTTTTTTCAGTGAGTTTTGTCCCATTGGACGACTTTTCTTGCCTTGTTTGTTAAGCGAATCACTCCCATTGTTAAATTAGTAACATGGTTGTTAAGTGAATCTGGCTTCCCCATTGACTTTGCTTGTCAGATGGTCGCAAAAGGGGATCACGTGACCCCCCCCTCCGGGACGCTGCAACAGTCATAAATACGAGGCAGTTGCCAAGCCTCTGAATGTAAAACACATGACCCCGGGGATGCTGCAACGGTCTGAAGTGTAAAAAACGGTCATAACAGTTCACTTTTTTTCAGTGCCGTTGTAAATTTGAATGGTGACTAAGTGAACTGTTGTAAGTCGAGGACTATCTGTACTCAAAACAATGCTTTTGAAATTATTTCAGTGCCTTGTTATGCCATGGAGCAGGGGTCTTCAAACTTGGCCCTTTTATGACTTGTGGACTTCAACTCCCAGAATTCCTCAGCCAGGCATGCGTGGAATTCTGGGAGTTGAAGTCCACAAGTCATAAAAGGGCCAAGTTTGAAGACCCCTGCCATGGAGTAAGGTAAAATGAACTGAATCATCCCTTCTTCTTCTTCTTCTTCTTCTTCTTCTTCTTCTTCTTCTTCTTCTTCTTCTTCTTCTTCTTCTTCTTCTTCTTCTTCTTCTTCTTCTTCTTCTTCTTCCTTCTTCTTCTTCTTCTTCTTCTTCTTCTTCTTCTTCTTCTTCTTCTTCTTCTTCTTCTTCTTCTTCTTCTTCTTCTTCTTCTTCTTCTTCTGTTTTTATCAGCAGCCGCCCAAAAAAGTGCGGCTGAGTTTTGTCCAAACCAATTCCTTAGATTTTGAAGCCACGATGTGCCTGGACCTCGTTTGCCTTCAATCTTTCCCTGGAGCATGCCGTATTTTTCTGGGTGTCACATCACACGTCCGAAATATCCTAATTTTCGTTTTTTAATTGTATTGATGATTTCTCTGCACTAGCAAATCACAGCTGTTCCCAACTTCTTCAGTGAGCTCGGCTGCCCCACAGGCCTGTATTTGAAAAACGGTGCACATGGGGCCATGCAAAACCAGGGCTGTTCCTGCCCTGGCCTGCACCAGGGGTTAATAATCTGAAGAAAATTGCTATGAGTTTATGCAAGCGCAGGAGTGAGTCATCGGCAATTAAGCTCTGCTTATATCAACCTCCTGATTTTAAGGGTCACCCAGCTAAGCCAAAAGGTGCTTGCTTTGCTTTTTTACTGTTTTGTTAAGGATTCTAATGAAACCATAAAAGCCTTGGAAACTTTACCCCACTGTGGCAAGAAATGACTTCACTGTTGCCTGCAGTGTATCTACATTGTTGGATATCTGGAAGTCTGGAGGAAGCTCCTTGGCTAAGGTTTAATACACGGATTTAAAATCAATCCTTCCTACACGTTTGTTTATTTTTTTTTTAAAGGTTCCAAATCTTTGCAAAGCTGCTCCTTCAGCTGCCTAGCCAATGTTTGGGTTATGGAGATAACAGAAACACCGGTCTTATGTTTCATGGGCAGGATGAGAAGCCACCAGGTTGAGGTGCCTAAGGTATAAGGTGTAATTATTTTTTTTAGCAATTTGGTTTTAAAGAGAAGCTATGATTTGGCAAGTTTCAGGAATCAACAAAACAAAGTAGAGGATTGCACAGAATCACCAAACGGCATCAAAGCAGAAAAGGGGCCATTTCTTCAAAAATGCAAAGAAAAGCTGTGGAGAAGTTCCTCCATAAAGTCCAGCCAAAGGAAATTCCCTTCTTCTCTTTCTGCCAGATGATAGAATAGAATAGAATAGAATAGAATAGAATAGAATAGAATAGAATAGAATAGAATAGAATAGAATAGAATATGGAAGTAGAAATTAGAAATAGAATGCAGAATAGAATGCAGAATAGAATAGAAGTAGAAATTAGTAGAAATAAAATCTAGACTAGACTAGACTAGACTAGACTAGACTAGACTAGAATAGAATAGAATAGAATAGAATAGAACAGAATAACAAAGTTGTGAGGGACCTTACAGATCATTTAGTCCAGTGGTTCTCAACCTTTCTATTGCCGCGACCCCATAATACAGTTCCCCATGTTGTGGTGACCCCCAACCACTTATACATCACCGGGTGCCAGGGGCGTGGCCAAAGAAAAGGGGGAAAAAATGGCGGACAGCCTTGTTTGGCGACCCCCGTGAAACGGTCGTTCAACCCCAAATGGGGTCCCTACCCACAGGTTGAGAACCATTGATTTAGTCCAACCCCTTGCTTAAGCAGGAGACCCTACACCAGGGGTAGGCAACCTTGGCTCTTTTATGACTCATGGACTTCTGGGAGTTGAAGTCCATGAGTCACAAAAGAGCCAAGGTTGCCTACCCCTGCCCTACACCATCTTTGACAGATGGCAGTCCAGTCTTTTCTTGAAAGCCTCCAGTGATGAAGCTCCCACAACTTCTGAAGGCCATCTGTTCCATTGGTTGATTGTTCTTACGGTCAGAAAACGTCTCCTTATTTCTAGGTTGAATCTCTCCTTGATCATGTCCCATCCTTTGACCCCCTCCTCTCTGTGGCAGCCCCTCAAATATTGGAACACTGCTGCCATGTCTTCACTCTGCACTGAGAAGTTTCTCCTGCCTAGAATATATGGCTACGACTTCTTTCCTCTAGTTCCCCGTCAAGCAGCTCTTTGTAGACTATGGCCTAATTCACCTAATGTGCGAATCCATGGTTTGCTTAACCACAGTTTCTTAAATCACAGATAGCACAATTGGCTGAACACAACAAACAATCTCATGGCTGCCTTGAACAAAAGTAAGACCATCTAAGTACTGCTGTTAATAGAAGAGAATATTTATAGCTCACGCTGGAACTGTGGGGTCCTTGGTGCTCTCTGAGCTTGGTGGTTTTCTTGCAGATGTTTCATGACCCATCTAGATAACATCAATGCTAAAAAAGAGTGGGTTTTGCAGAGTGAAGGAGGAGGAGTTCTGTGGGGTTCACCAAAGCTCTCTGAATTTTGGTTGTTTTCTAGAGGTTTTATGACCCAACTTCAGTTCAAACTGTTTGGGAGTGGTTCCAAATAATCATGGCTGTTTTTGCACAACATAGTTAATTTTTTAACATTGTTTACCCAATTAACTCAAGTTTCTAACTTCACACAATATCCTGAACCAGCCTTATGGATTGAGTTCATCCAAAGTGTTGGGCTAAAATGGGATTGGCTAGCTTCTGCCTTAATGCATTGTGCAAATGTAGCTCAAGAGAGAAAAGTTCAAAGCAAAATAAGGCAAGACCCACAAGCTCTGTGGGTGGATGGCATATAAGGGAACAGCAACCAGGGTTATGGTTCCAGAACTAGCCTATAAGCTTTTAAACAAGTTATTATCCCAATTACTGCCAAAATACCTCCTCTCTACGTCCAGGCTAGCACAGAGGTCAGCAATCACATCTTCTATAATTCCTGGATGACCACTAGGGGGCAACAAGAATATGTTTCCTTCTGCCCCCTAGTGGTCACCCAGTTTTTTCATCCAATTTGGTAATCTTATTTCAACTGCTTCTTGAAGAACATTCATTAGTATTCTGTCATAGTAGCTGCACAATTTGGGAATTATTTGTCAAAGTGAGCATGCTTTTTCCCCACTTAAGGGCATCAGCTTCATTACATGTAATTGAATGGGCACAGCAGTGCAGCTGCAGAGAAGAAAAAAAAAAGATAATTAGACACAAAAGAGAACAAAACAACAGATGAAAATAAGGGAACAATTACAAGCCCTTCCAGACATGGCACATGTTAAACCTTTTAGCTATTGAACAATTGAGCCATCAAGTCTGTTTTGTTTGATGACCAAACTAGGCACCAGTCCACAATGAGGCAGAGATGGGCCTTTGGAGGTAAACCAGGAGATGCTGTGCGCAGAAAATAATTTGCATCAAGCACAGAGGAGGAATCTCTGGTGAGACTGGCAGTCCAAAGAAGGAGAGCATGGGAGGAAAGGCAATTCCCAGCAGTTCTCCCATCCAGTCAGGTCCAACAATCTGGGTAGTCCTTGACTTAGGACCCCAATTAGCATTTAGCAACAGCACGTAGACTTATATTCCACTTCACAGGGCTTTACAGCCCTCTCCAAGCGGTTTACAGAGTCAGCCTATTGGCCCTGACAATTTGGGTCCTCATTTTACTGACCTAGGAAGGATGGAAGGCTGAGTCAATCTTGAGCTGGTCAGGATTGAACTGGTGGCAGTGGGCAGAATGAGCTTGCAATGCTGCATTCTAATCACTGTGTCACACCACGGCTCTTGGCACCAGAATTTGGCACCAGAATTTCCATTGTT
Source organism: Crotalus tigris (assembly GCF_016545835.1). Taxonomy (NCBI): domain Eukaryota; kingdom Metazoa; phylum Chordata; class Lepidosauria; order Squamata; family Viperidae; genus Crotalus; species Crotalus tigris. The sequence continues at coordinate 402,836 of NW_024100475.1, forward strand.
AACCAAGGCAGTTATGATCTGTTTTGCCAGGCTGTTGAATGATATAGTTAAGTGACTCACGCAGTTGTTAAGTGAGTTCAGTTTCCCCCATAGAAGCCAGTTGAGAAGTTTGCAAAGGTCGATCATGTGACCCCTGGATGTAGCCCCTGTCATAAATCATGCCAGTTGCCAAGTGCCTGAATTCTGATCCTATGACTATAAGGATGCAGCAACAGTTGTAGGTGTGAAAATTGGTTGTAATCCACTTTTTTTCAGGGTTGCAACTTTGTGAATGGATGTAAGGTGAGGACTGCCTGTACCGGGATTGCAACTCCCAGCTGGGGGGGGGGGTGACCTCAAGAATTTTGCACAGTGCAAGAGTACGAGCTTCCGTCTTAATCTCCTTGTTGTAATCTATGCTTAGGCAGTTGGAGATCCAAGAGGAGTAAGTTCTCCTGTAGTCCTTTTTCGTAGCCCCCAAATATCGCTGTAGATTAAACTGCTGAAAAGTGAGCACATGTTTCTCCACAATTTGCGGGAGACGTACCAACTGAAGCTATCCAGAGAGTCCTCGAATAGTCAAAATAAGGAGGCAAAATCTCCTTTGGGTTGACCATGACACTTGGTGACTCCAGCACCAAGAATTTGATAAGGAAATATGAAAGACTAAGGGTCCATGGCAGTGATGGCGAACCTTTTAGAGACCGAGTGCCCAAAAACTGGCCCCGCCCCTGCTCCACCCCCTGCCCCGCCCCTGCTCCGCCTCCACCCCACCTGCCCACAGGGCCACTCACTGTCTCCAGGGCCCGCCGCAGATTGCCCAGCAGCGCCATGGCAGCGACGCCCTCTGCCCGCGCCCTGCAGCATCAACTGTGCGCAATGAGGCGTGAAGGCAGAGTCTTGTCTACGCTGCCTGGCTGCCATGTCCTTGGCTGCACTGCTCCACGTGGGCCACACTCAGGGGGCAATTCTTCTCCAGGAGGGCTGTTGGTGAGGAGGGGGTCATGGAGGGGAAGCAAGGCTGGGGCAACGGCACGTGTGCCCACAGAGAGGGCTCTGAGTGCCGCCTCTGGCACCTGTGCCATAGGTTCGCCACCAGTGGTCTATGGAGATTCTTAACCATCCAATTTTATCATCTAATACCATCGAAGTATTATCTCTAAACCTGACTGGAAGGGGTTGCAATAATCTGCTTCTTTCAGAACTCTCTGGAGCCATAGGCCAGTTACCTTTAGCCTGAAGACTGGACAAAAACTGTCCAGATTTGTTGGATCAAGCAATGGTGTCTTACGAAGGGGATGGGAAGCCACATCTTTCAAGGCAGGTGGAACCACCTCCCTTTGCAAAGAAGCATTCAGATCCCAAAGGGACCTTTTCCAAAAGGCAGCTGAGCTTTCTTGGGTGTTTTTTTTTCCCTTTGAAAACATTTTGCTTCTCATCCAAGAAGCTTCTTCAGTTCTGAAAAACAAAGTCCAGTTACCTTTTGAAGAAGTCCCTTTGGGACAACCATAACCTGGATGATTGAGAATCTCCATATAGACAGTTGTTAAGCAAAGTCATTAAGTTGAGTTCTATGGAGATTCTCAATCATCCAGGTCATGGTTGTCCCAAATGAGCTTTCTTCCAAAAGGCAACTGGACTTTCTTCATTTTTTCCATGAAAACTATTTCACTTCTCATCCAGGAAGTGAAGAAGCTTCTTGGATGAGAAGCGAACTGTTTTCAAAGAAAAAAAAACAACAAGAAAGCTCAGTTGCCTTTTGGAAAAAAAAGCACTTTTGGGAAAGACTAAGGGAGGAAAAATATTTAACCATGGACACTCCTCGTCATTTTTCTAAGGTGGATCAGAAACGGTGGGGCTTGGGAGGTGATGTTTGGAAGCCCCACCTTCCCAAGGGCATTTCTGCTCATCAACAGCTTTTCTCAACCTGGGCAACTTCAAGATGTATGGACTTCAACTCCCCAAATTCCCCAACAAGCTAGGGAATTGAAGTCCACACTCCTTAAAAGTTGCCAAGGGTGAGAAAGGCTGCTCTTGATGACTCATTACTCCTTGTGTATCTGAGAGGCAGACAGAGCTTCTGACTTACATCCCTTGGCCTGAAAAAGTTTGAAAGTTCTTCACTTAATGGACCCATCCATGCTGCTTTCCTAGCAACAAGAGCGATTGTTTATGGATTTGTTTGCTGATACGGAAATGCTTTGGCATTATTTCTTTCTGACACATTTTTATGACTTCCCAGTCTTGCCTACAGCCCTCAGCCAGGGCGATATATTGTTGTCTGGTCTGAACAGCCATTTCAAATCAGTCAAAGTTTATAGAGCTGGAAGGGACCTTGGAGATCTTCTCAAGCAGGAGACCTTCTCAAGCAGGAGACCCTGTACCATTTCACACAAGTGGCTGACCAGTCTCTTGTTAAAAGCCTCCAATGATAAAGCATCCATGATTTCTGGAGGCAAGCTGTACCTCTGATTGTTCTCACTGTTAGGAAGTTTCTCCTTAATTCCAGGTTGCTTCTCTCTTTGATCAGTTTCCATCCATTGTTTCTTGTCCTGCCTTCAGGTGCTTTGGGGAACAACCTGACCCCCTCTTCTTTGTGGCAGCCCCTTAAATACTGGAATGCTGCTATCATGTCACCCCTAATACTTCTTTTCTTTAGACTAGCCAAACCCAAGTCTTGCAGCTGTTCTTCATATGTTTTAGTCTCCAGGCCTTTAATCATCTTAGTTGTTCTTCTCTGCACTTTTTCCAAAGTCTCAACCCCTTTTTTGTAACGTGGTAACAAAAACTGGATGCAGTATTCCAGATGTGGTCTTACTAAGGTTTTATTAAGCGGCACTAATATTTCTAATACAAATATCATGGTACTAATAACACCATGAAGTGCTGCCACTTAACTGAGCAATAGTCAATTTTTTTATTTTATTTTTTTTTAAAAAAAACTCTTTTGTAAAGCCCCCAGAGGACTGATCTCATTCATGGTGCATAACATCTTCCCACTGGCCTTGCATCATCACACAACTACCCTGGGCCTCAGTTTTAAATGATGGGGCAGGCTCCTTTCAATTGTTCCTCCCTGTTGGAATCTAGGTTGACCCTGTGAGAGGCCAGCTTCAAAGTAAATAAACCGGGATTGCAGAGGAATTTCCTCTCTGATGTGACATCTCAGGAATACCAGTGTCAGAACAAAAATGATCCTATGGCGCTCTCTCTTTCTCTCTCTCTCTCTCTCTCTCTTTCTTTCTTTCTTTCTCTCTCTCTCTCTCTCTCTCCCAGCTGCACTTTGGCAAACCTCGGTCAAGTAAGCAGACAGTATTGGGACTGTAATAATCCAAATAATGCCTAGATACCAATAGTCCTTGACTTATAACAGTTTGTTTAGTGACTGTTCAAAGTTACAACCATGCTGAAAATAGTGACTTACAACCGTTTTTCACACTTATGACTGTTGCAGCATCCTCCTGGTCATGTGATCAAAATCCAGACGCCTGGCAACTGGCTCATATTTATGACGGCTGCAGTGTCCCCCGGGGGTCACGTGATTACCTTTTGCGACTTGACAAGCAAAGGAAGCCAGATTCACTTAACAACCATGTTGCTCACTTAACTGCGGCAATTCGTTTAACAATTCTAGCAAGAAATGGGGCAAAACTCAGTTAACAACTGTCTCGCTTAGCAACAGAAGTTTTGGGCTCAACTGTGGTCGTAAGTCACGGGCTACCTGCACAGCAAAGTGATACAGACAATATTGAACCCTTTATAACATCTCTAGACATTTTCACAATTTTTTTAGTTACATCTTCCATAAAGTACATCAACAATACATACCCACTTTTGACAGAAAATTTTAATCTCCACACCCCCAAACTGGAGTCTGGGGCATGTATATTATATACAACCGTATTTATTGTGGTTAGTTTTGATGTCTCTGCAGCAACTCTGATCAGATTAAGACTGTAATTTCTCACTGTTTGATGGATTTGAGCAATATTGGATAGCCTGAAATACAGTAAGCTATTTGATGGCTAATTGTGCTGTGGACCCTGGCGTGGTAAATTAGTTTATAGTTCCCTGTGCTGCACCTCCTTAGTGTGTTGTGAAATTCAGTGAATTAATTCAGTGGGACAGAGAATTAATTTGCTTTCAGCTTCTGGAAGTAAAATTTTTCCAAAACAATTGGGTAAAAGAGGCCATTCATACCATCAAGCCCTTGTCTTCACATGGTGCCTGAACCTGAATGACATAAGCCACCATAAAGCATAGAATATAGAATCATCAGGCTGGAAGGGGCCTCAGAGATTTTCTAGTCTATTCCTGCTCAAGGCAGGAGACCTTATACCAGTGGTTCTCAACCTTTTTAACAACTGGTCGTAAGTCGAGGACTACTCAACCGGTCGTAAGTCAAGGACTACTCAACTGGTGCAGCACCGTTTGCAGAATGGGACTTTCGGCGGGCTCAGCAGGGCAGAGACAGCCTGGACAATTCCGATTGGCTTTTGAAAGCCAATAGAATTGGACTCTATTCAAGAGAATCTCTTCTATTGGCTTTCAAAAGCCAATAGAATAAAAGGGAGTAGCACAGCTAAGGAAAAGGGGAAAAAAATGGCGGATTGTGTTGTTTGGCGACCCCCGTGAAATGGTCGTTTGACCCCAAATGGGGTCCCGACCTACAGGTTGAGAACCACTGCCTTATACCATCCTGGACAAATGTTTGTCCCGTCTATTTTTGAAAAAAAAAAAACAAAGTAATGGAGCACCCACCAGTCCAGGAAGCAAGCTGTCCCACTGATTAATTGTCCTCACTGCTCTTTGTAAATAGCCATGTTTGGGGAACACAACAATTCAGTTGTGAAAACCCAGGCAATGAAATATAAGGAGGAGCCCCTAAAAATTGTTAACTTTTGAAAAAAAAAACCCCAGTATTATTCATGAAGGATTGAACCTCTTGAAGTTGTATTTATAGGAAACAGAAGTTGGAAGGAACGTAGGACCTTCAAAGAGAGAATGGACGGTTCAGATTGTGAGGCTGTTAGCAAGAGGTGTGCTGGGTGAGACACATTTTCTGAGCTTTTTTCACCCTCTGTAAAAGGCACAACAGATATTGTTAAGAGGTTATGAAAACTTGATGGGAATGGCATTTATAGGCCTCCATAGCAGGGCAGGCTGCCGTGACAAAACCTCCCTCTTAAAAGTGTCTTTTCTCCTTGGTAGTCTGCCAAACGCGGGATCACATGGATAGCTTAGGTCTTTCTTCAAAGTTTTTCCACTTGTTGCTTCTTGTCCTGCCCTCAGGTGCTTTGGAGAACAGGTTTGACCCCCTCTTCTCCTTAACAGCTCCTTAAGTATTAGCAGTCTTCTGGTACTTGAGGGGCTGTTACAGAGAAGGGGTCAACCTGTTCTCCAAAGCACCTGAGGGCAGGACAAGAAGCAACCAGTGGAAGAACATGAAGAGAAAGCCAACCTAGAATTATGGAGAACTTCCCTATCAGTGAGAACAATTAATTGGTGGGATGGCTTTCCTCCAGAAGTTGTGGATGCTCCAAAAACTGGAGGTTTTCAAGAAGAGACTGGACAGCTGTTTGTCTGGAATGGTATAGGCTCTCCAGTTTGAGCAAGGGGTTGGACTAGAAGACCTCTAAGATCCCTTCCAACCCTATTATTCTCTGTTTAAAAGTATCTGCCTGGTGCCAGGGAAATCAGGAGATCCAGGAAGTTCAAATGAGTAAAAAGATTTATTGCAAGCTTAAGCTCTCTACAAGAATCTGAACTACCTACTGTCAAGGCAATTTGGCAGTAGATAAGGAATTCATGGTGGGCTGGATTTAAATCTCTTGTGGGCAAGAAGGGACTCATGGCTGAGTCGGGCTCAGCCTGGCCATCTCCTACCGCATCTTTTTTTCTTGGTACTCTGCCAGTTGCAGGTTCAGACAGACATCTAGAAAAGTCTGAACTAGTTTGAAGGAGCATCAGTGAGTGGGCTTTACCAGATACAGGCAAACAATGACATGGATAATTGGAAACAAGTATAAACGGAGGGACAAGACACACTATTTCCCTTTTTTTTTTTTTTTTTTTTTTGCATCAGTAACAAAAATTACAGTGAAAATTTGCCCCCTGCCCAAGTACTTAGGTCTAAAAGTATATAAATTACTTTTTCTGGCATTAGAAAGACTGGTTTTCCAGTTGCGATATTTTCCGAACCAATCTTTATTTTTAAGAATATATGCTAGTGAACATACAGAATCAATGAATCCATTTCTTTTCAAATTCCAGTACAGAAATCTTTGACCAGCCATGCGATTGACAGAACCCCAGTGATCCTATGCTTGGGAGCTGAGAGCTGGCCTCAGGAAATCAATAATAGAATGTAAATCTATTCTAGGCTATTGAGTCTGTTAATGGATGAGGGAAATAAAGAAGCAGACCGTGTAGCAGTGTTTCCCAACCTTGACAATTTTAAGGCATGTGGACTTCAACTCCCAGAATTCCACAGCCAGCAATGCTGGCTGTGGAATTCTGGAAGTTGAAGTCCACATGCCTTAAAATTCTCACGGTTGAGAAACACTGCTGTACAGCGACTTACAACAGTTCACTTCGTGACCAATCAAAGTGACAACATCACTGAAAAAAGTGGCTTCCAACCTTTTTTTACACTTACGACCGTTGCAGCATCCCCACGGTCCCGTGGTCAAAATTCAGACTCTTGGCAAGTGACTCATATTTATGACGGTCCCAGTGTCCCAACCTTCTGACAAGTCAATATGAAAGCCAGATTCACTTAACAGCCCGGTTACTAACTTAACAACCGCAGCGATTCACTTAACAACTATGACAAGCAAGGTCGTAAAATGGGGCAAAACTCACTTAACAAATGTCTCACTTAGCAACTTAAATTTTGGGCTCAAGTGTGGTCGTAAGTCGAGGACTACCTGTGTAACTGGCTGAAACTGCTTCTGAGAGGGTACAACTGAAAGCTCCAGAGCTGTCAGTGAATTAGAAACACAATTAAGTTGTCTTTGTCTTGAGCACAATCCAAGGATCTCCTGTTGTTCACAACAAGCCACCAATGTGTGGAGCTGCACATTGATTGAAAATTCCCAAGATCCAGTTCTCTGGGGCAGTTAAATGCTGTCAATTTCTTGTTGGTTACCACACAGGGCTCTTATTTCTAGAATCTATTTTGTCTCAACATCAAAACCATGAACCGTTACTTTATTTTCTTTCCTGTTTCACGCAAAAAGTCCATAAGGGGTTTCCAGTCAGCCATAAACGCAGCTATCACTTATTCTCTCATCCATTTGGCTATCCCAGCACATCCCAACATCTACGTTAACTGTTCCTCCGTTGTGGATAGTGCCAAAGCTTTCCATCTTTGTGCATACAAGAATCACGTTGTAAGGACGGATCTCTTTCCAAAAGCTGGAGTGGGAACTAAGCGGCCTTTGATCCACAGATCACACATTCATAGATAGGAAGGGGAAACAAACTTTCCATAAATAAATCACTCCACTTATCGTTCTGGGGTGTTGCATTAATTCTGCCATTCTGCCTGCTTTCCAATTTTTCGGAGGGAGGGAGGGAGAGAGAGAGAGAGAGAGAGAGAGAGAGAGAGAGAGGGAGGGAGAGGGAGAGAGAGAGGGAGGGAGAGAGAGAGTAACTGGATGCAAAACCTTGAGATGGAAATTTCTGCCTGTGCAGCCATAAGAAGTAACGGATGGAAACAAACCAAAGAGAGAAGCAACTTAGAACTAAGGAGAAATTGTTTCTAACTGTCAGGAAGTTTCTCCTTAGTTCTAGGTTGCTTCTCTCTTTGGTTTGTTTCCATCCGTTGCTTCTTGTCCTGCCTTCAGGGGCTTTGGAGAATAGCTTGACTCCCTCTTCTTTGTGGCAGCCCCTGAGATACTGGAACACTGCTATCCTGTCCCCCCCTTTGTCCTTCTCTTCATTAAACTAGACATACCCAATTCCAGCAGCCGTTCCTTGTATGCTTTAGCCTCCAGTCCCTTGATCATCTTTGTTGCTCTTCTCTGCACTCTTTCTGGTCTGGTCTGGCTTTTGGGAATCTTTTTCTACCAGTATTTTGTGTGGATAATAATACTGACATAACTTTTATGGGTCTTAGAAATATACCCAAATCAAATCTGTCTACCTTCTAGTCAATTCCGATCCTGCCTTTATTTTATTTATTTACTTATCAAATATATATGTCTGCCCATCTCGCAAGGGGTGACTCTGGGCAGCATACATAAAAAAAAGAATAAAGATATCAAACACAGCCACCTAAAACAGATACAGTACTCTGCCATTCCGCTACCTTCACTTATAACATGGATCCAGCTTCCCCATTGAGTCTGCTTGTCAGAAGGTGACAAAAGGTGACCTCCGGAGACCTTGCAACCGTCATAAATCTGAGTCAGTTGCCACAGTGGCTGGATTTTTGATCACGTGACCGTGAGGCTGTTGCAATGGTCGTAAGTGTGAAAAATGGTCATAAGCCACTTTTTTTTTTAGTGCCCTCGTAACTTTGAATGGTCACAAAATAAAAAGTTGCTACCTTGATTCAAGACCAGGAAGAAGGGGTCATTGGGTTAAAGATTTAAGGACCACTGGTCCAGATTCTCCGCACTCTTGTTCCCGGGACAATGCTTTACTACTTTAGCCTTGCAATTAAACCACCAAGAGTTTGCTAGAATATTTATTATGCTGCTGGTCCAGCCATCTAGCACCTTTGCCCCATTTTGCTCAATTGCCAGCAGAGCACTGCTGTGTCCTGCCCTTGAGAAAGAGGGCAGCCGAAGGGAGGCAGATGAAGCTAACCAGGTTTCTAACAGGAGGGGATCTGTCACAGCAGCCTGGAATGGCCAATGAGTGCCCCTCCCTCTGATCTCACCTCATGTACAAAGGAATAATATTGGCCCCAAGAAGAACATGCCACTTTAACACCAATACAATTAAGATCAACTTAAGCCCATTTCTCACTCTGAGGCTGGGCAGGAGAAAGGCAATGCGGAGCGAGCAGATGCTGCCAGGACGTGTTGGTATACAGTTGTGTGCAAATGGAGGAGGAGGAGGAGGAGGAAGAAGAAGAAGAAGAAGAAGAAGAAGAAGAAGAAGAAGAAGAAGAAGAAGAAGAAGAAGAAGAAGAAGAAGAAGAAGAAGAAGAAGAAGAAAGAAGAAGAAGAAGAAGAAGAAGAAGAAGAGAGAAGAAGAAGAAGAAGAAGAAGAAGAAGAAGAAAGAAGAAGAAGAAGAAGAAGAAGAAGAAGAAGAAGAAGAAGAAGAAGAAGAAGAAGAAGAAGAAGAAGAAGAAGAAGAAGAAGAAGAAGAAGAAGAAGAAGAAGAAGAAGAAGGAGAAGAAGATTTTAAAAGTACCCTTTGGGTTCCTTCATCTGGGCCAGCAAAGCATGGAATAAAAGCTTTAAGGAAAGATGCTGGTAGATCGTCGGAGTGCCAATTGGGGAAGCAGCCAGAAAAAAATCCAAACAAATGCAAACAGAAGGAAATGTGTACAAAATTAGTGTGGCAGCTTCCCAGAAAATACATTTTGCTCTTCTGGAAGAGTAAGTCTAACTTTGAGCATTTCCTGCTCAGGCTGGGAGTGTGGCTTCTGCTCCTTCGGACGGTTCCCACGCTGGTCTGCCCCATGTGCTTTGCTGATCTCTCCCTTCCCCCCCCTCCCCTTCTTGAGAGTTATTTCTGGATCAACACAAGCTGATCTTTTGAAGGCATAAAAAGCATGTTCTGCCTTTTCTTGGAAAATAAAGGATGGGCATCATAGAAGAGGAACATGGTTGCTCGGTAGCTGAAGACTTCAAGCCTAAAAGAGCTTAGAAGGGAGAGAACTTCTTCTTCTTCTTCTTCTTCTTCTTCTTCTTCTTCTTCTTCTTCTTCTTCTTCTTCTTCTTCTTCTTCTTCTTCTTCTTCTTCTTCTTCTCCTCCTTCTTCTTCCTCTTCCTCTTCTTCTTCTCAACCTTCAGGAAGCGTCCCTGGGATCTGTTGTATAGGATCCACCCTTACACAGTCTGTGGCTTCTCTGCTTCCTAGAATAGAATAGAGCTTGAGGGACCTTGGAACTAGTCCAGCCCCCGCTCAAGCAGGAGAACCTATGCCATTTCAGACAAGTCTCTACACTATAAGTCAGGGGTCTTCAAACCCTTGAAGTCCACAAGTCATAAAAGGACCAAGTTTAAAGACCCCCTGCTATAAGTAGTCCTCGACTTACAACAGTTCGAAATTACAACAGGACTGAATAAAGTGACTTATGACCTGTTTTTCACACAATCGTTGCAGCAGCCCCATGGTCACGTGACCCACATTCAGACACTTGGCAATTGACTCACGTTTATGACGATCATAGCACCCTAGGATCCTGCAATCCCCTTTTGTGACCTTCTGACAAGCAAAGTCAATGTGGAAGCCAGACTCACTTAACAACCATGTTACTAACTTCACAACTACAATGCTTCACTTAACAACTGTGGGAAGTAAGGTCATAAAATGGAGCAACACTCACTTAACAAATGTCTCAGTTAACAACAAAAAAATTGGGCTCAATCGTGGTCATACGTTGAGGCCTTCCTGTAATAGTGGTGGTTTTTGGGAATAGGGTTAGTGGGAATCCTTGATCACAAGAAAGCCCTTCCCATGAAGATGGTACGACGTTCCAAACCGATATGGGGGGAGGAAATGAACTCTTATCCTCAGCGAGTTCAGATGTTGTGCTATTCCTTGTTTTGTTTTTTTTTTTTTCTAACCTCAGTTGGTTGAATAAGTCAAGATGGCTACTTTCCACAGATTAGCAGAAGGCTAATAACCTGAAGATAATAAATTAACGGGTGTTTTCCCTGCTGAGTTTCTGCATGATGACATCATGTTGAACTGAGCCATGTTGTATATCTGGGTCAAGAAGATGGTGAGAAAAGTCAACTTTGCTTGTTTTTTTTTCAACTGGTACTGGATGAAAAAGGACCAACAGCAGTTAAATATTGATAGTGCCTCTGTTTTGACCTTTATGCCTTGCAGAAGGATTGTTGAGGAGATGTGCCAAGTCAACAGCCACCCAGCGGGACATCTTCTGCATGAGGTCACTTTGTGACCTGGAGATGGACAGCAAAATCTGAAAGTTCCCTTTGCTCACACAGAAGCTGAAGCGATTTGTCTCCATCGTTACCTACTCAGAGAACTGTTTACTATTCTCTCAAGTTTAGGTCCCCTAAAAAGAATTGGGGACAAAGTCATCATTTCAAACCTCTTTACTTTGGCTAAACATTTAGAGTGATTGTCCATCACCTGGAAAGGGCAGAAGAATGGATAAATCACTATTAATGGCCAACTTAAAATAGAATAACAGAGTTGGAAGGGACCTTGGAGGTCTTCTAGTCCAACCCCCTGCACAGGCAAGAAATCCTATACCATTTCAGATAAATGGTTGTCTTGTCTCTTCTTAAAAACTTCCAGTGATGGAGAATTCACAACTTCTTGAGGCAGGTGGTTCCACTGGTTAATTGTTCTAACTGTCTGGAAATTTCTCCTTAGTTCTAGGTTGCTTCTCTCCTTGATGAGTTTCCATCTGTTGCTTCTTGTCCTGCCTTCAGGTGCTCTGGAGAACAGCTTGACTCCCTCTTCTTTATGGCAGCCCCTGAGATATTGAAACACTGCTATCATGTCTCCCCTCGTTCTTCTCTTCATTAAACTAGACATATCCAATTCCAGCAACCGTCCTTTATATGCTTTAGCCTCCAGTCCCCTAATCATCTTTGTTGCTCTTCTCTGTATTCTTTCTAGAGTCTCAGCATCTGTTTTACATCGTGGTGACCAAAACTGGATGCAGTATTTCAAGTGTGGCCTTACCAAGGCATTGTAAATTGGTATTAACCCTTCAAACGATTTTGATTCTATCGCTCTATTAATGCAGCCTAGCATTGTGTTCGCTTTTTTGGCAGCTGCAGCACACGGCTGGCTCCTATTTAAGGGATCGTCCACTAGGACTCCAAGATCCCACTCACAATTACTACTATTGAGCAAGGTACCACCTATACTGTACCTGTGCATTTGGTTAATGCATAATTGAGTTTTATAGTTAAATAAAGCTGAAGCCATTGCTCAGAAGTACTATATCTTTGAATTCATTCCCCCCCCCCCATTCAATTCTGGGTGATTCTTGGCATTGCCTGGACAAGTCCCTGTACATTTCTCGGCAACGTTTTTGCAGACATGGCTTGCCACTACTTGCTTCCTAGGGCAAATCACATTCCAAGCTCTTTGATCTAATAATCTCTTCTGACATTCCATATGCTAGCTGAAAGCCAACAAGAAAGATATAGATAGATAACCTTTATTGTCATTTTTTTACTGTGGGCACAATGGCACACATTAAAAATGAAATTTAGTTGCTCTCAAAGTGTACACATACATAACACACATTTAAATATACTATATACAACATATGTATAGACCTACACCCTTACATATAAATAACATATAAATATTAATCACTGTCCATCTTGAATACATAACAGAAGGAGGAAGCATTAGTACAATACAGATACTCCTTGACTTACAATCACAATTGAGTCCAACATTTCTGTTGCTAGGTGAGACATTCATTGAGTTTTGCCTCTTTTATGCATTTGCCACATTAAGTGAATCACATCAGTTGTTAAGTTAGTAATCCGATTGTTAAGTGACTCTGGCTTCCCCATTGAGTTTGCTTGTCAAAAGGTCACAAAAGATGATCACGTGACCCCAGGAGACGGCAACCGTCATAAATACAAGTCAGTTGCTAAACGTCTGAATTTTAAGCATGTGACCAGGGGGATGCTGCAATGGTTGTAAGTGTGAAAAACGGTCATAAGTCACTTTTTCTCAGTGCCATTGTAACTTCAAACAAATCACCGTAAGTTGAGGACTACCTGTAGCTATCTCATGCTTCCATCCTCCAAGATCACAAGCAGGATTCTCATGGGGATCTTGCCTCTGACCTTAATCTTCCCATCTCAAGATGGAGCAACCATTTTTTGGCTTCTTCACTATGGGATGACCTCGTTTCCTTTTAAAGCTTGGTTGGCGGGTCATGTAGCACCTCTCTTTTTATTACTTTTAAACTGTCACCAATCTGCTTTATTGGTCAGAACTATTAGGTTTTAGGCACTTAGTGGAGCAACCTGCCTCCAGAAGCGGTGAATGCTCCAACACTGGAGGTTTTTAAGAAGAGACTGGACAGCCAACTGTCTGAAATGGTATAGGGCAGTGGTTCTCAACCTTTCTAATGCCGCGACCCCATAATACAGTTCCCCATGTTGTGGTGACCCCCAACCACTTATACATCACCGGGTGCCAGGGGCGTGGCCAAAGAAAAGGGGGAAAAATGGCAGACAGCCTTGTTTGGCGACCCCCGTGAAATGGTCGTTCGACCCCAAATGGGGTCCTGACCCACCGGTTGAGAACCACTGGTATAGGGTTTCCTGCCTGAGCAGGGGGTTGGACTAGATGACCTCCAAGGTCCCATCCAACTTTACTATTACTACTACTACTACTACTACTACTACTACTACTACTACTATTTATTTATTTATTTGCCAAATTTGAAAAGGTTGCCCATCGTCATGAGAGCGCCAGTTCGGTGTAGTGGTTAAGGCATTAGGCTAGAAACGCGGAGCCTGGGAGTTCCAGTCCTGCCTTTGGCACAAAACCAGCTGGGTGACTTGAGCCAGTCACTTTCTCTCAGCTCTCGAAACTAGGCAATGGCAAGCCACTTCAGAAATCTCAGCCAAGAACATTTCAGGAACCAATCCAGGCAGTTGCCAGGAATCAACACTGACTCGAAGACACACATAGCTCCACTTTAAATGTGGGCAGCCTATAATGTTAAATCAAGTCCAGACAAACTTCATTACAGGTCACCGATTCCGGCGTCGTCAAAATCAGCATGGTGTGAGATACAAAGCACAATGTGTTGTACATGATACAAAGGCATGATAAAAAGATTTGCGGCTATCAAGAATGCCCAAATTCTACTGGTTACAAATTTGAACTTTGCAACAGCCAAATTCTCTTGGAGTCCTTTTTTACCAAATGAATTCTACTAACTCATCTGGACATCGGCCAAGAAGAGGTGACAGTAACGGGGGGAGGGGGCTTAGTAAAAATTAAGGGTCAGTAAAAATTGCAGTATGTAGGATATGATCTCACGATCCAATGCGCCCCTCTTTAGAAGGAAAAAGCCTTTCAACACAGAGATTTTGCAGGATTTATTCTTCAGTGTCACCCTGGAGATGGCAAGCTATTACATTGCAGTGTAACAGTATAAAAGTCCTCCAAAGTTTACTGCTTGTAAATTGAGCCAGATATAATGTTGGTTTATAAAAATCCTAATCTGCCCCAGTTGAGCTCTAAGTGACATCTTGGCATATTCTATGTGTAATTCTATGTCAATAATTCCATGTTTAAGACCTTCCATTGCCTGATCTTGTCCCAGTGGCATCAGCATCTGACTTGACAACACCATTTTATGTATTTTGTCATTTATCTGGCATGTGTAATGTTAAAAAATAGATTCATAACAATGAACAAGGACGACGAATGTCTGGAAAGAACAATAAAGTACGCAACCTGAACAGAAAATATTCCCCAAAGAAAAGAACTGCTACACACCCTAGCCTAGCCCAAGGCCTTTGAGTAGGAGCTACGATCATAGGAAAACTCACATTTTTTTTTTCAAATTGTGAGTTCCGGGTAGGACGAAGAAGGAAAATGCCCTGGACGTGATCTAAATGCCCACAGCTACTTTATTTTCCTAGAGTTGAGTTGAGGTCTGTTCCTCCCCACCCTCAGAATCTCACCCTGGATGAGACCTCAACTGCATCACTGGATCAATCCAAGATTGAAATAGAAGTAGTCCTCAATTTACGACCACAACTGAGCATTAAATTTCTGTTGCTAAGTGAGAGTTGTTAAGTGAGGATTGCCCCCTTTTACGACCTTTCTTGCCACAGTTGTTAAGTGAATCACTGCAGTTGTTAAGTTAGTAACACGGTTGTTAAGTGAATCTGGCTTCCCCCCCATTGACTTTGCTGGTCAGAAGGCCGCCAAAGGGGATCACGTGACCTCAGGATGCTGCGACCGTCATAAATACGAGTCAGTTGGCAAGCGTCTGAATTTTGTTCACACGACCATGGAACATGCTACAACAGTCATAACCGATCCTAAGTCACTTTTTTCAGTGGCGCTGTAACTATGAATGGCCACTAAACCGACTGTTCTAAGTCAAGGACTACCTGTAGAGTAACAGGGAAATGTTGGGTTGAAAAAGGAGGTTCAGAGGTCTAAAAAAATGCGGCAGCACACTATCCTGTGAGGTTCAAAAAATGATACTTCTGTCAACCCGGGAATTGGTGGAGGCTTGCTTTTCTCCTGGAATCAGAAGCTGCCCTCCTGTTTTTGCCATTTTCTACAAAAGACAAGTGAACTGGATCCAGTTTATTTATCTGTCTTTACTACCATGGTCTAAGATGCCCAGGACCCTTTTTGGAGTTGCACCTGACAAAAGAGAGATTGGTACTGACTTGCCAAGAATGCATTTACACACGCTCGCTCTGCCCGAAGTAGGGAAGAGCCCGCCTGCTTTACCAAACACAGAAACTCTAAGATGATCATGAAGGACACCTGGAATAATGTTGAACTGTGATCCCAGTGTGAAATCTGAACGAAAAGGATCATTCTAGATGTTGCCTCCATTTGAAGTTGATGAAAATGGTCTAGGACAGGGGTAGGCAAACTTGGCTCTTTTATGACTTGTGCACTTCAACTCCTAGACTTCCTGAGTCAGCATGGCTGGCTCAGGAATTCTGGGTATTGCAGTCAACCAGTCATAAAAGAGGCAAGGTTGCCTACCCGTGGTCTAGGACAGTTGGGAGAATGATTTGGCCCCTGCAATGTTCTTCATATCAACTGCAGAGGAGGAGTGCGGAGATGGCTTTGAAAAAAATAGGCGGTAACTGCTGGAAAAATATGAAGCGCTCTGGTGATGCAGTGGTGAGAATGCAGTATTGAAGGCTAACTCTGCTGTCTGCCAGCAGTTTGATCCTGACCGGCTCAAGGTTGACTCAGCCTTCCATCCTTCTGAGGTCAATAAAATAAGGACCCAGATCATTGCGGGGGGGGGGCAATATGCTGACTCTATAAATCGCTTAGGGAGGGCTGTAAAGCACTGTGAAGTGGTACATAAGTCTAAGTGCTGTTGCTATTGCTATTAGCCTAGGGCAGGGGTAGGCAACCTTGGCTCCTTTATGACTCGTGGACTTCAACTCCCAGAATTCCTGAGCCAGCTTGGCTTAGCTTGGAAACCTCTCCCTTTCCCCTCAGCATGGCTGGCTCAGGAATTCTGGGAGTTGAAGTCCACGAGTCATAAAAGAGCCAAGGTGGCCTACCCCTGGCCTCGGGCCTAGGAAACAGGAAGCCAGGGGAAAGAAAGAAAGAAAGAAAGAAAGAAAGAAAGAAAGAAAGAAAGAAAGAAAGAAAGAAAGAAAGAAAGAAAGAAAGAAAGATTACCCTGCACTTTCTCTCTTTGGTATAAGATGGAGAGCGGTCAGGCTTCCATGATTCAGCTACTATATATTTCAATAAAGTATGCCCTAGAACAGTGATGGCGAACCTTTTAGAGACTGAGTGCCCAAACTACAACCCAAAACCCACTTACGCATCCTCGAGTGCTGGGTGGGTATGGCCCATTGGGTGGGCGTGGCCCATTGGGTGGGTGTGGCTTCGGTGGTAACGGCAGACTGGGTGGGACTAAAAAGTTCAATCAATCAATTCCAACTTTGCAAGATCTTTTTTTTTCCCGCGAGAAGTTGAAATTGACTGATTGAACCTTTTTTTTTTTTTTGCACACGGCTGCGGAGGCCTAAAGCGAAAAGGTTTTATAAAACCCAGCTTATAAAAGGCCTAGGACTGGGGCGATGGCGCGCGTGCTCACAGAGAGGGCTCTGAGTGCCGCCTCTGGCACCCGTGCCATAGGTTCGCCACCACTGCCCTAGAATTTCTTGTGGTATGTTTTTGTAGGAGCCAACCTACTATTTGGCTCCTTATGAAGGTCTGCAAATGTCAACTCCACTTTTTTGCTGATATATTTTCTGCCTGCCGTCTTTCCCTCATCCAGTGTGATGCCTTCTACATATAAGCATAACTCTGAGAAACGTAGTGCCTTCTGAACTACTGCTTTGAGAAGGACCCTTTCTACTGTAAACTGAATTATTTGCAGTTGTTCCTTAAGTTTCTATAAGAATGCAGAATACAAAATAACAGAGTTGGAAGGGACCTTGGAGGTCTTCTAGTCCAACCCCTCGCTCAAGCAGGGAATCTTAGACCATTTCAGACAAATGGTTATCCAACCTGTTCTTGAGAACCTCCAGTGATGGAGCACCCACAACTTCTGGAGGCAAGTCGTTCCACTGATGAATTGTTCTCACCGTTAGGAAATTCTTGGGAATTTGAGGTCTTCATTGTTTTCTTGCTCCTCTGATCTCTTCTCTCTATTTGTCATTCTTTCCCACACCACTTTTTGCAATGTTGGCAAGGATTCTTTCATTTTATTTTGCTTTGATTTGCTCGATTTCATTTTGGTTTCATGGGTCAGGAAGTGAATGCTATCAGTTTTCTAATCATCATTTTGCAGTGACAGATTCCAACTCCCGAAAGACAAAGATATATTAAGGTTTCTGAAGAGCTGCTGAAAATTGTTTTTTTTTTTTTGTTTGTTTCAAGGATCCTTGGTGCTCTCTGAGTTCGCTTCTTTTCTTGCAGACGTTTCATTACCCAAACTATGTAACATAATCAGTGCCAGTAAGGAGTGTTGTTTACTGTCAGTTTATATTCTGATATAAACTGACAGCAAACAGCACTCCTTACTAGCACTGATGATGTTACCTAGCTTGGTCATGAAACGTCTGCAAGAAAACAAGCAAGCTCAGAGAGCACCCAGGACCCCACAGTCCTTCTCCTCCTCCTCCTCCTCCTCCTCCTCCTCCTCCTCCAGAATTTGAATTCTGAATGCACATTTTGCATCTTGATTAATTTGAATCTCAATCAAGTACTAACTTATTTATTTAACCAGTGGAACAATCTGACTCCAGAAATGGTGAATACTCCAACACTGGAAATTTTTAAGACGAGACTGGACAGCCATTTGTCCGAAATGGTATAGGGTTTCCTGCCTGAACAGGGGGTTGGACTAGATGACCTCCAAGGTCCCTTCCAACATCATTGTTGTTGTTGTTGTTGTTTTGTTTATTTATGAGACTTATATACCGCTTAAAGTGCGAGCACTCTCTAAGCGGTGTACACCAGTAAGAAATGTATATATATATTTACATTGCCCCCAACAATCTGGTTCCTCAATTTACCTACCCTGGAAGGATGGAAGGCTGAGTCAACCTTGAGCCGATGAGATTGGAACCGCTGACCTGCTGAACACAGTCAGCTAAAGTGGCCTGCAGTACTGCACTCTAACTGCTGCGCCACCTTGTTGTTGTTGTTATAATTATTTTATTAAATTTATTAGCCGCCAATCTTATCCATCTTTCTGGTTCCAGATACCATTGTTAACCAAGGACTACCAGTTTAGTGGTGTGTTTATTGGTAAAGCAGTGACAACGGATGAGTACTGCAAAAGATAACTGGCTCTGTGGACTGATTTCAGTATAGATGAATCATTGTATTTATGTCAATTTATTAGCTGCCCAGCTTCAAAGAATTGCAGGATTCAAGTGCTTGGCTTGGCTTTGCAAACTGCGTAAAGCCAACCAATTGTGCTCTACTCAGTATGAGCCATGGGTAAAGAACCCGCAGCTTCTCGCAAGTGTGAACCCAGCCTCTCACCAGAAGTGGAAAGCCGTCACTAGCGGCTCATTTTCTCTGTTCATCTGTGCTTCAAAGTCAACCTGAACTGAGGCCAGGATCAATTATTACTGGGTTTATTTTTCCAGCCAAATCATTTTGCTCTCTACAAATCCACACCTGCTGGCAAGCTGGAGATAACTGAAAGGGAAGGCTTGTGCTTATCCCAGATAACAAACCAAAACTGGAACAGAACAAAACTGGAACAGAACAGAACAGAATAGACTATATGGAATGGAATGGAACAGAACAAAACAGAACAAAAAGAACAGAACAGAATGGAATATGGAATGGAATATGGAGTGGAATATGGAATGGAATAAAATATGGAATATAGAATAGAATAGAATAGAATAGAATAGAATAGAATAGAATATGGAATAGAATAGAATAAAATAGAATAGAAGAGAAGAGAAGAGAAGAGAAGAGAAGAGAAGAGAAGAGAAGAGAAGAGAAGAATAGAATAGAATATGGAATGGAATAGAATAGAATAGAATAGAATAGAATAGAATAGAATAGAATAGAATAGAATAGAATAATGGAATGGAATAGTTCTTTATTGGCATAACATAAATTCTTTCTTTAACCCACTTGTCTGTCTGCTCAGGCATCTTTCAAGTCATTGCATTTATAAATAAACAATATAAATTTATATTAAATAAAACCCCATCTGGAATGAGACGAAACAGAACTTCTATTTTTTGCCTCTGCTGTTTTTCAGACATTCTGGCCCCATTGCTGTTATCACCAAGCATTCATCATAGTTTCCATTCAATCTTTTTGCCTCCCTTATGGAAGAACCACGAATTTTAGTGACACATTTGAAGGGCAGCTAAACCTCTTTGCAACATCCCTCGGAACTGAATCTATGCACAGCCAGGAGGAAGAGGGCAACACGGGCCCGGTTGCTCCCCCCACCCCCCACCCCACCGGCTCTGTTCCGAGGGCACCGATGGAATGAAAAAGTGGGGGAGGCTGTGGCCAAAGGTCTCCAAGGACTCACAAATCCCAAACTTAGAGAGAAACATTTCCAAAAGAGCCAAGCTTTTTATGACCAATTGGAGAACTTTTTTCCATTCCCAGTAGGAAAATTGCAGCAGGCTGGCTGGAGAAATCCGAAAGCCTATAAGAAGAGCTGCAGTAATAATTATCACTAATGTCACCTCTTCCGTTTCTTAGCTACGGCCTACAGATAGTCCTCAACTTATAACCATTGGTTTAGTGATCGCTTGAAGTTATAACAGCACTGAAAAGGTGACTTATAACTGTTTTTCATGCTTACGACTGTTGCAGCATCCCTGTGGTCACGTGATCAAAATTTGGAGCAACTGGCATGTATTTCTGATGGTTGCAGTGACCCGGGTCATGGGGTCCCCTTTTGCAATCTTCTGACAAGCATTCTGGCTCTTCTCTGTGTTCTTTCTAGAGTATCATCATCATCATCATCATCATCATCATCATCATCATCATGTTGGAAAGGACCTTGGAGGTCATCTAGTCCAACCCCCTGCTCAGGCAGGAAACCCTATACCATTTCAGATAGATGGTTGTCTATTCTCTTCTTTAAAACTTCCAGTATTGGAGCACCCACAACTTTGGGAGGCATTGTGTTCCACTGATTAATTGTTCTCACTGTCAGGAAATTTCTACTTAGTTCTAGGTTGCTTCTCTCTTTGATTAGTTTCCTTTCCCAGAAAGGGAAAATTCTCTTTCTCCTTCCGCCCAGCTTTGGGTAGATGGTTCTTTCCAATACTGGGGAATTCATTTATCAGAAACTCTCAGGTGGACAGATTGAAGGAGTTGAAATCCAGACATCTTCAAGTGGCCATGCTTGAGAAATACTACTGTCAAGAGTTAGTTTGCAAATCCCTTCTAGCTCTTTAGCAAGGATAGTAAACTATCAAACTGATGGAAAGATGGGCAAAATTTCACTGCAGGACAACGCCCCTCCCCCCCTTTGCTGGTCTTGATGGACAACCATGCTCTGTTCTTGACATTTCTAGGAATGAGTGGTTGCCATTAGTAAGAGCTCCTCTCCTTCTCCTCCTCTTCCCCTCCTCCTCCTCTCCTTCTCTTTCTCTTTCTCCTCCTCTCCTTCTCTTTCTCTTTCTCCTCCTCATTCTTCTCCTCCTCCTCATTCTCCTCCTCCTCATTCTTCTTCTTCTTCTTCTTCTTCTTCTTCTTCTTCTTCTTCTTCTTCTTCTTCTTCTTCTTCTCTTCCTCTTCTCCTCCTTCCTCTTCCTCATTTCTCCTCCCCCTCCCCCTCGTCTCATTTCTTCTCCTCCTTCTTCCCCCCTCCTTCTTCTTTTCTTCCTCCCCCTCCCCCTCCTTCTTCTTCTTCCTTCTTTCTTCTTCTCTTCCTCTTCCTCCCCCCCCTCCTTCTTTCTATAGCTCTCTCAAGACTTGCAAAACAAGATACGTGCCAAGAAGTCACAATTTTCCAAATGCAACATCTCCACCCCGCATTTAGTTGAGCTCACTGGACGCTGCTTAAAAAGAGGCAAAAGGAAGGTGACACAACCTCATGCGCCTTTATGAAATATCAAGGGCTCTCAGGTGTAACCTTTAATTGTCTCTTTGTTGCTCTGAGTTAGGCAGGGTTCACTTGGGGTTCTTCAATTCATCCTTTATGTGAAGATAATGAGACCCTAAGAAATTATTCCACATGTTCCTGATTATCATCTTAAGAGTTTCTGTGTTTGGTAAAGCAGTTCAGGAATGCATTCTTGGCAACTCAGTACCAATCTCTCTTTCGTCATTAGTTTTTAAAATCAAAATAGAGCTGGAAGGGACCTTGGAGATCTTCTAGTCCAACCCCTTTGTCAAGCAGGAGACCCTACCATTTCAGACAGGTGGCTGTCCAGTCTCTTCTTAAAAACTTCCATTGATGAACCACCCATAACGTCTGCAGGCAACCTGTTCCACTGGTTGATTGTTCTCACCATTAGGAAATTTCTCCTTAGTTCCAGGTTGCTTCTCTCCTTGATGAGTTTCCATCTGTTGCTTTTTGTCTCGCCTTCTGGTGCTTTGAAAAAGAGGCTGGCCCCCTCTTCTTTGTGGAATACTGCTATCATGTCACCCCTAATCCTTCTTAAAAAGGCCCATGGACATCTTAGTTCGTAGCAGTAAAGATAAATAGTTGGGGTCCTTTTCACTTCTCTTTTGTAGAAAATGGCAAAAAATAATTCCAAGAGAAAAACAACCATCTACTAATTCACTGGTTTGCTGGAGGTATCATTTTTGAACCACAGGATGGTGTGTTTCTACATTTTTTAGACCTCTTAACCTCCTTTTTCAACCCAACATTGACCTGATACTTTACAGGTAGTCCTTGACTTGCAACCATTCATTTATTGACCGTTCGAAGTTACAATAACACTAAAAAAATGACCTTGCATCGTCCCCATGATCATGTGATCAAAATTTGAATGCTTAGCAATGGAAATTCTGGTCAAGGACTACCTATATATCATTCATTTCAGATTTCATTTTCTCCCTAAAATACAATATTAGATGAGTCTCAAAAGTTCTGGATCAGTTCTGAACCTGCCCCAACCTTGCGTTGTTACAAGTTACTCACCATTCAGAACCCTGGACTCAAGAGGACCCCTTCAGAATGAAAGATCTGATTCAGAAGATCTCCTTTCGGGGGCAACTTCTGTGTTGTGGCTACTGGTGGACTGTGGATACCAGCAATGCTCCTCCACAGGCTGTCTCCATTTGATGGGCTGATGATTGGAAATGGGCAAGAGTTATTGTTTCAGGCATCAAAGTCAATGGGAACAGATTGAAGAGTGTTTAACAGTTCAAGCAATATCTCTTTTTTTGTACCAGAGATATTATCCTCCCAGTATGATCCAGTGCTTGCTTGGTAAGGAGCCAGTTTGGTTTAGTGGTTAAGGCCACAGTTAGAAACCAAGAGACGGTGAGTTCTAGTCCTGCCTTAGGCATCAAAACCAGCTGGATGACTTTGGGTCAATCACCAGGAGGTGGTGAGTTCTAGTCCTGCCTTAGGCATCAAAACC
This sequence comes from Crotalus tigris, assembly GCF_016545835.1. Classification (NCBI taxonomy): domain Eukaryota; kingdom Metazoa; phylum Chordata; class Lepidosauria; order Squamata; family Viperidae; genus Crotalus; species Crotalus tigris. The sequence continues at coordinate 425,729 of NW_024100475.1, forward strand.
AGCTGCATGGCTTTGGGCCAATCACCAGGAGGTGGTGAGTTCTAGTCCTGCCTTAGGCATCAAAACCAGCTGGATGGCTTTGGGCCAATCACCAGGAGGTGGTGAGTTCTAGTCCTGCCTTAGGCATCAAAACCAGCTGGATGACTTTGGGCCAATCACCAGGAGGTGGTGAGTTCTAGTCCCACTTTAGGCATGAGAGCTGGTTGGGTGACTTTAGGCCAATCACCAGGAGGTGGTGAGTTCTAATTTCATTTTAGGCATGAAAGTCGGCTGGTGATTTGGGGCCAGTCAGACCTTCTCTCAACTCAGCCCACCTCACAGGGTTGTTCTTATGGTTAAAATAGGAGGAGGAGGGAGTATTGTGTTTGTTTTCTGCCTTGAACGATTTATGAAAAGAATAAAGGCAGAATAAAAATAAATGAATAAAATCCCAGGCTTGCTGGCATCAGGAGGAAGAGAGGGCCGTGAGCTTCAATGGTTTGGAAACAAGTTTAGAAAGGAAATTACATTTACCAATAGAGGGCAGAAGATACCAAAGTATGCTACTCTTTAAAAAAAATGAGAGGGGCAAAACCTCTAGGCTGGAGGACTTTTTCAATTAAAAACATCTTGTTCTAGAATTGATATAATACAGCCATTCTCCAGTTAACTGTCCTCAGAAGATCTTACTCGTCATCTGTCTGGCTCTCTGTGCTGTACCTGTTGAATATCACCCACAGCTTTGGTGAGAGGGGGAGATTCATTGTTAACCGTTATGGCATCGTTTTTGTAAATCTGGACTGAACAGGTATTATCCCACTCAGGCCCTGATGCTGGCAGAACTGTGTCCTATGAAGCTTAATATTTTTGCCTTAAAGACTTTTACTGCCACTGAGACAAAAATTATTGCCTCTACAAGCTGGCAAATTGGCCTGGATGTCATTTGGGCAGGGGCACTGGTACATTTGTTAAGGACGATTTTTTCCCCCCTTCCCCTTAATCATGTCCAATTCTTAGAGACTGCCTAGGCCAGGGGTAGGCAACCTTGGCTCTTTTATGACTCGTGGACTTCAACTCCCAGAATTCCTGAGCCAGCACGGCTCAGCTTGGAAACCTCTCCCTTTCCCCTCAGCAAGGCTGGCTCAGAATTCTGGGAGTTGAAGTCCACGAGTCATAAAGCAGCCTAGGCCTAGGGCAGGGGTAGGCAACCTTGGCTCTTTTATGACTTGTGGACTTCAACTCCCAGAATTCCTGAGCCAACATGGCTCAGCTTGGAAACTCTCCCTTTCCCCTTAGCATGGCTGGCTCAGGAATTCTGGGAGTTGAAGTCCACAAGTCATGAAAGGGCCATAGTTCCCCCATGCTGGCTCAGGAATTCTGGGAGTTGAAGTCCACGAGTCACAAAAGAGCCAAGGTTGCCTGCCCCTGGCCTAGGCTAACCATTAGAACAGGGATCTCCAAACTTGGCAACTTTAAGACTTGTAGACTTCAAATCCTAGAATTCCTCAGCCAGCCAGTCAATCTTACCGTTTGGAGACCCCCTGCATTAAAACTAAGTGGCTCTTGCTAAGGAAGATTGAAAACCCAATAAAAATATTTAAAAGGCTTCCCTTCCTCCCTGGCTATGTTATTGATCTTCCAATCGTGAATGCAACTGTTGTGTGTCTCTTGTAAAAATCAACTTATACTTGTCGATGAAATTGATGTTTAACTTTGCATTGCTACGGCTCCTTGCTAATGCTTGCAGATCCCACCTGTGGCCCATCTGAGGCAAAGCAGGAAAGCTGCACAGTCCGCGCCTGGAAGGAGTGACATAGGCTCAGGTGCCAGCACAGGTAGGTGGAATGCATTTTGGGGGCCAGCATAGATGGGCTGATATAAATAAATATAAATAATGAAATAACAGGGAACAGGTAGTACTCGACTTTTTGACAATTGAGCCTAAAACTTCCATGGCTAAGTCCAGTGATTAAGTGAGTTGAACTGGATTTTATGACTTTCCTTCCTACGCTTGTTAATTGAATCACTGCAGTCGTTAGGTTACTAACCCGGTTAAGTGGCTCTGGCTTCCCCATTGATTTTGCTTGCCAGGAGGTCGCAAAAGGGGATCACAGGACCCCGGTGTTAGGAATAAAATTTTAGAATAAAAAGTAAAGTTAAGTGACACGTACTCTGTAAAATTTCTACATGCAGACAGAAAGATTTCTACACAAAATTTCTACACGTAGACTGCAAGATTTCCACACAATTTCTACATGTACACGTACCTTGTAAGAGTTCTGCACATAGGCTATAGGATTTCCACACTGAGCTATAAGATTTCATGATAAAGTACATATAAGGGAATAGGTGAAGCAAAATAGTAAGGGGCATGGATAATGTATTTTGTTTAGGCGATCCTGATAAGATTGTAACCTCAGAGGAGGGGCCAAGGCGTCGGGATAGAATGTATATAATGTGTGTTTTTGCTGTGACCAGGTGTGGCTCAAATATTTATTTGGAGTCCACCACGCTTTGCAAACCGTTGTAGCCAATAAATCTCTGTCTAATTTCAACTTGCTGTTTGGTGTTATTCAATGGGCTAGAATTTCTACCAACACCGGGGTACTGCAACCGTCATAAATATGAGTCAGTTGCCAAGCAGCTGGATTTTGATCACATAATGCATGGGGATGCTGCAACGGCTGTAAGGGTGAACAACGGCCACGTCACTTTTTTGTGTGCTGCTGCACCTCTGAGTGTTGAGAATGTTGTAAGTCAAGGGCTCCCTGCACAGTCCATGGTGCGATATACTTCAGAATATTTATAGCAGTTGCTCTAAAAAACAAAACAATGTTCTTTGGCTACAGCTTTTTCCAAAGTGAATATTTTGGGAAGAAAATGTCCCATGATTCCTTTTACGTTCTTCCTTTAATCCCGAGGAATTCGTGATCACGAGGTTGCTTTGATTCTGCTTCTCGAGGTTGCTTTGATTCTGCTTCTCCGCTGAAAGCACCCATCCCTCGCTTCCATCAAGTCTCCTTTGACCAAACGGCGGCTTGTGGGTTTTCAGACAGGAAGTTCCTGGAGGCCTGATTCCAAAGCAGGCTGGAGCTGCAGAGACACCGGGTAGCAGACGGGCCTGTTTCTAACGCACAAACATGCTCACACACACCACTCCACAGCCTTGCAAAGAATGCCAGCTTCCACACCCGCTGTTTGAAGATCTGGAGGGCTGGTAAGCAAGCAGGCTCAAAGTCCACCCCAGCCGCCCCCTCGACTGATAGCATCCCTTTGTCACATCAAAAGACTTCAGACCTGTTTGATATTCACGTCTCCCCCGAATTGGGAACGTGTAAACAGAGGGTAGCCTCCAGCCTCAGGAATGGCTCGTAAAGGAAGGGTGGGAAAAGAGGCTATCCCCCCCAACTGGTCCCAGCTGCCCTCAAAGTGGGAGGCCTATCTTGACCAAAGAAGATCAAACAGATGCAGACATTTGAAAACCATCAGGATAAGCATCGGGGAACTGACTGGGGTGCCATGGAGGAGCGTGTTTGTGTGGGTCAGTGGGTGATGGTGTATTTGGGTGCTCTATGATATTCCAAGTTGTCTTTTTCTTACTGCCAAATTTCACCCAGTCCATTGTAGGTTGTGCTTAAGATTTCACTGCACAGAATCTCCTGAACTTAAAAAGGACAAAAATATCAAAGACATATGGATACCATTAATAACCTAAAAGCCAGAATGTGCACTTTAGATGCTTGCAGTAATTACTGCTTTATTCTAACGAAGCGTTGAAAGAAGGGAGGTGTTTTTATTTGGTCCCCTGAATATATATTTTCAAAAGTGTTTTATTCTTGAAAAATCTCTAATTATGACTCAAAGATATTCTTCAGATGATATCCTTGACGTCAAGCATTTGTTTCGTGACTGTCCGAAGTTGCAACAGCACTAAAAAAAGTGACTTATAACTGTTTTTCGCTCTTATGACTGTTTCAAACATCCCCCAGGGTCACATGATCAAAATTCAGATGCTTGGCAACTGGCATGTATTTGTGACAGTTGCATTGTCCCAGGGTCACGTGATCGCCTTTTGCGACCTGATAAGCAAGGTCGTGTTACCAGCTTAACAACTGCAAGGATTCACTTAACAACTGTCACAAGAAACGTCATAAAATGGAGCAAAACCCACTTAACAATGGTCTAACTTAACAATGGTCATATGTTGAGGACTGCCTGAACTGCAGTGGTTCACTTAAAAACCATGGCCAAAAAAAGGTCATAAAATCAGGTACAACACAATTAACAACCACCTTGCTTAGCAACAGAAATTTTGGTCCAAATTGTGTTCGTAAGTCGAGGACTTACCTCTATGCCAATATTACCCCAGGACAGGGGTAGGCAACCTTGGCTCTTTTATGACTTGTGGATTTCAATTCCCAGAATTCCTGAGCCAACATGGGGGAACTATGGCCCCCTTCATGACTCGTGGACTTCAACTCCCAGAATTCCTGAGCCAGCATGGCTCAGCTTGGAAACCTCTCCCTTCCCCCTCAGCATGGCTGGCTCAGGAATTCTGGGAGTTGAAGTCCACGAGTCATAAAAGAGCCAAGGTTCCCCACCCCTGCCCTGGGAAGTAATACGTTCATAATGCAAAAGAAAGGAACAAAAAAACTGCTGAGAAAAGCGACTGCAGGGGGTCCCTGACTTACGACAGTTCATTTAGTGACCAAAGTTACAACGGTATTGAAAAATGTGACTTACGACCATTTTTCACACTTACGACCTTTGCAGCATCCCCATGGTCATGTGATCAAAATTCAGACGCTTGGCAACTGGCCTGTATGTTGGTTGGCATTTCCCGCGGTCACGTGATCCCTTTTGTGACCTTCTGGCAAGCAGATTCAATAGGGAAGCCAGATTCACTTAACAACCGTGTTACTAACTTAACAAACTGCAGGGATCCACTTAACAACTGTAGCAAGAAAGGTCGTAAAATGGGGCAAAACTCACTTAACAAATGTTTCACTTAGCAACAGAAATTTTGGGCTCAGTAAGTCGAGGATGACCTGTACAATGTTTCTAAAATAGGGTCAATACGCCTTCTGCTATATCAGGGATTGGCAACCTTGGCTCTTTTATGACTCATGGACTTCAACTCCCAGAATTCCTGAGCCAGCTATGCTGAGGGGAAAGGGAGAGGTTTCCAAGCTGAGCCATGCTGGCTCAGGAATTCTGGGAGTTGGTCCACAAGTCATGAGGGGCCATAGTTCCCCCCTGCTCGCTCAGGAATTCTGGGAGTTGAAGTCCATGAGTCATAAAAGAGCCAAGGTTGCCTACTCCTGTACTGTATCAAGAAGGCCCAGCCCAAGGCAACAACCTATTGGGCGCCATGTTGTTTTCCCTGGCAGCCCATAAACATTAAGTTGCAGAGACTGTGATCATCCATCAGAGGGCGCCCAAGCTCCCCACTTCTGCTCTTCTGAATCTGGAAAGTCACCCTGGAGTTTCTGTCTGGTACTCTTAGCAGAAATACCCAGTGGGACGGGCGTCTCCAACTTGGGAACTTTAAGACTTCAAGTGGACTTCCTCTGAAGCAGATATTCAGTATATTAAATGATTTTTTTTATTAAACCAAGAGGATGGAGGCATTGCTTAAGTACTGGGCCATGGCATGCCCAGCAACCGGTCCACACAAACAAGCAAAGCTCCATCCATGGGATGCAGGCAGCATGTGAAACCAGGCCCCCGCCTGTCCCCTCTGGAAAAACCTCCCTCCACGGAACCGGTCCCTGGTGCCCAAAAGGTTGGGGGGGGTGGCACTGCCTTAAAGTACAGGTAGTCCTCAATTTATGACCACAATCGAGCCCAGAGTTTAGCTTGCTAAGTGAGACATTGGTTAAGTGAGTTTTGCCCCATTTTACGAGTTTTTCTGCCACAGTTGTTAAGTGAATCACTGCAGCTGTTAAATTAGTAACATGGTTGTTAAGTGAATCTGGCTTCCCCATTGACTTTGCTTGTCAGAAGGTCGCAAAAGGGGGTCACATTATCCCGGGAGACACTGCGACCGTCGTAAATGGGAGTCAGTCGTCAAGCATCCGTATGTAAATCATGTGACCATGGGGAGGCTGCAACGGTCGTAAGTGTGAAAAACGGTCATAAGTCACTTTTTTCAGTGCCGTTGTAACTTCAAATGGTGACTAAATGAACTGTTGTAAGCCAAGGACTGCCTGTATTGCCTTCTAGACTTTGTGCCAGGAATCTGACTTCTAGGATCCTTGGTCAGTCCTGCCCAAAGACCACCCTGGTTGGAATACCACAAGCTGCAGTGCCAACGTACCTGGAGAAGCACAGGTAGAAGGAACCAGTACAGGAAACAGTTATTAAAAGCTTGCTTCTCTTTGATTGTGTTACTTCTCCAAGGACCGAATTTAGCTACCCTAAGCAATCCTCCCTGCTTTTTGTATAAAACAAGAGATGACTTCGAACGGATGGTGAGTTTGCATTCTGAAGATGAATTTCCCAAGACTAAAACTTTCCGTATGTTTTCATTACAACTACCCTTCATAAGGAACACCTCGCAGATTCATTTTGCTCCTCCTAGCAGTACTTTTCAAAACCACAGAGCAATTATGTTTGCCTCTGCCCTCCAGATTTTATCAAAGTTAAGAGTGAAGGCATTTAGCGTAGACCCTTTGAAGGCTTTAATGATAGGCTTTCTACCAGATGTTTAGCAGCAAAGATTATTTCTCCCCTCAATTATACACAGGAAATAGCAGGTCTCCAGCCATAAAAGAGTAGCTATAAACTGCAATATCTTTGTGTTGAAGGAACCTTGGATTAGATATTACATGGCAGTTCTAGTTGACAGATTTATCCTCCCTCCTGGAGAGGAAATTATTTATTTAGTTAAAACAAACAAACAAACATGGTTAAAGTACTTGGGTTAAAGTTATTTCAAAATAAAAAACGAACTGCGCGCTGTAGTTTCTTTTAAAAGCAGTTGTCATTGTGATGTGGCAACACCCACAGCAAATAACACACTTCCTACCTTCCCTTCCGACAGGTTGCTTAAACTCTGAAATTCAAAATAGTGTCCTGAGGATGCTCTCCAACTTTTATCCCAGAATCTGATACAGGACGTCCTCAACTTAACAACGGTTCATTTAGTGACTGTTCAAAGTTACAACGGCACTGAAAAATGTGACTTGGGACCGTTTTTCACAATTGCAACCATTGCAGCGTCTTCCTGGTCACGTGATCCAAATTCAGACGCTTGGCAAGCGACTCATATTTATGACGGTCGCAGTGTCCCGAGGAATCAGGTGATCCCCTTCTGCAACCTTCCGACAAGCCAATGGGACGTCAGATTCACTTAACAACCCTGTTACTAACTTAACAACTGTAGTTATTCCCTTAACAACTGTGGCAAGAAAAGTCATAAAATGGAGCAAAAAAACCCCCTTAACGGATGTCTCATTTAACAACAGATATTTTGGGCTCAATTATAGTCATAAGTTGAGGACTACCTCTATTGGCAAGGTTTGGTAATCTTCGCCCAACACCTTTAGAACATCCTAATGTGTGTATCGTTGCAACGTATCTTCTATTCAGCAAGAGGCTTCTTCTACTTTGTGGCTTGGCATGGACCATCATAATTATGTAAACTTACCATAGATCAAGATTGCGCAACCTGAGGCTCCAGGCCTCTGACAGCACGGAGTGCACTTCCCAGAAAAAGATGCTATTAAATTGTAATTGGATGTGACAGAAGGAAATAATTATTAGATAAACAAAAACCAAGCATGTTATGTTGAATTATTACTTGGTTGATTGTAGTTTATTCACTTCTTGTCTCCTTCGTTTTAAACCAGCATACCACTGCAAGGCCTCTCTTACATTTCTTCTCTATTGATACCTATCAAAATGTGCCTCGAGGATCAGTTAAAAGTGACCTGAGGTACAAAAGAGCATATACAGGTAGTCCTCGACTTACGACTACAGTTGAGCCCAAAATTCTGGGCGCTAAGCAAGACGGTTGTTAAGGGAGTTTTGCCCCATTTTACGAACTTTCCTGCCACAGTTGTTAAATGAATCACTACAATTGTTAATAACAGGGTTGTTGAGTGAATCTGGCGTCCCCATTGACTTTGCTTGACACAAGTTCGCAAAAGGGGATCACGTGACCCCAGGACAGGGCAACCATCGTAAGTACATGTCAGATGCCAAACGACCAAATTCTGATGACATGCTGCAACAGTCATGTGTCTTTTTTTTTCTGGGCTGTTGTAACTTTGAACAGTCACTAAACAAACGATTGCAAGTTGAGAATGGCCTGTGCATGTATCCAAAATTTTCCCATAGGCCTAATATCCACACTATTCATGGTGCCAATCATATGAATACAGCGGGAGAAAAATTATTTGATCCCCTGGTGATTTTGTACATTTGCCCACTGACAAAGTAATGATCGGTCTATAATTTTAACAGTAGGTTTATTTTAACAGTAAGAGATAGAATAGCAACAACAAAAAAATCCAGAAAAACGCATCTCAAAAAAGTTATAAATTGGTTTGCATTTTAATGAGTGAAATAAGTATTTGATCCCTTCGCAAAACATGACTTAGTACTTGGTGGCAAAACCCTTGTTGGCAATCACGGAGGTCAGATGTTGCTTGTAGTTGGCCACCAGGTTTGCACACATCTCAGGAGGGATTTTGTCCCACTCCTCTTTGCAGATCCTCTCCAAGTCATGAAGGTTTCGAGGCTGAGGTTTGGCAGCTCGAATCTGCAGCTCCCTCCACCAATTTTCTATGGGATTAAGGCCTGGAGACTGGCTGGGCCACTCCAGGACCTTAATGTGCTTCTTCTTGAGCCACTCCTTTGTTGCCCTGGTTGTGTGTTTTGAGTCATTGCCATGCTGGAATACCCATCCATGACCCATTTTCAATGCCCTGGCTGAGGGAAGGAGGTTCTCACCCAAGATTTGACGGTACATGGCCCCGTCCATCGTCCCTTTGATACGGTGAGGTTGTCCTGTCCCCTTAGCAGAAAAACACCCTCAAAGCATAATGTTTCCACCTCCATGTTTGCCGGTGGGGGTGGTGTTCTTGGGGTCATAGGCAACATTCCTCCTCCTCCAAACACAGTGAGTTGAGTTGATGTCAAAGAGCTTGATTTTGGTCTTATCTAACCACAACTCTTTCAGCCAGTTCTCCTCTGAATCATCCAGATGTTCACTGGCAAACTTCAGACGGGCCGGTACATGTGCTTTCTTGAGCAGGGGGACCTTGCGGGCGCTGCAGAATTTCAGTCCTTCATAGTGTAGTGTTTTCAAAATTGTTTTCTTGGTGACTATGGTCCCAGCTACCTTGAGACCACTGACAAGATCCTCCTGTGTAGTTCTGGGCTGATTCCTCACCGTTCTCATGATCTCACGAGGTCAGATCTTGTATGGAGCTCCAGACTGAGGGAGATTGACAGTTATTTTGTGTTTCTTCCATTTGCGAATAATCGCACCAACTTTTGTCATCTTCTCATCAAGCTGCTTGGGGATAGTCTTGTAGCCCATTCCAGCCTTGTGTAGGTCTACGGTCTTGTCCCTGACATCCTTGGAAGGCTCTTTGGTCTTGCCCATGGTGGAGAGTTTGGAATCTGATTGATTGATTGCTTCTGTGGACAGCTGTGGACTTCTTTATAGGTAACAAGCTGAGATTAAGAGCATTCCCTTTAAGAGAGTGCTCCTAATCTCAGCTTGGTACCTGTATAAAAGACACCTGGCAGCCAAAAATCTTGCTGATTGATTGGGGATCAAATACTTATTTCACTCATTAAAATGCAAATCAATTTATAACTTTTTTGAAATGCGTTTTTCTGGATTTTCTTGTTGTTATTCTGCCTCTCACTGTTAAAATAAACCTACCGTTAAAATGATAGATTGATCATTTCTTTGTCTGTGGACAAATGTACAAAATCAGCAGGGGATCAAATAATTCCCCCCCCCCGTATAATTCTTATGTATGTTTAGTACAAACATGATAGTACATTATTGCTTTAAAATGTACTATGTAAGCAGTAATCGCAGAGGCCCAAACAGCAGTACATGAATATAATGCAGACAAAATTTCTATTCTGTTTAAGAAGATGGTTTTTCACTTGAGCCCATAACACTAAGTCAGGCTAGCCTTGGTACCGTTTCATAGATAACCCTGAATGAGCAACTTGCTTCAGTGACAGCTAGAAAGGAATTTCTGTCTTCCTGACCACTCTATTCCAAGTCTCAGCTTTGAAAATGGTCCTCCTCTTTTACTTGAGGGGTGGAACTTGTCCCATAGAAGAAGGGGTGGAACTATTCTTCAAAGCCCCTGAGGGCAGGACAAGAAGTAACAGATGGAGCTTATCAGAGGGAGATCCAACCAGAACCTAAGGAGAAATTTCCTGACTGTGAGAACCATTAGATAATTGTTAATTGGTTAATTAGAATAGCTTGCCTCTAGAACAGTGGTTCTCAACCTTTCTAATGCCATGACCCCATAATACAGTTCCCCATGTTGTGGTGACCCCCAAGTGGGTGTGGCCACCAATAAGAGGGAGTAGCACAGCTAAGGAAAAGGGGAAAAAAATGGCGGACTGCGTTGTTTGGCGACCCCCGTGAAATGGTCATTCGACTCCAAATGGGGTCCCGACCCACAGGTTGAGAACCACTGCTCTAGAAGTTGCAGTTCTCCATCATTAGAAGCTTTTAAGAAGAGACTGGATAGCCACTTGTCTGGAATGGTATAGGGTCTCCTGCTTGAGCAGCGGGTTGGACTAGATGACCTCCAAGGTCCCTTCCAATCCTGTTATTCCATATTCTATGTTCTACTTTGCATCCTTTGTAGCACTGGGCAAGGAACGATGGTTTCTTGCTTCTCATGGAGATATTATTCTTAGAAGTGATTTTTTTTTTCATTTAGGAAAATATAAATGCCAGCATGAAGTTAATATATCATAGCTACCTATCAGAAGAAAGCCCAATTTATTTTCATGTTATTATTTGACCCAAAGGTTATTAGACTAGTTGGGCTGACAATAATCAAATACTTCTAGGGAGTAGTTTAGGAGGTTCAGTTCAGATTCAGTTCAGCCCTTCCCAAGATAAGGTTGTAATTGCAGTTATTATCTCTGTGGTAGAAAATAATGTGCAGCCAGGAAGAAGCCCATTGGACTATTCCCTTCTTATTGAAATGAATAAACATCATTTTCTTCGAGACAAAATTGTTTGTAAGAAGAAATCAATTACCTCTCACAATCGTCTGTGCCCCATCTCAATAAGCTAGAATAATTTGCGCTCCTGTTCATCCCTTCAAAATGTTTGCTTCTTTCCAACCGGCCAGATAAAACGGCTTTGTTGGTCCAAAGAGCACAATTCTTTATTTGAATACCTGATACAGTACGTACAAACTGAAAGTGTCTCAAAATAGTTTGCTGGCACACCTGAATGACTCAGAACGAGGTGTGGCAAAAAGCAGGAACTTTAAAATGTTTGAGCAACGAGTCTGAGAAATGGATTTATGTTTCATAGAAAATGCTTACAAAATCCATCTGGATTCAGCCCTTTTCAAGTTTCCACTCTGTTACAGCACACACATGCTTATTTCACATAAATGTTTACCCCATCCGGGTGACAGTTGCCTCTTCAGATCTATATTGGCCATCATACAGTGAGGAACTGAAGTAAAAATCCATTAATGCTGTCTCCAAGTTTCCAAGTGATTAATAGTACTACAGGCAGTCCTCAACTTACAACTACAATTGAGCCCAACATTTCTGTTGCTAAGCGAAACATTTGTTTAGCGAATTTGCTCCATTTTATGACCTTTCTTGCCACAGTTGTGAAGTGAATCTGGTTTCCCCATCGACTTTGCTTATAAGAGGATTGCCAAAGGGGATCACATGACCCGGGGACACTGCGACCGTCATAAATGTGTGTCAGTTGCCAAGCGTCTGAATTCTGATCATATACCACGTGGATGCTGCAATGGTTGAAAGTGTGAAAAATGGTCATAAGTCACTTTTTTTTCAGTGTCGTGGTAACTCTGAACTGTCAGGAAGTGAACTGTGGTAAGACGAGGACCACCTGTACCTCATTTCTTAAGGGGCGCCTGATAGAACTCTGTATTGTCCAGATAATCCGTTTTAAGGATTACTTAAGAATGATCTAATACTGATACTAATTAAGGATTAGACCAGTGGTTCTCAACCTGTGGGTCGGGACCCCATTTGGGGTCGAACGACCATTTCACGCGGGTCGCCAAACAACGCAGTCCACCATTTCCCCCCCCCCCTCTTTTCCTTAGCTGTGCTACTCCCTTTTATTCTATTGGCTTTTGAAAGCCAATAGAATAGACTCTCTTGAATAGAGTCTAATTCTATTGGCTTTCAAAAGCCAGTAGGAATTGTCCAGGCTGTCTCTGCCCTGCTGAGCCACCAAAAGTCCCATTCTGCAAACGGTGCTGCACCAGTTGAGTAGTCCTCGACTTACGACCGGTTGAGTAGTCCTCGACTTACGACCGGTTGGGGGTCACGGCATTAAAAAGGTTGAGAACCACTGGATTAGAAAACATACAAACGCATAACTGTCCCTGATTTCCATTTTCCCCGCCAGCTCTAGTTAAAATCAATCCAGGGTATCCGATAATGGTGTGCGTGTGACACACCTGTATACTTGCGTACGTATCTATGTGGCATGCTCCATTTGTCACTGTGTTCCATCAGTCACTGGCTGCTATAAAGGGAGGAAATGACACTGCTATTGTGAGCACTCAAGTGCTGTCAACCAGCGGGGGAGCTGATGGTAAGCCATTTCTAAGAAGCAAAGCCTGTACTTTGGACTCTCAGTTTCCCTCAGCAGTGATGCAAAATAAAAGTTTTATCTGGAAGAAAGGCTTGGGGGGAGGAGGGAATTGGGTTAAAGAACACTTCTTATTGATTATCCAGTCATGTGGCAGAGAGTCAAATGCCTTTTTGTAGTCAATCCATGCCACATTCAGGTTGGTCTTCCTTTTCATGCAGTTTTCCAAGATCATTTTATCTATTAGGAGTTGATCTTTTGTTCCTCTGCTATTGGGGCGGTTTCCTTTCTGCTCAGGTGGAAAGAGATTGTTTTCAACTAGATGCTGTTGTACTGCATCAGCTACCACACCAGTTAGTAATTTGAAATTTGTTGGTAAGCAGGTAATTGGCCTGTAGTTACCTGGTGTTGCCCCTTTTGCTGGATTTTTCATTATTAGGTAGGTTTTCCCAGTTGTTAGCCACTTTTCAATTTCTCATCCTTGTAGTATATTGTTGAACTGTTTGGCAATGAGTGGGTGTATAACAGTTAGATGTTTCAACCAAAACCCATGCAGTTCATCTTCACCTGGTGCTGACCAATTTTTGATTTTCTTTGCTCTGTTTTCTACCATTTTTGTTGGTATTACTAGTTCTTTCATTTCAACTTCTGTTTTATTTGCATCCACCTCTTTTAACCAAGCCGCATCCTTGTTGTATTTCTTTGGGTTATCCCATATCTGCTTCCAGAACTGCACTGTTTCTTCCTTGTCAGGTACTGACTGATTCCTTGTAGTTTCTCCATTGATGGATTGGTAGAAACGTTTCTGATTGGATTGATATTATTATTATTATTATTATTATTATTATTATTATTATTATTATTATTATTATTATTATTATTATTATTATTATTATTATAACAGAGGGAGAGAATCAAGATCACATGAAGTGTTAATTCCACTTTATAAGGCCTTGGTAAGACAACACTTGGAATATTGCGTCCAGTTTTGGTCCCCCGACACAAAAAAGTTGTTGAGTTTCTAGAAAGAGTGCAGAGAAGAGCAACAAAGCTGATTAGGGGACTGAGGCTAAAACATGGTTACAGGAACTGGGCATGTCTAGTCTAATGAAATGAAGAACTAGGGGTGACATGACAGCAGTCTTCCAGTATCTCAGGGCCTGCCATAAAGAAGAGGGAATTAAGCTATTCTCCAAAACCCCTGAAGGCAGGGGAAGAAGCAACAGATCGAAACTAATTGAGGAGAGAAGCAACCTAGAAATAAGGAGAAATTTCCTAACAGTGAGATTAACCAGCGGAATGACTTGCGTTCAGAAGTTGGGGGGTGCTCCATTACTGCAAGGCTTTTAAGAAGAGACTGGACAGCCACTGGTCTGGAATGGTACCGTGTCTTGGACTAGAGGACCTCCAAGGGGCCTTCCATCTCTGTCTTCTGTTGTTCGAACGGCACAGAAAACAAACCTGAAGGGGAACAAAAATGAAGACAGGGTCTCAGTCATCCTCACCAAAGGTTCGGTTGTCAGTTCCCCAATTGTCATTTACATGTCTCCAGAGAAGGGCCAGGAGAGATGGTTTCCTCGTGGTCCCAAGTGGTCCTTCTGCAGAGGAGGGGGAGGGGTCTTTTCAGTACCAGGGAAAGTGGCATTGATGACCATTTCCTCTCTTTACTCCACCTACCTCTCTTTTACTCCCAAGGGATGTGAAGAGAAGAGGGAGCAAAGCAGTTCCTTGGTCACCTTTCCTTTCTCTTGGAGAACCGACTGCAGAATATCTTGCTTTCAAACATGGCTTTGCAAGGAGAGGTGGGCTTTTAGCCAACTGTTTCAGCCAGAAGGGGAAAGCCCTTCAAATCAGTGGCCAAGGATTGGGACAGGGGGCTGTGAACGTGTCTGCAGTAACATCAGGAGCCAAAAGAGCAGGGCGGATGTCCACCTGCTGGTCATGGCTTATTCGGGCAGGTGGCAAGCAAGGGGGGAGGCCTCCTTTATCAAGGGCCAGGGATGAGCACCAGACCATGTCATGCTCAGCCAGAGGCCCCTCTAGGCAAGTAGGACCACTGGGTGTGCCCTGAAACAGAGGAATCTAGAAAAATAGGTGGAATGTGTTGATGGACTCCATGCGTTTTTCTAGAGGAGAGCCTCAGATGTTCTCCTGATGTATCTAGTCCTATTTCTTGCATTCCTTATAATGGGGGCCTCCGTCCTTTCTTCTACTCTCCCCTGTCTGCATTTGTGTAGAATGACCCTTTCCTTTAAAGATAATTACAGGTAGTCCTTGACTTAGGGCAGGGGTCTTCAAACGTGGCCCTTTTATGTCTTGTGGACTTCAACTCCCAGAATTCCTTAGCCAGGCACACGTAGCTTGCTTAGAAATATTACTGGGGTGCCTCATATGGACCCCCCCCGTTGCAACGCTTTTGTGGTAAAATTCTATAAATTCTTCTACTGCATATTCTATACAGCATAGCCATTTATTTCATATGTAATAGGACAAATAGGACCATAAGAAAGGCTGAGCGCCAAAGAATGGAGGCCTTTGAACTATGGTGCTGGAGAAGAGTCCTGCGAGTTCCCTGGACTGCAAGGAGATCAAACCGGTCAGTCCTAGAGGAGATCAACCCTGACTGCTCTTTAGAAGGCCAGATCCTGAAGTTGAAACTCAAATACTTTGGCCACCTAATGAGAAGGAAGGACTCACTGGAGAAGGGCCTAATGCTGGGAAAGATTGAGGGCAACAGATGAAGGGGATGACAAAGAATGAGATGGTTGGATGGAGTCACTGAAGCAGTAGGTGTGAACTTAAATGGACTCCAGAAGATGGTAGAGGACAGGAAGGCCTGGAGGAACGTTGTCCATGGGGTCGCGATGGGACAGACACGACTTCGCAACTAACAACAACAACAAGGACAAATGAGCTACCATGGAAGAAGAATTAAGAGAAGGCAAACTTATTTTATAGACTTATTAGTATCCACGTATGACATTCTGATTATTAAATGGGATCTTTTTTGAATTTCCATAGTACATTGAATCATAGCCTAACACAACGGGTCAAAAATCAACAAATATGGAAAGACATAGAGAGTGGTAACGGTTGTTAGTAGGAGAGTGGCTCGCCAGCGAGATAGGTGGCATATAAATTTTATAAATAAATTACAACAGTATTTCAGCTAGGACAGTGGTTCTCAACCTTTCTAATGCCATGACCCCATAATACAGTTCCCCATGTTGTGGTGACCCCCAACCACTTATACATCACCAGGTGCCAAGGGCGTGGCCAAAGAAAAGGGGGGAAAATGGCGGACAGCCTTGTTTGGCGACCCCCGTGAAATGGTTATTTGACTCCAAATGGGGTCCCGACCCACAGGTGGAGAACCACTGAGCTAGGACATGAGGTCTGTGAGATGCTGAAGAGGGTGGAGTTGTTACACAACAAGCGTTGTAAAAATATTTCAGGAAAAGGAAAGAAAGAGAAGAAGGAAGGAAGAAATAGGAGAAGGAAGGAAGGAAGGAAAAAGAATGAAAAGAGGGACTGAAAAACAGGAGAAGGACGGAAGGAAAAGGAAAGAAAGAGGGAAGGAAGAAATAGAAGAAAGGAAGGAAAAGAAAGAGGGAAGGAAGAAAAGGAAAGAAAGGGAAGGAAGGAAGGAAGGAAGAAGAAAGAGAAGATGGAAAAAGGAAGGAAAGAATAAAAGAGAAGGGGGAGGCGAAGGCGAGGGGGCGGGGTCACGAGGGCCCACCCTTTCCCAGCCCCGCCCCCCGGGGCCACTTCAGGCGCGGCGCAGCAGCCCCTCCCCCTCCGCCCTTTCTCCGCCCTCCGCGGCTTTCGACGCGCTCGCGGCTCGGCTCCTTTTCCCGCTGCCCGGAAACTCGCTGCCACTTGCGGCGGCGTCCACGTTGCCCGGGCCGGAGCGAGCGGGGCTTGCCTGGGCCGGCTGGCCGGGCGAGCAGGCGGGCGGCGGGGCGACGAGGAGGAGGAGGAGGAGGAGGAAGAAGAGCAGCAGCCCCGCCGCGCGCCCTGAGGCGGCGCCCCTCCCCCGCCAGGTGAGGCTTCCCTTCAGGTAGCTGGACGCCCGGGGGAGGGGGGGAGAGGGGACAGCGCGTGCGCATGCGCTGGGCAGGGAGACCGGCCGCGGGCCACGCCCCTTCCCAGCAGGTGGCGCCCCCTCCCACCGCAGTTTATTGGTATGACCCCTGGCTTATCCACAACTTCTTAACTAGTTTAATTTTCTTTCAGTTGAATTGATCTTTCTCTTTTAAATGAGAAATGAATCCTGGGGGGGGGTGTGTGTCATAGAATGAGGGGGGGGGAGGTTTAGATCAGAGCCCCCCCCGTCCCCAAGGAGACACGCTGCTTTTCCAAACTTTGCCTCCCCCCCCCAAGTCTTTGATTCCAACTCCCATCATCCCCTGCTGGCCTGGTGAGCACTTTCTGAGGGCATCAGGTTGGACTCAGTATAATTAAGCAGGATTGCAGTCTGGGAGGTGCGTAAAGGTGGAACTCTTTGACTTTAACGCAGTGTTTCTCAACCTTGACAATTTTAAGGCATGTGGACTTCAATTCCCAGAATTCCACAGCCAGCAATGCTGGCTGTGGAATTCTGGGAGTTGAAGTCCACATGCCTTAAAATTGTCAAGGTTGAGAAACCCTGCTTTAACGCCTTTTTGGGGCTTCAGGTGCAGCCCAATTTTTAACTTCAGCAAATGGTCCCCCATTGCTTTTTTTCTCCAGGATTCCCCCTCCTTCACCCTTTCTATTTCCCAGGCTCACCTTGTGGTCCCTCATCCTAATATTAATGAAGTTCCTGTGAGTTTCTATGCCCTGATAAAGCTGCTCCTGGTTAAGCTTAGTGAGATTTTAGTTTAGAGGTATCCCCCACTGGTCAAACCATGATGGAGAGGAAGCTGGTTTATTTATTAGTCTCCCAGTGAGTTTCTGTGGTTGAGAACGGAAGTAATCTGGCTCTTCCTTGCCTAGCTCCACTGTGATAATATACTTGGGAAAGGAGGATGCCTCAATTCCTGGCTTGATGCGAGTGCTTTTGTTTATCTTATAAGGAATCTTGTTCATCAAGAAATTTAGACAACTACTAATAATTGGGGGCCAGTTATTACAGGTAGTCCTCATTTAGCAACCGCAATTGGGATTAGCAATTCAGCTGTTAAGTGAAGTGGTGGCTAAGTGAAATGTAACCATGTTTATGAGCCTCCTTCAACTTTCCTTTGCTTTACACACTTGCAAAGATTGTTAGTGTAAGGCTCGGTCACAAAGTTCCTTTTTCATCACTGTTATAATTGCAAACAGTGGCTATACAAGATAGTCACTAAACAAAGAAAACCTGTAATTTTTAGCCTGGGTACTTACAAGGTTCCTGCTGGGAGGGGAAACATTTACTCTGCCTTGTGGATAAAGCAAATAACTACAAACACACAAAAATATATTCTGTACAAACTGTATCAGGGTGTTGGACAAAAACACAAATGGGGGTTACATTTATTAAAAGCTCTGCACGGTGCAGACAAACAGTTTTTAATTTCTCAAAGCAGTGTTTTGAGCTACATGCAAGCTACCGGAAGAGTGGGGATTAGAGATTTAAACTTTTAAAAACACTTTTTGCCTGCGTAATCAGCATGATTAAAGAGTCCTTGAGATTTCCTCCCCCCCATTTACTTCAGTAGCTACAGCTGTTGTTACTCTGCATCCCTGCAGGGAGTAATAGCAAATTGCATTGTTGAAACTACATATATCATCCATTCAGACCCCATATTAAC
This sequence comes from Crotalus tigris, assembly GCF_016545835.1. Lineage (NCBI taxonomy): Eukaryota > Metazoa > Chordata > Lepidosauria > Squamata > Viperidae > Crotalus > Crotalus tigris. The sequence goes on from NW_024100475.1 coordinate 444,290, forward strand.
TATCCCCCCCCATGTGAGAAACCATGTTTTTTTTTAAGCCCCGTTGCACCTTTTGCCATTTCTGTTTGCGCATTCTTGACCTGTGGCTACCTGAAAGGCAGTAGCCCTGAATACGTTGCTACTCCTGGGTGCTGTGAAATTGAAGTTCTAATAAATGTATTTAGTAGCATAATTCAAGATTGCTTTTAATTGGATCTGCCATATTATGCTCCTGTTATACCAAATAGGGATGCTTTGAGAAATAGTAGCTGGCTGTAGAAATGCAGTAATTATTCCTGAGCCAATCATATTTTTTAAAGTAATTTTATTAGTTTTTTTTTAAGTTTACAATTCATAAATGTTTATTAAATGACATGTTGTCTGGGTCTTAGCCTAATAACATAATAAAATCCTAATCTCTTTTTCCAGCCATTGGTAAAATACATCCTATATTTGAAAATATTTAATATCTTTCTTTAATCTTCAATGTGAGTCTATCCATTTTCTGCACATTCCAGTATTTTCTTAATTATGTCATCTTCAGATGGTGTTTCTTCATTTTTCCATTGCTGCGCAAAACAGTTCTTGCTGCTGTTAATACATGTACCATTAAATATACATTTTGTTTCTCATTCTTCCCTGAGATTATACCTAATAGAAAAAGTTCTGGCTTAAAATCTACATGTTTTCTTAACATTTTTTTCTAACCAGGTACGAATTTTTGTCCAAAATTTTTTTGCTTTGCTTTTGCTGAGCCAATCATATTAATAGGCTTTACCTTATATAATTGTCCACTTTGCTTTCCTCTTTCCCTCCTTTTTTTTTATATTTTTAACACCTGGTTCCCATGGAAAGGCTGTATTTGGAATAACATTGTGATTCACGGATGCCTTTTTCCGTTGGTTTAAATGTGGACTCTGCCCTTTTTGATTAGGTAACCACTTGTTTGTTTTCCATTTGAAAGAGAGTTAACTGAATTTGCTCAGCTTTAAGGAGAGCTTTGAGTTGAAGGGATAACTTGCTGTTTTGCGAGTATAGTTCGCTTTTGAATGTTAAATGTTTCACCTCTGTGTCAAACCGTGTAAAACGTTCTGAAATAGCATCTTTCATTTTGCAAACATTCCAGTAAGAAAGGTGCATAATGACACAGGAATGAAACAGGCATGAAAAATGTACAGGCGAGGAAGAAGTGTTTCTGATAATGTTTTACTTGGGTGAGGCTAATAAAACACATCCAAATAAACATTTCATACATGGCAAAATATGTAGCAATTTTAATGTAAAGTTCCATCTGGGTTGTTTCTCTCTGGGATAAAATAGGGCATTTCTTATATTTGAATATGTAGTGGAAAAAAATCCGCATTTGTAATTTATAATTCAGAGGTTAGAAACATGGATAGAAGATGCTGCAATTTCAACATCTGGTGATTAAAAGGGCCCCTATGATATTCCCGCAAAAATGTTCTTTTTAAAAATTCAGATAAAGATGTTTTTACTTCTCTAAAGAACTCGCCTTTCTAAAATCCCTTGTGTTGCACAGGAAATTCCTGGGTAAAGAAAATTTGCCTTTGCATTTAGAGGCAGCATAATAGCTGTACTTCTTTACTAAAAAGAATTAGGTGGAGCCGGTGTGCTGATATATAAAAACATAAATTCAAGACTGGGAAACATAGAAGACTACATAATTTTTGTATCATAATTTTGGAGATGTATCTTTAGTAACAAAGATAACTTTATACCATCAATAATGTTATAACTGAAGGCCATAGGGCAGTGGTGGCGAACCTATGGCACGCATGCCAGAGGTGGCACTCAGAGCCCTCTCTGTGGGCACGCGCGCCATGTCCCGGAGATGGCAACCGTCCCTCTTCAACGAGCCGCCCGCTAACTCACCGAGCTCCCACATGGCCATACGCATCCTAGCACGGCTGGTTTCCCTCCCCTCCGTCCCATTCCTCCTCCCTTCGCATGCTCTCCTTTCCCCGGGCACGGCCCACTGCATCTATGCTTCTCTGAACTGCTGGTAGTGGGCTGCGGAGCCCCAGAGTGCACCGGTCGAGGGGCCGGCAGGCTGTGGCTGCTGACGGACACCGTCGGCCCCCATGCGCTCGCTGGCCTCTGTATGCGGGGGCCAATGGTGTCAGGCAACAGCCACCCCATCCCCTGCTCCACCTTGCCCTGCGGCAACGGCACCCCTGCCCTGCCTCGCCTCGCCTTGCCTCACCCTGCAGGATGAGCCTCCTGCCCACCACCCCATCTGCCAGAGACCCCCTGGATCTCCCCCAACCCTGCCCAGCTCCCACTGGCGTCCCTCCCCATGAGCAACATTGAGGTGACCAAGCCCACCTTGGCCACACCCACCCAGTCTGCCATGACCACCACAGCCACGTCCACCCAGTGGGCCAGGCCCACCTGGCACCTGGTGATAAATAAGTGGGTTTGGGGTTGCAGTTTGGGCACTCGGTCTCTAAAAGGTTCGCCATCACTGCTGTAGGGTCATTTTTATGGGTGTGATGCTGCTGGCTTTTCTTCCCATTTATGCTATTTTCATTCCCTAAGTATTCAAACAATCTTTGCAGAGAAATATTACAGTAGTATCATTACCTATTAAGAACCGATTAAGATCCAAATCATGGCACTTTGTTTTGGTGTAGTTGTGAAAAGCAAATTTGCTCAAAATGAGAATGGAGGTCTGTGGTTTAACAGTTCAGAAATTGCGTTTTACCAAATGTTGATTCAGTTGTCATTAGATTTGCCAATATGCTTCTCTGCTACGTATTAGCCATCTCAGTACTGTATATTTATTTTGGAATATGATACTCTTCTAATAAACATGGCACGGGAAGGGCCAACTGAAGTGAGAAACATTGACTTTCCAGTAGTACAACTAACCAATAGCTGATCTTATATGCCCTAAAATGCAGAGCTGTCGGCTAATTTTTATAAATTCAATGATTTCTCATATTATCTGCTAAAACCTATTGTGGCAATGTTGAGGTCTGTTAGCTCAATGGTGCTTAACCTTTTTGAATGAATCGCCCCCTTGAGCCAATGAGGAAGTTGTCATCGCCCCCCTCCCCCAACATAACCTCTCAATCACAACATAGGAAATAATTCTTCAATTTATGCAAACACTTTTATTTATTTCCAGTCTTTTTCCCATATCTCCCATATTCTGGCCAATGGCGTGCCACTGTATGGGTAGAGGCTGCTGTACAACGCGCATGAAGATAAGCGATGCGTCTTCACATATGTACGGCGTTCTGTACTGAAGCTAGCTGGAGGAACATTTGAAAACAATTCAATCCACTAATAGCGAGTGATCTGATGTTTTTGTAAGACAGATATACAGCAATTCACTGTACGAAAAAGTCTCAAAAGTGTCCCCAAAACTTCTCACTCCATCGCCCCCATATCACCCCCTTTTTGTTCCTTCGCCCCCGCGTCTCCCCTTTTCGTTCCATCCCCCCCTGAAAAATGAAATCGCCCCCTGGGGGGCAATATTGCCCAGGTTAAGAACCACTGTTTTAGCTTATAAGACGGAAACGTATAGGATGGTGATCAGACAAGTCTGAATTAAAGAAACATCGTATGTCCAGAATTTTCTTTTTCTTCAATTGTGCTTGATTCTCAGAGAGTGCCTGGACAATTCCTGCAGTTCTTCTTGGTAAGGTTTTTCAGAATAGTTTGCCATTGCCTCCTTCCTAGGACTAAGAGATAGTGATGGGCCCAAGGTCACTCAGCCCGTTTTGGGCCCAAGGCAGGACTAGAAGTCCCTTAAGCACCACACCAAATTGGCCCTCATAAGCCCAGAGAAATTATACTAAATATATGTGTATTCGGCCTATTGTTCGTTTTCAGGAAATAATAGCAAAACCTCTAGGCTGGAGGATTATTTCAATTAAAAACATCTTCTTCTAGAATTGATATAACACAGCCATTCTCCAGTTAACTATCCTCAGAAAATCTTACTCATCTGTCTGGGTCTTTGTGCTGCACCTGTTGAATATCACCCACAGCTTTGGTGAGAGTTGGAGATTTATTGTTAACTCTTACGGCATCATTTTTCTAAATCTAGACTGAACAAGTATTATCCCCCTCAGGCCCTGATGCTGGCAGAACTGTGCCCTCTAAAGCTTAATATCTTTGCCTTCAAGAGTTTTGTTGCCATTGAGACAAAATTATTGCCTCTACAAGCTGGCAAATTGACGTGGATGTCATTTGGGCAGGAGCACTAGTATATTTGTTAAGGAAGATTTTTTTTTTTTCCCGTTCAATCTCAGAGATTGCCTAGACAAATCCCCACACTTTTCTTGGCAAGGTTTTTCAGAAGTGATTTGCCATTGCTTCCTTCCTGGGGCAGATGGAGAGTGACTGGCCCAAGGTTCCCCAGCTGACATCTTGCCCAAGGCAAGACTAGACATCATGGTCTCACAGTTTCTGGCCTGATGCCTTAAGCGTATACAAGCTGGCTCTCGTAGTAATTGTGCTAAATAATGTGTGTATTTGGCATATAGTTTTCAGAAGTAGATGTGCTTTGGACAGCCATTGTAGGGGAAAGGAGTAATGGGAAAATGTATTATTGGCTATGGCCAGGCCTTGAAGTAGTGCACGGTTACAGGAAGCAGTCATGGGGAAAGGAAGACAAGTTGTATAAATAAATTGACATTTCAACGATTCAAAATTACTTCACTTGTTTCTTAAAAAAAACTTTGAAATTAGGCCATTCTTAACCTATTTTGCGGAGGTAAGAAAATGGTCTTAAAAATGGTGAGATATCTCAGGACACTGACAAAAATAAAATTTTGGGAAGTCCTGTCCTGTGCTGTCACTGTAATTGTATGAATGAAGAATGTGGTTTCACAACAGAATCATAGAATTATAAGGATGGAAGGGGTCTTCTCTTCCAACCCCCAGTCTGACCTCGGAGGTCTGGAATGGTATAGGAGAACCTATACCAGAGGTAGGCAACCTGGGCTCTTTTATGACTTGTGGATTTCAACTCCCATTTGAGCATAGCTGGCTCAGGAATCCTGGGAGTTGAAATCCACGAGTCATAAAAGAGCCAAGGTTGCCTGCCCCAGCCCTATACCATTCTAGACAAATGGTTATCCAGTCTGTTCTTAAAAGCCTCCAGTGATGGAGCACCCACAACTTCTGGAGGCATGCTGTTCCACTGATTAATTGCTCTCAATGTCAGGAAATCTTCCTTAGTTCCAGATTGATTCTCTCTTACCGTAAATGCCGGCGTATAAGACGACTTCCGCGAGCGCTGAAATCGGCGCCAAAGACGGGGGTCGTCTTATACGCCGAGTCGTCTTATACGCCGGAAATACTGGTAGTTTCCGGCGTATAAGACGACGTTCTAGGAATGCGGCCCGGCTATAAAGACGGGGATCGTCTTATACGCCGGGTCGCCTAATACGCCCGCATATATGGTAAATCTTCCACTCTACTTCTTGCCCTGTCCTCAGGTGCTTTGGAGGATAAGTCGACCCCCCCTCTTCTCTGTGATAGCTCTTCAAGTACCAGAAGACAGTTATCATGTCATCCCTAATCCCCTTCTCTTCATTAAGCTAGACCAGGGGTAGGCAACCTTGGCTCTTTTATGACTCGTGGACTTCAACTCCCAGAATTCATGAGCCAGCATGGCTCAGAATTCTGGGAGTTGAAGTCCACAAGTCATAAAAGAGCCAAGGTTGCCTACCCCTGAGCTAGACACACCCATATCCCTTAACCGTTCGTACAAGCGGTACTAACACTCCATGTGATCTTGATACTACAGGTAGTCCTCAGCTTGCAAGAGTTCATTTAGTGACTGCTTGAAGTTACAATGGCACTGAAAAAAGTGACTTATGACCGTTTTTCACACCTACAGCCAGGATCATGTGATCAAAATTTGGAGGCTTGGCAACCGACTCATATATATGACGGTTGCAGTGTCTCAGGGTCATGTGACCACCTTTTGCCACCTTCTGACAAGTCAGTGGGGAAGCCAGATTCTCTTAACAACTGTTACTAATTTAACAATTGCAATGATTCACTTAGCAACTGTGGCAAGAAAGGTTGTAAAATGGGACGAAACTCACTTAACAAATGTCTTACTTAGCAACAGAAATTTTAGGTTCAGCTGTGATTGTAATTCGAGGACTACCTGTATCCTTCTGTTGACGTAGCTTAGGACTTCATTGCCTTTTTTGGCAAGTTGCTGGTTCACCCTTAAATGGTTGTCCAATATGACTCCGAGATCCCTCTTACAGTTACTACTGTTGAGCCAGGTAACACCTCACCTCTATCTGTGCATTTGTTTTTTCTTGCCTAAGTGCAAGACCTTAATTTTCTCACCACTGAACTGCATCTAGACCAGTGGTTCTCCACCTGGGGGTCGGGACCCCATTTGGGGTCGAACGACCATTTCACGGGGGTCGCCAAACAACGCAGTCCGCCATTTTTTTCCCCCTTTTCCTTAGCTGTCTACTCCCTTTTATTCTATTGGCTTTTGAAAGCCAATAGAACAGACTCTGTTAAATAGAGTCTAATTCTATTGGCTTTCCAAAGCCCATAGGAATTGTCCGGGCTGTCTCTGCCCTGCTGAGCCCGCCAAAAGTCCCATTCTGCAAACGGCGCTGCACCAGTGGAGTAGTCCTCGACTTACGACCGGTTGAGCAGTCCTCGACGTACGACCGGTTGGGGGTCGCGGCATTAAAAAGGTTGAGAACCACTGATCTAGAATTATTGTCAAGTTTCAAACAGAAGCTGTTGTTTCTTGTCATTACTCTGTTTCTGGCATGAGTTGTTGGTGATATGGTATGCTAAGGAGTGTCTGACTATCTCTTCTGCATAATATTTCCAAATTATATTAGATAAGAGGATTTATTGCTATGCCACCTTTGAGGAATGATTGGGTACGGGAAAGTGCATCACTGTTTGGCTAGACATTCTGATTAACATTTCCAAATTCTGTTGGATAAGGAGTTTTTCTTGCCAAGTAATTTTCAGGGAGTATTAATCACGAGGTATCTGTGATTAGTATTGTATGGTCTGCTTGCCATTTCCAACTATCTCTTTCATGTCTGAGGCTGCTAAAAATGTTGTACGTGGCATGATTGGGCTAGAGTGAAAAAAAGGGCCAAACTGAAAATGTGGCTGTAGGCATTGTACTCCACTAATACTTCTTAAGATAGAATAATTATTTAGGATTAACTCTTGTAAAAGCAACTAAATGTAATTTTCTGATAATAATTGAATGGTGCGTGTATTGAAATGGGCTTCTTAAGAAAATTGTTGGTAGACATTCAGTCTCAACCCTGTGTTTGCTGTTTAGAAGCTAAACATTTTATTGTTAAATCTTTTCAGTGAATGTGCTAAATCCTCTCTCATTTTCTTTTGTTTAGGGATTTTATGTTTTAATTGCAGCAGACATGATTTGTTCAATCTTGGTCCTTAAAAACTGCATGCCAAGTTCTTTTCTGTCTTCTCTGAAATGAAAAATATATAGAGCAAGGTGTGACATATTGTGTCAAGACTTCAGTGTTTAAGAGTGAAGGAATATGTATTTATGAAGATAACTTACTCAGTTTGAGAGTAGAAAATATCTATAGCTACTGAAATTAATAATCATTTTTTTCAGAAATTTCATTTTCTAGAGTAAACAAAGCTAATAAATCAACTAAGAGGGATTAAAAATATGTGGGTATGTTATTCTTATATGAATATTTATTTATTTGATACACTTAGTTTTTTTGTATCTTGTTTTAGTTTGATATTTGCAAAAGGTTCTTAAAAGCAATATTCATACTAAAACCTAATAATAATCACAATTCCCAAACAATTGGAGCATCACTTGAACACCATTGGCATTGACAAAATCACATCAGTCAGTTGCAAAAGGCAGCTTTATTTGGAACAGCTGACATCCTGCAATGATACCTTTAATATCAACAACATCTGCTATCCCAAGTCCTTGGGAAGGATAGGTGGATGAAAATGTCAAATCCAGTCTAAACATCTGAGCGACAAACCATAATTACAAATCAAGTTCAACAAGAAGAGGATATCTGAAAAAGAATGTAACAGTTCTGGAAAGAACATCACCCAGAATCAGAAAGAACAGAACAGAGGCTAGCAGATCAATGTTGATTTATATCATCAAATAAATGATTGGCGGAAGCAGACTTGGTAGAACTGCAAAGGTATATCCAGGGCAAAGAAATCAAAGCGTCAGAAGAAGCTCAGATTGTAAACCAGGGGGAGTCAGCAGCAGAGGAAGCCTTATTGAATTTTTTTCATCCCCAGACCAAACTCTGCCTTCTCAGAAAGACCAATGCCCTCTAACTAAAGAAGTAGAAAAATTGAAACATAAAATGACTGAGCACCTAGGACAGCACAAAAATAACTGAATATAGTTGTTGCCTGCGTTGAAGCTTGTTCCAAAGAAACAGCTAGCAGAAGCATTACAAAATGCCAATACTGTAATATCAGATATAAATACTAGTTCACTTCAAGAAACAAACCAACTAATTTACAGCATGTCTGCAATTCTATCTGAATATCTGTGATGCAAAATCAAAAAAAGTCAAACAGCGCATCACCAAAATGGAAGATTTGCCTGGGAAATAAGATCAGCATGCTAAGATCAAATGCAAGCCAAGCTAGAAAGAATGAAACAAAAGAAGCTGAAGTACAAGAAGACCAAAGAATACTTGATCAATACTTAAGGAAGCTCTGGAAATAATAAAGCAGCAAGCAACCGCTATTAGCCAAAGCAGATGCAAAGCTCAAATTGCCCGTTATAGGCAGAATCTCCAAATTCAGCCAAATCAGAAACGTTTCTACTACTTTACCATCTCTGGAGAGATTATAATGAGCAAGTCAACATCTGACAAGAAGAATGTAACTTGGATAAAGGAGATAGATAACAATAATATAAAGGTGAAATGAAAGAACTTGTAATAAAAGCAGAAATGGTAGAAAAAAAGGTAAGCGAGATCAAGAATTAGTCAGCGCCAGGTGAAGGTGAACTGCCTGGCTTTTGTTTGAAACATCTGACTGATCTACACCCACTCATTGCCAAGCAGTTTAACAGCATACTGCAAGCAGATGCAATTGAAGATTGGTTAACACCTGGCAAAACCTACCTGATAATGAAAGATTCAAAAACGGGGCAGCACCAGGCAACTACAGACCAATTAATTGTAATTGTTATTGCTCACTGAAGTCAAGAAGAAGGTTAGAAGTGAAATATATCATGAGAGTGATGAGAGAGATTTTAAAATCCAAACTCAGTGGAGGAAATATCATTAAGACAATACCTAGGCAATTCCAGTCATTAGATACACAACTGGAATAATGCACTGAAGTCAAGCAGAACTAAGTAAGCCCTGGATAGAAAATCCAGAAAAAATAATGACAATGAATCATGCCCTTCATCCTTGCAGCAATGTTGACAGACTCTACTTACCAAGGAAAATAGGTGGGTGTGAATGTTGCAGGTACATCAGGCAGTTGAAGAAGAAAAAAGGGCACTGGGAGAATATCAGAAGGCCGTGAAGAAGATGTGCTGAAGCTAGCAGACCATGAAGACTTACTGAATACTGGAGAGGCCACAATGCAGTATATAAGTCTCATAAATAAATAAATGGCCCACAAGAAGGACCAGATAAAAATAGAAAAGAGAGTGTCAAGCATCACAACAGGAGTGTCAAATTGCCAGGGCTGGATGCATCAGTGCCCACCCCATTGCCAGCAATGGAAAAAAAGTCACGCTATGTCGTGACACGTCACGTCACCTTGCAAGTTTGACACCCCTGATTACAAAGTACTTTAAAAACAAACTTAACAGGTAAGGCATATAACAAGAATACCTGGCAATAGCTGAGATCAGTAAAGTTGAATAAAGAGGCAGAGGGGCTAATTCTGTCTGATTAAATGGCTTATTAAATTAATTGCACACAAAGCCAGAATTGAGAAGACAGCAACAGACAGCAAAGAACCTCTGCAAAGAAGCTGAAGAAGCAGTGGACCACTTATTTAGCTGCTGCAAGAAGATCACACAGACTGACTATAAACAATGGCATGACAAAGTAGCAACAATGGTGTATTGGAAGATCTGCAAGAAATAGTATTTGTCTGCAAGCAAGAACTGTTGGAACCCCAGAGTAGAAAAAGTAGTAGAAAGTGAAGAAGCAAAAGTGCTCTGAGACTTTTAGAATTAAAAGAGACAGGTATCAGACTTTATAATTGTTGAGGAGAAAGACAGAAAAAAAACCTGGATAGTGGATGTTGCAGTACTTAGAGACAACACAATAAGGGAAAGAACGGAAGAAAATCACAAAATACAAAGACCTGCCAATAGAAGTAGGATGACTGGCAAAAGAAAGCAAAGATAGTACAAATAGTAACAGATGCCTTGGGTGCAATCCCAAAACATCTGGAGCACCACTTGAATATCATCGGCATTGGCAAAATCACCATCAGTCAATTGCAAAAGGCAGCTTTAGTTGGAGCAGCTTACATCCTGCGGTGTTACCTCTAATACCATGAAACAACATCTGTTAACAACATCTGCCTATCCCAGATCCTTGGGAAGAACTCAACAGCTGGATAAAAATATCAGATTCAGGCTAAACATCTGACTGACTTTGTGACCAACCATTATACTATAGCTCAGTGGTGGCGAACCTACGGCACAGGTGCCAGAGGCGGCACTCGGAGCTCTCTCTGTGGGCACACGTGCTGTTGCCCCAGCCTTGCCTCTCCCTGCGACCCCCTCCTCTCCAGCAGCCCCCCTGAAGGAGAGTCGCCCTCGAGCGTGGTCCACATGGAGCAGCGCAGCCAAGGACATGGCAGCTAGGCAGCGTAAACAAGATTCTGCCCTCACGCTCCATCACGCACAGTTGATGCTGCGGGGCGCGGGCAGAGGGCATGGCCGCCATGCCACTGCTGGACTGCCTGGGCAATCTGCGGTGGGCCGTGGAGGCGGTGAGTGGTCCTGTGGGCAGGCAGGGCGGGGGTGGAGCGGGGCTGGGGCCAGTTTTTGGGCACTTGGTCTCTAAAAGGTTTGCCATCACTGCTATAGCTAAATGGCACAAAATAGCACAGAATACTAAAACTGGAAATTTGAGAGCCTGTTTTGGGAAAATAAAGATTTTAACCTGGTTTTGCACATACCAGAGCTAACTACCTCTCTTTATATTGTGTGTTGTGTTGTATTTCATAATTGAAGAATCACAGCAGAGGTCTAATAATAAGTGCTCTTCTCATTTCAGAAGAGACTATAGAATATAACTGAGAAGAAGGAATTTAAAACTCTAGCAGGTTTCGGCAGGCAGAGATAAGCCTTTCAAGGTGACCAGAGACTTAAAAGTAAAACCTGGTATTTTGAATTGTGAGTAAAAATGAAGTTTTTCAACTCTGGATAGATGTGTCTTTGAAATCTTGTCCAAGCATAAATTTAACTGCTTTCGTGCAAACTAATACTTTCAAGTTGTCTTGTATGAAGTTTAAGCAATTAGAGAGTCACCTTTAGAAGACAGAAATAAAAGATACCTGAGCTTCTTTGGGGCTAACATATTCACAAAACAGGTTTTCTTCACTTCATAACTATGTCCGTTTCTCCTCCCCCCCCCATGTGTAATGGGAAACATCAAAACCAGGTTATGTAAAAACTAGAGTTGGAGTAAGGGGTCAAATTCTGTTACCCAAATTCATTGGCAGATGTGCTCATAAATTTTCAGAGCTGTACTTTTAAAGCTCTACATTCCTCAAATGGGCTTTCTTCTTTGTCTCATGTACTATTTAGAGTGAAAGTATTTTATCCATCTTTTTTACAGCTGGATTTCTAATGTATGTAGTTACGACAGTGGCAGAATGCATCACAGCCCTACAGATTTTATTAGCATTCTTCTTACGTTGATTCACAGTAGATTCACCAGGTCAGGAGCTCATTTTAGGGCTGAAGATCCTTTTCCAGCTTTGGAACCCAACATACTTTCTAGTGTTAGAGAGATCCTTTCCCTTTATATTTTGCTAAATGTGTTGGACGAGATGTCGACGGCCGTTTTGATCTCATAGTAACAATACAGTTTTTGTTCAGCGACCATTCAAAGTTAACGACAGCACTGAATGAGGGAACTTATTATTTTTCCTTGTAGTTGTGGCCATTGCAGCATCCCTGTGGTCACGCAATCATGATTTGGACGCTTGGCAACTGGCTCACAGTGACGATGGTTGCAGCACTCTGTGGTCACGTGATTACCATCTGCAACCTTCACTGCTGGCTTCCGACAAGCAAAGGCAGTGGGGAAGACAGCAGGAAGTCGGCGAATCATGAATTCACGCTGAAGCCACATTGGATTTGCCTAATTATGACAACTGGAACTGCCAAAATTGCCATTGCAAGTCGGCACAGTCATGCTTAGCAATGGAGTTGCTGGTTCCACAATTGGGTCCAGCATTTCTGTTGCTAAGCAAAACTGTTTCCGAGTGATTTCACAACCTTTTTCCCTTGGTTAAGCAAATCAGTACAGTTGTTAAGTGAATCACACGGTCACTAAATAAATCCATCCTCCCCTATTTGCTTTGTTTATTGGAAGCCAGCTAGGAGGGTCACAAATGGCAATCACAAGACCATGGGATGCTGTAACAGTTATAAGTGCTGTTGTAATTTTGAATGGTCACTATGCAAATGTTGTAAGTTGAGGGCTACCTGAATAACAGATATAGACGTAAGTGGGAAACGAGACACAATCTAGGAAAACACTGCACAATATGAAGGTAAATGCAGAAAGGAGTGTTGGCAAGATGATCTCTTGGCATATTTCCAGACCACTGGCGCAAATTCAGTGTGCTGGTGCAGATTGCACAGAGCATTTTTTTCTGTTTGAATTCTTGGATGAAAACGATCAACTGCATAATAGCATATTTGCATAAAAGATATTTCTGTGAAACAAGGGAAAACCTGTACCTCCTTTTCTTTTGATTGAACATCACAATGTAAACTCTTGGTCCATCATTTATTCCAGTTTCTTGTTCAGCTCTGTCACCCCTTCAGTTAAATGTGATCAAGGTGAAAAAACAATTGAATATTTGTGTATTGATGACCTTTCAGTTCAGGTATTCTAGTCAGCTCGTTTATTGTGTTCATACAGTTCTTAAACAGACAAAAATTAAACTTTGTAAATAAGAAAAGTTTAAATTCAACAAGCAGGCTAGAAATAAAGCACCTACTAAGTCGTATTTGTTTGAATGTAAGATTTTCTCCCCTCAAGAAATTCTCTCTTTTATACATTTGTGCCTGGATTCTTTGGCATTTTGGACCATTTTGGGTGACTTAGTGCAGAGGTCCCCAACCTTTTGGGCACCAGGGACCGGTTCCGTGGGGAGAGGTTTTTTCGTGGACCGGAGAGTGCATGGTTTTGTGTGCTGCCTGCATCCCGTGGATGGGGCTTTGCTTGTTTGTGCGGACTGGTTGCTGGCATGCTGCGGCCCGGTACCAGTCCACGGACTTGGGGTTGGGGACCCTGACTTAGTGTGCATTGACAGTTTATACAGAAAGTATTTAAGCTTCTTTGAGGTCTCCTTTGGCTTTCTGTGAACTCAGACAAACAGCATATTACAAGCATTACTTGGTACTCTGCCAAAAATTGGTGGCTGACAGGAGATTTTTGTCCAGGATCTCTGACGCTTGCCCTGAAAAACCTCCTGAGGCCTCTAGAAGCCGAAGGCTTCAATTGTGCACAGAATGGGACAACTCGCTGTGGCCATCTGGCCGTGACCAACTCTCCACGGCCAACTCACTGTGGGCCAATTCGCCATGGTCAACTTGCTGTGGGACATCTCGCTGCAGGGCAATTTAACAATTCAATTTAATTATTTAAAATAAATAAAAAATATTTTAATTTTTGTCACTCACATTTCATTTTGTCCCTCCTTTTATGTCTGTTCTTTAATGATTCTATTCCACCATTTCTTTGATATTAGTGTAACTCTTTTTCCCCAGCGAGTTTTCCCATGGGGAGTTGTCCAGTGGCGAGTTGGCCATGGGGAGTTGGCTGTGGCCGTGGCAAGTTGGCTTTGGCCGTGGTGAGTTGTCTAGTGGCAAGTTGGCGATGGTGAGTTGGATGTGGCTGTGGCGACTTGGCGGTGAGGAATTGTCTAGTGGCGAGTTGGATGTGGCTGTGGCAAGTTGGCTGTGGGGAGTTGTCTAGTGGTGAGTTGGCTGTGGCCGTGGCGAGTTGGTCGTGGGGAGTTGTCTAATGGTGAGTTGGCTGTGGCCGTGGCGAGTTGGCCGTGGGGAGTTGTCTAATGGTGAGTTGGCTGTGGCGAATTGCCATAGACCCAAATGTGCAAACTGCACGCCATCTCCCCGAAAAAGGGCTATCATTTTGTTATAGAGAAATTACAAGGATTCCAGTTTTGATTTTGGCCCTCTTGAGACAGAGCTAAGAAATGCTGCTCTACAAAGTGTCCAAGAGCGATTTCCAGTCAGCGCGTGGAGTATTGAATTACAGATAGTCCTCAACTTATGGCTGGCCGCTTAGCAACCTTTTGAAATTATAACAGACCTCCAGAAGTTAGTTACCACCCAGTTTCAAAGTTCTGATGTCACACACCCCCTGTGATCATGTGCCTGCATTTTTGGTGCCCAGCAACCAGCCCTCATTGACGGCCAGTTGTTGTCCTTTGTGGTTATTTGACTGTGATTTAGGACATTTTTACTGGAAATCAGCATTTATTTCTGGTTTCTGGCAATACGCAGAGCCCTGTAATGAACAATGGGTTCTCTTCACAACTGCCATATTCACTTAATGACTGCCACAAAACGGGGCATAGAATTGTGTTCCGTCATGGGGCGATCTTTTTTTTTTTTTTTTTTTTTTTATTGAAATTTTTCAAAAGTTTTACAAATAAAAATCCACCCCCCCCTCCCCAACCACCCCACCCCCCCCCCCGACTTCCCAGAACTGAATATAGGATTATTTAACAAATATTTTAAAAATAACATTTGCAATTTATAAAATAATTAATAATAATAATAAAAATCACAGTAATAATATATATAGAAATAATATACATAACATAAACTTTAAAATGAATAATATATACTAAAAAAGAAAAAAAATAAAAAATAAAAAGAGAAGAGAGAGAGAGAAAGAAGAAAGAAGAAAGTAGACGAAAAATAAAGCATATATATATATAAAAAAAAAAAAAATATATGAATAATAATACATTAAAAATGTATATATATAAAAAAGAAAAAGAAGAAAGAAAGAAAGAAAAAACAATCATTACAAATTATAAAAAGGCTAAATAATATTTTTCCATATCCAAATTATGTTGTATAAAATTTATCCATTTTTCCCATACCGCAAAAAATTTTTCTTGAGATTGCTCCTTTAAGAAAGCCGAAATCTTTGCCATTTCTGCCAAATACGAAACTTTATGAAACCATTCTTGTAAAGTAGGCAAAGATGGGGCGATCTTTTTTACGGTCATCACGAGCGTAATTGCTAGACTTGTTCTAACTTGAGGACTAGCTGTAGGTCCAATACTGCGAGTGTAGAGAGTTTTTCCCTGTTTCTATATTGCTAACTATTCTCTTGCCCTACATTCTGTTATTTTTATATTCCTCCCACACTGTGCCAGGAAATACAAGCTGCTTTGTTTGAATTCTTCGTCTTGAACTTTTCCTAAACTTCTGTGGCAGCTCTTTTCCTGTGTAACCTGACATACAAAATACCTATCGAGATCCTTAGAGCAGATAAATTTAGGCTGAACAGAAATGTTATCTACAACTTCGTGCTTGGGTTTAATTATTCAGAAAACTAAATTGTTTATAGATTTGAGGCTAGGGAAGTTATTTTCTAGCTAAAGAAGCCATGAATGAAAAAGAATAGAGATCACTGCTCGGGCTTCCTACACCTGTACTGTATTTGATAATTCTGATATTTACATAACCGTATCTGCATTGTACTGTTGCAATAGGATTTCTTAGAATGTTGTTGGCATTGTATTGCTGGTTATCTATCTCTCTGGTGCCGTTTTGTGATAATTGAAGGGATGGTGAAACTCAGCTGCTCAGGGTGTTCAGAGTATGGATGGCTGATAAGACAGGGCTGGGGATCTAATTCACCTGCTAGGCTGCCTCTTGGCTGCCATTTTGGCCGGAGGTGATGGCGCTGTGAGCCTAGTGGCAGAAAAATGGCTGTGATTCTATGCTGATATGGATGCAGAAAGTTGGTTCAGATAGATAGATAGATAGATAGATAGATAGATAGATAGATAGATAGATAGATAGATAGATAGATAACCTTTATTGCCATTTTTTTTAAATGTGGGCACAATGGCACACATTAAAAATGAAATTTAGTTGCTTGCTCTCAAAGTGTACACATACATAACACACATTTAAATATACCATTACAACATATGTATAGACCTAAATGATAGGTAGATAAATAGATAAATTGATAGGTAGATACATAGATACATAGATACATAGATATATATAGCGGTAGATGATAGATAGATAGATAGATAGATAGATAGATAGATAGATAGATAGATATAGCGGTAGATGATAGATAGATAGATAGATAGATAGATAGATAGATAGATAGATAGATATAGTGGTAGATCACAGATAGATAGATAGATAAATAGAGATAGATAGATAGATAGATAGATAGATAGATAGATAGATAGATAGATAGATAGATAGATAGATAGATAGAGCGGTAGTTGATAGATAGATATAGCGGTAGATGATAGATAGATAGATAGATAGATAGATAGATAGATAACCTTTATTGTCATTTTTTTTACTGTGGGCACAATGGCACACATTAAAAATGAAATTTAGTTGCTCTCAAAGTGTACACATACATAACACACATTTAAATATACTATATACAACATATGTGTAGACCTACACCCTTACATATAAGTAATATATAAATATTAATCACTGTCCATCTTGAATACATAACGGAAGGAGGAAGCATTAGTACAATACAGGTACTCCTTGGCTTACAACCATAGGCAAGAGAACAGTTTCAGGAGCAAGAGCACGGTGTTACAAATCCCTCTCCCGGGAAATTCCAGATTCTCCAGCACTGGAGATGGATAATCCACGCAGTGGGTTGAGACTGTATTCCTGGCCAATCAGATCAGTCAGCCAAAGTTGCCATGCCCCGTCTTGGACCATGATCCTTAGTCTTGACTGATCTGGCCATACAGAGACACCTACAACTTTTGGCTCCTGGGCAGGTATAGTTCCTTTCCATTAGGGGGGATTTTTTCTAGTAGCTGAAATTGCTTAGTTTAAAAGTTAATTAGAGATAATTTAATTCAATTTAATTGATCACTCAAAAATTTCCTTGCTAAATTGTAAATTTTCTTGCACCCTGCACCTTCTGTTATGCCTTACAGGTAGTCCTCAAGTTACAACCATCATTAACTATTTATTTGAAGTTACAAAATGACACTGAAAAAAGAGGCAGCGGGTCCATTCACTTATGACCCAACGGTCACCCCTTCCGTCACATGAATGAATTTCAGGCACATGGCAATCAGTAGACATTTGCAACGGTTACAGCATCCCAGGGTCCCAACTGTGGTTGTAAACCAAGGACTTACCTGTACCCTTCTTTTAAATTGCCTGGGGCTTCCAGATCTTTAACATGTCCTTTGAGACATAGGCAATTGCAATAATACAGGAAATTTGTGAGACTGGATTTTTTAGAAGCATTTGCACTTTACTCAGCAACATAAGCAACATACTCAGCGTGTGGTCCTCAATGCATCTGCATGGAGGGAAGTGTGTAGTGGGATGCCCCAGGGCTCTGATCTGGACCCAGTGCTCTTCAACATCTTCATCAACGGTTTGGACGAGGGGATAGATGGGGAACTCATCAAATTTGCAGACGACACCAAGCTGGCAGGAATAGCCAACACTCCAGAAGAGAGGTTTAAGATGCAGAAGGATCTGGACAGACTTGAACACTGGGCACTATCTAACAAAATGAAATTCAATGGTGAAAAAAACAAGGTTCTACATTTAGACAAGAAAAACCAAATGCACAGGTATAGTATAGGGGGTACCTTGCTCTAAGAGGGACCTCGGAGTCCTGGTGGACAATCATTTAAATGAGCCGAGGTGGCGCAGCAGTTAGAGTGCAGTACTGCAGGCCACTTTAGCTGACTGTGTTCAGCAGGTCAGCAGTTCAAATCTCACCGGCTCAAGGTTGACTCGGCCTTCCATCCTTCCGGGGTAGGTAAAATGAGGACCCAGATTGTTGGGGGCAATGTAAATATATATATACATTGCTTACTGGTGTACACCGCTTAGAGAGTGCTTGCACTTAAAGCGGTATATAAGTCTCATAAATAAATAAATAAATATATAAATAGGAGCCAGCCGTGTGCTGCAGCTGCCAAAAAAGCCAACACAGTGCTAGGCTGCATTAACAGTGGGATACAATCAAAATCACGTGAAGTATTAATATCATTTTATAATGCCTTGGTAAGGCCACACTTGGAATACTGCATCCAGTCATAGTCACCGCAATGTAAAAAAGATATTGAGACTCTAGAAAGAGTGCAGAGAAGAGCAACAAAGATGATAAGGGGACTGGAGGCTAAAACATATAAAGAACTGTTGCTGGAATGGGTTATGTCCAGTTTAAGAAAGAGAAGGACCAGGGGTGACATGATAGCAATCTTCCAATATCTTAGGGGTTGCCACAAAGAAGAGGGAGTCAGGCTGTTCTCCAGAGCACCTGAAGACAAGACAAGAAATGATGGAAACTAATCAAAGATAGAAACAACCTAGAACTAAGGAGAAATGTCCTGATAGCTAGAACAATTAACCAGTGGAACAACCTGCCTCCAGAAGCGGTGAATGCTCCAACACTGGAAGTTTTTAAGAAGAGACTGGACAGCCATTTGTCCAAAATGGTGTAGGGTTTCCTGCCTGAGCAGGGGGTTGGACTAGAAGACCTCCAAGGTCCCTTCCAACTCTATTATTATTATTATTATGGATCATCGCACAGTCAGCCAGATGTTCAGACTGGATTTGGCATTTTGTCTACCTATCGAGTCCTTACCCAGGACCTGGGATAGGCAGATGTGGATGTTTGATGGTATTACAGATATCGTCGCAGGATGGAAGCAGTTCCTAGTAAGGCCGCCTTTTGCAATTGACTAATAGCGAATTTGTCAATGCCAATGGTGTTCAAGTGGTGCTCCAGTTGTTTTGGGATTGCACCCAAGGAGCCTATTACTATTGGTACTACCCTTGCTTGCTTTTGCCACAGTCTTTCTATTTCTATTTGTAGGTCTTTGTATTTTGTTATCTTCTCCAGTTCTTTCTCTTGCTGTCTCCAGGCACTGCCACGTCCACTATCCAGACTTTTTTGTCTTTCTTATCGACAATTGTTAAGTCTGGGGTGTTATGTTGCAGGTGCTTGTCTGTTTGAATTCTGAAGTCCCAGAGCAGTTTAATTTTATCATTTTCTATGACTTTCTCTATTTTATGATCCCACCAGTTTTTGCTTACAGGCAAATGATATTTTTTGCAGATCTTCCAATGCACCATTGTTGCTACTTTGTCATGCCGCTGCTTGTAGTCAGTCTGTGCAATCTTCTTGCAACAGCTTACCAGGTGGTCCACTGTTTCTTCAGCTTCTTTGCATAGGCGGCACTTACTGTCTGTTGCTGTCTTCTCAATTTTGACTTTATATGCATTTGTCCTTAAGGCTTGGTCTTGTGCAGCCAGAATTAGTCCCTCGGTCTCTTTCTTCAATTTTCCTGCTCTTAGCCATTGCCAGGTCTTGTTATTATCTGCTTTCCCAGCTATTTTTTTTAATGCATTGGCCATGTAGTGCTTTGTCTTCCCATGCCTCTATTCTGTTCTTCATTTGGTCTTTCTTGTAGGCCAGTTTGGTCTCTCCAATAGTCAGTAAGCCTTCCTGATATACTAATTTCAGTGCATCTTCATCATTGTTCTTCAGATATTCTTCCAAAGCCATTTTTTCTTCTTCAACCATCTGATGTACTTGTAGCATTCCACGCCCACCTATTTGCCTTGGTAGATAAAGTCTGTCAATGTCACTGCGTGGATGAAGGGCATGATTCATTGTCATTATTTTTCTGGTCTTCCTATCCATTGCTTTTAGTTCTGCTTGAGTCCAGTCCACTATTCCAGCTGTGTACCATTATTATTATTATTATTATTATCATTATTATTATTATTATTATTATTCAGACTTTTCAAGATCAGATGTCATTAGTCACCAGGTGGCAATTGTATGTGTTTGTGTACAGTCTTTATTGCAAGAAATGTTCCTTTGTCGTCAGCTAATACTTCCTGTTTAGCTGTCATTTCTTGTTTCTGATCTTTGCCATAATTTCAGTTCCTTCTCACTGTACAGTCCAGTGCTGCAATATCTTTCTAATGGCATCTTTTACAGAGTTATTTTAGTTGTATTACCATATTAAATGTTTCCTATTAAATGCAAATATTAAATGGAGTCAAAATATACTATTGTGTCTAGGCTGCATCATCTTTCAGTTTATTAAAATTGCTTGGGGATATGAGGCAATTTGAGTATCTTCCTATAATTAATATTTGTACTTTGAGCAGGCTGCTAACCTATTAAATGCATTTGTATTTGCATTATGCTGAATTGCGGGTTTCCAAATGGTGCTTTATGGAACCCTGGTCAGTGATAAAGGTTAAGCTGATTGCGGCTTTCTCCCAACTGTAGTGTGAAAAAGGCCAGTGTGCTCAATTTAGACATCAGCAATGGGGCTGCCCCATGTATTCACCAATCAGAATAAGAAATAGATCTTTCTTTAGGGCAGTGCTTGAATTAAAAGGCTAGGAGCCAGAATTTCAAGGTCACTGCTTTTTATAAGCTAGTCTTATTACAAATACTAGAAAAGCCACATCTAGCTACTCCCAACTATAAACCTCAGGTTTTATATATATTAATAGTTCCAGGATTCAAAGCTTACATCTGTTCTTATTAAAGCACCTTAATGGAATAAAAGCAGGGGAAGAGGGGGCTTAACATGTGCGCCAATTATTATTATAGAATAAAACCTCGGACACTTTACTTGGTCCTTGTAGCCCTTACTCCAACTTTTATTTATGTCCTCTTCTCCCAAGAACAGATTAGGCATCTTAAGGTCTAAAAAGAGAGATTTGTGGTCAATCAAAATTTTAACCACTGAGAACCGAAGCATGGTTTGCTGTTGTAGAAGCAATTTCCCACTAAGCTCAAACAACAGTGAAAGTGTTTTACCAAGCTTTACGTGCAGTGGGCCAAATATTTACATACTTTTTGTGATAATGTCACGATGCAGATGTTTTTACATCCCTACGATAACTGACTCTCCAGTAGACATTCCTCAGCATTGAAGAATACCCATGCTCTGGGCAACTTCATCTTCTGCTTGCTTAGTCTATGGCAGGATCCCTGAGCCCTGGTCTGCGGTCCAGTGCTGGGCTGCAGCCTGTTTGGAACTGGGCTGTGGACATGATGGGCGAGCGTGTGTGTGCAAAGCTGCATTTGTGAAAGTGGTGCACACATGCATGAAACCATCCCCCTACGTCGCCGCCGGTCTGCCGAGCTGGCAAGTTTGGGCACCACTGATCTTTGGGACAGAGGCAGTCAGAGCTCCAGTGAGGCTACTTGCTAGTCACTGGTTCCATTACCGTAAATGCCGGCGTATAAGACGACTTCCGCGAGCGCTGAAATCGGCGCCAAAGACAGAGGTCGTCTTATACGCCGGAAATACTGGTAGTTTCCGGCGTATAAGACGACGTTCTAGGAATGTGGCCTGGCTATAAAGACGGGGGTCGTCTTATACGCCGGGTCGCCTAATACGCCGGCATATACGGTAGTTTACTGAAGAATTGTGGGATATGAACTGACTGGAAAGCTGCATAGCACAACAGTGAAAAGCAAAAGTGGCATTGATGAGTTCTGGTAAGAGCTAAGTCTGAACCTGTGCACTGGTGATAACAGTGGGAAAGCTTTGGTTCAGGTCTGTACTTCCTGCATCTGCAGATTCTGGCCTAGCAGCTCTATTCAGCCGCTTTAATCTGGATCCTGCTGTGGAAAGATGGCTGGGACGAAGCTCCTGCTGGTATGCCTGGTAAATCATGAGCAGAGTATCTTGTATTTATTATGGGCTGGAATAATTAGGGCAGGGCCCTGGGATTGAACAAGGTAGAGTCTTGTGATGTGATCTGGACTCTTTCAAGCATGTGGAACATGAGGAAGTGGATAGAGTTCTCTGCAGTTTGAGTCAGTAGGCTTGAGCTGTGCATTTTTCTGGTTCTTTTTGATGGTCAGAGGGGTGTAAGATAATTAACACTTCCTTGTAGGAGGAGGAGGCAATGCTACCTGCCCTAATCAGATAATAATCCTTTGGAATCTCAGTGTAATTCAGTACCATCAACAGTATCTTTGTGCTGTTAGTTAATTAACGTTAGTGATGGCTGTTGGCAGCAATCAGCCCTCCTGCCTAAGTGAGTGATGCCAGTTTGGTAATTGTGTGTGCAGAGAATACAGAATAACGGAGTTGGAAGGGACCTTGGAGGTCTTCTAGTCCAACCCCGCTGCTCAAACAGGAGATCTTATACTATTTCTGGACAAATGGGTGTCCAACCTCTTTGTAAAAACCTCCAGTGATGGAACACAGTTGAAGTCCACAAGTCTTAAAAGTTGTCAAGTTTGGAGACTCGTGTTGTTAGAGGGCAAGGAAGATGACCTTCATGGAGACACTCAAGTGATGTTGCCGAGGCAAATTAGGCCAAGTGCAGGACGTGTTTAGGTCATGTTCAGAAGCTGCTGAGATAGACGCCTGCTTCAGAGGCAGGAGAAGGTGCAGCACGATCAGACTTGCAAATTTCTGTTCTTATAGCCAATCTCAAAAAAGTGTGGTTGTAGCCATCCGGTGATGTTGATTCCATGGTCTGGCTTACCTACAGTTCTTTGGCCTGAGCTCATGGTAGACTCTTGAGTATTTGTTGAGAATATGTTGGTTCTAATTTAAGATATGGAACCCCGCCCAGAATTTATGACTTAGAAATGTTTAAGAAATAAATAAATACAGCATTTCACTATGCAGAGAGGTAATGAATAAGAGATAATTGCCTTTCCAGTAACCACAAGAGGCAAATTTGCCACAGCTGAAGAATGAAAGTAATTCTGAGCTTATTGCTCTGCCTGTTACTGGGTTGTGGGTCAGGAGGATTTGAAACCCTTTTATTTTCCTCCTGTGTCCTATCTTGGATTCTTCACCAGCCCCGTGTTTTATAGAAGTCACACATGCTTCTTTTTCTGGTTGGCTTTGTAAACTCCCTCTCCTTTGGGGAATACCCGGAAGTGAGGGTAGTTTTGTTTGTTGGTTCATAGTACAATAGAGTTTTGAAAATTAAAAAAAAAAACTTGGTTCTGTGTCAGGAAAATCCTGATCTAGAATAATAACGCCCATTTCTTCCTGGGTTTAAGGACAAATTTAGCTCAAGCGTCCAAAGTATTACTTTCTGTCTTTCCTAAAGCAAAGGATACTTCATTGAATTTGGACTAAGCTTGAATTCCCAGTTGACCTCAAAGCTCAGAAGATGACTTTGGACAAAGTCTCTCCTGTTTGGGTCACTAGATATTTTTAGCAGGGGTGGGCAACTATGGCAACTTTATGACCTGCGGACCAATTCTCAAAATTCCTGAATCAGCCATGCTGGCTTGGGAATTCTGGGAGTTGAAGTCCACAGGTTTTAAAGTTGGTATAGTTGCCCAGCCCAGCTTGTTGTTGTTGTTGTTGCGAAGTCATGTCCGACCCATGGTGACCCCATGGACAACGTTCCTCCAGGTCTTCCTGTCCTCCACCATCTTCTGGAGTCCATTTAAGCTCACGCCTACTGCTTCAGTGACTCCATCCAGCCCCCTCATTCTCTGTCGTCCCATTCTTCTATTGCCCTCAATCTTTCCCAGCATTAGGCCCTTCTCCAGTGAGTCCTTCCTTCTCATTAGGTGGCCAAAGTACTTGAGTTTCAACTTCAGGATCTGGCCTTCTAAAGAGCAGTCGAGGTTGGTCTCCTCCAGGACTGACCGGTTTGATCGCCTTGCAGTCCAGGGGACTTGCAAGAGTCTTCTCCAGCACCAGAGTTCAAAGGCCTCCATTCTTTGGCGCTCAGCCTTTCTTGTGGTCCAACTTTCACAGCCATACATTGCAACTGGGAAATCCATGGCCTTGACTATACGCACTTTTGTTGGCAGAGTGATGTCTCTGCTTTTTAGTATGCTGTCTAGATTTTCCATAACTTTCCTCCCCAGGAGCAAGCGTCTTTTAATTTCTTGGCTGCAGTCCCCATCTGGGGTGACCTTGGAGCCCAGGAAGATAAAATCTGTCACTACCTCCATTTGTTCCCCATCTATTTGCCAGGAATTGAGAGGGCCAGATGCCATGATCTTGGTTTTCTTAATGTCGAGTTTCAGGCCAACTTTTGCACTCTCCTTCTTCACCTGCATCAAGAGGCTCTTTAGTTCCTCTTCACTTTCTGCCATTAGAGTGGTATCATCTGCATATCTTAGGTTGTTCATATTTCTCCCGGCAATCTTAATTCAGCTTACAAAATGATTATACTTTCCTTAACATACCTATTGCTTCTTCTTCCTTTCTCTCACTTCTCTCATGAAGAGAATACTGTACAGGGCATCCTCAGCTTACAATTTACAAGTGTCAGCACCCGCAAACTGGAAAGCAAAGTTCTCTGATCCTTTTTGTAGGCTGTGAATTGTGCGATTTTGAGTAGGTTACAGTAGGATTGGATTCTGACCCATAAGGGACAGAAAAGTATTTCAATATTCCGCGAATGGTATTGTGCAGTTGGTTGTTAGTGAACTCAGTAGGAAAGAAATCTTGGAAAGATTGTGCAAAACCCTCTTTTGGGGAAAGATCCTTTGGTCCTGTTAATTCCTGTTTTCTCCAGCAGGATGACTGTAGAGTCCAAATGGATGGATGGGGTTCTATGACGGCCTTCCTGCCTGGCAGACTGGGTAAAAACTTCGGCCACACCCCTTCCTTTGGGCGTGACCCCAGTTTTGACTCAGTCTCGAAGCCTGGTACAAGTGCGAGAGGCAGCTCTCAGAAACAAACGAATTTAAACTCAAAAAAAAAAAAAAAAAAGGAATCCCCTCTTCTTCCCTTGACAAGAGAAACTTCCCGGCAGCGATTAGAACAGGATCGGCGGACTCGTGAGTGGGGCTAGCCGGGGAGGCTCGGAACGGGCCGGATCGCTCGCTTTCTTCCGGCCCGCCGGGCAGCTGTTCGGCGCGGGGGGGGGGTTTTCACCGGGTTGCGCGTAGCCCTCCGGGCCCTCCCAACAGCTGAGCAGCCTGGCCGAGGGAGCTGAGCGCCACGGCGCGAAACAGCTGAGCCGCGCGGGAAGCGGCAAACCAGGTCGCCGCTCGGCTGCGATCAGCTGAGCGGCGCGATAAACAGCGCGGCAAGAGCAAAGCCGGCGCTGAATTCCCCTATACCCAGAGGAAAGGCGCAGCCCCTCATGACTAGAGGAGTCTTCCTGATTGCAAAAATCAGGATCCGCCATTACTCTTGAACCTCGTGGATTCCCGGGCTTCCATTGGGAGGCGTGGCTTCTTCCCCATTCACCATTTGGAACTTGATCTTCCCGCCGTTTCCCCTTGGGGGCGGGGCCTTCACCCGGACTCCATTTTCCGGCAAACAAAGGGCTTTTTCCCTTGCAAGGATCTGAGGTTACCCAAGGAAACTGAGACAGAGGAAGGAAGAGGGAAAGTAAAATAACCGTTTCCTATCGTGGTCTGTTGCCACAGCCACAGACTGGGGGAGAGAGAGAGACATATGAACTGCACCTTGTCTGGACTAGGTGAGGAGGTGAGGAGGAACATTCTTCCCTAACTGTTCCCATAGTGGCCTTTAGTCACTGCCTTGCAGGATCTTCGGTCCAAAGAATCCTGTCTGTCCGGCCATTGTTTGTATAGGCAGAGGAGGGCACAGTCCCAAGCATCTGCCTCTGATCTGCGTACCTCATTCCCCCATCCCAGGCATTTCCTACTCGGGGTGTCTGGCACAATGGCAGACAATGTCTCGTATTCAGTCACACAGGTCCCTCAATTGTCCCCCCCACAACAGCAGCGAAAACGCAGATCCTCTGAATCAGAGGTGGGGGGGAAGAAGAAAGCTAAAACAAAGCACCTTACTCAGAAGGGACAGTCTAAAACGGCTGAGCGAGAGGCTCTGAGGAGACATTTGGCTTTAGAAAGACAAATTAGCAGGGCACAGAGATCCAATGCCAATGGGACAAATTTGGTTTCCCCTGTCCCAGTGGCGACCAGCACAGAACCTACTGCCGAGGAAGTGCTCAAGACTTGGTCTCCTCCTGGGGAAACTGAACAGTTAGATTCCTCCAATCCCTCCTCACCAGCTTCTTCTCCCTCACCCGACCACACTCCAGCGCCTCACCCCAGCGACAAAGCGCAGGAGAACATATGGTCGGCACGATTTCAGGCATTCATGCAGGATGCATTCTCCCAATTCATGGCCTCCAAAGGGCAAGTGGCCTCTCACACACCCCGTAAGGGACGAGCTAGGCCACCCCCTACCAACATCTCTGAATCTTCCTCTCAACTAGGAGAGGGTGACTCAGTAGATCTTGACATGTCAGACATGCCCCTATCGGAGGACGAGGAAACCGCACCTGAGCAGGAGACGAGCTCTGGCCTCTTTAACCCAGCGCTCCTAAAATCACTCCTGATTAAGGCAGTTTCCACAGTCAGCCTAACATCAGTACAGGATGAGAGGCCATCGACTAGCAAGGAGGCCAACCCTCTGTTTGCCAAAAAGGTCCCACAGGACAAGTACATTCCATGTGCGGAGGTCTTCATGACCACGCTGGAGGAACAATGGTCCTCACTTGCAAGCCCACCGGCACCTAACAGCGCGGAAAGAAAGCTTTTCAACCTATCTCCCTCCTTCTCTAACATGTTAGAGGTTCCCACTGTAGATAACCCCTTGATCTCATTATTCTCTACCTCCGCGATTCCAGGAGACATGGCGGAGGTCTTGAAACCTGAGGAGAAGAAATTTGAACACTCCTTCCGGCGTTCCCACATGGCTGCAGCCTGGGCGGCCAGAGCAGCCACCTCATCATCATTCTTCGCGAGGGCCTGCATCATGTGGCTGAGGGAACTGCAGGGCACGGTCCCTCCAGACCAGGTCAGAGTACACCAGACATTGGCCAAACTCCTCGCGGCCTCTCAGTTCATGTCTGACGCTTCACTGTACGCAACAAAGTATGCGGCAAGATCCATTGCGGCCACAGTGGCCTCGCGTAGGCTACTGTGGCTCAAAAACTGGAAGACAGACCTGAGGTCCAAATGGCGTCTCTCGACGTCCAAATACAGTGGAGAGGCCCTATTTGGTTCCATTCTGGATCCACATGTCAGCGAAGGCAGAGACAAGAAAAAAATCCTAGTACATCCATCAAAGAAGTTAGACAGGAGAGGCAGTCAGGACTTCCGGAGGCAGGGCTCCCGCCCAGGAAGCCCCTGGGAATGGAGGCAGCCCTTTCGATCAGGGCAATCCTGGGACTGGCCCAGAGGCTCACGATCCTTCTACCCGAGACAGGATCGAACCCAGGATCGCCAAAGCCCGGGAGCCAGGGGCCAGTTCCAGTCCAGACGCCCATATAGAGGAGCGGGAGGCAGATCCTTTAAGCGTACCAAGTGACGCCAAACAGGATACACCCATCGGGGGTCGGTTAGGAAATTTCACCGAGGTCTGGGAACAGACCACTACCGACGCCTGGGTCCTGGAAACGATCAGGCATGGCCTGACCTTAGACTTCTGTTCTCCCCCTCCAAACCGGTTCATCAGATGTCCCATCTCCAGAAGAGCACACAAGACAAGGCTGATAACTTCGGCCATAGATCACCTCCTGTCAATTCAAGCACTAGAGAAGGTACCAAAGGAAGAGGAAGGAAGAGGATTTTATTCTATCCTCTTCGTTATCCCAAAGACATCAGGAGGGTGGAGAGCAATCTTGGACCTGAAGGGCCTGAACTATTTCATAAAGTACAGGAGGTTCAAGATGCACTCCTTAAAGTCCATACTAGCCAGCGTCAGGGAAGACGATCTACTATCCTCAATAGACCTCACAGAGGCGTACCTACACATCCCCATCCACTCCAGCTACCGGAAATTCCTCAGATTTACCTACGCGGGGCGACATTACCAATACAGGGCATTACCCTTCGGACTGTCGTCAGCACCAAGGGTATTCACAAAGATCTTAGCTGTACTAGCGGCCCATCTCAGGTTGATTCCGGTTCGCGTCCAGTTTTATCTGGACGACATCTTGATTCAGTCCAGATCTCGGGAACAAGCAAGGACAGACCTCAGGACCACAATCCGAACCCTACAGGGGCACGGATTCTCGGTCAATCTAAACAAGAGCCACCTCATTCCCTCAAGGAGACTGCAACACCTGGGCGCGGTGATAGACACGTCACAGTGCAGGGTCTTCCTTTCCCAGGAGCGACTGATCAACATATCCAAGCTAATCCACCAAATTCAAGAGATCAGGAGAGTGCCCTTGCTACAACTCTCGAAGCTCCTGGGAAAGATGATATCTTGCATGGGCATCATCCCATGGGCAAGGCTCCACTCGAGGGAGTTGCAGTGGTTCCTCCTACCCTACCAGAGGAGGAACCTCAGCACCTCCACAGGAGTGTGCTGGTACCAGCACAGGTGATGAAATCACTAAAATGGTGGCTATCCCCCATGACACTCAAGGGGAGCATATTCAGGGAACCGAACAGGGTCACGCTCACGACAGATGCGAGCCTGTTCGGATGGGGAGCCCATCTGGGGACCCAGATAGCACAGGGCCAGTGGGGTCAGAAGGACCTGTCACACAGCATCAACTGGCTAGAGCTCCGGGCCATACACCTGGCCCTCCGTCATTTCTCACACCTAGTAACGAGGAGGCACGTCCTCGTGCTTACAGACAATGTAGCAGCCAAGGCACATGTAAACAAGGAGGGAGGAACGAGATCAGTGGAACTAATGAAAGAAGCATTGGCTCTGGCTCGGTGGGCAGAAGCCAATGTGAGGTCCATCAGAGCGGAACACATCTCAGGGGAAACAAACACCCAGGCAGACTCCCTGAGCAGAGCCAAGGTGGACCAGTCGGAATGGCGTCTGGACCCGGCTCTCTTCGAGGAGATCTCCCGGAGGTTCGGACAACCGCACCTAGATCTATTTGCCAACCACAAGAATACACAACTCCCCAGGTTCTTCTCCAGATTCCCGTCCCCGGGATCGGAGGGAACGGATGCTCTCAGGTGCCGGTGGCCGGCGCAACTCCTGTACGCCTTCCCACCGCTGCCACTAATACCGGCAACCATACGCAAGATGATCCTGGAGGGCGCAGAAATGGTCTGCATTGCCCCTCACTGGCCACGGCGCCCGTGGTTTGCCGACCTCGTGGACCTTTCGATATCACCTCCGTGGAGGATTCCCCCGGACAGGGTAAAACTCAGTCAGGGCAAGCTTGTACACCCAGATCCCCAGTGGCTACAACTAGCCGCTTGGCATTTGAGCGGCAAAGCTTAACTAAACAATCTTATTCTGCAGGGGTGATATCGATCATACAGGCATCACGAAGGGCGTCCACCAATAGGATCTACGACGCTACATGGAAGGGATTCTGTAGGTGGTGCGCTTCGCTTCACCTAGACCCGACCGCAGTATCTATCCCCAATATCCTAGACTACCTATTGGAGGGTCTTAATAGGGGCCTATCAGTCAATACCATCCGCAGACAGATATCGGCCCTCTCAACCGTACTCTCCTGCGACAACTTAACTTCCCTAGCACAACATCCAGCGATTAATGCCTTTTTAAAAGGGGCGTCTAACACAAAGCCCCCAGTCATACACAGGTACCCGTCCTGGAACCTGCCTAGGGTCCTTCTAGCCTTGACATCTGCACCCTTCGAACCTCTTGAAACATGCTCACTCCATCACCTATCACTGAAGGTAGCTTTCCTTGTGGCAATTACTTCGGCAAGGAGAATTTCAGAACTAGCAGCACTGTCAGTAAGGAAGGATCTGTGTACCTTTTTCAAAGACAGGGTCGTTCTTAGACCAGACCCGACCTTCATCCCGAAGGTAAATAGCACCTTTCACAGATCTCAGGAACTTAAGCTTCCTGATTTCTGTCCAAGACCCAAACATAAGCTAGAACACAGATGGCACAAGCTAGACGTACGGAGAGCACTGTGTTTCTACGTGAAACGCACCTCGGCTTTCCGAAAGACTGAAGCATTATTTGTGTCCTTTCAACCATCAACTATGGGAAAGAAGGTATCTTCTTCCACCATAGGCAGGTGGATCAGAGCCTGCATAGCGCAGGCCTACGTCTCACAGGATTTGCCAGCACCCAATCAGGTGACTGCCCACTCAACTCGGAGCGCAGCCACATCTGCGGCGTGGCTAACGCAAGCTCCGGTGGAGGAGATTTGCAGGGCCGCAACCTGGTCCTCACCTTCGGTTTTCATTCGACATTACCGTTTAGACTCCCTAGCAGCAGCAGACGCGGCTTTTGGCAGAAGAGTTCTTCAACAGGTCGTATCTGCTCAGAGTTCGGTAGCCTAGACATTCCCTCACAGGGGGACATGAGGGCTTTGGTATGTCCCATCCATTTGGACTCTACAGTCATCCTGCTGGAGAAGGGGCGTTGTCTTACCTGAACGCCTTTTCTCAGCAGGATGATGTAGAGTCCAAGCCCACCCAGAGGATAGGTCTAGGCAGGGATATAATAAAGATATAATAAAGAGCTGCAATGTTAATTCCAACAAAGTTTCTCGCCTAAGTCAAAACTGGGGTCACGCCCAAAGGAAGGGGTGTGGCCGAAGTTTTTACCCAGTCTGCCAGGCAGGAAGGCCGTCATAGAACCCCATCCATCCATTTGGACTCTACATCATCCTGCTGAGAAAAGGCGTTCAGGTAAGACAACGCCCCTTTTCTGGTTCTACATAGGACACTGATTTGTTGCATATGTCTGTTGTTCTTAATCTCTGTTGGAATTGTTCAGCAGCCTTGACTGTAAAAACAGAATGTATCTCAGCCAGCAGGCTTAGTTATATCTTTTTATCTACTATGCACCAAAGCAGTATTGGGGGTGCTGCCCTTGTTTGTTCTGGAATGTTGCTCCTCCTGCCTCATATTCCTATTTGGCAATTTGCTTTTCATTGAAATGATTACTGAATTAACTATGCATAAGTTTGCAGAGCTATTAGTGTGAGAACTAGAAAATTAAATTAGATCTAAATTCTAAATTAGAACTGGATATGAGTATGTTGAGTGGGTAACCATCTGTAGAAGCAAATTTTCAAAACGGTCTTCATTAAATACAAAAGTTTAAAAAATGCAGACTTCCTTCGGACCATTGTGCTCCATTGTTTATTTGTAGATTGAAAATTCCATCGAAATAAAACCCAACTAAAAGACACCTTGCCTTGTTTCTTTCAAAGGTTTCCTAAAATTACTGATTAAGTAAATACCTAGAGAAGGTTGTGTGACTCAATTAAAGGTAAAAAGCACGATGAGGCATGGTAAAAAAAAACCAAAAATGAGCAACTTGCTAATATTGTAGTGAATAATTTTAAGTTAACAAGAGAACTGGGCTGGTTTTGAAGGGCAAGGTGTAATGTGGAAGGTACGTAGGTGTGCGCAGAGCACACAGAGGCCAGCGAGCGCATGGGGGCCAATGGTGTCCGTCAGCAGCCACAGCCTGCCGGCCCCTCGACCGGTGCACTCTGGGGCTCCGCAGCCCGCCGCCAGCAGTTCAGAGAAGCATAGATACAGTGGGTCGTGCCCGGGAAAAGGAGAACATGCGAGGCCAGGAGGAATGGGACAGCGGGGAGGGAAACCAACCATGCTGGGATGCATCTGGCCATGTGGGACCTCGGCGAGTTAGCGGGTGGCTGGTTGAAGAGGCATGGTTGCCACCTCTGGGGCATGGCGCGCGTGCCCACAGAAAGGGCTCTGAGTGCCGCCTCTGGCACGGGTGCCATAAGTTCGCCACCACTGGCCTAGTACACTAACTCTCAGCAGCCCCTACTACGCCTCTGTGCAGTTTTTTGGGGTTTGGTTTTGAAGATTGGGGAAACCTCAGCCGTTGGGCTCTTGTTGTTGTTGTTAATTGCGAAGTTGCGTCTGACCCATCGCGACCCCATGGACAACGCTCCTCCAGGTCCTCCTGTCCTCCACCATCTTCTGGAGTCCATTTAAATTCACACCTACTGCTTCAGTGACTCCATCCAGCCATCTCATTCTCTGTCGTCCCCTTCTTCTATTGCCCTCAATCTTTCCCAGCATTAGGCCCTTTTCCAGTGAGTCCTTCCTTCTCATTAGGTGGCCAAAGTATTTGAGTTTCAACTTCAGGATCTGGCCTTCTAAAGAGCAGTCGGGGTTGATCTCTTCTAGGACTGACCAGTTTGAACGCCTTGCAGTCCAAGGGACTCGCAGGAGTCTTCTCCAGCACCATAGTTCAAAGGCCTCAATTCTTTGGCGCTCAGCCTTTCTTATGGTCCAACTTTCACCGCCATACATTGCAACTGGGAAAACCATGGCCTGGACTATACGCACTTTGTTGGCAGGGTGATGTCTCTGCTTTTTAGTATGCTGTCTAGATTTGCCATAGCTTTCCTCCCCAGGAGCAAGCGTCTTTTAATTTCTTGGCTGCAGTCCCCATCTGAGGTGATCTTGGAGCCCAGAAAAATAAAATCTGTCACTACCTCCATTTCTTCCCCATCTATTTGCCAGGAATTGAGAGGGCCGGATGCCATGATTTTGGTTTTCTTAATGTTGAGTTTCAAGCCAACTTTTGCGCTCTCCTTCTTCACCCGCATCAAGAGGCTCTTTAGTTCCTCTTCACTTTCTGCCATTAGAGTGGGCTCTTACTGTTCCCTTTAAAAAAAAAATCTTCAAAAATCAGAATGATGGTTTTTTGTTTCAAGGCAAGAGTTTCATGGAGAATGAGATTGGACTAATCAGTGCATTCTGACAAGGCCGGAAGATACAGCATTGATCTAAATGTAGATCAGTGTAGTATGAAAACGAATATTGCATAAATGGAAGTTTTCTCCAACTTTCCCTTTTTCTGGAAAATGATGGAAAAAATACTCCCTCCCCCAGCCTCGTGGTATCAATTCTTCTAGAATATTTGCACCTCCATTTTTATTCTCTGGACCTTATCCAAAATTGATTTCTTTGTCCTTGAGTGTCTGCTGTGGTTTGCAGGCTATTTTGGAACAGATTCAGATGTGCGGGTGATAGTGAGAGAAAGCCTCAGGGCTTTGCAGAAGCTAAAAATGTGCTTAGTATAGATGTAGGTTGTTTGTTGCAGCTCTGTGTTGCAAATAAAAATTGGTATTTTTTTACTGCTGCCCTTCTAATAGAGCCATTTTAAAAAACTTCCCAGGGAACCAAGCTTTCTTAAGGCACGATTAAAAAAAAAACGGTGGGCTAGGCCTGCAGGGGACCCCCTTCCCTTTCTCCATATCTAAGTAGAAAAACTGAATACATTAAATCCACAATAATGAAATGAAATCTTCAACAAAATTGAAAATCAGGCTTGTCAGTTGCTATATTTTTCCTATCCTGCTCTATGGAGTAGAGAGTCGGTCTCTGACAGAAGGCCACCTGAAGAGACTAGAAGCATTTGAAATGTGGATTGACAGGCGGCTGTTACGTAGAAGCTGGGTTGACAAGATCAGAAATGAGGAGGTGATCAGCCGCCTGGGAAAGCCAAGGGAAATCATCAAAACAATTAAAAAATGAAAATTAGAATATTTCAGACACGTGATGCGACACCCAGAAAAATACGGCATACTCCATTTAATCCTCCAGGGAAAGATGGCAGGCAAACGAGGTCCAGGCAGAAGAAGAACATCGTGGCTTCAAAATCTAAGGGACTGGTTTGGACAAAACTCAGCAGCACTTTTTCGTGCGGCTGTTGATAAAAACAGGATCGCCAACATGATCGCCAACGTCTGATAACGGATATGGCAGAAGAAGAAGAAGATTAAATACACGTTTAGTGTTGTAGACTGATGGAGCATTGGCTGTCAGACTCTTTTTTCAGGAGACCCAGTTGACCAGTTGCAGCTTGTTGTCTCCACGAAGGCTGCTCCATTTCCCGTTTTGCAGACAGGTGTGGATTACCTTTTATCTCCAGGTTCATGTCTGGTTTCCAGGAATTTAAAGCAGCTTTGTTTGATGAATCAAAGAGACTATCGAAGCTACCTCCAGCAGTTGCTTGAATGCTACAAAACTGACAGGGATGAAACTCTAAATAGAGGTGGGGAACTATGGCCTCTTTATGATTTGGCTGGCTTGGCATGGCCAGCTCAGGAATTCTGGGAGTTGAAGTCCACAAGTCATAAAAGGGCCATAGTTCCCCACCCCTGCTCTAAAATAGATCAAGAAGAATGGTGATGTTCAGACAGAAATTAACTGATTAATGCAGGACCAAACAATAAAAAGGCTCAGAATGTTTCTTTTTAAATCTTAGGATTCCTTCCTTCCTTCCTTCCTTCCTTCCTTCCTTCCTTCCTTCCTTCCTTCCTTCCTTCCTTCCTTCCTTCCTTCCTTCCTTCCTTCCTTCCTTCCACTATAAATATTTCAGTTTCTCCCATGTGTAGTCTGTTTTGATTTGCATAGTTGATGTCTTACCTAGTTGTCTAGACCCCAACCCCCGGTCCGTGGACTGGCACCGGGCCACAACATGCCAGAAACTGGGCAAACAAGCAAAGCCCCATCCATGGGATGTAGGCAGCACACAAAACCAGTCCCCATCCGGTCCGCAGAAAAACCTCTCTCCACGGAACCGGTCCCTGGTGCCCAAAAAGTTGGGGACCTCTGGTCTAGACTAGTTAAGATTAGATTGGGTATGTGTCTAGTCATGTATATCCTTTCAATCCAATTGCAGTTCTTAGTTTTAATATATCAGAAAATATCTTTCGGTCCAATGTACAAGGTGGATCATGGATTGCGTTCATCTTTCTTCCTCTTTTAATCGATGTGTTCTCCTACTGGCTTCTAAGTAATCTTGCCTTCAATGGACAAAATTTGAAAGCTGCGGATCATTGAATTAGATTCGTGCCATTACGTGTTAGATAACTGGGCTTTAGAAAATAACGTTATTTTTTTACAAATACAGGTATTCCTCGACTTACAACAGTTCATTTAGTGACCGTTTGAAGTTACAACGGCACTGGAAAAAGTGATTTATGACCATTTTTCACACTTACGACTGTTGCGGCATCCCCATAGTCATACAATTTACATTCGGATACTTGACAACTGACTCACATTTATGATGATTGCAGCGTCCTGGAGTCAGGTGATCCCCTTTTGCGACTTTCCGACACGCAAAGTCAACGGGGAAGCCAGCTTCACTTAACAACCATGTTACTAATTTAACAAATGCAGCGATTCACTTTATGAATGTGGTTTAAAAAGTCCTAAAAGGGGGCAAAAATTTCTCACTTAACAACAAGAACTTTGGGCTCGATTGTGGTCGTAAGTCGAGGATTCCTTGTGGAATAAATAAAATCTTTTTCTATTTAATGTTTACAGTAGATGTGGTGTATTTGTCAGCCATACTTGGTAGATGGAAACAGCTGATTGCACACAAATTATGCTTTATTGAACTAGATTAGATTAACCCAGTGGTGGCAAACCTATGGCACGGGTGCCAGAGGTGGCACTCAGAGCGCTCTCTGGGGACACGCGTGCCATCGCCCCAGTCCTAGGCCTTCACCTGGGTTTTATAAAACCTTTTCGCTTTAGGCCTCCGCTGCCGTGTACAAAAAAAAAAAAGGTCCAATCAGTCAATTTCAACTTCTCTCGGGAAAGAAAAAAGATCTCGCAAAGTTGGAATTGATTGATTGAACTTTTTAGTCCCACCCAGTCTGCCATTACCACCGCAGCCACGCCCACCCAATGGGCCACACCCACCCAATAGGCACACCCACCCAATGGGCCACACCCTCCTGGCACTCAACGATGCATAAATGGGTTTTGGGTTGCAGTTTGGGCACTCGGTCTCTAAAAGGTTTGCCATCACTGGATTAACCGAACCTTACAAATCTGGTTGTGTTTTTCCTCTTTTCTCCCCACTGAGTCAGGGAGAAGCCAGCCCGAGCCTCTTCTTAATACCATCTCCTTTCCTGGGACTTAAGGAATGCTTCTGCTCTTCTGGTTTCTGCAAAGGCTTCTGAATATTCCCTTCAAGGTCATCTCTCTGGCTTTCTATAGTACTTCAGAGGAAAACATGCAGTATGAACGTCTGTCCCCCCCCCCCCAGGATTGGAATTTGACCATCCTACGGGTGATTTTACCAATTTAGTCTGAACTAAAGCGGTACAGTATTCATTTTCCCTTTTCATTTTAGGAACTTGCTGCTCATCCACGCCAGCGGAAAGGAAGATCGGCTGACGCCAGCTCATTAGACCTTTGACGCCATGGCCAATCCTGCAGGAGGAGAACCGGTCTCCAAAGCTCGGGAGCTTTGCCACGAATGTGGACAAATTCACTTGTTGCCAGACAATCATCTTTATAACTTCCAAGATGAAGTAGATGACGACTTGACTTGTCACATTTGCCTTCAGCCTTTGCTCCAGCCTATGGACACGCCTTGTGGGCACACCTACTGTTTCAGATGTCTTGAAAACTTCATGCAGGAGTACAGCTTCTGCCCTATGGATCGGAAGAAACTGTCCTTCCAGAGCTGCCGGAAGTCTAGCTTGTTGGTACGGAATCTGTTGGATAAGCTCATTGTCCTTTGTCCTTTTCAAGAAGACTGTGCACAGACGATGCAACGGTGTGAGCTCGAAGCTCACCTGAAGAACAGGTGTGCCTAATTTTTCACTGTAGCCTCAGCGATGCTTGCAGGTTATTCTTTATTCTTGACACGGTTAGGAGCTTACCATTTTATGTCAGCCTTGTGCTGAATAGGGCACATAATAATGACAATTCAGAGAGAAATGTCCACGAGTGACTCATTTTCTGTCCACATTCCTGAGCTCAATGTCGTTAAGTGTCAGAATGACTCCAGGATGACATTCTGCTTAGTTACCTATTAGTTTTGGGAAGAAACTGAAACTAATTAAGAAAGGTTGGGCGGGGAGAGAAACTTGAGCGGAAGAAATTGAATTGAGAAATTTAGGTAGGGCGTTATTAAAGGATGTTTTTGAAAACAGAATAACAGAGTTGGAAGGGACTTGGGAGGTCTTCTAGTCCAGCCTAGAAGGGGGTGGGCAAGGTTGCCTGCCCCTGTCCTAGACCATTCCAGGCTTGGCTGTCAAGTCTCTTCTTAAAAGCTTCCAATAAGGGAGCACCCACAGCTTCTGGAGGCAAGCCGTTGCGTGTGTGTGTGTGTACGGTGCTTTTTTTCTAAAAAAAAAAGTGCTGGAGCTCACACAAGTCATACAACCCGCCTTGCCTACCCTACAAGGTTCCATCCAAAAAAGGTGCCAGAACTCCGTTCTCGGCGTTCTATGAGAAAAAAAGCCCTGTATATTTATCTATATTTACAGATAAATCTGCCTGTCTGTCTGTCTGTGGCTCCCAACCTTTTCTAAGCCGTTGTGTGAGTGTGTGTGTGTGTGTGTGTGTATCAGTGGCTCCCAACCTTTTCTATACCCCGCACCTCTAGAACGCTTCTGATATATTATCACACTTTTACAAAAGTTTGAAATAATGGCAACAAATTATGCATGTACACTATCATTTTGAAAACCCAAGTTTTCGCAGCCCCTGGAATATCGTCTTGCACTCCTGGTTGGGAACCCCTGCTCTAGAGGTTTTTCCACGGACCAGAGGGTGTGTGGTTTCATGTGCTGCCTGCATCCCATGGATGGGGCTTCGCTTTTTCGCACGGCCCGGATGCCGGCATGCTGCAGCCCAGTACCGGTCCACGGACCGGAGGCTGGGGACCCCTGCTCTAGAGCACCTATATCCAACCTTGGCAACTTTAATGTGTGGACTTCAGTTCCCAGAATTCCCCAGCCATCCATGCTGGCTGGGGAATTCTGGATCTTAAAGTTGCCAAGGATGCCCCCTCGTGCTCTAGAGCGGTGGTAGGCAACCTTGGCTCTTTTATGCTGGCTCAGGAATTCTGGGAGTTGAAGTCCACGAGTTATAAAAGAGCCAAGGCGGCCTGCCCCTGCTCTAGACTTTCTCCAGCAGGATGGCTGTAGAGTCCAAATGGATGGGTTCTATGACGGCCTTCCTGCCTGGCAGACTGGGTAAAAACTTCGGCCACACCCCTTCCTTTGGGCGTGACCCCAGTTTTAACTCAGTCTCGAAGCCTGGTAGACGTACGAGAAGCAGCTCTCAGAACAATAGGAATTTATCCCAAAAGAAAAGGGAAAGAAGCATCTTCCTTCCATTTGAATGAAAAGCTCTCTGGCAGCTGATAGAACTTAAAAGGCACAGCCAGGATCAGCGGAGTTGTGAGTGGGGCGTCAGGGCGGCTAGCAGGGGAGGCTTGGAACGGGCCGGATCGCTCGTCGATATCCGGCCCGCCGAGCAGCTGTTTGGCGCGGGGATCCCACCGGGTTGTTCGTCGCCCTCCGATCCGACAAACAGCTGAGTGGCCGGCTCGGCTCGGCCGACAGAACTGAGGCGCCGCTCAGCGCGAAACAGCTGAGCCGAGCGGGAAGCGGCAAACTGCGGCGCTGCTCGGCATCGATCAGCTGAGCGGCGCGAAAAGCAGCCCTGACTAGGACAGAGCCTTAACGCTATTTTCCTTCCCTCAGAGGAGAGGCGCAGCCCCTTAAAACCAAAGGAGTCTCCCTTACTACTGAATTCAAAGATCCGCCATTGTTTAAACCGCGTGGCTTCCCGGGCTATCTTTGGGAGGCGTGGCTTCCTCCCATTCGCCATTTTGAACAAGCGGATTCCCGCTGCATTTTCCCTTGGGGGTGGGGCTACCACCCGGACTCCTTTTCCCTGCAAGCCAAGAAGGGATCCCTTTAGGTAAGGATCTGAGGTTCCTCAAGAAAATAAGGCAAGAGGAAGGAAGAGGGAAAAGGAAGAGATCCGTTTTGATCGTGGTCTGCTGCTACAGCCACAGACTGGGGGAGAGAGAGATATAAACTGCTCTTGTCTGGACTAGGTGAGGAGGTGAGGAGGAATATTTTTCCCTGACTGTTCCTATAGTGACCTTTAGTCACTGCCTTGCAGGATCTTCTGTCCAAAGAATCCTGTCTGTCCGGCCATTGTCTGTATAGGCAGAAGAGGGCACAGCCCCAAGCATCTGCATCTGATCTGCGTACCTCATTCCCCCACTCCAGGCATTACCTACTCGGGGTGTCTGGCACAATGGCAGACAATGTCTCGTATTCAGTCACACAGGTCCCTCAATTGTCCCCCCCACAGCAACAACAAAAACGCAGATCTTCTGAGTCAGAGGTGGGGGGGAAGAAGAAAGCTAAAACAAAGCACCTTTCTCAGAAGGGACAGTCTAAAACGGCTGAGCGAGAGGCTTTGAGGAGACATTTGGCTTTAGAAAGACAAATTAGCAGGGCACAGAGAACCAATGCCAATGGGACAGATTTGGTTTCCCCTGTCCCAGCGGTGGCGCCCAGCACAGAGCCTACTGCCGAGGAAGTGCTCAAGACTTGGTCTCCTCCTGGGGAAACTGAGCAGTTAGATTCCTCCAATCCCTCCTCACCAGCTTCTTCACCCGACCACACTCCAGCGCCTCACTCCAGCGACAAGGCGCAGGAGAACATATGGTCGGCACAATTTCATGCATTCATGCAGGATGCATTCTCCCAGTTCATGGCTTCTAAGGGGCAAGTGGCCTTTCACACACCCCGTAAGGGTCGGGCTAGGCCACCCCCTACCAGTACCTCTGAAACTTCCTCTCAACTGGGAGAGGGTGACTCAGTGGACCTTGACATGTCAGACATGCCCCTCTCGGAGGACGAGGAGACTGCACCTGAGCAGGCGACGAGCTCTGGCCTCTTTAACCCAGCGCTCCTAAAATCACTCCTGATAAAGGCAGTTTCCACAGTCAACCTAACATCAGTACAGGATGAGAAGCCCTCAACAAGCAAGGAGGCCAATCCTCTGTTTGCCAAAAAGGTTCCACAAGATAAGTACATTCCATGTGCGGAGGTCTTTATGACCACGCTGGAGGAACAATGGTCCTCACTTGCAAGCCCACCGGCACCTAACAGCGCGGAAAGGAAGCTTTTCAACCTATCTCCCTCCTTCTCTAACATGTTAGAGGTTCCTGCTGTAGATAACCCCTTAATCTCATTATTTTCTACCTCCGCGATTCCAGGAGACATGGCGGAGGTCTTGAGACCTGAGGAGAAGAAATTTGAACACTCCCTCCGGCGTTCCCATATGGCTGCAGCCTGGGCAGCCAGAGCAGCCACCTCATCATCATTCTTCGCGAGGGCCAGTATCATGTGGCTGAGGGAACTGCAAGGCACGGTGCCTCCAGACCAGGTCAGAGTACACCAAACATTGGCCAAGCTCCTCGCGGCCTCGCAATTTGTCTCTGACGCTTCACTGTACGCAACAAAGTATGCGGCTAGATCCATTGCGGCCACAGTGGCCTCACGTAGGCTACTATGGCTCAAAAATTGGAAGACAGACCTGAGGTCCAAATGGCGTCTTTCGACGTCCAAATACAGTGGAGTAGCCCTATTTGGTTCCATTCTGGACCCACATGTCAG
Organism: Crotalus tigris; assembly: GCF_016545835.1. NCBI lineage: Eukaryota > Metazoa > Chordata > Lepidosauria > Squamata > Viperidae > Crotalus > Crotalus tigris. The sequence continues at coordinate 485,091 of NW_024100475.1, forward strand.
CGAAGGCAGAGACAAGAAAAAAATCCTAGTACATCCATCAAAGAAGTTAGACAGGAGAGGCAGTCAGGACTTCCGGAGACAGGGCTCCCGCCCAGGAAGCCCCTGGGAATGGAGACAGCCCTTTCGATCAGGGCAATCCTGGGACTGGCCCAGAGGCTCACGATCCTTCTACCCCAGACAGGATCGAACCCAGGATCGCCAGAGCCCGGGAGCCAGGGGCCAGTTCCAGTCCAGACGCCCATACAGGGGAGCGGGAGGCAGATCCTTTAAGCGTACCAAGTGACGCCAAACAGGATACTCCCATTGGGGGTCGGTTAGGAAATTTCATCGAGGTCTGGGAGCAGACCACGACCGACGCCTGGGTCCTGGAAACGATCAGGCATGGCCTGACCTTAGACTTCTGTTCTCCCCCACCAAACCGGTTCATCAGATGTCCCATCTCCAGAAGAGCACACAAGACGAGGCTGATAACTTCGGCCATAGCCCACCTCCTGTCAATCCAGGCCATAGAGAGGGTACCAAAGGAGGAGGAGGGAAGAGGATTTTATTCTATCCTCTTCGTCATCCCAAAGACATCAGGAGGGTGGAGAGCAATCTTGGACCTGAAGGGCCTGAACTATTTCATAAAGTACAGGAGGTTCAAGATGCACTCCTTGAAATCCATCCTAGCCAGCGTCAGGGAAGACGATCTATTATCCTCAATAGATCTCACAGAGGCGTACCTACACATCCCCACTCATCCCAGTTACCGGAAATTCCTCAGATTTACCTACGCGGGTCGACATTACCAATACAGGGCATTACCCTTCGGACTATCATCAGCACCAAGGGTATTCACCAAGGTCCTAGCTGTAATAGCGGCCCATCTCAGGTTGATCCCGGTTCGCGTTCAGTTTTATCTGGACGACATCTTGATTCAATCCAGATCTCGGGAGCAAGCAAGGGCAGATCTCGAGACCACGATCCGAACCCTACAGGGGCACGGATTCTCGGTCAATCTAAACAAGAGCCACCTCACTCCCTCAAGGAGACTGCAACACCTGGGCGCGGTGATAGACACGTCACAGTGCAGGGTATACCTTTCCCAGGAGCGACTGATCAGCATATCCAAGCTAATTCACCAAATTCAAAAGATCAGGAGAGTGCCCTTGCTACAACTCTCGAAGCTCCTGGGGAAGATGATATCTTGCATGGGCATCATCCCATGGGCAAGGCTCCACTCGAGGGAGTTGCAGTGGTTCCTCCTACCCTACCAGAGGAGGAACCTCAGCACCTCCAGCAAGAGGGTGCTGGTACCAGCACAGGTGATGAAATCACTAAAATGGTGGCTATCCCCCACGACACTCAAGGGGAGCATATTCAGGGAACCAAACAGGGTCACACTCACGACAGATGCGAGCCTGTTCGGATGGGGGGCCCACCTGGGAACCCAGATAGCACAGGGCCAGTGGGGACAGAAGGACCTGTCACACAGCATCAACTGGCTAGAGCTCCGGGCCATACACCTGGCCCTCCGTCATTTCTCTCACCTAGTAACGAGGAGGCACGTCCTCGTGCTAACAGACAATGTAGCAGCCAAGGCACATGTAAACAAGGAGGGAGGAACGAGATCAGTGGAACTAATGAAGGAAGCATTGGCTCTGGCTCGGTGGGCAGAAACCAATGTGAGTTCCATCAGAGCGGAACACATCTCAGGGGAGACAAACACCCAGGCAGACTCCCTGAGCAGAGCCAAGGTGGACCAGTCGGAATGGCGTCTGGACCCGGTTCTCTTCGAGGAGATCTCCTGGAGGTTCGGACAACCGCACCTAGATCTATTTGCCAACCACAAGAACACACAACTTCCCAGGTTCTTCTCCAGATTCCCGTCCCCGGGATCGGAGGGAACGGATGCTCTCAGGTGCCGGTGGCCGGCGCAACTCCTGTACGCCTTCCCACCGCTGCCATTAATACCGGCGACCATACGCAAGATGATCCTGGAGGGCGCAGAGATGGTCTGCATTGCCCCTCACTGGCCACGGCGCCCGTGGTTTGCCGACCTCGTGGACCTTTCGATATCACCTCCGTGGAGGATTCCCCCGGACAGGGTAAAGCTCAGGCAGGGCAAGCTTGTACACCCAGATCCCCAGTGGCTACATCTAGCCGCTTGGCATTTGAGCGGCAAAGCTTAACTAAACAATCTTATTCGGCAGGGGTGATATCGATCATACAGGCATCACGAAGAGCGTCCACTAATAGGATTTACGACGCTACATGGAAGGGATTTTGTAGGTGGTGCGCTTTGCTTCACCTAGACCCGACCACAGTATCTATCCCTAATATCCTAGATTACCTATTGGAGGGTCTTAATAAGGGCCTGTCAGTCAATACCATCCGCAGACAGATATCGGCCCTCTCAACTGTACTCTCCTGCGACAACTTAACTTCTCTAGCACAACATCCAGCGATTAGTGCATTCTTAAAAGGGGCATCTAACACAAAGCCCCCAGTCATACACAGGTACCCGTCCTGGAACCTGCCTAAGGTCCTTCTAGCCTTGACATCAGCACCCTTCGAGCCTCTTGAAACATGCTCACTTCATCACCTATCACTGAAGGTATCTTTCCTTGTGGCAATCACTTCAGCAAGGAGAATCTCAGAACTTGCAGCACTGTCAGTAAGGAAGGATCTGTGTACCTTCTTCAAAGACAGGGTTGTTCTTAGACCAGACCCGACCTTCATTCCGAAGGTAAATAGCATCTTTCACAGATCTCAGGAACTTACGCTTCCTGATTTCTGTCCAAGACCCAAACATAGGCTAGAACACAGATGGCACAAGCTAGACGTGCGGAGAGCGCTGTGTTTCTACGTGAAACGCACCTCGGCTTTCCGAAAGACTGAAGCATTATTTGTGTCCTTTCAACCAGCAACTATGGGAAAGAAGGTATCTCCTTCCACCATAGGCAAGTGGATCAGAGCCTGCATAGCACAGGCATACGTCTCACAGGATTTGCCAGCACCCACTCAGGTGACTGCCCACTCAACTCGGAGCGCAGCCACATCTGCGGCGTGGCTAACACAAGCTCCGGTGGAAGAGATTTGCAGGGCCGCAACCTGGTCCTCACCTTCGGTTTTCATTTGACATTACCGTTTAGATTCCCTAGCAGCAGCAGATGCGGCTTTTGGCAGAAGAGTTCTTCAACAAGTCGTATCTGCTCAGAGTTCGGTAGCCTAGACATTCCCTCCCAGGGGGACATGAGGGCTTTGGTATGTCCCATCCATTTGGACTCTACAGCCATCCTGCTGGAGAAGGGGCGTTGTCTTACCTGAACGCCTTTTCTCAGCAGGATGATGTAGAGTCCAAGCCCACCCAGAGGATAGGTCTAGGCAGGGAGAGAATAACGATATAATAAAGAGCTGCAATGTTAATTCCAACAAAGTTTCTCGCCTAAGTTAAAACTGGGGTCACGCCCAAAGGACGGGGTGTGGCCGAAGTTTTTACCCAGTCTGCCAGGCAGGAAGGCCGTCATAGAACCCATCCATTTGGACTCTACATCATCCTGCTGAGAAAAGGCGTTCAGGTAAGACAACGCCCCTTCTGCTGCACTTATTAATCTGATTGCTGTTCTTAATAGAGTTTGGATGGTGGAAACTTCGCCACAAGCCCAGGGTTTCAGATGTCTAATTTAGGGTGTGACAAGGCAGACATGGAACTTTTTGGGAATCGGTTTTGCTGTCTGATGCAGGTGCCCTGGCTTCAAGAAATACACGGCGCGCCTGGAAAGGAAGAGGAACCCTCAGTCCAGGGCGAAGGGAGAGTCTCTTTCCAGGCTGGAAGCAAAGGTCGTAAAAGATCCCGAGGTATCAAACGGAGGGTCCTCTTCAGTGACTGGAAGCTCAGAGGCTGCTGTTCTGTCGCCAGAGACCCCAAATCCTGGAATGGTTAACCCAGCCTTTGATGGGAGCGAAGAAGGTAGGCATCTAGAGAAATGAAGGCTGATGTAGGAGCACATGTGAGCAAGTGTCCAGAATAACAGAATAGAACAAGAGAGTTGGAAGGGGGACCTTGGAGGTCTTCTAGCCCAACCCCCTGCTCAAGAAGAGGCCCTGTACCATTCCCGACAAATGGCTGCCTAGTCTCTTCCTAAAAACCTCCAGAGTTGGAGCACCCTCAACTTCCAGTGGCAAGCTGTTCCACTGGTTAATTGCTCTCACTCTCAGGAAATTTCTTCTGAGTTCTAGGTACCTAAAGTACCTAATTCTCTCCTTGATTAGTTTTCACCCGTTGCTTCTTGCCTTGCCTTCTGGTACTTTAGAGAATAGGTTGACCCCCTCTTCCTCGTGGCAGCCCCTCAAATATTGGAAGACTGCTATCATGTCTCCCCTAGTCCTTCTTTTCACTAGACATACCCAATTCCTGGAAAGAAATTATATTGAGGTCTTCCCTCGTGTCTCCTGTATACGGGTAGTCCTCAACGTACGAGCGCAACTGACTCCCAAATTTCTGTTGCTAACCAAGAGAGCAATGCCCCATTTTACAACCTTTATCACGTACGGACAATGGACAATTAATACTTGTAGATGTAACAAGGAGGCAAAATGCAAAAATATATTTGGCTTCTTTTTCCATTTTATGTTCCTTTTAAGAGTTTTAAGAAATCCTGGAAAAATTCTATATCAGTTGAAAATTTTGATTTGAGTGTAACTAGCCAGAAAGCAGATTGAGATTTATATGGTAGATCGCTGTATGAATTTCTGTAGAATTCCAAAAAACTTTAATTAAAGTTTGTAATTCTGTTCTCTTATGGTTTTACTTGCGTTGATGGAATAGGACTGTGGGATTATGTTGTTCAATATGAAAATTGTGTCTTGTTATTTTCATTCGTAATAACACTTCTACTTAGGCATCTTGGCTCAGAAGTAGCGGTTCAAAGTTTTTTCAGACTTTTCTACTTTGTAAGCTTTTCCAAAGAGAGACTTGAAGTCAAGTTATTCCGGGGTTAGGTACTAGCTTCTAGAAACGAGGAAGGACGAACTCTAGATACAAAATTCCATCTTCAAAAAGTTGGAGATTGCATTTATAAATGTTTTAAATGATTAAGTTATAACTAGCAATCTACTAATTGGAATTTGGTATATAATAACTAAGGGAAACAGAGAGGAAATTTCTGATGATGTAAATTGATATACGTATGGATAAGCTTGTTATTGGACTATGTCAGTGATGGCGAACCTTTTAGAGACCGAGTGCCCAAACTGCAACCCAAAACCCACTTATGCATCGTCGAGTGCCGGGTGGGCGTGGCTGCGGTGCTAATGGCAGACTGGGTGGGACTAAAAAGTTCAATCAATCAATTCCAACTTTGCAAGATCTTTTTTTCTCCAGCAGGATGACTGTAGAGTCCAAATGGATGGGTTCTATGACGGCCTTCCTGCCTGGCAGACTGGGTAAAAACTTCGGCCACACCCCTTCCTTTGGGCGTGACCCCAGTTTTGACTCAGTCTCGAAGCCTGGTAGAAGTGCGAGAAGCAGCTCTCAGAACAAAACTAACTTAACTTAAAAAAAAAAAAAAAAAAAAAAAGGGAATCCCCTCTTCCTCCAGTTGAACGAAAATTTGTCTGGCAGCGGATAGGACTCGAGAGAGGCAGCCGGGATCGGCGGATTCGTGAGTGGGGCGTCAGGGACTAACGGGAGGCTTGGAGCCGGACCGGATCGCTCGCCCGCCGATACCCGGCCCACCGAGCAGCTGTTGGGGCGGGGGTTTCACTACCGGATTGCTCGCCGCTCTCCGGGGCCGCCAAACAGCTGAGCGGTTCGGGCGATAGAACGAGGCGCCGCTCAGCGCCAAACAGCTGAGCCGCGCGGAAAGCGTGATTGGGGCCGATAGAACGAGGCGCCGCTCAGCGCGAACCAGCTGAGCCGCGCGGAAAGCGGCTAAACCGCGGCGCCGCTCGGCATAGACCAGCGGAGCGGCGCGAGAGGCAGAACCAGCGCTAGAAGTGCCTTCTCCTTAGAGGAGAGGCGCGGTCCCTCAGAGTCAAAGATCCGCCATTGTTTGAACCTCGTGGATTCCCGGGCTAACATTAGGAGGCGTGGTTTCTTCCCCATTCGCCATTTTGAGCGAACGGACCTTCCCGCCGTTTTCCCCTTGGGGGCGGGGCCATCCGGACTCCATTCCCTTGCAGACAAAGGGGCAGCCCTTAAGCTAAAATCCGGGATTATCGCAAGAAACTGAGACAGGAGGAAGGAAGAGGGAAAAGGAAGAGAACCTTTCTGATCGTGGTCTGCTGCCACAGCCACAGACAGGGGGAGAGAGAGGTATAAACTGCACTTTCTCTGGACTAAGTGAGGAGGTGAGGAGGAGTATTTCTCTCTGACTGTTCCTATAGTGACCTTTAGTCACTGCCTTGCAGGATCTTCTGTCCAAAGACTCCTGTCTGTCCGGCCATTGTTTGTATAGGCAGAGGAGGGCTCAGCCCCAAACATCTGCATCTGATCTGCGTATCCTGTCCCCCACTCCAGGCACTACCTACTCGGGGTGTCTGGCACAATGGCAGACAATGTCTCGTATTCAGTCACACAGGTCCCTCAATTGTCCCCCCCACAGCAACAACAAAAACGCAGATCCTCTGAATCTGAGGTGGGGGGGAAGAAGAAAGCTAAAACAAAACACCTTTCTCAGAAGGGACAGTCTAAAACGGCTGAGCGAGAGGCTTTGAGGAGACATTTGGCTTTAGAAAGACACATTAGCAGGGCACAGAGAACCAATGCCAATGGGACAAATTCGGTTTCCCCTGTCCCAGCGGTGGCACCCAGCACAGACCCTACTGCCGAGGAAGTGCTTAAGACTTTGTCTCCTCCTGGGGAAACTGAACAGTTAGACTCCTCCAACCCCTCCTCACCAGCTTCTTCACCCGACCGCACCCCAGCGCCTCACTCTAACGACAAAGCGCAGGAGGGCATTTGGTCGGCACAATTCCATGCATTCATGCAGGATGCATTCTCCCAGTTCATGGCTTCTAAGGGACAAGTGGCCTTTCACACACCCCGTAAGGGTCGGGCTAGGCCACCCCCTACCAGCACCTCTGAAACTTCCTCTCCACTGGGAGAGGGTGACTCAGTGGACCTCGACATGTCAGACATGCCCCTCTCGGAGGACGAGGAGACGGCACCTGAGCAGGCAACGAGCTCTGGACTCTTTAACCCAGCGCTCCTAAAATCACTCCTGGTAAAGGCTGTTTCCACAGTCAACCTAACATCAGTACAGGATGAGAAGCCCTCAACAAGCAAGGAGGCCAACCCTCTGTTTGCCAAAAAGGTTCCACAAGATAAGTACATCCCATGTGCGGAGGTCTTCATGACCACGCTGGAGGAACAATGGTCCTCACTTGCAAGCCCACCGGCACCAAACAGCGCGGAAAGAAAGCTTTTCAACCTATCTCCCTCCTTCTCTACCATGTTAGAGGTTCCCACTGTCGATAACCCATTAATCTCATTATTTTCTACCTCCGCGATTCCAGGAGACATGGCGGAGGTCTTGAGGCCTGAGGAGAAGAAATTTGAACACTCACTCCGGCGTTCCCATATGGCTGCAGCCTGGGCGGCCAGAGCAGCCACTTGCTCATCTTTCTTCGCGAGGGCCAGCATCATGTGGCTGAGGGAACTGCAAGGCACGGTGCCTCCAGACCAGGTCAGAATACACCAAACATTGGCCAAGCTCCTCGCGGCCTCGCAATTTGTCTCAGACGCTTCACTGTACGCAACAAAGTATGCGGCTAGATCCATTGCGGCCCCAGTGGCCTCACGTAGGCTACTATGGCTCAAAAATTGGAAGACAGACCTGAGGTCCAAATGGCGTCTTTCGACGTCCAAATACAGTGGAGTAGACCTATTTGGTTCCATTCTGGACCCACATGTCAGCGAAGGCAGAGACAAGAAAAAAATCCTAGTACACCCATCAAAGAAGTTAGACAGGAGAGGCAGTCAGGACTTCCGGAGACAGGGTTCCCGCCCAGGAAGCCCCTGGGAATGGAGGCAGCCCTTTCGATCAGGGCAATCCTGGGACTGGCCCAGAGGCTCACGATCCTTCTACCCCAGACAGGATCGAACCCAGGATCGCCAGAGCCCGGGAGCCAGGGGCCAGTTCCAGTCCAGACGCCCCTATAGGGGAGCGGGAGGCAGATCCTTTAAACGCACCAAGTGACGCCAAACAGGATACTCCCATTGGGGGTCGGTTAGGAAATTTCATCAGGGTATGGGAGCAGACCACGACCGACTCCTGGGTCCTGGAAACGATCAGACATGGCCTGACCTTAGACTTCTGCTCTCCCCCACCAAACCGGTTCATCAGATGTCCCATCTCCAGAAGAGCACACAAGACGAGGCTGATAACTTCGGCTATAGTCCACCTCCTGCCAATTCAGGCCATAGAGAAGGTACCAAAGGAGGAGGAGGGAAGAGGATTTTACTCTATCCTCTTCGTCATCCCAAAGACATCAGGAGGGTGGAGAGCAATCTTGGACCTGAAGGGCCTGAACTATTTCATAAAGTACAGGAGGTTCAAGATGCACTCCTTAAAGTCCATACTAGCCAGCATCAGGGAAGACGATCTACTATCCTCAATAGATCTCACAGAGGCGTACCTACACATCCCCATCCACCCCAGCTACCGGAAATTCCTCAGATTTACCTACGCGGGGCGACATTACCAATACAGGGCATTACCCTTCGGACTGTCGTCAGCACCAAGGGTATTCACAAAGATCGTAGCTGTACTAGCGGCCCATCTCAGGTTGATTCCGGTTCGCGTCCAGTTTTATCTGGACGACATCTTGATTCAGTCCAGATCTCGGGAACAAGCAAGGACAGACCTCAAGACCACAATCCGAACCCTACAGGGGCACGGAGTCTCGGTCAATCTAAACAAGAGCCACCTCATTCCCTCAAGGAGACTGCAACACCTGGGCGCGGTGATAGACACGTCACAGTGCAGGGTATTCCTTTCCCAGGAGCGACTGATCAGCATATCCAAGCTAATCCACCAAATTCAACAGATCAGGAGAGTGCCCTTGCTACAACTCTCGAAGCTCCTGGGGAAGATGATATCTTGCATGGGCATCATCCCATGGGCAAGGCTCCACTCGAGGGAGTTGCAGTGGTTCCTCCTACCCTACCAGAGGAGGAACCTCAGCACCTCAAACAGGAGTGTGCTGGTACCCGCACAGGTGATGAAATCACTAAAATGGTGGCTATCCCCCATGACACTCAAGGGGAGCATATTCAGGGAACCGAACAGGGTCACGCTCACGACAGATGCGAGCCGGTTCGGATGGGGAGCCCATCTGGGGACCCAGATAGCACAGGGCCAGTGGGGTCAAAAGGACCTGTCACACAGCATCAACTGGCTAGAGCTCCGGGCCATACACCTGGCCCTCCGTCATTTCTCACACCTAGTAACGAGGAGACACGTCCTCGTGCTTACAGACACTGTAGCAGCCAAGGCACATGTAAACAAGGAGGGAGGAACGAGATCAGTGGAACTAATGAAAGAAGCATTGGCTCTGGCTCGGTGGGCAGAAGCCAATGTGAGTTCCATCAGAGCGGAACACATCTCAGGGGAAACAAACACCCACGCGGACTCCCTGAGCAGAGCCAAGGTGGACCAGTCGGAATGGCGTCTGGACCCGGCTCTCTTCGAGGAGATCTCCCGGAGGTTCGGACAACCGCACCTATATCTATTTGCCAACCACAAGAATACACAACTCCCCAGGTTCTTCTCCAGATTCCCGTCCCCGGGATCGGAGGGAACGGATGCTCTCAGGTGCCGGTGGCCGGCGCAACTCCTGTACGCCTTCCCACCGCTGCCACTAATACCGGCAACCATACGCAAGATGATCCTGGAGGGCGCAGAAATGGTCTGCATTGCCCCTCACTGGCCACGGCGCCCGTGGTTTGCCGACCTCGTGGACCTTTCGATATCACCTCCGTGGAGGATCCCCCCGGACAAGGTAAAACTCATTCAGGGCAAGCTTGTACACCCAGATCCCCAGTGGCTACAACTAGCCGCTTGGCATTTGAGCGGCAAAGCTTAACTAAACAATCTTATTCTGCAGGGGTGATATCGATCATACAGGCATCACGAAGGGCGTCCACCAATAGGATTTACGACGCTACATGGAAGGGATTCTGCAGGTGGTGCGCTTCGCTTCACCTAGACCCGACCGCAGTATCTATCCCCAATATCCTAGACTACCTATTGGAGGGTCTTAATAGGGACCTGTCAGTCAATACCATCCGCAGACAGATATCGGCCCTCTCAACCGTACTCTCCTGCGACAACTTAACTTCCCTAGCACAACATCCAGCGATCAATGCCTTCTTAAAAGGGGCGTCTAACACAAAGCCCCCAGTCATACACAGGTACCCGTCCTGGAACCTGCCTAGGGTCCTTCTAGCCTTGACATCTGCACCCTTCGAACCTCTTGAAACATGCTCACTCCATCACCTATCACTGAAGGTAGCTTTCCTTGTGGCAATTACTTCGGCAAGGAGAATTTCAGAACTAGCAGCTCTGTCAGTAAGGAAGGATCTGTGTACCTTTTTCAAAGACAGGGTCGTTCTTAGACCAGACCCGACCTTCATCCCGAAGGTAAATAGCACCTTTCACAGATCTCAGGAACTTACGCTTCCTGATTTCTGTCCAAGACCCAAACATAAGCTAGAACACAGATGGCACAAGCTAGACGTACGGAGAGCACTGTGTTTTTACGTGAAACGCACCTCGGCTTTCCGAAAGACTGAAGCATTATTTGTGTCCTTTCAACCATCAACCATGGGAAAGAAGGTATCTTCTTCCACCATAGGCAGGTGGATCAGAGCCTGCATAGCGCAGGCCTACGTCTCACAGGATTTGCCAGCACCCACTCAGGTGACTGCCCACTCAACTCGGAGCGCAGCCACATCTGCGGCGTGGCTAACGCAAGCTCCGGTGGAAGAGATTTGCAGGGCCGCAACCTGGTCCTCACCTTCGGTTTTCATTCGACACTACCGTTTAGACTCCCTAGCAGCAGCAGACGCGGCTTTTGGCAGAAGAGTTCTTCAACAGGTCGTATCTGCTCAGAGTTCGGTAGCCTAGACATTCCCTCCCAGGGGGACATGAGGGCTTTGGTATGTCCCATCCATTTGGACTCTACAGTCATCCTGCTGGAGAAGGGGCGTTGTCTTACCTGAACGCCTTTTCTCAGCAGGATGATGTAGAGTCCAAGCCCACCCAGAGGATAGGTCTAGGCAGGGATATAATAAAGATATAATAAAGAGCTGCAAGGTTAATTCCAACAAAGTTTCTCGCCTAAGTCAAAACTGGGGTCACGCCCAAAGGAAGGGGTGTGGCCGAAGTTTTTACCCAGTCTGCCAGGCAGGAAGGCCGTCATAGAACCCATCCATTTGGACTCTACATCATCCTGCTGAGAAAAGGCGTTCAGGTAAGACAACGCCCCTTTTCCCTGCAAGAAGTTGAAATTGACCGATTGAACCTTTTTTTTTTTTTTTTTGCACACGGCGGCGGAGGCCTAAAGCGAAAAGGTTTTATAAAACCCAGCTTATAAAAGGCCTAGGACTGGGGCGATGGCGCGCGTGCCCACAGAGAGGGCTCTGAGTGCCGCCTCTGGCACCCGTGCCATAGGTTCGCCACCACTGGACTATGTATTACCCAGCCGTCATGTTGCTTCCTTAAATACCTGAAGGTTTGTAAAAATGGAAAATCAATAAAACTTGTTTTAAAAAAAAACCAGTTGGAGATTGCAGGATTACTGGTGAGAAAAGATGGGCTGGATGCAGGTTGCCATATTTGCTGTAGATCAGTGTTTCCCAAACTTGACAATTTTAAGGCATGTGGACTTCAACTCCCAGAATTCCACAGCCAGCGTTGCTGGCTGTGGAATTCTGGGAGTTGAAGTCCTCATGCCTTAAAATTGTCAAGTTTGGGAAACACTGCTGTAGATGGTTAAAAAAAAAATCCAGCACTTTAATCCTTACTCATAGGCTTTCTGACTTTGCTCTGTCAGATTTACCTCAGAGAGCGAGTCTTCTGGCAGAGACAAGCACAATCGAACTCCACCGAGAGGACCCCGAGGAAGAGCTCGGTATGCGTATAGTCGGTGGCAAAGACACACCTCTCGGGAACATCGTTGTGCAGGAGATATTTCAGGATTCCGTGGCGGCCACAGATGGAAAACTCGCGCCCGGAGACCACATCCTAGAGGTGGGTTTGCTGTCATTAAAACACCAAGGCCACACGACGAGTTGATCATTGGCTGTGGCAGATTTTAATCAGATTTTGGGAAGGTAGTCTTTGGCTCACGACCACAACTGAGCCCAAGATTTGTAAGCAAGACAGTTGTTAAAGGATGATCACCCCATTTTACAACCTTTCTTGCCACAGTTATGAAATGAATCACTATAACTGTTCAGTTAGTAACACGATTGTTAAAAGAATTTGACTTTCCTTGTCAGGAGGTTGCAATTGTCAGAAATAGGAAGCAGTTGCCAAGCGTCTGCCTTTTGATCATGTGACCTTGGGGATGCTGCAGTGGTCATAAGTGTGAGAAACGGTCATGTCACTTTTTTTTAGTGCCGTTGTAATTTGGAAGGGTCATGGAACGAATGTCGCGGACTAATTGTAAAGCAAGGAGGAATGATAGGCGTGGGAGGCATTAAATAGACACGGAGGTCGGAGATGTGGAAGCTGGACAGTGCTTTGCTAAGCTTTTTGACTGAGCAACTGTGTGCTAAATACCTTTGCAACTTTTCTGGTTTACTTTTTCTGATTTTTATGAGAGAAGGAAAATGCTGCCGTTGGTCCATTGTCTTCCTTATTTTCATAAGGGATTTTCATGACCTTCCCTGGCCATGATCTGCAACTGTCCTCCATGAATGACCTCTGGCACAACGGGTATATTTCATATTTCAGAATAATGCCAGCCGTGGTGGCGCAGTGGTGAGAATGCAGAATTGCAGGCTAATTCACTGCTCACTGCCAGCAGTTCGATCCTGACTGGCTCAAGGTTGGCTCGGCCTTCTATCCTTCCGAGGTCGGTAAATTGAGGACTTGGATTGTTGGGAATAAGATGCTGACTCTGTAAGCCGCTTAGAAAGGGCTGTAAAGGACTATGAAGCGGTATATAAGTCTAGTGCTATTGCTACCTTCCCTGCCTTTCCCATTTCTTTCCTTCCTTCCTTCCTTCCTTCCCTCCCTCCCTCCCTCCCTCCCCCTTTTTCTTCCTACTGAGCTGTGATTGCACGGAGGTTAGAATGCAGTATTGCAAGCTAACTCACCGCCCACTGCCAGTAGTTCGATCCTGACAAGGCTCAAGATTGACTGAGCCTTCTATCCTTCCGGGGTTGATAAAATGAGGACCCGGATTGTTGGGGGCAACAGGCTGACTGTGTAAACCACTTAGAGAGGGCTGTAAAGCACTGTGAAGCAGTGTATAAGTCTAAGTGCTATTGCTCTAATCCTATTTTATTTGCTCTTATTGAAGCAAGTCAGGACAAATTCCTGGAGAAGTCACTTGCTTCTTCGTAGGATTTCCTTCCTACAGTGCTTACATTCTGTTATTTTCTTTTGCCATGATACAGAAAGGAGGGAAGGGTGTCCTGGTGGAAGGACCTTTAGGAGACCATCTTTTGACCAGCAGCTGTTTCTTTCCTTATCCCAGGTGAATGGTGTGAACATCAGCAGCGTGACCCACTGCCAAGCCATCTCGCTCTTACGCCAGCCCTGTGAGGAGCTTCACCTTCTGGTGCTTCAAGAGAAGGGCTTTACCAACCGGACAGGGCCATCCGTCGTGAACCAGGAAGTGGTCCATGTGGTCCTCGTCAAAAGAGACCGATCCGAACCCCTTGGCATTAAACTGATCAGAAAAACCGATGAACCTGGGATCTTCATTCTGGACCTGTTAGACGGAGGATTGGCAGCCAAGAACGGGAAGCTGCGTCAGAACGATAAAGTCCTTTCTATAAACGGTCAGGATCTCCGCCAAGGGACGCCGGAAGCGGCTGCACAGATAATCCAGGTAAGTTTGAAAGAGAGCACAGGTAGTCCTCTACTTATAACACTTCATTTAGTGACCGTTCAAAGGAACAATAGCATTGGAAAAAAGTGACTGAACGACTGTTTTTTCACACTTAGGACCGTTGTGTCATCCCAACAGTCACGGCATCGGAATTCAGACGCTTGGCAACTGACTCATATTTACGATGGTTTGCCGTGTCCTGGGGTGACCTCCTGACCCTTTGGTGACCTCCTGACAAGTAAAGTCAATGGGGGAAGCCAGATTCATTTAACAACCATGTTCCCAACTTAACAACTGCAGTGATTCACTTAACAACTGTGGCAGGAAAGGTTGCAAAATGAGGCAAAGTTCACCTAACGCAGGGGTTCTCAACCTTTCGAATGCCGCGACCCCATAATACAGTTCCCCATGTTGTGGTGACCCCCAACCACTTATACATCACTGGGTGCCAGAGGCGTGGCCAAAGAAAAGGGGGGAAAAGATGGCGGACAGCCTTGTTTGGCGACCCCCATGAAATGGTCGATCGACCCCAAAGGGGGTCCCGACCCACAGGTTGAGAACCACTGACCTAACAGCTGTCTCACTTAGCAACAGAAATTTTGGGCTCAGTTGTGGCTGTAAATCGAGGGCCACTTCCAGACTGGAATTATTGTTGTTGTTAGTTGCCAAGTCATGTCCAACCCTTCGCGACCCCATGGACAATGTTCCTCCAGGACTTCCTGTCCTCTCCCATCTCTGAAGTCCATTCAAATTCACACCTACTGCTTCAAGTGACTCCCTCCAGCCCCCTCCTTCTCTGTCGTCCCCTTCTTCTATTGCCCTCAATCTTTCCTAGCATTAGGCCCTTCTCCAGTGAGTCCTTCCTTCTCATTAGGTGGCCAAAGTACTGGAGTTTCAACTTCAGTATCTGGCCTTCTAAAGAGCAGTCAGGGTTGATCTCCTCTAGGACTGACCGGTTTGAACGCCTTGTAGTCCAGGGGACTCGCAGGAGTCTTCTCCAGCACCAGAGTTCAAAGGCCTCAATTCTTTGGAGCTCAGCCTTTCTTATGGTCCAACTTTCACAGCCATACATTGCAACTGGGAAAACCATGGCTGGACTATACACACTTTTGTTGGCAGGGTGATGTCTCTGCTTTTTAGTATGCTGTCTAGATTTGCCATAGCTTTCCTCCCCAGGAGCGAGCGTCTTTTAATTTCTTGGCTGCAGTCCCCATCTGAGGTGATCTTGGAGCCCAGGAAGCCCAGTCTGGAGTATGGTAGTTCAGTCTAGAGAAGCTTTGGTTGCATGAAGCACCTTCAAGTTGAGAGACCAAACCTTGGTCCCTATCCTGTAGAGTTGACAAATACTTTGGGTAGCTGCAGCTGTCAAGGAGAGACGTTTCTTCATCCTTGTAATCGGAGGTCTTCCTAGGGAGAAGACAAAGTCCTCGACTTTGGACCACAAATGGAACCAGAATTTCCATTGCTAAGCAAGACAAATTGTCGTCGCCCCTGATTTTGTGACCTTTATGCCAGAGTTAAGCGGTTGTTAAGTGAATCTGGTTCCCCTTGTTGACTTTGCTTGTCAGAAGTGGATCACATGACCCGAGGATGCTACAAGTGCCATCAATGCACGCCAGTTGCCAGGTGCCCAGATTTTGATCCCATGACCGTGGGGCACTGCGACGGTCCTAAACGTGAAGACTGGCCATAAGTCCCTTTTTCCAGTGCCGTTGCAACTTTGAACGGTCGCTAAACAAAGGGTTGTAAGCGGAGGACCGCCTGTTGTGACTAAACGTGGCTCCTCCTATAGTCAGAGCATGTTTGCCTGCGAGGAGATGGGGCCAAGACGAGCGACCCCAGGCTGTGATCAAGTCAGATAATTGCCCTGCACCGCTTCATTTTCCTGTAGGCTCAGAAACAGATACATCAAAGCAAAGTGGAGTCTGGGGTTGGGCTTTTTTTATTATTATTATTTTGGCAGGGAATTCCTGGAATCAGTTCTGCTTGTGCACCAGGGTCTCTCCCAGCTTTCCAAAATGTTTCTCCCCCCCCCCCCAAATGCTGTTAAGTGTTTTATAAATACTTCATAAATAACAGGAACCTGACACAATTTAAATTTTCAGCTGGAAAATTGGGAAGATACAAATAGGTCTTTGACTTACAAGCACAACTGAGGCCAGAATTTATGTTGCTAAGTGAGACATTTGTTCAGTGAGTTGTGTCCCATTGTATGACTTTTCTTGCCACAGTTGTTAAGGGAGTCCCTACAGTGGTTGTGTTAGGGACACGGTTGTTAAGTGGATCTGGCTTCACCCCACTGACTTTGCTGGTCAGAAGGTGGCAGAAGGGGATCACGTGATCCCAGGACACGGCAACGGTCGTAAACAGGAACCATTGTCAAGCATCGGAATGTAAATCACCTGACCCTGGGAATGCTGCAATGGTCATAAGAGTGAAAAATGATCCTAAGTTATTTTTTTCATTTCAAACCTGGGAGTCCACAAGTCATAAAAGGGCCAAGTTTGAAGACCCCGGTTCTAAACTGAGGACTACCTGCGTGTAGTAAGAAATAAGAGGGATAAATGAATCTGCAAGAAAGGTTGGGGAAAATAAACTACGTGTTGCTTTGTAAATTCATGGTGCTAATGAGGAGTTAAACAATAAAATAACATAATTACAGGTAGTCCTTGACTTACAGCAGTTCATTTAGTGACCGTTCAAAGTTACAACGGCACTGAAAAAAGGGACTTATGACCGTTTTTCACACTTATGACCGTTGCAGCATCCCCAGGGTCATATGATCAAAATTCAGTTGCTTGGCAACTGACTCACATTTACGACGGTCACAGCGTCCCGGGAGGGTCACGTGATCCCCTTTTGTGACCTTTTGACCAGCAAAGTCAATGGGGGAAGACAGATTCAGTTAACAACCTTGTGACTAATTTAACAACTGCAGTGATTCCCTTAACAAATGCGGGGAGAAAAATCGAGGATTTAACCTGTATTGGTAAACCAGGAAAGAAGTGGGCCATGCCACCTTTTAAGGCAGGGGTTCTCAACCTTGGCAACTTTAAGACTTGTGGACTTCAACTCCCAGAATTCCTCAGCAAAGCTGGCTGAGGAATTCTGGGAGTTGAAGTCCACAAGTCTTAAAGTTGCCAAGGTTGAGAACCCCTGTTTTAAGGAGTAAGGATTGCGAGCACGTGTAAAGAAACACACATTTAATAGAAAGACAAATACAAGGAGTTAGAGCAAATATTTATGTACTGAGCAATCTATTTATTTATTTACTAGATGGATACAGCCGCCCATCTCATGCTTGTGACTCTGGGCGGTGCACGCGGCTAAAAGAGAAAAAAAAAACCTAATTACAATAATTAAAAAACCATTAAAAATACAATTAAAATTAAATCAGCCGCCCAGAGTTGCTGTTGCCGTCAGATGAGTGGCACATGCATTTAATAAATAAAAAAGAGTTAAAACTCTAATAACAAAGATATGAGAGGATTCCAGGCACACCACACAACCATTTAATGGGCCCCACGCTGCCATGGGATTCCTCAAGCGCCAAGAGTTTGAAGGGTCTTCTGGATAAGCCAGTAGGATTGGGCCAATTTCACGCGATGTGTCAAAGGGAGGGTGCCACAGCAGAGAAGGTCCTGCCCAAAAAGCTCCTTGCCACAGCGTTGATCCTCCTGCCAGATCTGATGGGGTACTTAGGAACTGGGGAGAGGCTGTCCCGCAGGTAACCTGGCCCCATGCTATGTATAGCTTCATTAGTCATCACCAACACCTGGAGTTGAACCCAGAAGGAAACTGGAAACCAGTACAGCTCACAGAGCAGAGGTGTAACCTGTGCAGTTCTAGTAGCCCACCTAATAGAAAAGAAGAAAATTTGTAGCTCAGAGTTAAAATGAGGGATCCTTGGTGCTCTCTGAGCTTGGGTTATTTTCTTGCAGACGTTTCATTACCCAAACTAGGTAGCATCATTAGTGTCCCCAAACTAGGTAATATGCTCAGTGCTGATGGTGTTACCTAGTGTGGCTAATGAAACATCTGAACAAGCTAGAGAACACCCAGAATGCCTTCTTACCTAATCTGTAAGAAAACTACCAAGAGCCCTGGTGGCTAGAATGCAGTATTGCGGGCTAATTCTGCCAACTGCCAGCAGTTTGATTCTCACCGGCTCAAGGTTGACTCAGCCTTCCATCCTTCCAAGGTCAATAAAATGAGGACCCTGATAGTTGAGGACAACATGCTGACTGTGTAAACCACTTAGAGAGGACAGTAAAGAACTGTGAAGGGGTATATAAGTCTAAGGGCTATTGCTATTGCTAAGCTCAGAAAGCACCGGTTTTATTGAAACTAGGTAACATCGCCAGTGCACTGATGATGTTATCTAGTTGGGTAATGAAAAGTCTGCAAGAAAATAACCAAGCTCAGAGAGCACTTAGGACCTTTCATTTCAATCCTGAGCTATAAATATTCTCCTTTATTGAAACTAGATAACATCAACGGTGCACTGATGATCTTACTTTGTTGTGTACTGACACACGTCTGCAAGAAAGCAATCAAGCTCAGAGAGCACCAAGGACCCCATAGCATAATTGCCTGCACTACTGCCTTTTGTACCAGCTGAAGCTTTGAGATACTTTTCAAGAGCAGCCCCACGTAGAGGGCAAAACAGTAGTCCATTTGGGAGGTCACCAGGGCATGAGTGACCAAGAGTGTCAACCACATCAATATTTTAATTCTCTTTTATTTATTTGTTAAATTTCTACACCAACCATCACAGCCAAGTGACTCTGGGACATTTTATAACAACATAATAAAACAATATAAACACTTGATTAAAAGTAGTCCATTTGGGAGGTCACCAGGGCATGAGTGACCAAGAGTGTCAACCACATCAGTATTTTAATTTCTACAGCAACCATCACAGCCAAGTGACTCTGGGACATTTTATAACAACATAATAAAACAATATAAACACTTGATTAAAAGCAGAAGTTGAAAACAGAATTAAGAATAAGGAGAAAATGTATAGATTAAAAGTGAAAACCAAACTTAAAAAATTCAAAAGACTTAAAAATGTTAAACAAGATAGAGGGAGTGCCCTCAAGCCATCAGCCAACCCCAAGGCTGCATCCTATTTAAAATAAAATAAAAATATAATAAATATTCTATTAATACTTTTCTGAATTTAAGATTGACTGGAAAGTCTAACAGCGTACTTTGTAAACCACTTTAGTACTTTGTTTTTATATGTATCTATGTAATGTATGTAGGTATATGTGCAGGAATGCTGTGCAGCAAAATTCCTACCACAAGATTTCATGAGATAAGGGAATGGAATAGCTTTGCATCTGAAATTCTTGTCTGAAATGCACGGAATCCTACTGGAAAAGTTTTGTAGATTTTGTTAGAAGTTGCTCTCGTGGCTTCAGTGGCCTCTTAAATTAAACAAAGAAAAACGCCCCTTAGGTGTATCTTTTTTATTTTTAAAATTCCAAGAAACTGAAGTTTTAAGTTGAATGTGTGATTACTAGAACAGGAAGATTGTCCCCCCCCACATTTGAGGGCAAACATTTCAGTTTAGATTGAAAAGGTGTAAATGTATGTAGTGAGACTGACCCACAGAGCTCAAATGCAAGCTGCAGCGGAATGGCTGCCTTGCTTACAATGAAGCCAGTGGCTTGCAGATATTCCTTTATTAGCAACCGTTGGAAATTACAACCATTCATTTAGCAACAGTTGGAAATTACAGTGGCACCAAAAAAAAAGTGACTTTCCACTGGTCTTCATGTTTATGACTGTTAGAAGTGAATATTTGTAACTGAGGGTTGAACTGTGGGTTCCTTGGTGATCTCTGAGTTTGATGGTTTCCTTGCATACTTTTCATTACCAAACTAGGTACCTCATCAGTGCTGTTGCTTATGTTACCTTGTTTGGTAATGAAGCATCTCCAAAAAAAAGCTCAGAGTCCATCAAAGACCCCCCCCCCCAGTATGTGTCTGTAGTTTGGATGCTGATGATAAATAGCAGGTATAAATAGCACAGGGAAGAAAAGCTGCATTGTTCCTAAGGAATTCCATTTGGTGATTAAAATAATGGGTAACTAATCCTCTGTCTTTCTTTCTAACAATGCCAAGAGAAACTCTGTTGACAGCTTGCTATGCTGACTCACATTTGTATTGTGTAAACCATAATTGGTGGGATGTGCAAACCTTAAGCTTTATACTGTGGTTTACAAATCATAATTATGGGATCCCATCAAGTAAATAACAACACTGTGCTCTGGTGTGATGTATCAACAGATTTTAGAATCAGTGAATTAGTAAATGAGCAATTACTTTAGGCCACAGTTTAAATATTCGCTTAAACTGGGTTAAGAGTAAATCCAAGACTTTATAACAGAATAAACTAACACTAGCTTGCATTAACATTTCAAGGTTATGCATTGTAAGCTGCAGTTGTCCATTCTGACTGTTTTTTTCTAGATATGTATAATAATCTTGACCCTTCCTGTTACAAGATAGGGATTTTTTTGGAGGAGTGGGGCAGGGGGAATTGGGAACGCCTTCCCAGCCTTTTCCATGTTGATTTCCTGTTCTGTCCCTAAATTTTGGATTCAAGACTACGTAGCTAAAACAGAAACTGCTGCTGTTTTGTAACATGCCCGTGTCATGCTGAATAGTTATGTAAAGCCAGTTTGGTTTAACGGTGAAGGCACCAGGATAGAAATCAGGAGACTTAGGCATGAATGGCAGCTTAATCACCAAGGGATCATGAGTTCTAATCCTGCTTTAGGCATGAATGGCGGCTGGGGGACTTTGGGGCAGGCACTGGGAGTCTCTGAGTTCTAGTCCTGCCTTGAACACAAAAGCCGATTGCTTGACTTTGGGCCAGTCCCTCTCTCTTAGCCCAACCCACCTCACAGGGCTGCGGGGAAAATAGGAGGAGTATTAGGTGTGTTTGTCATCTTGAGTTATTTATACAAATAATAAGGTTGGGATATAATAAATAATGACATTGCACAGTTGCGTATTGATTGTGGAAATGGCTAATTGTTCAGTCAATTACTACTGTTATTTCACTTATTTTAGTTCCCTGTGTTTATACCTACATACATCTCTCTCTCTGTCTCTCTCTCTCTCTCTCTCTACACACACACACACACACACACACACACAATTGTGTGTTATATATAACATATTTGTTTTCAATGTATATTTTATTTTTTAAAACTGGCTTTATGACAGCCTTAGAAACAGAAAATTCAATATACATTAAATGTGAGCATCCTATATGGATGGATGGATGGATGGATGGATGGATGGATAGAAAGATAGATAAATAGTGAATGGATGGATAGATAGATAGATAGATAGTGGATAGATGGATGGATGGATAGATAGATAGATAGATAGATAGATAGATAGATAGATAGATAGATAGATAGATAGTGGATAGATAGATGGATAAATAGATGGATAGATAGATGGAGTGATAGATTGATTGATTGAGTGAGTGATTGATTGGATGCCCACAAATATACATGGAAAACAAACCCTTAATGGAAGCATCCTCTAGCTTTCCTGGAGGGTCCTTAAAAGCCTCTGATAGCAAGGAACTCATCAAAGTGCTCAAGCGTTTTCGGTTATTCCTCTTCTAAGCTTCTCCTTTTCTGTGATGTCCCCTGACAGGGCAGTGAAGCCCAGGTGAGCTTCGTGGTTCTCCGTCCGTCTGGCGTGCAACTCTCGGAAGCCGCTGAGGACAGCAGCACTTCCAACGCCAGCAGCGGCAGCAACGGGGGAAGCCCCGTGCGCAGTCGCAGGAAGCCGGAGCAGAGTCACTTCCGGCGAAGGTCCAACTATCAGAAGGTATCGGTCCTCCCGTCAGTTCTGGTTGACTTGAACTCTTCTCCACTTGAGCAAACAGTGTTACGGAAATGGCACAGAAACAGTAGGACCTACAGGCAGCCTTCGACTTAACAACCATTTGTTTAGTAACCTTTTGAAGTTACAGCGGCCCTGGAAAAAGTGACTTAGGACTGTTTTTCACACTTACGACCATTGCAGCATCCCCAAGGTCATGTGATCCAAATTCAGCCACTTGGCAACTGGCTCATATTTATGACGGTCACAGTGTCCCCCGGGGATCACGTGACCCCCTTTTGCGACCTTCTCACAATCAAAGTCAAGGGGGAAGCCAGATTCACTTAACAACTGTGTTACTAATTTAAGAACTGTGGCAAGCAAGGTCATAAAATGGAGCAGCACACACTTAACAACGGTCTCGCTTAACAACAGAAATTTGGGGCTCAGCTATGGTCATAGGTTGAGGACTACCTATAATTGGTTAAGGATCTTACCACGGGAATGTTTTTAATTGGCAGTGTTAAGATGATCTCTTTTACCAGAGGTCTAGATTGCTCCAGATTGCAGAAGCTACCTTTTGCTTTAATGTAGAATTTAGCCCCCACCCATCCTTCCAAAGCCTTAAGCCCCGCCCCCTAGAGCCCTCAAACATGGCTCTCAGATTGTAACTTTTATAATATGACCTGGGTGGGATTGTTAAATACACGGTGTGAGTGTAATTATATTAACTATGTTTATGTAAACAAGTGAAATGAGATGAAATTTAATTTTTCGCCTTGGCTGTGCTCTCTGGTTTTGGAGTGCAGCCTTTGATCATGGGCCCCTCCCAGCCTGGAAAGAGGGTGTGCCATTTTGTGTAATGGCTCTGCCGGTTGGCTTGGGGGCCTAATGGAGGCGCTCTAGGCTGGAGGCGGTCGCTGCAGCGACTTAGAAGGCGCCACCTCTGCTCTTGAGCCCTTGGCGTTCAGCCTGCATTGTAATTCTTGTAATTTTTAAATTAGTTTTAGGGTTTTCATTGTCCTTATGTTTATTGTGTTTATGTCTGTTGTGTTGTAAGCCACCCGGAGACTCTTTCAGTAGCGAGATGGGCAGCAAATAAATTTAATAAATAAATAACTGGGAACTTAGAAGTTGGACAGAATAGGAAACAGATGACAGTAAGTAAGAGAAGAGCACACGACAGGGAGCCAGTTGCAGTGATTTGATGCTCTAATTTCATTTTTAAACTGACTTCACAACATTTCTCCCCTTGCCACTTAATAAGAGCTCATGTGGAATCTTTTGGGTAAAAACGCAAGAATGTCATGAAAATGGTACAAAATGGCCAGTCATTAAAGCAGCAGAGAAAGTGAAAAGTAAGGCAAGGCAGAATAGAAGAGGGGTGGGTGTGAAACTAAATCTGTGTTGGTCTGGAGAGAGAAATTCAGCAGTGGAAGAGCTGTTTGTGAGAAAGCCTGTTCTACCGTCATCAGCATTTATTTCACTGGAGGGGATCAGGTAAAAAACCTGGTCATGGAACAGAAGGCTGGAAGGGACCTTGGAGACCTTATAGCATCCCGGACTAATGGTTGTCTAATGTCTTGTTGAAAGCTTCCAGTGGTGGAGCACCCACAACTTCTGGAGGCAACTTGCGTTCCATTGACAAATTGTTCTCATTCCTTCTTAATTCCAAGTTGGAACTCTCTTTAATGATCTACCTATTGATTCTCATCCTGACATTGGAGAATAAGTCAATTTCCTCTTCTCTGTGACAGTCCCTCAAGCATTGGATGACTGCTATCATGTCTCCCCTACTCCTTCTTTTCATTAGACTAGACATACTTAGTTCCCTCCATTGTCCCCAGACTCCTTATCATGGTTAATTAAAGCATAATTAAAGGAGCCGTGGTGGCACAGAGGTTAGAATTCTGCCAGCTGCCAGCAGTTCGATCCTGACCGGCTCAAGGTTGACTCAACCTTCCATCCTTCCGAGGTCGGTAAAATGAGGACCCAGATTGTTGGGGGCAAATATGCTGACTCTGTAAACCGCTTAGAGAGGGGCTGTAAAGCATTGTGAAGCGGTACATAAGTCTAAGTGCTGTTGCTATGAGGTTGCTACTTTTCCATGATTGGCAGGGATCTGCACATTACTCTCTGGATTTAAAAGGTCCAAAATCCATTGCAACTGACAGGCTTTCTGCCTCCTGGGAAAAAAGTTGTATGATTAATGAACTTTCCATATCCTATTATTTCCATACAGATGATCCCTGTAGGGCAGTGGTTCTCAACCTGTGGGTTGGGACCCCATTTGGGGTCGAACGACCATTTCACGGGGGTCACCAAACAACACAGTCTGCCATTTTTTTCCCCCTTTTCCTTAGCTGTGCTACTCCCTTTTATTCTATTGGCTTTTGAAAGCCAATAGAATAGACTCTCTTGAATAGAGTCTAATTCTATTGGCTCTCAAAAGCCAATAGGAATTGTCCAGGCTGTCTCTGCCCTGCTGAGCCCGCCAAAAGTCCCATTCTGCAAACAGTGCTGCACCAGTTGAGTAGTCCTCGACTTACGACCGGTTGAGTAGTCCTCAACCTACGACTGGTTGGGGGTCACGACATTAAAAAGGTTGAGAACCACTGCTGTAGGGGTATCTCCCATATTACCATTATTGGGAGTTCATCTTAATTCCTCATTGGAAGTAGTTATTTATCTATTGTTATTGAAATGTGAACAAAAAGCGCACAACTACAAACGTTCTGTATGTTACAGAAATAGTTCAGGCATCTGGTGATCCACACAAAAGCATAAATGTTCTTTTTGAAATCATTTTCAACAGCTTCCCTTAATTATATTCAGGAAGATTTTGCAAGCCAGCTTGTTTTCTGCAAAAGGTGGGCTGACGTATTTTCTAGCCAGGATGTCTGACTTGCTTCCTGTTCACCTTTAACTTCAGGAAAGAAGATGGCTTTTTAGCCCTTTCATGAAAGTTAAGCATGTCGTTAAGAATAGGCAACAATTGTAAGAGTGACAGAACGTGTTTTGAATACATCGTTCTAGCTTTCTCTTAGCCTATTACCTAGGAATTCATACGTAAAAAATAAGGTTTTCAACTCTGGAAGTTGTCCCAGACAAAATAACCTCTGGGTTTCATTTAAACATAACTCTTTTTTTTTTTCCTTTCTCCAAACCAAACTTTTTAGAATTCCTCAGGAGAAATGTCTATGGAGATTCTCAGTCATCCAGGTCATGGTTGTCCCAAAGATGTTTCACTTCTTATCCAAGAAGCTTCTTCAGTTCTGGCTGAATGGCGGAGAATGGAAGGACTTACATTCCTTGCACTATTCAGGTGACCTTGAGGGCAGATAAACCTCCATGTGGCCTCAAGGACTCTCAGAGAGAGCGCCAATGACCGGATGACTGCAAGGAATATAAACCCATCCATGCTTCACCATTCAGTCAGAACTGAAGAAGCTTCTTGGATGAGAAGGGAAACGTCTTCAAGGAAAAATAAAGTCCAGTTGCCTTTTGAAAAAGCACCTCTGGGATTCTCGTGAGAAATCTCTTCTAATGTTTTTAATCACTGTGTAGCTCCTTTGGCTATTCCCGTGGTATCCTCCATCCTTTGCAAAATCTCCCTTGGAAATGAAAATATGAAAAAAAAGCTGTTGCATTCTGATGTAATGGGGATTCTGCTGGCTTGGGATTTACATCTCATCAACTTAATTAACATTAATTATCATACATTTGATATATAGCAGTGGTGGCGAACCTAGGGCACGCGTGCCAGAGGCGGCACTCAGAGCCCTCTCTGTGGGCACGCGCGCCATGTCCTGGAGATGGCAACCGTCCCTCTTCAACGAGCCGCCCACTAACTCACCGAGGTCCCACGTGGCCGGATGCATCCCAGCACCCATGCGCTCGCTGGCCTCTGTGTGCGGGGGACGATGGTGTCAGGCAGCAACTGCCCCGGCCCCTGCCCCACCTTGCCCTGCGACAATGGCACCCCCGCCCTGCCTCGCCTCGCCTTGCCTCACCCCGCAGGACGAGCCTCCTGCCCACCGCCCCACCTCCCAGAGACCCCCTGGATCTCCCCCAACCCTGCCCGGCTCCCACTGGCGTCCCTCCCCACGAGCAACATTGAGGTGACCAAGCCCACCTTGTCCACACCCAACCAATCTGCCATGAGCACCACAACCACGCCCACCCAGTGGGCCACGCCCACCCGGCACTGGTGATAAATAAGTGGGTTTTGGGTTGCAGTTTGGGCACTCGGTCTCTAAAAGGTTCGCCATCACTGCTATATAGGTTATTTTCTTAATTCCCTGTTCTCCTCTGAACTTTTAGATACTCCCTCAAGGATACTTCAGCCAGGAAAAGGTGGTTACCATAAAAAAGGACCCCAAAGAGTCTCTGGGAATAACCATAGGAGGAGGAAGAGATACTAAAGCCAAACTGCCCATTTATGTGACCAGCGTCCAGCCAGTCGGATGTCTCTTCAGGGATAGGAGAATTAAGAAAGGTAGGATTACCTCCTTTTTTGAAACACTGCTTGATTACGCTATCGCTGACAGCGGGAATGTTGCTTTCATCAATTTGTAGAGAGTGAACCAAACTAGGAAGGTACCATTTTTTATCAAAATCTTGGTTCTAATCCAGGGGTGTCAAACTCAATTTCATTGAGGGCCGCATCAGCATTGCGGTTGCCCTCGGGGGACAGGGTGGGTGCGGCCTGGGTGGGCGTGGAGGGAGTGGGTGTGGCCTACTGGGTGGGCGTGGCCAGCTCTACATCGTTCGCGTCAAGGATGCCCGTGGGGGCCTGGGCAGGAGTGGGACAGATCTGAGGGTCTCTGGCAGAAGGGGGTGGGACTGGGGCAGAGCCCATCAAGCCGGATATGTGAAGTAGGCGAGAGCCATTTGCAGGCCACTTCCAGGCGACGGTGCATTTCTTCATTCCTCACAAAGGGTGACCCCTCCCCAGCATGCACCCAGGGGGCGGGGCCGACGCGGCAGGGGCTGGTTCCTCGCTGTTTCCAGACGGCCTTGTGGAGCTAAGACTGAATGCGTTTCAGCATAGATGGCCACCACAAAATTGTACATTGGCTCCCGGCCGGCCAGGGCCAAGGCAGAGGGGGCCGTTCCTCACTGTTCCCAGGATGGCTTCGCGGGCCACATGAAACTACTTCGCGGGCCGCATCCGGCCCCCAGGCCTTGTGTTTGACATGTCTGCTCTAATCTGTCTCCTTTGGATTTCTGTAACAGGGGATATACTTTTGAGTATCAACAATGCCGATTTGACTCATCTCAATTATAACGAGGCTGTCTCTGCTCTGAAATCAAATGCGGCCTTGCAGACGGTGGCGCTGAAAGCGCTGGAGGTTGTAATGCCAGAAAAGGCATCGGAAGGGGCCGAGAGCCTGGACCGGAGGGAAAACGGGCACCGCTGGGCAACCTGGTCTCCTCTCTGGATCACCTGGCTCGGATTGCCAAGGTAAGTTTGGGGCTGGCAGCGATAAATAGTTCTTGCTTATTTTAGCCTGATCAACAAAACTGTGTAATGTTTTTAGAGGGCGTTTTTCTTGACTTAGCCTTTCAAAAATCGTGCTTGAAAGTGTTTTTCGAATGCCACTGGAATTAAAATACAGAGTGCAGAATAATAGAGATGGAAGGGGTCCTGGAGTCTTCTAGAGCAGGGCTTTTCAACCTTTTTACCCACTGTACCACTTTTAGGATATGGCAGCATCCGAGTACCACCAGTCGCCTAGCAAGGGGTCAAAAACTTGATGACCACAAAAAAAAAAGGAAAAAAGTGATGAAGTACAGGTAGTCCTCGACTTACAACAGTTTGCTTAGTGACTGTTTGAAGTTACAATGGCACTGAAAAAAGTGCCCCCCCAAGACACAGCCGAGCAAGACACCTGCCCATCCGCCCAGCGGTGCTCTTCCTCCTGACCGAGGTTTTCATTGTTGTGAGCATTTCTGGTGGGGGGTGGGGTGGGGGGATGTTTGGTTTTTATTCCCCCCGTCTGTTGGGTGGTTGCAGCAGGTTTTGGTCACTTCACATGACCCTGGGACACTGTGACCGTCATAAATATGAATCAGTTGACGAGCATCTGAATGTAAATCACAAGACCTTGGAGATGCTGCAACATTGCAGCTGATCGGCGCTTCTTCTGGGCTCAGCAGAAGTGCCAGGATCAGTGCTGCTTTCCAGCTGATCGGTGCTTTTTCAGGGCTCAGCGGAAGCACCAGGATCAGCACTGAGCTCCAGATCCTGGCGCTTCCACTTAGCTCTGACAGCCCCAAAGAAGCTCCGATCAGCTGGAAAGCGGTACTGATCTTGGCACTTCCACTGAGCCCTGACAGCCCTGCAGCTCCAGCCGTCTCTCGCTCAGGCCTGTGTGGTACTGCCACCGGTTCAGCTCATTCCCCTCCCCTGCTACCACTTTTCTAGGATGGTCGCGAACCACCTGCCAGGTGCCAATGTACCACAGATGGTACCTGTACCACTGGTTGAAAAGCCCTGTTCTAGTCCAACCCCCTGCTTGAATGGGAGACCCTGTACCATTCTGGACAAGTGAATGTCCAGTCTCTTCTTGATGAGTGATGGAGCACCCACAACTTCTGAAGGCAACATGGCAGATCCTGCTTTGGAGGAAAGAGGTGGACCTTGGCATGATTGAGTGAAGCAAGTAAAGCATGATGGACTAGAATAACTGAAGCTGACCCTGCTGGACCTTTTTATGGTGGGATGGATGCTTGTGTGTTCCTGACTGCAGCTGATAAACTCAGGGAAACTGGAATACAAATTACAGAAGCCCACTTTGACATCCTCACGTTGGCATGTCCATTTCCCGGACACTGCAGTGAATGTTACCTGAGATACCTGCAGGACTGTCTGTTTCAGAGCTCTACCACCCGGTGCACATCCCCACCTCCGCATTGCAGGAAGTTCAAATCCACAGGTTGTAAAGTCTTTCTTTTCTAACTGATCCAGTTGGAACGGCTGACAGTTGCCATAGTTACCCATTCCTGCTGTGATGCTGCTTTCATCTTCCTACAAAAGGTAAGCGATAACTCCAAGGGGCTGTTCTACCCAGAAAAGCAAGCAGCGTTTGTTTGTTTGTTTCTTTCTTTCAGCCACCTCCACTGCTGTCAAGATATCGTCTTGCGCAAAAGCAACTCGGAGAGCTGGGGATTCAGCATAGTGGGCGGATTCGAAGAAAGCAAAGGAAACCAGCCTTTCTTCATCAAAACCATTGTGCCTGCCACTCCCGCCTTCTGGGACAGCCGGCTGAAGTGCGTGCATTCTTGCTCCTACAGTTTGGGTTTTCTGCTTGAGAGGCAGTCTGGCGTAGGGGTTAGAGGCCCCAGAGCGGAAGCAGAGAGATCGTGAGTTCTAGCCCAGCCTTAGGCACAGGGCAACCAGCCAGCTGGGTAACCCTGGACCACCCTCTCTCTCACAGCCCTAGAAAGGGAGGGCAAGACCAAACTGAAAAATGTTGTCTAGAAAACTGCAGGGCTAGTCTAGGCAGATGCCAGAAGTCAAGACTGACTTGGGGGGGGGGGGGAGGGAGGAAAAAGTCAACATTGCTTTAAGATTTCTCCAGAGCATGCAGAAAATGCATCTGCCTTTATGAATTTAGCTAGCCTTTCATGACCTCACAGCAAATAGCACTAGCTATAGTACTTAAGACTTATATACCCCTTCACGGTGCTTTACAGCCCTCTGTAAACGGTTTACAGGAGAGATTCCCAACCTTTTGAGCACCAGGGACCGTTTACATGGCGAGAGGTTTTTCCACGGAGTGGCAGGGGCGTGGTTTTGTGTGCTGCCTGCATCCCGCGGATGGGGCTTGTTTGTGTGGCCCGGTTGCTGGCATGCCACGGCCTGGTACCGGTCCACAGACGGGGGTTGGGGACCCCTGCTTTACAGAGTCAGCATATTACCCCCAGCAATTTGGGACCTCATTTTACTGACCTTGGAAGGATGGAAGGCTGAGTCAACCTTGAGCTGGTGAGAATCGGAACTGCTGGCAGATGGCAGAATTAGCCTGCAATTCTGTATTCTAACCACTGCATAACCACGACTCAGTGTTTGGGAAGGAAGCATAGTTCCCCCCCCCCCTTTTTCACCTGAAAAACTGTGCAGCATGTAAGAAGCAAGGCTGCAATTGATTGGGGGAGTCAGCAAATGTCATCTTTATAAGCTGTGTTACATATCCGTAGTACGGTGGTACCTGAGTACTCATTGTTAATTGGTTTTGGGAGGTGCAATGAATACCCAAAGCGATGAGTACCAAGCAAATTACATAAGGAATAATGTAGTGAGTCACAAGGCAGTCGACACCGGCAAGGTCTAGCTTATGTGTTGAGTACCAAGCAAATGATGGGTACCGGAACAAAATTTTTCTATCAAAATGTCTTGAGAATCAAATTCAATGAGTTTCAAAGCAGTTGAAACATATTTTACAGGAACTGCTGTAAACTCATTTGCAATGGGGAGTTAAGTGTGCGAGTTGGCTTGAAAATCTTTGGGGCTGGGTGTTTGTTTGATCACGTGGTATTTAACTACTTTATTAATTTTTTTTTTATAAAACAGGAAGACTAGACGCTAACAAAAACAAATGGCTAGAGAAAGAAAGAAATAAAAAACGAAGTGCAAAAAAGTAAAAACTGTCGGAAGAAGCAAAAATGTACAAGAAAAATGACTTGTGTGTGGTTAAAGGTGTTGTAGGGCAGGGGTCCTCAACCTTGGCAACTTTAAGACTTGTGGACTTCAACTCTTTGCTGGCTGAGGAATTCTGGGAGTTGAAGTCCACCAGTCTTAAAAGTTGCCAAGGTTGAGGACCCCTGTAATGTAGGGGAGTTTTAGTTGCTGTTGGACTCACAGTGAAGGACACCTTGAGAATGTTGTTGTAACAGTGCTGTTTCCTTTTCCCTCACTAGGTGCGGGGACGAAATTGTGGCTGTCAACGGAGTGTGTGCGGTTGGAATGAGCAACAGTGAGTTAATTCCAATGCTGAAGGAACAGCGGAATAAAGTGACTCTAACGGTGGTCTCCTGGCCTGGCAGCCTTGTCTAAGGGGCCAATTGCAATAGGATGCTTAATTGGAAATGCTTTTGGGGGGAGCTTTTCACTGGAGCGAACCAATCCAACCGATGAACGGCTGAGCTGGTCTCAGATAGGCTTCCTCCAAGGTGCAGATTTTTCTTTGATAAAGACAAATGTAGCTTGTTGTTGTTGCCGAGTGGGATTTTAGATCCATCCACTCAGTAAGTGAAAAGCTGTCCTCTGATCAGCTGTTGGAGGTGCATCGTGGTTAGGGTTATTTTTTTTGTTGAACGGGGAAACTGAGCCACCGCCTGCTTCTCCCAAATTCTCTTAAAACCTGCTGAACTGAAGGATGGCAAGCTGAAACTCAAGTGATTGATGGCCGTAATCTTGGCTCTTAGTGAACTGAAGTCGCAACCTTCAAGATAGTAATAATTGCAATGGGTGAATCATTTAGATCTGTCTCACTGTGCCTTGCAAAGTAGGAGGCATGGGAACGCTCAACCACTGTTGAGGTCTGTTTATGCCTCTTGCTCAATCTGGTTGTTCTGCCTTGAGCCAATCTCCGAGTTATGTAACGTGTCACAGCCTTGTTCTTGCTTTCAAGGAGATCTGGAAGCCCAACAGAAGGATGTCCCTACTCAACTGAGCCCCTTTCCAGGGTTTCTCTCTCCTGTCACTTTATTTCCCATGTTAGAGGGGATATGAACGCCCACCAGAAGAGCTGTTCATTCTGGAGCAACGCCACTAAAAGGCAGACTTTGGCCATTTGATATACTTTAAACCAGTGTTTCTCAACCTTGACCATTTTAAGGCATGTGGACTTCAACTCCCAGAATTCCACAGCCAGCATTGCTGGCTGTGGAATTCTGGGAGTTGAAGTCCACATGCCTTAAAATGGTCAAGGTTGAGAAACACTGCTTTAAACAGAGGCCCACCGTGATTCTGCAGACAGGAGGGGGGCTTTTCAAACGGGGCCAGCTACCCAATTTCCCCCCAGTGTCTTGAGGAAGAATTCTCTTCCGGCTCATTCCCATCCCAGCAAGCTCATTAGGACCCCAATCCTGGTTGAGTTAACTTCTGATCACAGCAGCCAAAAGCAACACTTAGGAGGAAATCAAGCCATCTACCCACGCTGTCCTTTCAAGTGCATTCTCCCTCTGCAGGGATAAAGTTGCAGACCTTCAGTGGTCTTTTCTCTTTGCGGTTTACTCTGCGGAAAAGAAGGAGATGAACAGGTGTTCGGCATATCAACCTTGCCCGCTCGGAAAAAAAAGCAATCAGAAGCCAACTCCCTGTGTTGTTTTTCCTTTGATCTGATCCCTGCAGTGTTTGTTTATTTTTTAGATCGGTCATATCCCTTAATTAATTGAGCATCCTTGTGATTGCTTAACAAGTATGCTTAACAATCTTAACAGGATTACCTAACAATCTTGTCCATGGCAGAGACTTTGTCCTGTGAGCAGTTCCACACCAAATTAAAAAAAAAAAGGAGTAAGCAGTCTGCCCTATATATAAGGTAGCAATAGCTGTGCCTAAGGAAGGCGTTTGCTATGTGTTCTCGCACGTGCTGACACTTGAACATAGAAGTTATCTTTTTGTAAAAGTAGTCTCTTTTTCCTTAAATAGTCGTCATAATTATTTTCTAAGCATAGGATACACTACATTTATTTCACCGGTTTGAGGACCTGCTTTCTGTTGTCCGTGATCTACGACGTTTCATGATTTACAAAGTGATTCCACCAGCCCATTTGCAAATATTTGGTGGTTGTGGAATAAGTTAAGAGAATTTATTAGTTTTGTCGTAATTAGGAAATTAAATAGGGCCTGCTACCTCCACTTAAAAGGGATTTCTCAGACCTTGATTTGCACAGAAAGTTGCTGAAACACAGCAACCGTCTACTACGGGGGTCTCCAACCGTGGCAACTTGAAGACTTATGGACTTCAACTTCCAGAATTCCCCAGCTAGCATGGCTAGATGAGGAATTCTGGGAGTTGAAATCCACAAGTCATAAAGTTGCCAAGGTTGGAGGCGCTTGCTGTACAATGTGCTTCTCTCATTTGCTCACAAGTTGGGTGGTGGGAGGTACACACATCTCAGGAAACAACTTGCAAGGGGATTCTGCTTCCCTCAGGAACGTGGGACCTCCACTTCCTGGAAGTTCAGGTTTGTCTTTCAGTTGGATCGTTATTTCAACTGAAGAGCAAGTCAGGCTAACGGAAATACAGGGCTTAATAATTTTCACACAGGCTTCGTGAAATAGCAAATAAAAAAGAGCTTATGGTTTATGTTTAAATCTGACTCACGCTTGGACTCTGTTGCCTCATTTGAATCTGGCAAGTAGGTACTAATGCTCCATTTAAGGAGGTTGATTCACTTAAAAATGTATTTGTCGAAGTATATTTCTGAAAGTCAGCATCTGCATTCAGATGTGCTTTCAAAGGATATTGGTTTGCCTAATTGACTGGTAAGAAGAAGATTGACTTCTTCGAGTTTGAGTCCTGTGTAACCACTGTAATGTGTGACTCTTGCAATGGCTGTAAAAAGGATGTCAAACCTTTTTTTTTTCCTCCAAATGAAGGGGATGTGCATTTTCATTTCATTGTATTGTCTGATTTCAATGTGCCTTCAACAATCAGCAGGAAATCTAGTAGCTACTGTATTATTTTGCACCAAAGAAATTGTTGAAATGTATAGAGATGTTTATCACTGCTCTGATACATTTATAAATTATTCTGAAGTTACTGAAGACGTTTAGGTTTTCTGTTTGGACCAGATCAACTTCCACAGACTTCTTTCATTTTTCCTTGTGATAAGCGGCAAGCTATCTTTCTATTATGCGGGCAATTCTGACTTCCTGCAAGCTTGAGGTATATTCTTACCTTAGTTGTGGTATCTGGAAGATCATATCCCTTCCTAGCTCTAAGCATCTGAAATACTCCATGAATGTAAAGCATTCCTCAGTGCTTGTTTAACAAGGTAGTTTAAGTTGCTATTCAGTTTGGAAGGAGAAGGCAGAGTTAGGCCAGCCCTTCTCTTTCCAAATGATGAGATGAGGAGTTTTTAATCTTGCAAAACATTCGAATGGACAAAGATAGATTGGGTCCTTAACAACATTCCTATTAAAACATTGTGGTAGCTTTTATCAGCCATAAAGGTAAAACACTTAAGAACCATTACACTTTATAAATAGTCCTCTTTGAAGGTGGCAAAGTCCTTGAGACAACCAAGTTGCTGAAGGCTTTCTCCTTTTTTAACAAAACGCTCTTTAAAAAAACAACAAACTTTGTATCGAGAGCCTATAATCTGTTTTGGCTATTCTGCAGTATTATTTCCATGATTATACAGCCTGCCTAGAACGGTGTTTCTCAATCTCAGCAACTTAAAATATATGCAGATGTCAACTCCCAGAATTCCCCAGCCAGCATGGCCATTGCAAAGGGTTCTGGGAGTTGAAGTCCACACATAGACAGTACTCTGCAGCAGTGTTTCTCAACCTCGGCAACTGGATGATGTGAGGACCAACTTCCAGAATTGGCCCCCACGTGATAACAGTATTCCAGTATTTGAGGGCCTGCCACAAAGAGGAGGGGGTCAACCTGTTCTCCAAAGCACCAGAAGGCTGGATAAGAAACGATGGATGGAAACTAATCAAGGAGAGAAGCAACCCGGAATTAAGGAGAAACTTTCTAACAGTGAGAACAATTAACCAGTGGAACAGCTTGCCTCCAGAAGTTGTGGGTGGCCCATCACTGGAGGCTTTGTCTCAAAATGTATAGGGTCTCCTGCTTGAGCAGAGGTTGGACTAGAAGACCTCCAAGGTTCCCTCCAGCTCTATTCTGATTCTGACTGATTTTCAAGTTGCCAAGGTTGAGAAACACTTCTCTAGAAAGTGAAATGTGAACTTTTTTTTGTCCTTCTGAAGACACCGTTAAATCTGTATCATCTGAGACACTTAAGAACGCACAACTTCCAGGTAACAAACAAAACAGCAAGCAAGTTTCTATGAATTAAGTTTGCAGTGTAAAATTTAGTATTAAGTGCTGCTTTCACTGAGTCCTAGATGCCATGACCACACAGAAACCAATCACATTTTCAAAAAGAAAAAAAGAAAAAATTCTTTCCTACATATTTTCTGTTACTGACCCATTCACTGCACCATCATAGCATACAAATCAAAATACAATGGGTATACTGGCTCACATGTCCAAGGTTGTTAGTTTCATATAAACACTCAAACTCGCATAACTACAATACAAAATAAGTATAAATTTGAAATGATTTTTTTTTAGGGAAGTGTTTTTAAACTTTTCCCATGGGTGGAAGATAATGCAAGGATGGATGTGCGCAAAAGAGCGATGTCCTTAAGAGTCTCTCACGTATTCTTTTCCAACGGAAACCACGAATCCTATGCCTACATTTAGTGTTTTAAGAGTTGTGAAAAGTGACTCAGAGACGTACGTTTTTAAACTTCGTCTGGGTAAAAAAAAAAAAAAAAAAAAGGATGCTCTTGAAAGCCACAGCAAGTAGCTTGGGTCAAATTACTTAAGGCCAACTTTGAAAGGGTGGCCCTATTGAAATTCACCACGAAACCCACTCAGCTTGGTCATAATAAAACTCTCCGATCTGGAAGGCTCCAGAAGCCTAGGTAGAAATGGCCTCTTCAGAAAAACTGAACGTTTCACGGGGCAGAAGTGTTCCACTGGCTGACTTGTGATTTCCCGTCAAGCTTCCCTTGAATGAAGTCCAAAGTTCAAAGCTACAATTAAGGGGCAAAGGAGAAATGGGACTAGCTTATAGGAGCCAGATTGCCTGGCAAGGATCCCTAACACTTGTTTCTTCTCGTACCAAAACAGTTCCACGTGGTTGCTGTCCTGCTTCTTTAAAAAAAAGGAAACCGTAATAATTACCAAATATTGCCCTAGTCTGCTAAATGCATTCATTCCTGCTGAAGCGGACTCCCATCAGAAGCCATAGGATCTGACACCACGGGGTTGGCCTGCATATAGAACCACTCGAGGCCAGAGGGGCTGGATTGGGTCCTCTCCTCAAAGTCCTGCAGTTTGGCTTTCCGTGTTGGCAACCCAGCCTGTGTGCACGTTTGGGCGCCTCTGTCGTCGCAGACCTTCTCCCAGGAAGGAGACGGTCACCCAAAATGGAAGCGTTGTTTGGATGACGCTTGGTTGCAGGGTCCAAATTTGCTACTCCTTGGCTTCCTGTTCGTTTCCTTCTGCAAGTCCATCTTCGCTCGCCTCCTTCTCTTTGCTGTGCTTGTTCTTTTTGTGCTTGTGTCGACGGTGGCTCTCCCCTTCTTCGCTCTCATGCTGCTTGCTGGTGGGGGAGTGGGAAAGAAAAACAGCATGAAGCTCTAACGCAGTGGTTCTCAACCTGTGGGTCGGGACCCCATTTGGGGTCGAACGACCATTTCACGGGGGTCGCCAAACCAGGCTCTCCGCCATTTTTTTCCCTTTTCCCTAGCTGTCCTACTCCCTCTTATTGGTGGCCACACCCACTTGGGGGTCACCACAACATGGGGAACTGTATTATGGGGTCACGGCATTAGAAAGGTTGAGAACCACTGCTCTAACGACAGATACGTGACAGGTTTCAATCTGGGTCAGTCACTGGAACCGGAGGTTTAGTCTTCTGAGCGTTTGGACTTGGGCTAGAGCCCATCCTCGGGGAAATTCTCTCTCTCTCTCCGGAATGTTCTTACCAAATTCTGGTGTGAGATAAGAGAGGTTCCCCCAGGATGGGCTCCAGCACAAGTCCAAAAGCTCACGCGACTAAACCTCCGGTCCTGGGGACCGACCCAGATTGGATTCCGCAACATTACGCTGGGACACGTATATCTGCCTTCCTTCGTGAAGGCTGTTGAAGCTGAGCTTTCTTAAGCCCTAACGCAGAAGAGAAACACTTCTTTAAAGAGATTCCACAGTATATTCGAATTCAGTAGCTCAGTGGGATAGGCAAGAAAAGTATTGCAGTCTATGAAAAGAACAGAAGTAAATAGACGTGTTAAATAGATGCCATTACTTAAAAACATTTTGCGCCATCAACTGGATAAGCCTAACTCGCCTTTCTTGCCTGCTCCCAGGATTCAAATAAAGTTAAAGAGAATACGTGAGTGTGGTCATCCCAAATGAGGCTGAAGTAACGGCAACCAGCAGGTTCCCAATGGAATATCTTGCCTCCTGGGGTGGTGGATGTTCCATCACTGGAGGTTTTTCAAAAATAGCCTGGATAATCACTTGACTGGGATGGTATAAGATTTCCTGACTCAAGCAGGGGGTTGGACTAGTAGACCTCTGAGGTCCCTTCCAGGCCTATGATTCTATGTTCTACCTTTTCACTGTGAGGGTCACCAATTCATTACCTGCTGTAGCAGAGAGATGTTTGCAACCGCTGCTATGGTCAGCCCTACAAGACAGACTAGCCAAAGAAACTAAAATGATAAGATAGACAGTCCTTGAGTGATGACCGTAATGGAGCCTACCTATCGTGGTTTGCAAGTTATGGTGGTCATAAAATGAGTTGTTCATGTGATTTTACCTTTTTTTTGCATAAATTTGAAGCAAATCACTCGGTCATTAAGCAAATCTTAATTGGTGGTTAGTATGCAGATCGATGGCTTGCTATGGATACAGTTTTGCCAAAAATCGGAAGTGTGTGACAGTCGTAAAACACTACCGTGTGTAAATATGTAAATGTGACCTAGTGTCCCAAGGGCAACAAGTGAGCACAGAGGAATTTTGAATCCGGGTCATAAGTAACTCTGAGGTAAGTCCAACTGGTCTCTTAAGTGACTGATCACAATCAAAGACTACCTGTAGTTCAGGACTACCTTCATTGTAAAGTTTTAGTAACTCCCTCCTCCTCCTCCCCTTCATATTCATGTAGGAACCAGACAGGGCCTGATGGAGGCATTCTCTCAAGTAGTTTCCTTGACCAGGCCTCAAGACTCTTATCCAGGGGTCTTCAAACTTGGCCCTTTTATGACTTGTGGACTTCAACTCCCAAAATTCCTCAGCCAGGCACATCTTGTGGGAAGGCGCTTGTGCCTGGCTGAGGAATTCTGGGAGTTGAAGTCCACAAGTCATAAAAGGGCCAAGTTTGAAGACCCCTGCTCTTATCTAACTGTTGTCTTGGCGATGGCTCTTCTTCCTGTCCTCCCTCTGCAGCTACACCTTATGGCAATGCTGACCAAGGGATACCCTTTGATGGAGACTCCAGACTTTTGAAGAATTTACTCCAAATCTGACTGAAAGATAGCCGCAATATGAGAGCAACCTTTATCTGACCAGAAGCTTTTAACTAGTGCAGTTTAGGTAGAGGTTTGTTTTCATTAACTCAAACTAAGTTTGGAATACAGTTCAGTGCTACTATGGTCACTAAATGGAGGGATTTGGCCTAAATCGAAAAGAGGAGCCAGCTGAGGAACAGGCAATGACCTACCGCCGTGACGATTTATGTTTGCTGCTCTCTTCTTTGTCTCTGTGCCTCCTTTCCCGGTGACGATCTTCACGCTCCCGGCTGCGATCTCTACTCCGGCGATAGTCGCGCTCAAAATCGTAACTGCGTTCCCGGCTATAATAACGGTATCTCTCATCGTCACTAGGAGAGAAAAATGACGTATAGGCATAAAAACCAAGAAGAACACGTGGACCACTTCTGAGTAACAGAATAACAGAGTTGGAAGGGACTTTGGAGGTCATCTAGTCCAACCTCCTGCTCAGGCAGGAAACCCTATATCATTTCAGACAAATGGCTGTCCAGTCTCTTCTTAAAAACTTCCAGTGATGGAGCATTCACCGCTTCTGGAGGCAGGTTGTTCCACTGATTAATTGTCCTAACTGTCAGGAAATTTCTCCTTAATTCTAGGTTGCTTCTCTCCTTGATTAGTTTCCATCCCTTGCTTCTTATCCTGCTCTCTGGTGCTTTGGAGAATAGGTTGACTCCCTCTTCTTTGTGGCAGCCCCTCAAATATTGGAAGACTGCTATCATATCACCCCTAGTTCTTCTCTTTGTTAGACTTTACTTTGTTGTTCACCTACAGACAGAATCTTGCCAGACTAAAGCAACTATCTGCATAAACATGAATATACTCCACGGATCAAGAGGCCATCTGGATCCTCTTCCTGCCTATCAGACATTCCAAGCTCCGCTGCCCCTTTGCCCCTGGAGGGGGGGCAGCCCTTCCCTCCTGGAACTCCAGACTACATCCCACCACATCAGAACAGGAATTGGGAGGTTATTTGGTGTTCAAGCTGATTTCTGATCTGGAGTAAGGCCACGTGTGGGGCCAACATCTTGATTTTCTGCAGGAGCACAAAAATCTGTGACATGCCTATACAGTGCAGGATCTAGCTGGGGGAAGACAGGAATTTCACACTCCGAATTTGAGAATCCAACAATAGGCATCCCCATTTTTAAAAGGCTAATCCCAGCAAACTATTTGGGAGGTCCAAGGAAGGGATGTGAGTAGCTTGTCTCCCAAAAGCTTCCTCTCCATCTCTACTTTTAAACCCAAATAAATTCTTTTAAAAGCTGAAAAACTGAAAGCCTATCATTATGGCCTCAGGTTGTCTCAACCTGGTTACTCATTTCTTGTCACTGTTCTTTATTCTTAGAATTTGCATTTGTGATATTTAGTGGATTTATAACATTACAGTGTCAAAATAACTTGACTCTGCTGCCAAGAAAAACTGAAGTCTGTACCTGCAATTATACTAAGCTTATCTCTTAGCAGCGATGAAATCTAACTTCCCAGCTCTTTCTACATTAGTTCACACTTTGTCTTACAACATGAAAGGGCTACATTCTTGTTTG
This sequence comes from Crotalus tigris, assembly GCF_016545835.1. Lineage (NCBI taxonomy): Eukaryota > Metazoa > Chordata > Lepidosauria > Squamata > Viperidae > Crotalus > Crotalus tigris. Next base: position 524,864 of record NW_024100475.1, read on the forward strand.
AAATGCAAGCCAAGATCTTGGGTGCGCGGACTGTGGACCAGAAAGAAAGGACAGAAAGAAAAGAATGAATATGGATAGTCCTTGACTTACAACCATTCATTTAGTGGCCATTCAAAGTTACATTGCAGCAACTGATTCATATTTATGACCGTTGCAGTGTCCCGGGGTCACGTGATCACCTTTCACAACCCTTTGAAAAGCAAAGTTAACGGGGAAGCCAGATTCACTTAACAACTGCATTGATTCACTTAATAACTGTGGCAACTGTCTTGCTTAACAACATAAATGTTGGGCTCACTTGTGATTGCACATCGAGGACTAGTTGCATGTTGTTGTAATGAGTTAAGTTGCGACTCCAGCATCTGTTGCAAACTTGGAATTATGTAGCTGTACAATGACTAATATTGTGGAAGAACCCACACTCACTTGTTATATTCGCTCGTGGTGGGTGTCCGGTCCCGCTCTCTGTCTCTCTCTCTCCTTGAGCCCGAGTATTCCCAGTGGCTGCTGTCTGAAGCACTGGAGGCCTTGTCAACTGTGGTCACCCAGGGAGTGTGCGACGTCGAAATGGGCGGGTAGGTGATAAAACCTGAATCTAGAGAGGAAACAGGAGAGCTTTGCATCAGCTGGTTCGGACACTCCTAGAGGACATGAAATACTTCATCGCTAGCCTGATGGAGCTAGGAAAGTAGAAATAGTATCAGGTTTGTAAGGAAAGAGAATTTTTATCAGTGCGTTAAAACATGGCAAATATATTCAGCTCAAACTCTTATCAGGAAGAGGTTCTGTTCATGCAGAGCTCGGATCTCCAAACGTGGCAACTTTAAAAAGCAGGATTGGCTTGCTGGGGGATTCTGGGAGTTAAAGTCCACCAGTCTTAAAGTTGCCAAGTTTGGAGACCCCTGATACAGAGAAGGGCTAATCCTGCTCCTCTTTTTAGAAAGCGCCTTCCCACAAGATACGGGACAGGAAGATGAATATGATCAATGGTGAGCTACTGAATATGAATTATGAGCAGCGGTGATCTGATTCCTGATAAATATGTTGAATGTACCCTCCTTCCATTTTTTTTAATCTTGCACTGTAATAGGCATGTCACAGATTGTTGTGCTCCTCCAGAAAATTAAGATGTTGACCTTACCTAATGGTCTTACTCTAGATCAGAAATCAGCTTGAACACCGAATAACCTCCCAATTCCTGTTCTGTTGTGGTGGAATGTAGTCTGGAGTCCCAGGAGAGAAGGGCTGCCCCCCCTCCAGGGGGCGAAGGGGCAGCGGAGCTTGGAATGTCTGATAGGCAGGAAGAGGATCCAGATGGCCTCTCGATCCATGGAGTATATTCATGTTTATGCAGATAGTTGCTTTAGTCTGGCAAGATTCTGTCTGTAAGTGAACAACAAACTAAAGTCTAACAAAGAGAAGAACTAGGGGCGACATGATAGCAGTGTTCCAATATTTGAGGGGCCACCACAAAGAAGAGGGGGTCAACCTATTTTCCAAAGCACCTGAGGGCAGGACAAGAAGGTGATAGATCAGCAGCAACAGCCTGCACAGCTATAGTATCAGGCAGTCTCCAAGGATAATCCCAGTTGGGGAAAAAAACAAACCAACATAGATTCTCTTTTCTTGAGAAAGAAAGTGCAAAGTGTTAATACCACTTTACAATGCCTTGGTAAGGCCACACTTGGAATACTGCATCCAGTTTTGGTCACCGCGATGTAAAAAAGATGTTGAGACTCTAGAAAGAGTGCAGAGAAGAGCAACTAAGAGGATCAGGGGACTGGAGGCTAAACATACAAGGAACGGTTGCTGGAATTGGGTATGTCTAGTTTAATGAAGAGAAGGATGAGGGGGGGACATGATAGCAGTGTTCCAATATCTCAGGGGCTGCCCCAAAGAAGAGGGAGTCCAGCTATTCTCCAAAGCGCCTGAAGGCAGGACAAGAAGCAACGGATGGAAACTCATCAAGGAGAGAAGCAGCCTAGAACTAAGGAGAAATTTCTTGACAGTGAGAATAATTAACCAGTGGAACAACCTGCCTCCAGAAGCGGTGAATGCTCCAACACTGGAAGTTTTTAAGAAGAGACTGGACAGCCATTTGTCTGAAATGGTGTAGGGTTTCCTGCCTGAGCAGGGGGTTGGACTAGATGACCTCCAAGGTCCCTTCCAACTTTACTATTATTATTATTAAAGAAAGAAGCCTATCTAAGTTGAAAGAGGACCAAATTGGGATTTCCCAGTTGGAAAATATTTATAGCTACCCAATTCTGTTTTCTCAAGAGATAAGCCTATCTAAGCTTAAAGATAAACCCAGTGGGATTTCATAGGGGTTCCTTCTTTGTTTAAAGTGCCTCACCCACTCAGTCAGGTTCGGAGACAGCCATAGACACCGCTGAAAGGATCACATCTCTACACTGCTAGGAGTCACTATAAGGATTGTCCTCGACTCACGACCACTAACGAGCCCAACTTTTCTGTTGCTAAGCAAGACATTTCTCGAGTTTTGTCTCATTTTGTGACTTTTATTGCCACAGTTGCTGAGTGAATCACTGCAATTGTTAACTTAGTGACGCAGTTCTAAAATGAACTTGGCTTCTTCCCCACATTGACTTGGCTGGTCAGAAGGTCGCAAAAGGGGATCATGTGACCGCCGGGGGACACCGCAACCATCATAAATGTGAGCCAGTGGCCAAGCGTCTGAATTTGGGAATGCTGCAGCGGTCTTTTAAGTGTGAGAAACGGTCAGAAGCCTCTTTTTTCAGTGCCATTGTAACTTCGAACAGTCACTAAATGAAATTAGTCTTACTCAACACATCTGTTGGTACACAGCCTTTAGGGATTTGAATTACAGGCCAATAAAAATAAACTCCTTCAGGATGTAAAGAGGAGCCTTGGTGCTGTGTGGATGATACCTATCTGAGCCTCTTCATGTAGTCGGCTTATAGACATTTAATGATAAAGTCAGGCTCCCGTGGCTGAGCTTTTAGTGCGACAAACTCTTATTAGCCTTCAGGAGGGACGTGAAAAGCTGGTTCTGTGCAGAGGCATTGAGCTAGGATGGAAATGAATCCAGCAAATTGCCTCCAGAAGTTCTGGATGTGTCAACACTGGACGTTTTTAAGAAAAGAGTGGACAACTATTTGTCTGAAATGGTCTAGGTTTCATGCCGGAGCAGGGGGTTGGACTAGAAGACCTCCAAGGTCCCTTCCAACTGTTATTCTAAATTAAATCGATAGAGTTGATGGGAGGCTGTGGTTCTATGATGGAATATATGATGGTATTGGGGGATTTTGTGTGTTATATTTATTCCAATCTTATGGAATGTCATGAGCTGCGGAGGATTGTCATGTATGTGATAAGTGGCAATAAAAGCTTTCTGAACTAAACAATAAACCTCTTTTGGTCAACTCTTGCACACTTAAGCCCAGAAGGCTCGGAGGCTACACCAAGCGTAACAGAAGAGTAGCAGCCACCACCACGGTACAAGCATCAAGAGGGAAGAATCTTTTTGCCCACTTCAGACACAGCAATCCACTAGAACAGAGGTCCCCAGTCCAAGGACTGGTCCCGGTCCGCAGCCTGTTAGGAACCGGTCCATGCATGCACAGATCTAGGTAGCATATAAAACCATTCCCCCATCTCCACCATCACCACTGCTGCTGGTCCATGGAAAAAACTGTTTTTCTGAAAGCCGGTCCCTGCTAAAAAAAAAGTTAGGGGGCCGATGCAAGAACAAGGGTCTCCAGCCTTGGTAACTTTAAGACTTGTGGACTTCAACTCCCAGAATTCCTCAGCCAGCCAAGTTTTAAAGGTGCTACGGTTGGAGACCCCTGTACTACCAGCATGAACATGACTAAGCTCTCCTTAACATCTTCATTACTAGAACTTGCTTATCCGAAGATGCTTCTTGCTTGTATGTCATCCCTCATTAAGCAAATTAGAATTGTAAGCGGATAGCCAGAGCTTTCCTATCCAAGCAGGAGTTTAATTTCAAGCATCTATTCAAGCATGATGGGATCTTAGAATTTATTGATCAGAATTTTTTTTTCTAACATCTAACTAAAATTTGCCTTCTTGTATCTTTAGGCCAGTGATGGTGAACCTTTTAGAGACCGAGTGCCCAAACTGCAGCCCAAAACCCACTTATGCATCATTGGGTGCTGGGTGGGCGTGGCCCATTGGGTGGATGTGGCTTCAGTGGTAATGGCAGACTGGGTGGAACTAAAAAGTTCAATCAATCAATTCCAACTTTGCAAGATCTTTTTTTTCCCACAAGAAGTTGAAATTGACTGATTGATTGAACCTTTTCCTTTTTTTGCACACAGTGGTGGAGGCCTAAAGTGAAAAGGTTTTATAAAACCCAGCTGAAAACCTAGGACTGGGGCAATGTTGTGCATGCCCACAGAAAGAGCTTTGAATGCCGCCTCTGGCACCCGTGCCATAGGTTTGCCACCACTGCTTTAGGCCATTATTCCAGGTCCTCAACTATAGTGCAATGGAGAAGAATATTATATATCCCCTATTTTTTTCTTATTCACATGATCAGGTCCTTCAACCTCTTCTCTTGAGTTTTTAGTCCATTGATTCTTCAAGTCCTTCTCTGCAGCAGATCCAGTTTGACTGAATCCTTCTTAAATTTATGGCGTTGAGAAGCAGGCATAGTGACCGAGTGGGGCCAGGTGCAGTTAAAAGAAGATCTGAAAGTTGTTTTCAAGCAAACAGGCTGCCCATTAATCAAATTCCTTCAGAACTGGGCAGAAGAGAGGAATGGGAGAACAGGCATCTTCTACTTTACCTCACAGGCCTGACACTAATTTTAAATGAAGGGGAGATGTTTACAATCCCAAGCATTAAAATGTTTGACATCCTCAAAGTTGAAAAGCTGCTAGGATAAGTAGCTGCAACCCTGTCCCAGACCGTTACAACTATGATGAGTAAATCAGTTGTGCCTTCCTTATGCCAAAGAGGGAGGAAAATTACACAGCTATAGAAGCTCCACTATCTTGATGTAAAAAGTCCTCTTGTCCTACAAAACATTTTACTATTGCAGTGATGGACAAATTATTTACTCACTTCCGCCTGACCTTTAAAGAGATGGTTTGTCAGTTCCAAATGCCACTTCAGGGTAAAAAATGTCTCAGTGTCTCCATTTGCCACAAATCCTATTTCATGATAGATCCCGCTATGGCAAATGTTTCCTCCTTGGAGCCTTTGTCATTCTGTTCTTGACGAGTTCAGCTATACTATGCAGAGCTCACTGAACATTGTAATACATCTTGATGTCACAATGATCACCATATCTCTGATCCCCACTACGCCCTTCAGGATGAAGGCCACAAAGCTCTCAGTATGATTTCAAGATACCTCCTTGGGACATTAGACTTACAGGAGATGATTATCTATACATATACATCAGTTAGTATAATTAAAGAATCATAGTAGATCTTATTTGACACGGTATGGAATCCTTATGTTAACTTTTCCTTTTGAGGTAGTCCTCAGTTCAGAAAATTGATCACACAGAATTGCACAGAGCTAGGTATAACCTGCAACTGTTTTGCACAGAAGTTTCTCCTTTTTCTGCTACCTAAAAGGAATATTAGGGTTTTAGCCCGAATGAAGGGATGTGTAGATTTCCACACTTTCCTGATACAAATCGGTGATAACAGCTTGCCTAACATTAACACGCACGGACAGCGAAAAGTAAATGGCGATCCACTGGAATACAATTTGAGTATGTGTATGTGGGGTCTTTTTCAGGTTGCAAGAATAAGACATTGTGTGGAAAAGCGAAAATCCTTGCAAATAAATTCATTGACATGTTGAAGGAAGAGATTATTGCTAAGGGTCGAGCGCAGGTATAAGTAACATTACAAAACTCCAGTTTAACAACGGTATCCCAAGTGATTCCCTGAGGGAAGAAACAGGACCGAAAGGCCAGGATGCTCTACTAACTCTAGTTTGGCGGCCGATGGCTTCCCAGATCAACCAATGCAGGACAATCACAGAAGAGTCCAGAGCTGTCCCCCAAGAGCTGAACTGACCAATCCTCCTGACCCATCACGGGTTGTGCAAAACAACAATCCACTCCGCCTCTCTGCTGCAAGGCCTCGGAGGGGCTCACCTGTGGAGTTGTAGCCAAAGGGAGGTGGCTGCCGGTTGCTGTAGCTGGCTGGCTGGCTTTGAGGAGAGAGGGAGAGAACACACAAGAAGGGTTAGCAACTTCTATTCCCCATCATTAATTCAGGCTGAAAAATAAAACCACAAAGGAAAAGGATAATCCCATTCCCTCACCGGATTCCCTCTCTGTAAACGACGCTCTCCTTCCTTCATGGCTTCCTGTATTCTTTTTCTAAAGCCTGGCCAAACATATCTCAGTTAACCGATCCACTGGGACCAGCACGGTGGTGAGAAGCACTAAGCAATTCAAATACAGGTAGTCCTCGACATACGAGTACAACTGAGTCCAACGTTTCCATTGCTAAGCAAGTCAGTTGCTAAGTGAGTTTTGCTCTGGTTTACATCATCTATTCTATTCTATTCTATTCTATTCTATTCTATTCTATTCTATTCTATTCTATTCTATTCTTATTTTAATTCTATTTAATTCTTATTTTAATGCTATTCTGTTCTATTCTATTCTACTCTACTCTATCTTATTTTAATTCTGTTCTATTCTATTCTTATTTTAATTCTATTTTATTCTTATTTTAATTCTAGTCTGTTCTATTCTATTATTTTAATTCTATTCTATTCTTATTTAAATTCTATTCTGTTCTATTCTACTCTACTCTATCTTATTTTAATTCTATTCTATTCTTATTTTAATTCTATTCTATTCTATTCTTATTTTAATTCTATTCTTATTTTAATTCTATTATGTTCTGTTCTCTTCTATTCTACTCTATTCTATCTATTATACTCTACTCTACTCTATTCTATTTATTCTACTCTATTCTAGGCAATATACAGAATGACAAGAATTATTTAGGCAAAGTATGAAAAGAGAGTCATGAAAAGGATTAGGGTTAGGGCTACATTTAGGGTTAACCCTAACCCTTTATTGAAAAGACATATATGAAAATAAAAGACGAAATGCAAAATAAAGTACAGAACTTTCTTACTGAAAAAAAAAAACAACCCAAGAAAATGACCAGTATTGACCTGCTTGTTACAACAAGGAAGGCTAGAATGACATTTTAGCAGGAGTATTTAATACTTTGCCTGTTTGCCTTTTGGCGTTGCATATAATAACTAAGAAACGTGTGAAATATGAAGCGTTTCATACTTTGGTGCCCCATTTTTGGCATCCTATGGATTTCCTAAGGATTGTATAAAATGCCTAATTTCACACACTGACGGTTAACAGTGAACTGAACATGTGACCTGCTGGGTCATGGTTTCAGAGAGAAACCTTACCAGATCCCTCAATGCTTTCCATAACGGCAGAGCTTCTAAAAGAACTGGATGAGTTCTTAAAAATTCAGGGACCTATTCTGAGACGTATCTGCTGCCAAGCAAGAACATCCGATGAAAAGATGAAGCTCTTCAAAGAGCTTTGAAGATCTTCTTCTTTCGGAACCATGACATCTGCCTCGAAAGGAGCCCACGACAAACTGTACAGCACAGTCAAAACACCGGCAGCAGAACCCAGGGAATGCATTACGGCATTTTGCATTACACCACACAAAATGCTCTATGGTAATTTTGTATGTCATAAAGTGTTTTATAAAAATTGCCAAATTTCAACTCCTCAGGAGTCATGGATCTTGGATAGGGGAGCCTTCTGCAAGTTAGCCCATTCAAGGTCCTTGAGCTGAAAAGGTTTTTGTCCTGTCCAGTTAAAGGTTATCGAAGGGAGAGTTTTAATAGTATTCAGATACAAAAACTGAGCGAATGGCAAGAACCAGCAGCCACGGTGCCCATCTAATTCTCACTTACCCATCCAAAGTTGGAATCAAGAGAGCTGGTGGTGGAGCAAGTGGTGGAGGAAACAGCCCTGTTAATAAAACAATCAGTGATAATTGTTAGAAGACATGATGGCCACTGTATGTATGGCAAGCCCTTTTTCTCTGGGGACCACTGAAAAAGATCCCCATCTTTTCCTTTGTGTCTTATTCCAGTAATTGAATCACTTAACACAGGGGTCCCCAAACTTGGCAACTTTAAGACTTGGGGACTTCAATTCTGGGAGTTGAAGTCCCCAAGTCTTAAAATTGCTAAGGTTGAGGACCCCTGTTGTAGCGGATTTAGCTTTGCTGGCTGAGGAATTCTGGGGGTTGAAGTCCCCAAGTCTTAAATTTGCCAAGGTTGAGGACCCCTGTTGTAGGGGATTTAGCTTTGCTGGCTGAGCAATTCTGGGGGTTGAAGTGCCCAAGCAATTCTTGAAAATTGCCAAGGTTGAGGACCCCTGTTGTAGGGGATTTAGCTTTGCTGGCTGAGGAATTCTGGGGGTTGAAGTCCACAAGTCTTAAATTTGCCAAGGTTGAGGACCCCTGTTGTAGGGGATTTAGCTTTGCTGGCTGAGCAATTCTGGGAGTTGAAGTCCCCAAGTCTTAAAATTGCCAAGGTTGAGGACCCCTGTTGTAGGGGATTTAGCTTTGCTGGCTGAGCAATTCTGGGGGTTGAAGTCCACAAGTCTTAAAATTGCCAAGGTTGAGGATCCCTGACCTAACACACCCATGTCCAGGTGCCAGAAGTCAGCACAATGCACATTCCTCCAGTTCTGTCAACTGATAATGCTAAATGGGATAAGCCTAAGAGAAGTAGGACACCTGGATCTGGTGGCCAGGGATGGTGCCTTCATTGGGATGTCACCTGCAGCATTTGACTGATCCACATAAAATAAATCAGATCGAATCAGAGTAGGTCAGGAACATCTGAGGAACAACTTCATTTTGGTGGCTTCAGCGAAGAATTGGCCAGGACCACGGACAGGGGGTCCTAGACCAATGGACTTAATTGAGCCCAAAATTTCTGTTGCTTAGTGAGACATTTCTTAGGTGAGTTTTGCCCTATTTTACGGCCTTTCTTGCCACAGTTCTTAAGTGAATCACTGCACTTGTTAAGTTACTAACATGGTTGTTAAGTGAATCTGGATTCCCTGTTGACTTCGCTTGTCAGACGGTCGCAAAAGGGGATCACGTGACCGCCGGGACACGGCAACCGTCATAAATCTGAGTCAGTTGCCAAGTGCCTGGATTTTGATCACGTGACCGTGGGGACCCTGTAATGATCGTAAGTGTGAAAAATGGTCATAAGTCACTTTTCTGGTGCCGTTGTGACTTTAAACGGTCACTAAATGAATTGTTGCAAGTTGAGGACTGCCCGTGCAGATTCTGGAAGGGCTTGGCTGTCTCAAATGAGAAAAAAATGGCAAAAGACCACGCCTTAAAAAAGCAGGAAAGGCTTGATCTGCCAAATCTCACCAAATCTCAATATTGCTAACTCCGCAATCTCCAGATCCTGAGTAGCTCAGACTGGGACAAATTGTTCTCCCCTGCTTTTCTAGGAAAGAGCCTTTACTTCCAAGAAACTAATAATGGTTATCCTACACACTGTATATGTGCATACGTGCAGAGAACTACACACGTCCCCTTTACAACCCAGTTTAAAATTAGCTAGGATAAAGATCGCAAAGACGTGTGTGTGCGTGAATCTAAATCAAAATGGGAACCTTTTGAAAAAGTCACTCTGATGCTTACAGGGGGGATGTGCTTTACGGTGTTAAGAGAAATGTCCCTTATTTCTTTAGATAATCTCAGAAATGCTAAGGAGGACCTGACTTTAGTCCTTGGGTGGGAGACCACCAGGTAATATTAGGGATGTGAGCTAGCCAGAGAAATACAAGCAATAAGAAAGGGGAGGAGACCACATCAAACCACTTCTTGGTGGATGACAGAAATGGCCATGGAGACCCAGGAGTTGAGCTTGAGTTGAACGAGAACTTCTCTTTTAAAACCAATCTAAGCAATCCATGGACAAAGCTGCCTATTGCACAGTATCCTGTTCTCGACCGGCCTCTTTCCAATCTTCTCTGCAGAAACAGAGTTCTACTAGGGAGTAAATCATTCTTCTTATGCAGTTTAAAAGCAAAAGCGTCTCCAGTTTTAATTCCAAGGCAATTCTCCTGCCAATGTCTGCCAGAATTGATTCCTGGCTCAATTCATCGTATATTTAAAGACCAAGATGGTTTTGTGTCCTGATTCTGGTTTCAGTATCTGCACCTACCTGGAGGGTGGAGGGGTGGTGGGACGGAGGCAACCGGCGGCGGAGGAGGATGGAGAAAGTGGGGCGGAGGCCCACTTAATGCTGGAGGTGGGCCTGCTGGGGGCACAAATGGCTGCTGCTGGGGGGGCTGAGCAGGCTGAGGTTTGCTCCCATGGTCTCCAAGTACCTTTTGAAAGAGAGCCCAGAAGAATAATCAGGTTAGGTTTTAAGAAAAAAGAAAGAAAGAATCAAGAGTCAAAGCAAGTCCCAAAACAGGAAATGCATCTGGCTACCTCGTGCTGCAATACCATGGGAATGCAGAAGAATGAGATCCTGGAGGTTGAATGCAGCTGAACTTCGAAAGAAACCCAAACGAATCAAGTCAACCCTTGAAGGACACTTGAAATGCCAAGGTTGAGGACCCCTGCTCTAGACGAGACATACTTAGCTTCCTCAATCATTCATCATACAATTTAGCCTCTAGACACCTTATCCTCTTTGTTGCTCTTTTCTGCACACTTTCTATAGTCTCAACGTATGTTCTGTATTTTGGTGACCAGAACTGGACGCATTGTTCCAAGGGTGGTCCTACCTCAATCCGAAATGCCCAATTTGGATTGAAAGTTAAGACCGCGCAAGGCCTGAAATCCACTTTTCAGTTCTTACCTGAATGGGGTTTTCTTCAGAAGCGTGTTTGTCGCGTCGCCTTCCTTCCACCCTCCGGATGGTGCCAGCCTGACCACCAATCACGTCGATTGTCCCACCCAGCTTCCTGTTTCCAAAAGAAGACCCATTCAGCACCAGCAGCTGATCTTGATCACATTGTCCCTCCTGTAACACAGCTCACCATTGGACTAATGGATGCTATAACACACTCAGCTCCCATGTTGTGACAACTGCACACTGCATACCATCCACCAGTAGACCCTTGTAATTTGAGGATGACTTCAAGTTCCAGTGCACTAACCACCAAATTTCTTTTGTACAACGCTGTGGCCATTTGCTTCCCAATTGCCGGGATAAAGCTCAGTAAAGCAGAATTTACTATCAAAAGACCCGTCAAAGACTGACCTGAAAGTTGCTTTTTAGGACATTATTATACGTTATGCTAGCAGCTAGAGACAGGAGTGTTACAATACTTTATCTAGCAGTAAACTGATGGGGATATTGCTCACAAGTTCCTAATGTTCCGAGGACTTAGTGCAGAGGTGTGCAACATGGTGTCTTGGATTTGCACCCAATATCAACCGTCACACCACAAAGCTTTCTTAGTACCCACCAACCTCCTTCTCCTTCCTTAGTTTTTTAAAAATAAAAATAAATCTATTTTTTTCCAATGCTTTTGGGCCTCCTAAAGATCTGCATTTATCTTTGGGGCCATTTCTGTTCTGATTAATGGTATTTTAGAATCAGTCATACTTACTGTGGGTGGCATTTAGGGATTAGGTGTCTCCTCTGGGACCCATTTCCACCCTCCTGGACCTGCATTCAAACTTTCACATGGTCACCATCTCCAAAGCTGCCTATCCTTTCTTTCGAGCAGGGTTTGTCAGCCTTGACAAGTTTAAGTGCGTAGACTTCCACAATTCCCCAGCCAGCAATTCTTAAAGTTGCTAAGGTTGACAAACCCTGCTTTAGAACCTTAACTATCTACAAGGCTCATGTCAGCCCTGGTCCTTCTTTTCATTAAACAAGACAGACCCAATTCCAGCAACGGTTCCTTATATGTTTTAGCCTCCAGCCCCCTAATCATCTTTGTTGCTCTTCTCTGTACTCTTTCTAGTGTTTGTTCAAATACTTGTTCAAATAACAATATGACCGAGCCCTTTGCTTTGAGACATTTGTTATTTATATCTCATAAACAAAATGGTGATAAGCATTGAGGTTGGGGGGGGGGGATCTGATGGATCTGCCTCCAGGGCAGCCACCTCCCTGTCCACAGCGTTGACCAAGTTTGCTTTTGGTAACCATCTAGAACAGGGGTTCTCAACCTTTCTAATGCCGTGATCCCATAATACAGTTCCCCATGTTGTGGTGACCCCTAACCACTTATACATTACCTGGTGCCAGAGGCGTGGCCAAAGAAAAGGGGGAAAAAATGGCGGACAGCCTTGTTTGGCGACTCCCGTGAAATGGTCGTTCGACCCCAAATGGGGTCCCGACCCACAGGTTGAGAACCACTGATCTAGAAGGATCAATCCTCCCTGGATGGGTTGGATCTCGGCTTCCCTGAATCCTAGCTTGCTCGGAAGCTTAAGATCCTCCATCTGACGTTCAGTGTCCTGAGACTATCCATGGGAAACTTTAAGCTGCTGGAAATCTTGCAAAGAAGAAAGCTGGAGAATGAATGCTTTAAAGCAGGGGTAGGCAACCTTGGCAATTTTATGACTCATGGACTTCAACTCCCAGAATCCCTGAGCCAGCCATGCTGAGGGGAAAGGGAGAGGTTTCCAAGTTGAGCCATGCTGGCTCAGGAATTCTGGGAGTTGAAGTCCACAAGTCATAAAAGAGCCAAGGTTGACTACCTCTGGTATAGTGTTTCCTGCTTGAGCAGGAGTTGGACTAGAAGATCTCCAAAGTCTCTTCCTGCTCAATTAATTCCCTAGGACAGGGGTAGGCCACCTTGGCTCTTTTATGACTTGTGGACTTCAACTCCCAGAATTCCTGAGCCAGCTGTGCTGAGGGGCAAGGGAGAGGTTTCCAAGCTGAGCCAGGCTGGCTCAGGAATTCTGGGAGTTGAAGTCCACCAGTCATAAAAGAGCCAAGGTTGCCTACCCCTGCTTTAAACCCTTGAAAAAGCAAAAGTCCTTCAAAAAACAGCCCTTCGAGAGACCAAAAGTGAATGTCCCTTCAGTACCTGTTTGGAGGAGGCCCGGCTTTTATCCTTCCGCCAACGAGCGCAACAAAATCAGTTTTAAAATCCATCTTGACGATGTTGTTCTCGGGTTCTTTCTCGGCATTGCCTGTTCTTCCTTGTTGAACCTTTAAAACAACAACAACGTTGCAGCGCTTGTCTATGGAGAGTCTCAGTCACCCAGGTCACAGTTATCCCAAAGATGCTTTTTCACAAAGGCAACTGGACTTTGTTTTTCCTTGAAGACGTTTCGCTTCTCATCCAAGAAGCTTCTTCAGCTCTGCCTGGATGGTGGGGAATGGAAGGATTTATACTCCTTGCAGATAGCTGGTCATTTGCATTCTTTTAGAGAGCCGCTAATGCCACCTGGAGGTTTGTCTATGTCAGTGGTTCTCAACCTTTTTAATGCCGCGACCCCCAACCAGTCGTATGTCGAGGACTACTCAACCGGTCGTCAGTCGAGGACTACTCAACTGGTGCAGCACCGTTTGCAGAATGGGACTTTTGGCGGGCTCAGCAGGGCAGAGACAGCCTGGACAATTCCTATTGGCTTTTGAAAGCCAATAGAATTAGACTCTATTCAAGAGAGTCTATGCTATTGGCTTTCAAAAAGCCAATAGAATAAAAGGGAGTAGCACAGCTAAGGAAAAGGGGGAAAAAATGGCGGACTGCGTTGTTTGGCGACCCCCGTGAAATGGTCATTTGACCCCAAATGGGGTCCCGACCCACAGGTTGAGAACCGCTGGTCTATGTCATCAGGGTCACCTGAGTGGTGCAAATGGGTGTGGAGCCTTCCTGGAACTGCTGAAAGGATTGTGTTATAGACTGGAGATAGATGATGTTGTGTCCTCCCCCTCTGTTGAGAGAGCTGTGTCAAAACTGTCCTTTCAACAGTTCCAAGAAGGGTCCACACCTCTTTGTACTACTCAGGTAAACCTCCAACTGGCCTCAAGGACTCTCTAAAAGAAGGCAAATGACAAGCAGTCTGCAAGGAGTATAAATCTTTCCATTCCCCACCATCCAGTCAGAGCTGAAGAAGCTTCTTGGATGAGAAGTGAAATGCCTTCAACGAAAGAACAAGTAAGTCCAGTTGCCTCATGAAAACCATCTTTGGGACACTGCAGTGCTTCAGGGACCTTTTAAATCCTATTTTTCCTTACCCTCCAATTGAAATCATCAATTTTTCACTTACGACTTTACAGGGACACAGCAACCATTCTACCCCTGCTGCTTTTCAGGAGATGGAAGTCTCCTCTGCAGCCACCATGACAGGCGGTCCTTGGTTGACGACCCTTCATTTCGCGACTGTTCGAAATTACAACGGAACTGGAAAAAGCGACCTACAACGATCTGGAAGTGGGTTCACGGTGACTGGACTTCTTTTCTTTTTGGGTTTGAAACATTTCGCTGCTTAACCAAGAGGCTTCTTCAGTTGAAGCTGAGCCGAAAAAGCTACTTGGATAAGAAACGTCGTGAAATGGGGCAAAGTTCACCCAACAACTGTCTCGCATATAAATGTTGTGGTCGTAAGTCGAGGACTGCCCGTATCCTGTCAGGAGGGGCAGGACTAAACCAGGGAAGGGGACGGTCCCCGCTGTCCAATGAAACAGGCGACATCTTGGCCCCCCTGAGGAGAGGCTGCTGCCTTCACGGCTGTTGCCAGAGGCGCCACCCGAACCGCCTCCTCCGTCCACCCAAGGGGCCGCTGAGAAGGGAGCAGCTCGTTGGTGTGTCTGGTTTAGGCAGGCAGTCCTCGACTTACAACAGCTTGTTTAGTGACCGTTCGAACTTACCACGGCACTGAAAAAAGTGACTCATGACCATTTTTCGCAGTTACGACCTTTCCAGCATCCCCATGGTCACGTGATCTACATTTGGACGCTTGGCAGCTGACTCACATTTATGACGGTCGCAGTGGCATATGTTTATTGGATACAAACCTGAATGAGGGACCCTTGGGGCTCTCTGAGCTTGATTGTCCTAAAGTTGCTTTTTCAAAAGGCAACTGGCATGGCTGCAGCCATCTTTGTTTTTCCTTGGGGACGTTTCGTTTCTCATCCAAGAAGCTTCTTCAGTTCTGAATGAAGAAGCTTGAAGTCAGAAGTCTGAAGAAGTTTCCTGGATGAGAAGTGAATCTCTAAGAAAAAGGATTGATCCTAGGCCAGGGGTAGGCACCCTTGGCTCTTTTATGACTCGTGGACTTCAACTCCCAGAATTCCTGAGCCAGCATGGGGGAACTATGGCCCCTTGATGACTTATGGACTTCAACTCCCAGAATTCCTGAGCCAGCCATACTGAGGGGAAAGGGAGAGGTTTCCAAGCTGAGCCATGCTGGCTGAGGAATTCTGGGAGTTGAAGTCCACAAGTCATAAAAGAGCCAAGGTTGCCTACCCCTGGCCTAGGCCTAGGCTGCTTTATGATTCGTGGACTTCAACTCCCAGAATTCCTGAGCCAGCCACGCTGAGGGGAAAGGGAGAGGTTTCCAAGCTGAGCCATGCTGGCTGAGGAATTCTGGGAGTTGAAGTCCACGAGTCATAAAGGAGCCAAGGTTGCCTACCTCTGGCCTAGGCCAATTAAACTAAAAGGATTCTGTGAAGAAACTGCTACAGTGAACCTGACAGAAAGCAATTTATATTCCTTCACCCTAAATCTGGGCCTGCTGTCAAGTGATATTCATGGCTAACGAACAACGCTTTGCTCTCCCATTCAAATGCAGGTGGTCCTCGACTTACAATAGTTCATTTAGTTACAACAGCACTGAAAAAAAGTGACTCATAACCATTTTTCACCCCTACAACTGTTGCAGCATCCCCGTGGTCATGTGAATCGAAATTCAGATGCTTGGCAATTGACTCATATTTATGACGGTCGCAGTGTCCCGGGGAATCATGTGATCACCTTTTGTGACCTTCTGACAAGCAAAGTCAATGGGGAAACCAGATTCAGTTCATAACAACCATGTTACTAATTTAATAAATGCAGTGATTCACTTAATAAATATGGCAAGAAAGGTCATACGTTGGGGCAAAACTCACGTCACAAATATTTCACTGAACAACAGAAATTTGGGGCTTGGTTGTGGTCGTAAATTGAGGACCACCGGTATGCCTCTCCAGCCCTTTCAAAACCCTGCCTATTGATAAATTCACTCTGAAATGGAACAATCAAAACCAACAGATCCTGTTGATCCCTGTGTGTGTGTGTTTGTGTGTGTCCAAGCTCTGCATTTTTACCGTGATCTTATTTTCCGTGCAGACAGGGACCGAAGGCTCCAGGCCCAGCTGAAGCCGGCGCTGTTTTTCACAATAGGCTTTCCATGTTTCCTCGTTGAATCCGTAGTTGAAATAATCGGAAAGGTCGGCACCTGGAAAGAAATGAAGCACATTGAGGAAAAGGGGGTCTTCCAGGGCAAGTCAACTCTTCCAGCAAGAAAGAAATGGGGGCCCCTGAACTGGAGAAGTGGCTTCTACCAACTTCCGTTTGCAGCAGAGAAATCTTCTTTCGGGATTCTTCCACTAAAAATAAATAACAGTTACCGGAAAGAAGAAAAGGAGAACAGCAAGGAGATGCTGACATATTATACCTGTTGTTCAGTGCTCTCCAAACGTGGCCACTTTAAGACTTGTGGACTTCAACTCCATTCTGGGAGTTGAAGTCCACAGGTCTTAAATTGGCCAGGTTTGGAGAGCCCTGCCCTAGTTAAACTGAATGATAAAAGATGATCTGCTATAACTTCCACTGCACAGCTACAACAACAATCTAAACATGCACCACCGGCTCAGCCACCACCCTCCCCTCCTTTACCTGGACTTTCAGTGCAAGAGGTTAGAGGTATAATGGGAGAGATTGTAGTTCAAATGAGAGAGGAAATGACTCAATTTGTTTCACAGATTAAATCAGAAATTAAATCTGATCTCAAAGAAGAGATAACGGGGATAAAGTCTAAATTGCAAGAAAATAATAATGAATTACGACAAGATATACTGGCAGCTGTTTCAGGTTTGGCTACTGTGGTGGTTAAGCTCGATGCAAGGCTTGAGGAAGTGGAAGACAAAGTTGACTCTTTAGATGACAAAATTCAAGACGTGGAAAGGAAGGTGGACTCCTCACAAGAAGATATTTTGATGTTTCAGTACAGACAGATGGAGTATGCTCTGAGGATTAGAGGCCTCAAGGAAGATATGAATCAAGATTTGATGGAGGTGGTTCTTAGTGATCTGGCGCTGGCTTTGGATATGGATAAAGGAGAATTACAGAGAGAAGTAGAAAAAATTTATAGACTCAACTCCTGGATTGCTAAGCAGAAGAATTTGCCCAGAGATGTGGTGATTTACTTTACAAAGAAGTCCCTGCGGAATGAGATTATACAAGCTTTTTACAACAAAAGATTTCAGATTGCCGCCCAAGATGTCATCATTCTAAAGGAAATCCCATCTAAAATCTTAAGAAGTAGGAAAGATTTTGCTTTTTTAACCAATGAGCTTAAAGCTAGATCGATGCCATTCAGATGGGAAATTCCGATGGGTATCGTTTTGAGCCATGCTGGGACACGTTACAGATTGAACACAGTTGACAAAGCTAGAGATTTCTATACTTCGGTCCTGAGTGCAGGCTCAACTTTATCTGGTCGGAAATCTTTGAGTGCTAAGGAACCTGAGCAGCAATCTGAGGCACTAGATTTGGTTTCCGCAGGGATGATAGAAGTGGCAAAGCAACGCCAAACGGAGGCTAAAGAGCAGAGGATGACTCGTGCAGCTTATAAGCGTAAAGAGAAAGAGCAACGTAAAAAAGAGCCCAAAGAGAATTCTCCTGGAAGTGCATCACCGCCGGTGGGAGGAGCAAGACCCAAGAGTTATGCAACACATGCAGCTCTGTCAGAGTTTGATGGTGTCTTCTCCAGGCTGCGTGCCAAGGGAGATGGCAAAGTTTTTGACCTGGAATGTTAATGGATTGAATTCTCCTCAGAAACGGAAAAAAATCTTTTATTATTTGAAGCAACATACCAATGATGTTATTTGTTTACAGGAAACTCATATTCTACTTAAAGATCAGAAATATTTAGTTAATGCTCGTTTGGGATCTCATTTTATATCTCCTGCACCTGGGAAGAAAGGGGGAGTTGTTATATATGTCAAACAAAACCTGCCAGCTTGTCTGGTAGAATCAGATCCCCAGGGGAGATATGTGATGATTGAACTTGGTATTTATGGTAAGAAAGTACTTATAGTTGGACTTTATGCTCCAAATCAACAACAGGAACAATTTTATAAACAGTTACACCAAAAAATAACTTTGCTTGACTATAGATCAGTGGTACTAATGGGTGATTGGAATGGTGTCTTAGACACACAAAGGGATAAGAAAGGTTCCTCTCCTTTTCTTAAACAAGCAAGGCTACCTAAAGCCTTTTTTGATATGAAAGAAGACTGGGAATTAAGGGACTATTGGCGGGAACGTAATCAAGAGGAGAGAGACTTTACTTTTTTTTCTGACAGACACCAATCTTTTTCAAGAATTGACTTTTTCTTGATTACCACGGATTTGTATAATAAAGTAAAGAATGTAAAGATTTTTCCTAGATCACTGACGGATCATAGTCCAGTTTGGATGGAGTTGATTCAAGAGAAAGAGGAAAGAAGATCCTGGAGAGTTAATGAAAATTTGTTTAGACAAGAGAAGAATGTTCAAAAACTAAAGGAGTGTTTAAAGGACTATTTTGCTTTGAATATGTACAAGGGGACTTCAATGTCAATGGTATGGGATGCAGGTAAAGCATTTATGCGCGGTGTTTTGATAAAAATGAATAATTTTTATAAGCGAAATCAGATTCAGAAACGTAGAGAACTTGAAGATGAAATTAAACTAAAAGAAAGGGCTTTGATTCTAAATCCTTCTGATGAAAGTACTAAAGAATCTGTAAAGTTATTAAGGTCACAATTTAATATGTTGATAGCAGATCAAGCTGCAACCAATTTATTATTTATGAAACAAAATACATTTTGTAATGCTAATAAGCCGGGGAGATGGTTGGCTTATCAATTAAGAAAGAAACAGAGACAGAGAATAATAGAGAAAATAAATTATAAGGGTAAACTAGTTTCTCAGAAGGAATTAATTAAAAAATCTTTTTTGGATTATTATCAAAACCTATACAAATCTACTAATGTACAACTGTTAGATATAAATAAATATTTAGCTGAGGCAAGTTTTCCTAAACTGACTGAGGATCAGAAATATGAAATTAATGGTTTAATCACTAAGGAGGAAATCGCCTCAGCAATTCAACAATTGAAATTAGGGAAAGCACCGGGTACGGATGGGTTAACAGCTGTTTATTATAAAGCCTTAATGGAGGAGATGATTCAACCATTAAATGATCTTTTTAATGGTATCCTACAGGGTTTAGAGATTCCTCCTTCATGGCGTAGTGCTTTTATATCATTGATTCCAAAGGAGGATCAAGATTTTACTTTACCAAAAAACTATAGGCCTATATCTCTTTTAAACGTGGATTATAAGATATTTGTAAAAATTTTGGTAAATAGGCTTATGAGGGTGGTGCATCATCTTGTGCATAAAGATCAATCAGGGTTTATAACAGGAAGGTATATGAAAAACAATGTTAGACAAATTATTAATTTACTAGAATACTTAGATAAGAACAACCAAGTTTCTGCAGGGCTCATATTTTTAGATGCTGAAAAAGCATTTGACCAACTGAATTGGCATTTTATGCTAAGAGTAATGGAAGAAATGAATTTTGGTGAAAACATATTACAAGCCCTTAAGGTAATATATCAAAAACAAACAGCACAACTTATTGTTAATGGAGGTTTGTCGGAGGTTTTCACAATAGAGAAAGGTACTAGACAGGGGTGTCCTTTATCGCCATTGTTGTTTGTTTTAACATTGGAAATATTATTGATTAAAATTCGAGAGTCTCAGGAAATTAAAGGAATATATGTTAATAAAAAAGAATATAAGTTGAGAGCTTTTGCGGATGACTTGGTTGTTACTTTGTCGCAACCTGACTATTCTGTAGTAAACTTATTACAGTTGATTCACCATTATGGTTTGGTCTCGGGTTTTAAGATTAATGTAAATAAGACTAAAATTTTACCTAAAAATATGTCGAGTCAGGAGAAGCAGATTTTGGTTAACTCGACGGGTTTTGAGATTGTTAATAAGGTAAAATATTTGGGGGTGATGCTGTCTGTTTCTAATGCAAAATTATTTAAAAACAATTATGAAAGGTTGTGGGTCGGGGTACAGAAAGACTTGAAGAACTGGGAAAAGCTGCAATTATCCCTCATGGGAAGAATTGCAGTGATAAAAATGAATATTCTACCCAAGTTTCTTTTTTTGTTTCAAATGTTACCAATTTTGAAAAATGAGATTAATTTAAATGAGTGGCAGAAGGGTCTCAATAAATTTATTTGGGCAGGGAAAAAACCAAGGGTTAAGTTCAAAATTATGCAAGACTTCCGTGAGAGGGGTGGACTCAAGGTACCAAATTTGAAATTATATTATGATGCGGTGGTTTTAACATTAATTAGTGACTGGGTAAATTTGACAAATTCTGAGATACTTTATCTAGAGGGATGGGATTTACTTTATGGGTGGCATGCCTATTTAATATTTAATAAAAAAATAGATTGGGCTTTTAAATCTCATATTTTAAGAATTTCTTTACTTAGGATTTGGAGAAAATATTATAAAAGTGATTTTAAAGTACCATTATGGGCTATACCTTGGCATGCGATAGAAGGAATAAAAAGAGGGGTTAAAATGGATATGGTGTCTTATAGACAGTTACTTAAATGGGATGGACAAAACTGGCAATTAAAATCACGGGAAGAATTAGCACAAGAAAATTTTACTTATTCTTGGTTCCAATATAGGCAACTACTAGATAGATGGAAGATGGATTGTAAGGTGGGTTTTCTTAGAGAAGATGAAAATCTTATTAAGCAACTGAAGGATCAAAGACAAACCCACATTAAGAGAATTTATGGGGTTTTAGTTGAATTGGACTCAGAAACGGAACTAATTAAAGATTGTATGATTAGATGGGCGCAGAACTTTGGTGAGCCAGTTTCATTGGACACCTGGGAAACTATTTGGGTGAGAAATGTCAAATTTACTCAAGCACAGAATTTAAGGGAGAATTTTTATAAAATGTTTTATAGATGGCACCTTGATCCACAAAAAATGTCTTATATGTACCCTGACGTGCAACCTAAATGCTGGAGATGTGGTTACAAGGAGGCTTCTTATTATCATATTTGGTGGTCATGCAGAGAGATAAAAGCATTTTGGATCAAAATATGGTGGAATATCCAGAGAATTTTTAGAAGGAGGGTAAAATTTACTCCGCAATTATTTTTGTTAGGTATTGTTACAGATTGTGATATAAAGGAGGTTGTATTGATGTTAAACTTGATCACAGCCGCGAGGCTGTTAGTTGGACAATATTGGAAGAAGGAATCTTTGCCTACATTGCAGGAATGGTTTTTTAAAGTAGCTTATCTGGCGGAAATGGCAAAGATTTCGGCTTTCTTAAAGCAACAAACGCAAGAGAAGTTTTTTGCTATCTGGGACAAATGGATAAAATTTATACAATTTAGATTGGGTATACAAAAATATTATATAGCCTTTTCATAAGTTTTATTTTTATATATATTATAGATATCTTTTTTATATATATAAATATAGAGTTTTTAATTTAATTTTTATTTTTTTTTTTATTATTTCTTAAGCCTATATTCTGCTCTGGGAAGCTCAGGGGGGGGGAAGGGAGGGTTTTTGGGAGGGGTGTGGGGTGGGGTTTTTTTTTTATATGTATTGTTTAATTTTTTTTTCTCTTTTGTATATGTTGTTTTTTGTTCTGTATTGTTCTTGTTTTTTTTGTAAAATTTATAAAACTTTTAATAAAAAAAAAAAATAAAAAAAAAAGTAAGAAAAAAAAAATAATAAGTAAAAAAAAATCAAAAAAAAAAAAAGAAAGAAACGAAAAAAAAAAAAAAGAAAAAAAGAAAAATAAAAAAAAAAAAAAAAGATGATCTGGAGAATAATCAAGAACCGTATCCTTCAAAGCTCCACCACATTCTCCCACCTAGGAAGACTCACAGGGAATTTTAATGACCTTTTTCATCATTTAATGACCTTTTTCATCATCTCTGCTGTCATATTTCACCAAAGTGGGTGCTACAGTTAAGCATAATTGCAAGATATTTTTTGTTTCCAGGAGTGGGAATTTTTAACACTCCAAATCTTACTGAAGGATAACTTCCATATATGTTACGACCAGACACATTCATTAGGTCCTGTGCAGGCTGGCAGTCACCTGGTTAACCTTCACGAATCGTCTACAGGCCACCTGCAAGCCCAACACAATTTTGTGGCCCACAAACCAGAGGACCCCCACGAGTTGGTGAGACCATTATTTTGGCACCATTGTTTTGTTGGTGATTGTGAGATGAAAAGTGTTTCATCTTTTAAACATTCTCATGGTCCTGAAATCTAGCAACATTTGTGGTGAAATATATTTAGAGCAGGGCTTTTCAACCTTTCCACCCACTTTTAGGATATGGCAACATCTGAGTACCACCAGTCGCCTAGCAAGGGGTCAAAAACTTGATGACCAAAAAAAAAAAAAAAAAGGAAAAAAGTGATAAAGTACAGGTAGTCCTCGACTTACAACAGTTTGCTTAGTGACTATTTGAAGTTACAATGGCACTAAAAAAAGTGCCCCCCCAAGCCACAGCCGAGCAAGACACCTGCCTGCCCGCCTGGCCACGCTCTTCCTCCTGTCCGAGGTTTTCATTGTTGTGAGCATTTCTGTTGAGGATTGGCAGCGGGGGTGGGGGGATATTTGGTTTTTATTCCCACCCCCCGTCTGCTGGATGGTTGCAGCAGGTTTTGGTCACTTCACATGACCCTGGGACACTGTGACCGTCATAAATATGAATCAGTTGTCAAGCATCTGAATGTAAATCACAAGACCCTGGAGATACTGCAACATTGCAGCTGATTGGTGCTTCTTCTGGGCTCAGCAGAAGTGCTAGGATCAGTGCTGCTTTCCAGCTGATTGGTGCTTTTTCAGGGCTCAGCAGAAGCATCAGGATCAGCGCCGAGCTCCAGCTGGAGCCTGGTGCTGATCCTGGCGCTTCCGCTGAGTCCTGACATCCCTGCAGCTCCAGCCATCTCTTGCTCAGGCTTGTGCGGTGCTGCCACCGGTTCAGCTCATTCCCCTCCCCCACTACCACTTTTCTGGGATTGTTGCGTACCACCTGTCAGGTGCCAATGTACCAAAGATGGTACCCGTACCACTGGTTGAAAAGTCCTGATTTAGAGTACAAAGACCTGCGTGCGCACACACACATGCTAATGGTAATAATCCCAAAGATAACTGGTGAATGTCTGAATGGCATCCCTCTTCAATGCAACAATGCAATTCGTAGCCATGGTTTCCGAAACTAGGATTCAAAGCAGGTTCACAAATCGGGGTTACAAATTCACCAGAATTTGTACAGGTGGCCCTCGACTTAGAAACATTTGTTTAAATGACTGCTTGAAGCCACAACAGAGCTGAAAAAAGTAACTGACTGGGGCAATTCATGCTGGCTGGGGAATTCTGGGAGTTGAAGTCCACAAGTCGTAAAGTTGCCAAGTTTGGAGACCCCTGGGAGGAGAGGAATCTAAAGAGGCTGCAGACTCCAGAGAAAGGATTGTGCAACAGGAGACAAGCCATTCTCATCTATGTTTGTGGTTCTTTGGACTAGATAAGGTGCAAAAACACCACACTCTAAACAAGATGTTTTCTCTTCCCTTTTGAAAAAAAGAAATTCGCCAACCAGGTCTGTTTCTGTAAATCAGTGGTTCTCAACCTGTGGGTCGGGACCCCATTTGGGGTCGAACGACCATTTCAAGGGGTCGCCAAACAACGCAGTCCACCATTTTCCCCCCCTTTTCCTTAGCTGTGCTACTCCCTTTTATTCTGTTGGCTTTTGAAAGCCAATAGAATAGACTCTCTTGAATAGAGTCTAATTCTGTTGGCTTTCAAACGCCAATAGGAATTGTCCAGGCTGACTCTGCCCTGCTGAGCCCGCCAAAAGTCCCATTCTGCAAACGGTGCTGCACCAGTTGAGTAGTCCTCGACTTACGACCGGTTGGGGGTCGCGGCATTAAAAAGGTTGAGAACCACTGCTGTAAATGCTGTGAGAATAACCTTCCAAAAGGAAAGCCATGCAAGTTAGATAAGAGAAATCTCAGCCCAAACCAAGAATGTAACTTGAGAAAGCGTCTCAGGCTGGACCCTCCCTAGTTCTGTTTAGGAGAAAGGAGGGAGGGGGAGCTGCATTGAGAGTGGTCAGATTCTGTTACTACAACCCCACAATAAAAGTAGACTTAGTGTTCATCTCTTTGGTGTTCAAGTCTGAACTTGTGATGGCATGTGGTGAGGAGGGGGATTCCCAGGAGGGAGGGGGTCAATTCCAGAGGAGGAAGAGGCAACTCAGCCCAGAGATTATATGTGACAGAAAAAGGGTGAAGACAGCTCTTCCCTAATGGAGCTCAGAGTATATTGTAGATGCAGAAATAGTCCTCAGTCTGCCAAGAATTTGGTCTATAGGTGTGAAAACAATAGAGATCTCAGCTTGGAAAGATGGTTCCTGGTTTCAGCCTGACACAGGCTGACTGTGGAATTCTGGGAGCTGAAGTCCACACACATGATGGCTGAGGGATTCTGGGAGCTGAAGCCCACAAATGTGGGAGAATGTAGTGAGGAGGTGGATCCCTAGGAGGAAAGGAATGTATTTGAGAAGAGGAAGAGGCAACTCAGCCTAGAGATCATGCATCTACTTTAATCTGCATCCACAATATCCTCTGTGAGCTATGAGGGAGGGGCTGTCTTCACCATCTTTTTCTCATGCATGATATCTAGGCTGAGTCTGCCAAGATTTGGTCCATAGGTGTGAAAACAATAAAGAACTCAGCTTGGAAGAATGTGTCACACTTGCTTTGAAGCCTGACAGCTCTACCTCAAAAGTACATCAATCTTGCAACTTTAAATGTGCCTTCCCCCCCCCAATACATTCATGTTCAAGAGAACTAGGGAGGTCCCATCTAAGACTCTCTCCAATGACATTTTTGGTTTGGACTCAGATTTCTCTTTTCTGAGGCTCTTCCTTATCCTCATTATGAGGAGCAACAAGAAAAAAAAGGCGGGAGAAATTCTCTGTATGACACTATCTGAAAATAGGTAGGCCGCAGCCGCCGAAAGCTCAGTAGCTGAGCCATAAGGACTAAAATGCCCATTCCTGATGGATCTGAGGGGTCCAACATCAAGGAGCAGTGTGGTGGCTCAGCGGTTAAGATGCCGGGTTTGTTGGCTGGAAAGCTGGCAACCAGGTTCAAGACCCAGGCATCAGGCGATGGGGTGAGCTTCCATTCCTCACCTCAGCTCCTGCCAACCTAGCAGTTCAAAAGCATGCAAATGCGAGTAGATCAATAGGTACCACTTCAGTGGGAAGGTGACAGCACTCCGTGCCGTCATGCTGGTCACATGACTGTGGGAATGTCTTCAAACAGCTCTGAAATGGAGATGAGCACCACCCCCTACCGTTGGCAATAAGTAGCGGAGTCAAATCCGCAAGGACTCCTTTTATCCAACCCCAGGTAAACAGATCAGGCGGTCCTACTGCACAGAAAAAGATCTCCCCGTTTCCAAAACGATAGTGTTGCTCTTAAATTTCACCGCACCACATTATGGAGAGCCAGGCCCATAAATTTGAGACTGTATCCACCTGTCCCACCAAGGCCCAGCGATGCCCGGCCAAACCAAACCAAATAAACGAGGGGGAAAAAAAAGAAAGCTGTTGATCATATTTACCACAAGAAACTTTGAGGCCCCACCTGGTTTCCTCCACGGTTTGTCTTCAAACGATTCTAAATCCACCTCGATTACCGGCAAGCCGTTAATATTCCCCGAAGCCTCTAAATCAATACCTTTAGGCTGTGACTTGGCTTTGGAGAAAGGAAAACAGATGGTTAGTGCTTAAGGCTGGCTGGGGAGCTGTTCCCAGGGTGAGGAAACAGTGCAGCTCAAAAAAAAGATAAATCTCTTCCTGGATAAATTTAGCTTCGGCTCCTGCCCGTTTTCAAATAAAATAGCTTTGCATATGTGTGTGTGTGTGTGTGTGTGTGTGTGTGTGTTTCTCAACACAATGCATTGTTTTGCTCCATGGGGGAAAAATGGCGAGTAGAGGCGAGGAAGGAAGGAGAGAAAGAAAGAAAGAAAGAAAGAAAGAAAGAAAGAAAGACAAAAAGAAATAAAGGAAAAGAAAAAAGAAAGAAAGAGAAAAAAGAAAGAAAGGGAGGGAGGGAGGGAGGAAGGACAGAGGGAGGGAAGGAGGGAGGGAAGAAAGGGAGAGACAGAGCGACAGAAAGAGATGAAGGAAGAATGAAGAAAGGAAATAAGAAAGGGAAGGGACACGAAGGAAGGAGTGAAGGAAAGAACAGACTCAGCATGCTAATTAAATAAGCCTAATTAATTAATAGCACACCTTAGAAGGACTGATGTGCTCTGAGATAAGCCATTTTGATTGTATTGAAAAATAATTCAGCATAAAAGATTCATTTGCCCAAAGGAAAAAAAGATAACCGAAAATAATTCTCCATTCATACCTGATGCTGGTGCTCCGTAGCCTCGACCCGTTTTTAGATTCAGATTCATTGGAGTCCCCCTAAAAAAAGAATAAAAACAGAACTGCAGCTTCTGGGCAATCTATGCAGGGTTTAGTTCCAATGACCATCATTAGGGTCTTAGACCAGTTCAAATCAAACCATAACGCCCACTAAAAAAAATTACTGGATAGTTCCAATCATCTGCTGAACGGACAGGCTGACCCAGGAGAGGGGGCGAGTGGAGACAACACTGCTGGGCTGGTAGCCCCCTCCCCCCATTCTAACTGGCTTTGGGGGAATGATGGGAGTGGAAGGCCTGCCCAGCTGGATGGTGTCAGGTTGAGTCACTTTGGTTCAACTGAAAGCGGCTTCGGTGACTTTGTACATCCAGCAGAAATTTGATCTAGTGGTCAAGGCACCAGCTGGAAAACAGAAGATGGTGAGTTCCAGTCTTGCCTTAGACATGAAAAACTGGGTGACGTTGGGCCAATGGTGAGTTCTAGTCCCACCTTAGGCTTGAAAGCCAGGTGGGTGACTTTGGGCCAATCACCAGGAGATAGTGAGTTCTAGTCCTGCTTTAAGCATGAAAACCAACTGGGTGACTTTGGCCAATCCTCAAGAGACAATGAGTTCTGGTCCTGTCTTAAGCATAAAAGCTACCTGGGTGACTTTGGGCCAATCACCAGGCGATGATGAATTCTAGTCCTGCCTTAATAGAATGTAAAGATTTTTCCTAGATTACTGACGGATCATAGTCCAGTTTGGATGGAGTTGATTCAAGAGAAAGAGGAAAGAAGATCCTGGAGAGTTAATGAAAATTTGTTTAGACAAGAGAAGAATGTTCAAAAACTAAAGGAGTGTTTAAAGGACTATTTTGCTTTGAATATGTATAAGGGGACTTCAATGTCAATGGTATGGGATGCAGGTAAAGCATTTATGCGCGGTGTTTTGATAAAAATGAATAATTTTTATAAGCGAAATCAGACTCAGAAACGTAGAGAACTTGAAGATGAAATTAAACTAAAAGAAAGGGCTTTGATTCTAAATCCTTCTGATGAAAGTACTAAAGAATCTGTAAAGTTATTAAGGTCACAATTTAATATGTTGATAGCAGATCAAGCTGCAACCAATTTATTATTTATGAAACAAAATACATTTTGTAATGCTAATAAGCCGGGGAGATGGTTGGCTTATCAATTAAGAAAGAAACAGAGACTGAGAATAATAGAGAAAATAAATTATAAGGGTAAACTAGTTTCTCAGAAGGAATTAATTAAAAAATCTTTTTTGGATTATTATCAAAACCTATACAAATCTACTAATGTACAACTGTTAGATATAAATAAATATTTAGCTGAGGCAAGTTTTCCTAAACTGACTGAGGATCAGAAATATGAAATTAATGGTTTAATTACTAAGGAGGAAATTGCCTCAGCAATTCAACAATTGAAATTAGGGAAAGCACCGGGTACGGATGGGTTAACAGCTGTTTATTATAAAGCTTTAATGGAGGAGATGATTCAACCATTAAATGATCTTTTTAATGGTATCTTACAGGGTTTAGAGATTCCTCCTTCATGGCGTAGTGCTTTTATATCATTGATTCCAAAGGAGGATCAAGATCTTACTTTACCAAAAAACTATAGGCCTATATCTCTTTTAAACGTGGATTATAAGATATTTGTAAAAATTTTGGTAAATAGGCTTATGAGGGTGGTGCATCATCTTGTGCATAAAGATCAATCAGGGTTTATAACAGGAAGGTATATGAAAAACAATGTTAGACAAATTATTAACTTATTAGAATACTTAGATAAGAACAACCAAGTTCCTGCAGGGCTCATATTTTTAGATGCTGAAAAAGCATTTGATCAACTGAATTGGCATTTTATGCTAAGAGTAATGGAAGAAATGAATTTTGGTGAAAACATATTACAAGCCCTTAAGGTAATATATCAAAAACAAACAGCACAACTTATTGTTAATGGAGGTTTGTCGGAGGTTTTCACAATAGAGAAAGGTACTAGACAGGGGTGTCCTTTATCGCCATTGTTGTTTGTTTTAACATTGGAAATATTATTGATTAAAATTCGAGAGTCTCAGGAAATTAAAGGAATATATGTTAATAAAAAAGAATATAAGTTGAGAGCTTTTGCGGATGACTTGGTTGTTACTTTGTCGCAACCTGATTATTCTGTAGTAAACTTATTACAGTTGATTCACCATTATGGTTTGGTCTCGGGTTTTAAGATTAATGTAAATAAGACTAAAATTTTACCTAAAAATTTGTCGAGTCAGGAGAAGCAGATTTTGGTTAACTCGACGGGTTTTGAGATTGTTAATAAGGTAAAATATTTGGGGGTGATGCTGTCTGTTTCTAATGCAAAACTATTTAAAAATAATTATGAAAGGTTGTGGGTCGGGGTACAGAAAGACTTGAAGAATTGGGAAAAGCTGCAATTATCCCTCATGGGAAGAATTGCAGTGATAAAAATGAATATTCTACCCAAGTTTCTTTTTTTGTTTCAAATGTTACCAATTTTGAAAAATGAGATTAATTTAAATGAGTGGCAGAAGGGTCTCAATAAATTTATTTGGGCAGGGAAAAAACCAAGGGTTAAGTTCAAAATTATGCAAGACTTCCGTGAGAGGGGCGGACTCAAGGTACCAAATTTGAAATTATATTATGATGCGGTGGTTTTAACATTAATTAGTGACTGGGTAAATTTGACAAATTCTGAGATACTTTATCTAGAGGGATGGGATTTACTTTATGGGTGGCATGCCTATTTAATATTTAATAAAAAAATAGATTGGGCTTTTAAATCTCATATTTTAAGAATTTCTTTACTTAGGATTTGGAGAAAATATTATAAAAGTGATTTTAAAGTACCATTATGGGCTATACCTTGGCATGCGATAGAAGGAATAAAAAGAGGGGTTAAAATGGATATGGTGTCTTACAGACAGTTACTTAAATGGGATGGACAAAACTGGCAATTAAAATCACGGGAAGAATTAGCACAAGAAAATTTTACTTATTCTTGGTTTCAATATAGGCAACTACTAGATAGATGGAAGATGGATTGTAAGGTGGGTTTCCTTAGAGAAGATGAAAATCTTATTAAGCAACTGAAGGATCAAAGACAAACCCACATTAAGAGAATTTATGGGGTTTTAGTTGAATTGGACTCAGAAACGGAACTAATTAAAGATTGTATGATTAGATGGGCGCAGAACTTTGGTGAGCCAGTTTCATTGGACACCTGGGAAACTATTTGGGTGAGAAATGTCAAATTTACTCAAGCACAGAACTTAAGGGAGAATTTTTATAAAATGTTTTATAGATGGCACCTTGATCCACAAAAAATGTCTTATATGTACCCTGACGTGCAACCCAAATGTTGGAGATGTGGTTATAAGGAGGCTTCCTATTATCATATTTGGTGGTCATGCAGAGAGATAAAAGCATTTTGGATCAAAATATGGTGGAATATCCAGAGAATTTTTAGAAGGAGGGTAAAATTTACTCCGCAATTATTTTTGTTAGGTATTGTTACAGATTGTGATACAAAGGAGGTTGTATTGATGTTAAATTTGATCACAGCCGCGAGGCTGTTAGTTGGACAATATTGGAAGAAGGAATCTTTGCCTACATTGCAGGAATGGTTTTTTAAAGTAGCTTATCTGGCGGAAATGGCAAAGATTTCGGCTTTCTTAAAGCAACAAACGCAAGAGAAGTTTTTTGCTATCTGGGACAAATGGATAAAATTTATACAATTTAGATTGGGTATACAAAAATATCATATAGCTTTTTCATAAGTTTTATTTTTATATATATTATAGATATCTTTTTTGTATATATAAATATAAAGTTTTTAATTTAATTTTTATTTTTTTTTATTGCTTAAGCCTATATTCTGCTCTGGGAAGCTCAGGGGGGGGGAAGGGAGGGTTTTTGGGAGGGGTGTGGGGTGGGGTTTTTTTTTTATATGTATTGTTTAATTTTTTTTTCTTCTGTATATGTTGTTTTTTGTTTTGTATTGTTCTTGTTTTTCTTGTAAAATTTATAAAACTTTTAATAAAAAAAAAAAAAAAAAAAAATAGAGGCAGGATAAAAATGAAATAAACAAAGCATTGCAGATCTCAGGAAGCTTGCACAACAATGGCACAAAGAAAAGAGCAGGATTTGGGAGAGGGTGTAAACACATACAAATAAGATGGGGCTCCAGTCTTGATGTTGCCAATCGTGACGCGAATGTCATCGTCACTGTCGCTCTCCTCCTCATCTTCCCCACTTGGGATGGTCTACAGTACAAAAACATGTCAAGCATGAGAAACTAGGCTAGAAACTAGAAGTCAGGCTAGACGAGTTGTCAAAAAAAGAACACGGGGGAAAAAAGAGAGTAGAGGTAGCTCCATCTAATTTGGATTTGGGGCCCACCTGATTATGTATTATCAGATTGGTGTTGACTGTTACCAACCAGAGTGGTGTTTTCCCCAGGGCAATTTGTCCCTAAGCTGGTCTTTCAGGCCTTCTAACAGTGCCCCAAACACCACTGTGATTGGACCTATGAACCTACTTGATGGTCATCTTCCTCTTCTCCTTCCTTCCACCCTTCCCAGCATCACAGCCTTCTCCAGAGAGCTAGGTCTTCTCATAATCCTTCCAAAGTGGGATAATTTGAACTTGGTCCCTTTGTGAATCAGGTGAGAACTCTGCGTTTGTTTGTTTATTTTCTTGGTTATCCCATGGATTTCTTGGGAGTCTTCTCCAACTCCGAATGTCAGAAGTATCAATACTCTTTCTGTCCTGTCCCTTCAAAATCCAACTTTCACGTCCACAGAATGTCACGGAGAAAAAATGTCTTGTGTAATTCTGATTTTTCTGGGTACAGACACATCTGGGCATCTGAATGCCTTTTCTAAGGCTTTCACAGATACCCTAGCAAATGCTAGTCTTTGGAATACTTGACTGGTGGTCCCTGTACTCTTGATAGTTGGTCCTACAAGGCAAAAGCCATCCACCACTTCAATATTTTCATCGTCAACTCTAGCGCTGGCTGCTGGAACAGTTACCACTCCTTTTGTTTATATTTAATCTTAGCCCTATTTTTTTCACTGTGCTCCTTGTTTTCATTAATGAAGCTTCCAGATAATTTGCATTTTTAATGATCAGAGTAATATCATCAACATTGTGCAAATTATGTTTCTTCCTTCCACATTCATCCTCTTCCAATCCAACTTCTCTCAGTAAAAATTCCATGTGGGTTGACTAATTAAGAACATATAATCTTATATATGCATAGTAATAATTTATAAAGAGAACGATTAATTAGGGGAACAGCTTGCCTCATGAAGTTCTGGATGCTCCATTGCTGGAGGTTTTTAAGAAAAGATTGGACAGCTGTTTGTTGGAAATGGGATAGTATCTCCTGCTTGAGCAGGGGGTTGGACTAGAAGACCTCCAAGATCCCTTCCAACTCTGTTATTCTCTAGTCTCGTCTCACTTATTTGCAATTTCAAGCCAATTTTGCCATGTTCTGTCTGGACTGTGGCTTTCTGACTGCATATACATACATGGAGGACAATGAGATGATCTGGATTTCCCATTTTTCTAGCGACATTCCATAGCCTGACATTGTCAACACAATCATTTTGTCATTTTGGTATTCTTTGGCTTTTTCAATTATCCAGTATGTATCGATTTCTTATTCCTTGAACGTTTCTAAAATCAGCTTTGTAAGTTCTTCCACGTGGCACTCTAATTTGTGTCAGATGGTCCTAGCCGTTGCTAGCATGAGAAAATAAGATTATACAATAGCATCTGCACTCCATTAAAGTCTCATTTTTTGGTATTGACATGTAGACCAACATCTCTGTTGGCCACTATGTTATTCTCCAGAGCTGCTGCTACAGAATGGTTGGAATCTTTACTATTACTTCTTTTGTTGCTTGTCATATTTGTGTAGTTCTTCTATCAATTGTTGTAGCCTTCTAACTTGGTAACAATGGAAGCACTGATGTAACTTCATCTATACTAAAACTACTCTAAAGAATCTGGATGTTGACATCTGCACTGTACAGAATTTCAATCTACTTGAAATTTGATCTTCACTGAACTGGTTACCGTTTGTTCATTGGTGTCTCTTAGCAAACCAATATGAAATTTCCTGGCGAGGAAAGCTATAGCAAATCTAGACAACATACTAAAAAGCAGAGACATCACCCTGCCAACAAAAGTGTGTATAGTCAAGGCCCTGGTTTTCCCAGTTGCAACATATGGCTGTGAAAGTTGGACCATAAGAAAGGCTGAGTGCCAAAGAATTGAGGCCTTTGAACTATGGTGCTGGAGAAGACTCCTGTGAGTCCCTTGGACTGCAAGGCACTCAAACCGGTCAGTCCTAGAGGAGATCAACCCTGACTGCTCTTTAGAAGGCCAGATCCTAGGTACTTTGGCCACCTAATGAGAAGGAAGGACTCACTGGAGAAGAGCCTGATGCTGGGAAAGATTGAGGGCAGTAGAAGAAGGGGACGACAGAAAATGAGGTGGCTGGATGGAATCACTGAAGCAGTAGGTGTGAACTTAAATGGACTCCAGAAGATGGTAGAGGACAGGAAGACCTGGAGGAACATTGTCCATGGGGTCGCAATGGGTCAGACACGACTTCACAACTAACAACAACAACAACAACATGAGGTAGGAATGTCTGTGTTCCAACCAAGGTCTTCGGTCTTTTAGAAAATGTTTCTTGTTTTTAAACGTTTTTCTATCTTCAGTGATTTTACAGCAGTTGTTGTAATACTGCTTCTTGTGTCTAGAACTCTTAATTGTCTTTCAGAAGGGTTTTTTTTTTTTGTCTTTCTCAGCATTGGCTTCTTTTCTCTTCCCTTCTTGGCAGTTTCCATGGTTTGTTCTGACATCCAGTTTGCTTTCTTCTCTTTTTTTCCTCTTCAGCGGTATCTTTTCCCATTTGTCCTTAATTGCTTCTTTAAATCCAATCTGTAGTTCCTCTGGTTGTCTATCAATCACCAATCAATCCAATATTTATTATAGTCATAGACTTGCATGGTATCTATCCATGATGTTCATGATTTCCAAATAGCTCTTGATGTTCTGCTTGAAAATGATGCTATGTGTTCAAGACCATCTAATGGAAACTGGTTGACTTTCTTCCTCTACTTTAGCTTGACACTCCCAGTTCTGGTCATCTCTCCCAGGAACACCCCACCCCTGCTAGAATGAGGCAACAAAGTAGGACATGAAGAGGTAGGTCCCAACTATTGTTAGTGTGAGCTCTGCCCATCATTGCCCATCCATCTCTTCATGGATTTCTCCTGGGAGAGCAGCCAGCCCTTGACAGAAAAATACCCAATGATTGTCTGTGTTGGACAGGACTGGGAATGAAGTCCAACACATTTGCCAGACACATGATTGGGAAAGGCTGTGCTGGACTTTCTACTTGAGGATCGTCCCTTACCTGCTGCAACAGTTCTTGGTCTTCACTGATAACCATCCTGGTCTCCTTAGGAATGTCTTGCAATGGATGAGATTCGGTGTGTCTGATAAAAAATAAACACAACAATAAGGGCAACTCATATTTCCTTGGGCTGTGTCCCAAGGTTCCCCATTTGCAGCAGTTTCCACCCAATAGGATACAGATTACATTGGCCAATCAATCAGTAGGACAACTGACCCTCCAGCATACAAAGTATTCCTTTCTAGGCAGGTGTCAATATATAGGGTTATCTTTGGCACGCTCAACTGCAGCCAGAACTAAGTTTCTGTGGGACCCTGGACTTGCGGTTCAAGATGTCCATGGAACCGTTCATGGGCATGGCTTGACCAGGAGCAGGTTTGTTTTCCAACTACCTGGCCAACTTTTTCATTGATTTCAAGAATTCCTATCCCGTCTTCTTTTTAAGAAAAGTCCAAGACAGTTAACCAGGAAGTTGGAAAGCCAGCCTGCTCCTGTTCAATACATACATACATACATACATACATAACCATACATACACACATGCACACACACACACACACACACACACACAAAAGAAATGTGGCTAAAGCAGAGTTTAGAACTCCAAATGATAAAATAAAATGCAAATAAAACAGATATATGATAAGCATTTTAGGTTTTTTTTTTTTTTAAGTAATGAGGTTTTGATACTGGGGATAAGCACAAGTGACAAAGCTACCCTTAAGCTTTAACAATTAATGCAACTTAACATTAATCTAATCTAAGGCAATATAAATTTAATGTAATTAACTTAATTTAATGTAACATAAAGTACTTCCATAACCTGATGTGCTCCAGAAACGTCATATAATGTTATAAGAAATATAACATTTATATATAAATCTTATATGCTGTGATGTTCAATTAGCATGGCAAAAGCTTGCCGGGTGTTATGGAGATTGAAGTCCAACAGACCCAAAGAGTTGGTCGTGTTACAGAAAGTTCCCACTTGATCTAAATATGTTTGGTTCTAAATGAAAAACTTGAAGATTTACCCAGATATTGGTCCATCTTCTGGCTTACCATTGTCATCTGAAAATAGGGAGAAAGACAAATACTAATTAAAGGCAAAGATAAATCCTTCAACATTTGTAAAAAAAAAAAAAAAAGAACTCAGCCTGGTCTTATGAGATGTTCCTATTGAGCAATTTCTATGAAGTATGAAAGGGTGGTGGGGATGTGGAGAAACGAGTGAGTGAGAAGGAACAATTGCTCTCCTTGGCCTGTCCCTGTCCTCAGCCCCTTCCTAGCTTATGTCTCACTTCTTTTAACCACAGCGACACCCAAGCACCAATCCTTCTTAAAGTCTTTAGGGATCTTTCCACTGAGTTTTCTTGGCAGCCAAATGGAGGTGCTTTGCTGCTACTCTCTTCAAGATATTGTGTTGTATTTACAACCTCTAGAAAGAATACAGAGAAGAGCAACAAAGATGATTAGGGAACTGGAGGCTAAGCATATAAGGAAAGGCTGCTGGAATTGGGTATGTCTAGTTTAATGAAGAGAAGGACAAGGGGGGACATGATAGCAGGGTTCCAATATCTCAGGGGCTGCCCCAAAGAAGAGAGAGTGAAGCTATTTTCCAAGGCACCCTGACAAGAAGGATAAGAAGCAACGGATGGAAACTGATCAAGGAGAGAAGCAACCTAGAACTAAGGAGAAACTTCCTGACAGTGAGAACAATTAACCAGTGGAACAACCTGCCTCCAGAAGCGGTGAATGCTCCAACACTGGAAGTTTTTAAGAAGAGACTGGACAGCCATTTGTCTGAAAATCCTACATTCCCTTGCACTGATATTACCTAGCTGGGTAACAAAATGTCTGCAGGAAGCAACCAAGCTCAGAGAGCACCATAAAATTCGCATTACTATAGCGGGATAATAGTAGCAGTTCCAGTCAAGCAGATGCCAAAGAAGTGGTGTTTTCTTTGGTACTGATCTGACAAACAGCTTACAAAATCAAATTGGATTGTGATGGCATGTATGATAGTTCATTTCCTGTATACAACATGCTTCTTCCTCCTTAGGTGCTCTGTCTGTTTAAACAGTTCACTGGAAAGATTTGTTCTTATTGTGCCGTTAATTCATTCTGGGTGCAATTACCTATCTTTGTTTATTTAAAGCACTTCTGCTTCAAATAAGAACGGATGGAAACTCTCCACCGATGGCATATATGCAAAACCAAAGGCTCAGTTGCAGCTTCTCAAGAGTAACACATGGCCTGATGACTCAGTTCTTAAAATTCTTTTAATAGAGACCTGGAACCAATCTGCTTCAACAACTATGCCACTATAATAACCTAAACACATTAGAAAAGGAAACAAAACCCTATTTATCCAGGTAAGATGCTAAAAGTCCCCATAATGTTATTTTTGATACCATCCAAGAAATGTATTATGGTTTACATTACCTAAGGAAACAAAACTGGATAGCTTTTTGTTGATCTATGTCTAGAAATACCTGGTGGCTAGCTATTCTAACTAGAGAGTATCATCACATCAACAATGCTAAGAAGTAGAGCATAAAAGTCACCCTTGATGACTACCAGGAAACCCAAAATATAGACTGATGATAGATAAAGCGTTAGCAGTTTGCAATGTAATGAAGACATTTTTTTTTTCTGAAAGGGACAGAGCAGCCTTACTTCATTCTTGTTTTCCTGGCTCAATACCAGTAACTGCAAGAGGGAACTTGGAGTCCCAGTAGACGATCGCTTGACCATGAGCCAGCAGTATGCAGCAGCAGCCAAAAACGCTAATACAATCCCGGGTTGTATAAACAGAGGCACAGAATCAAGATCACGCGAAATTATTAGTACCGCTTTATAAAACCCTAGTAAGACCACACCTGGAATACTGGAGCCAATTTTGGTCAGCATATAACAAAAAAGATGTTGAGACTTTGGAAAAAGTTCAGAGAAGAGCAACTAAGATGATCAAAGGCTTGGAGACTAAAACATACGAAGAATGGCTGCAGGACTTGGGTTTGGCTAGTCTAAAGAAAAGAAGAAACAGGGGTGACATGATAGCAGTGTTCCAGTATCTGAGAGGCTGCCACAAAGAAGAGGGGGTCATGTTATTCACCAAAGCACCAGAGGGCAGGACAAGAAACAATGGTTGGAAACTGACGAAAAAGAGAAGTAACCTGGAATTAAGGAGAAACTTCCTAACGGTGAGGACAATTAACTAATGGAACAGCTTACCTCCAGAAATTGTGGGCACTCCATCACTGGAGGTCTTTAAGAAGAGACTGGACAATCACTTGTCTGAGATGATATAGGATAGTTCTCCTGCTTGAGCAGGAGGCTGGACTAGAAGACCTCCAAGGTCCCTTCCAGCTCTATTCTATTCTATTCTATTCTATTCTATTCTATTCTATTCTATTCTATTCTATTCTATTCTATTCCTCTGGAAAACGTGCAGAGAAGAGCAACAAAAATGATTAGGAGGCTAAAACATACAATTAATGGTTTGCAGGAACCGGGTATCTCTAGTCTAAGGAAGAGAAGGACTAGGCGTGACATGATAGCTGTGTTCCAATATTTGAGGGGCTGCCACAAAGAAGAGGGGGGGTCCACCTTTTCTCCAAACCACCAGAAGGCAAGGCAAGAAGCAACGGATGGAAACTGATCAAGGAGAGAAGCAACCTGGAACTAAGGAGAAATTTCCTGACAGTGAGAACAATTCATCAGTGGAACAATTTGTTTTTAGAAGTTGTGGGCGCGCCAACACTGGGAGGTTTAAGAAGAGATTGGACAGCCTTTGTAAGGAATGGTGTAAGCCCTACTATGGGGCTTCCTGCTTGAGCAGGGGGTTGGACTACAAGACCTCCAAGGTCCCTTCCAACTTGGTAATTCTGTTATTCTTTATTACAGTAACATTGGGGAACTCAAGTAGCTTAAACATTAGACAAGCATGCTTGTTAACTCCCAAGCTTAAGACACTCAAATCTGACATTAATTTGTTCTCTGTGTTCTTAGATAATCTGCCTATTGCTTAAACATGGCCACTGCATATACCTTTTTGGAAACAAAAGGGAAAAAAAAGAAAAATTGAGAAATATCTGCAACATGTTCCTTAGACTACAATACCGCATAACTTGATCCCATGACCCAATTATATCCATGTTTGTTTAGCTCTGCAGCTATAACTCAGCTAGATCTGCAGAGACGGAACCACCAGGCTACTTCTGAACCATACATTCACACCCAAAGCACCAATGTGCTACTACTGGAATTTGCTGCACTAATTTTACAAAGCCGACAACTGCCCAGAAACGTTTGAATCCCTGTATGTTTCCACCAAGAATGTAAGTAAAGCTGTGTGTCCTTATTAATAATCTGATAAAGCCAAATAAACTGAACAGTCTAAGAATAAAAAAACACCTTGCAATCAAACAAGGATTGTCTTTTCGTTTTGCATTCTTAATATTCCAACCACTGAATTACAGATAGTCCTCCACTCATGACCAAATCTGAGCCCTCAATTTCCGTTCCTAAGCAACGTACTTGTCAGGTGAGTTTTGTCCCACAGTTTCTTGCCACAATTGTTAAGTGGTTCACGGCAGTTGTTAAGTTAGCAATAAGGTTGTTACGTGAACCTGGCTTCCCCATTGACTTTGCTCGTCAGAATGTCGCAAAAGAGGATCACGTGACCCCGGGACACTGCAACCGTCATAAATATGAGTCAGTTGTCAAGGGTCTGAATTTTGATCACATGACCCTGCAACAACTGTAAGTGTGAA
This sequence comes from Crotalus tigris, assembly GCF_016545835.1. Taxonomy (NCBI): domain Eukaryota; kingdom Metazoa; phylum Chordata; class Lepidosauria; order Squamata; family Viperidae; genus Crotalus; species Crotalus tigris. The sequence continues at coordinate 563,872 of NW_024100475.1, forward strand.
AACCAGTTATAAGTCACTTTTTTCAGTGCCACTGTAACTTTGAATGGTGACTAAATGGATGGCTGTAAGTCGAGGACCACCTGTACTGTACCGAATGACTGAACTTTGAGGGGTAAATGTTCTCTCTGACTGTATTTCAGGCACGATGCTAAAGAGCAGTTCTAAAAGCGAAAAAAAAAGAAAATAAAATCATCTAGTAGCTCCGATGCCCAGAATGTTATTATATAAACCAGGAAATCTTGGCCTGATAGCAATGCCAGCTATTTTTTAAAGCAAGGTTAAACAATACAAGGTTTGCAAAGGGCTAGATTAACAATTAGCAAGTGTTACATTTTAAGACACAAAACGTGGTTTGTACTGAACCAAGAGCAAGCAACTAGGAGAAATAAAATGGGACAATTTCTTTGTTATCTGTAAGAAGAGAACTAAAACTTTGCTCAGTATGGGGTTGGGTTGTTGTTGTTTTTCCTTGTGCACTTAACTTTAAATCATGGTTTAATTCAGGGTTTCCCAACCTTGGCAACTTTAAGACCTGTAGACTTCAACTCCCAGAATTCCTCAGCCAGCTATAGCTGGCTGGGGATTTCTGGGATTTGAAGTCCACAATGGTTGGCTGGGGAATTCTGGGGGTTGAATTCCAATTCCAATTCCAATTATAACCCTGGTTTAACGTTAAACTACTGTACTGAAAAACCACCAACTCAACCCCAGCTGTTAATCCAGTGCTGGCTGTGGAATTCTGGGAGTTGAAGTCCACATGCCTTAAAATTGTCAAGGTTGAGAAATTGAGAAACACTGTGTTAATCCAATGAGGACATAAAAGAATACCCATTCTTGTCAGCTCTCCCTGAATTTCAGAAACCACAATGAAAACAAACATTCTTTTAACATAGTTATGAAAGCCCACAATCTGGTTTCATCTGGAGGTCCTGTCCAGACGGTTCCCATGGCTGTTCTTCTATCACCACAAGCATGAGTCTGTCTCCTCCCACCAATATCCTGAATCCCCTAGTAATGCTGCAAGTTCTGTTTGAATTACTTACTTGGAAAAGGACTCTTCCTTTTTTTCCCACCAGGCATTTCAATGTTTGAAAGCAGTTGGGCCTGAATGTCCCAACCAGGGTCTTGCAGGTGCCTCAACTGAAGTTCTGTTCCCTTTGAAGGGCCATCCACTAGGCTAGGGGTAGGCAACCTCGGCTCTTTTATGACTCATGGATTTCAACTCCCAGAATTCCTGAGCCAGCCATGCTGAGGGGAAAGGAAGAGATTTCCATGCTGAGCCATGCTGGCTCAGGAATTCTGGGAGTTGAAGTCCACGAGTCATAAAAGAGCCGAGGTTGCCTACCCCTGACTCTGGGCCATGCTTCCCCTTATTCCTACAACTGCCCCCTACGGCAAATCACGTCTCCCAATCCTTCCTTAAACTCTCCCCAAAACTTTTTGAAGTCTCCACTTAAGCATCGTTGTTTGTTGTGATTAACTCTAGGGAGGTGTCAGCCCCCCTGAATGTAGATTCTCCAACCACCTCTTAGAGCAGGGGTGTCAAACTGCTAGCCCACGGGCCATACCGAAGCCGCGCCCACCCCATTGCTGGCAATGCAAAAAGAATCGTGATACGTGACACGTCACGTGACGTGGCGAGTTTGACAGCCGTGCCTTAAGAGTTTAAGCTCACCTTCCATTCGTGGTCTTCTCCCTGCTGCTCACTTTCCTATCAAATTATACTGCAGTGTTTCCCAAACTTGACAATTTTAAGGCATGTGGACTTCAACTCCCAGAATTCCACAGCCAGCAACGCTAGCTGTGGAATTCTGGGAGTTGAAGTCCTCATGCCTTAAAATTGTCAAGTTTGGGAAACACTGTTATACTGTAACCCCCATGGGGCCGGGACCCGTTCTTCATTCATCTACAACTGTGCCTGTATTTGTTGAAATGCCCCATGGCGAGCTGGCCTTGGTGAGATGTTCCAATCTGTAGACAAACCAATTGTGGACTTCAACTCCCAGAATTCCCCAGCAAATCATACTAGCCTGAGAATTCTAGGAGTTGAAGTCCACAAGTCTTAAAGTTGTCAAGTTTGGAGACCCCTGCTTTAAAGTACTGACTCCTCCTAAGGTGAAACCTGGTTTCATTGATCCCATGTCTTGGTTCACATGCGAGAAGAGGCCAGGATCACACAACAGCCCGGATGAAAATGCGGCTGGCTACTTTTGAGGTCCAATCTGTTGTGTAAACCCAGCCCAAGAGTGAATCAGGCAAATGGTCCATTGTTTCTTCTGAAAGCGGTTGTCCAGTCTCTAAGAAAAGACTGGACAGCCCCTTTGTCTGGAAACATATCGTGGTCTCCTGTTTGAACAGGGGGTTGGACTAGAAGACCTCCAAGGTCCCTTCCGACTCTGTTCCTCTGATAAAGGCAAGATTTCAATATTTTCAAGCCAGCAGGTTTCCTGGTGCCCCTTCCCCTCTTCTTGGGGGAGGGGAGGGAGGGGACACCCTCAGCGGGCTGGAGCCCTCCCCGTTTGCTCGGGTTCCCAAAGGTTTTGACCTTGCGGCTGTGTTGTTGTGTTCCCAACCCTCCCCTGCCCTTTGGGGTCTCGCCGGGGCCGCAAGGCCTTCGTGCAGCTCGGCGGCGCTGGGGGGGGGGGGTCCGCTCCTCGCGCGGAGCATCCCCGAGCCGGAGGATCCCCGGTCCGCGCATTCCTGCGCCTGGGGGGCGCCCTGGCTCAGCGAAGCCCCCGGCCGGCTCTTCCTCCGGACTCCCATCCAGGGGGCGGCGGCCGAGAGAGCCCGCCAGCCCCCAGCCCTGCCTCCGAGGCGCCGGGCGGCCAATCCCATCATCCCCAGGCGGCCCGGGGATCATGGGCTTCCAAGCCCAGCCCGGCCCGGCGAGCAAGCACCGTCCGGCGAGCGAAGCGCACAGCGCTCCAATCTCCGGGCTGCATCCCGGTCGGCGGGCCTGGGTGGGGGGGAAGCAGCCCCGGGACTCGCCCGCTGCCCAGCCCGGGAGAGCCGTCGGCCTGCGGCCAGCCTCCCCGCCTCCCCCCGCCGCCGCCGCCCCCACCTCCGTAGAGCCACTGCTCCTCGTCCTCCTCCGCCTCCAGCTGCCCGGCCGCGGGCTCCAGGTCGGTGGCCATGGCGGGGCCGGGGGCCGCGCCTGCAGCGAAAGGGACGGAGCCGGACGGGCTCAGCGCCGCCGCCGCCGCCCCGGCTGCTGCATGCTGCACCGAGCGCTCGCTGCGGCAGCCCCGCCGGGCTAAAACGCCGCGGCAGCCGCCATCCCCGCCCGCCCACCCTGCTCGGCTGCTCCCCGGAGGCGCCGCCGCCGCCGCCGCCGCACGAGCGGCCGGGCGCGCGCTCGCTCGCTCGCTCGCCACAAAAAGAGCCCAGCTCCGGCGGGGGAGCCGCCAGAGAGCGGCCAGGTCCTAGCGCCCCGCGGACCCAGGCGAGCCGGAGCGCGCCGCCGAGCTGCCGTTTGCCCGGGACGGGGGAGAGCGATGGGAGCGGGGGGACGGTGTCAGTCTGCAGGCGTGGATGGTGTGTGTTTGTGTGTGTGCCTGTGTGTGTGTGTGTCGCTGGAAGGCTGTAATGGGAGCGGGGGACGGTGTCAGTCTGCAGGCGTGGAGTGTGTGTGTGTGTGTGTGTGTCGCTGGAAGGCTGCAATGGGAGCGGGGGACGGTGTCAAGTCTGCAGGCGTGGATGGTGTGTGTGTGTGTGTGTGTGTATGTGTGTCTCGCTGGAAGGCTGCAATGGGAGCGGGGGACGATGTCAGTCTGCAGGCGTGGAGGGTGTGTGTGTGTGTGTGTGTGTGTGTGTGTGTGTGTGTGTGTGTGTCGCTGGAAGGCTGCAATGGGAGCGGGGGACGGTGTCAAGTCTGCAGGCGTGGATGGTGTGTGTGTGTGTGTGTGTGTATGTGTGTCTCGCTGGAAGGCTGCAATGGGAGCGGGGGACGATGTCAGTCTGCAGGCGTGGAGGGTGTGTGTGTGTGTGTGTGTGTGTGTGTGTGTGTGTGTGTGTGTCGCTGGAAGGCTGCAATGGGAGCGGGGGACGGTGTCAGTCTGCAGGCGTGGAGGGTGTGTGTGTCTGTCTCGCTGGAAGGCTGCAACCTGGAACGAAGGAGAAACTTCCTAAGGGTGAGGATAACTAACCAGCGGGACGGCTTGCTTCCAGAAGTTGTGGGTGTTCCATCACTGGAGGTTTTTAAGAGGAGATTGGACAGCCATTGGTCTGAAATGGTATAGGGTCTCCTGCTTGAGCAGGGGGAGAATAGAATAGAATTGAATAGAATCTGGAAGGGACCTTGGAGGTCTTCTAGTCCAGCCCCCTGTTCGAGCAGGAGAACCTATACCATCTCAGACAAGTGGCTGTCTAGCTTCTTCTTAAAAACCTCCGGTGATGGAGCGCCCACATCTTCTGGTGGCAAGCTGTTCCACTGGTTAATTGCTCTCACTGTTAGGAAGTTTCTCCTTAATTCCAGGTTGCTTCTCTCCTTGACCAGTTTCCAACCATGGTTTCTTGTCCTGCCCTCTGGTGCACAACTGACCCCCTCTGCCTTGTGGCAGCCCCTCAGATACTGGAATACTGCTATGATGTCTCCCCTGTTTCTTCTTTTCTCTAGACTAGCCAAACCCAAGTCCCGCAGCCGTTCTTCGTACGTTTTGGTCTCCAGGCCTGGGATCATCTTAGTTGCTCTTCGCTGAACTTTTTCCAAGGTCTCAACATCTTTTTTGTAGTATGGTGGCCAAAATTGGCTGCAGGACTAGAAGACCTCCAAGGGCTCTTCCAACTCTGTTAACCCCGTGTTTGCGTTCCCGAGGGCAAACTCCTTTCTTGGACTGGGCTCGTAGTTTCAGAGTCACCGGGCAGCCCCTCCATTGGTCTCGCCTAACTGGCTTCGCTGGTTGCATCTTTGCCTGCCATATTTTACACTTATGACTATTGCAGCATCCCCAGGGTCACGTGATCAAAATTCAGATGCTTGCCCAACTGGCATGAGTTTATGGCAGTTGCCGTGTCCCGGGATCACACAATCACCTTTGGAGTCCTTTTGACAAGCAAAGTCAATGGGGAAGGCAACTGTGTTACTAACTTAACAATTACAATGATTCACTTAACAACTGTGGCAAGAACTCACTTAACAAACATCCTGGCTTAGCAGCAGAAATTTGGGGCCCAATTGTGATTGTCAGCAGAGGTCAGTCTGTTGACCAAACCTTATCAAACCAAAACAGGCTGCAGAATCTGCCAAACCTGGTCTGGCATCCAAAAGTACCTGGCTTGAAACTCGGGAGGGGAGCTGTACTAAGATTTGGGGGGCCTGGGGATGCCTGGCATTTAGCTTGGGGCACAAGGAACCCCAGAGTGGAGCCTCAGGCCTTCTGCTTCAGAATCGGCTGCGAAGCTGAGACGCGGCAGGAGATGCTACAAGTCCGTGTTTGCATTGGCTGTGTTCTAGTCAAGAAACCAGTGCCATCACAGGTACTATGCCAGGGGTAGGCAACCTTGGCTCTTGCTGGCTCAGGAATTCTGGGAGTTGAAGTCCACGAGTCATAAAAGAGCCGAGGTTGCCTACTCCTTTACTATGCCACGTCTAGATACTAATGCAACTTCATAATGGTCGAGCCCAGCTGGGACTAAACCTAGATGTTCTTCAACCAAGTTCCACCTCCTGGTTCATTGGCTTTCCTTGAATCTCTAGCTGGTTACTGCTCCCCTATTGGCTGTGCATCATGGGGATTTAATAGGAGGGCATGTTACTGGGGGAAGAGCTTGTGTGAATATCAGGCTAAAATGTGGGAGAACCCATGTTCAGCTCTGCCTCAAGCCTGAAACGGGTGTTAATCTTGTGCTGAGAGTGAAACAAGACACCTCGGCCAGTGTCATCTGCCAGATGTTGGGATTGCAGTCTTCCCTCAGGCTGGTTCCAGAGTTGAAGGGCTACAAGCCAGGTTTATCTCATGGTTGATTAGACTTGCACATCATGGAGTAATAAGGATGCCACGGATTCTTGAATGTTGATTATGGGAATAGAGGCTGCTGCCTGAATACCTTTCTTCAAGGACATTTTACTTTTAAGAAAGTAAGATGCACATACAAAATAGTTACGAAGGCTCAATTCTGCTTTCCCATAGAAGGGGGGGGGGAAGGATTTTTTTTTGCAACTGATGGGCAGGATTAAAACTGAACCAAACCCATCATTTCACACATATATGTGAAAAGCCAAATCATGAAATTACACACAACAGTTATTTGAGCATTTATTTTTTACAAAATCTTCAAGGCATGAGGTCCTATTAAAAAAAGTAGCTATTACTTCATAAAGTGTAAGGAAACATAATTAAAATGTATACAGTTTGACAACGAAGCTTCGTGGAATTACAAATTGTGGTTATAGCCATAAACAAAAATTCACAAAACTTGCCAAGTATGAATGTATTATACAACATTGTTTCCTAAACTGTTAAATATTTACACTGAATATGAACACTTAAGATCTTAGTGCTCAATGCTAATATTTTCAGGCTAATGCAATTAATTAGCATGATACTAAAATACAATATTCACAGTTAAGCATACAAAGTGTGTTTAATCAAAACAAGAAAATGGATGGCTAAATTTATTAGTGATAAATTTATTGAAAACTTTTCTTGAGATTTGGAATGAAACAGAATAAAGGATGCTTACTCCGTAATACATTATTAGCATGACGGATGTCCTATTCATTTTTGCAGAAGTGTGCAAGAATTACACTGCTGTCACACTTATCTTGGTTCCCAATTTTGCACAATAGGTAAAATTAATTTATCAATCTACTCATCACACAAAAACATGTGGAATGTTATACCATAAACATTCTCCTACATTAGAGATTTTTGTATATAGGACGGAATAAATTAGGAGAAAGCATTAATTAGTAACTACTTCTTGGCAAACTAGGTTTTTGGGGGGCGAGAGGGAGAGCATTTGTGCATACGATAAACCCTGTGACATTTTATAATAAACTCTACATTTCATAGGAATCAGTGGTATAAAGTCAGGGTTCGCTGCCTGGGGTTTTCAATTCTATCAAAGAAATACAATCTAAATAAAAATGAATTCAATTCAATTTGCTTGGTTGGAACAATTCCAGACACTTTTTCCTCCCCTATTTTGTAGAAGCCAACAAAATAAGAAGAAAAGTGATTTCAAATATTGTAACGGCCATCTTGAGGAGCATCGTGGAAGAAATAATTCAAAGCTGGACCACTGAACTTCAGAAGAGAAGAATCAGCACAGACCATGGGAGGAAATAAAGAGCCGTATCTCCCATTTGTCTACTAGCTCCCCAAATTCTGAATGCATTTCTCAAGACAGAAGGTCACTCTTAAAATGAATTTGCCTCTTCGAGAATTGGGCTCAGATGTTACTCACTTTTAAGGCAACCACTGCTCTATTTTACAGGCGTTTACATATTTATATAATCTATACACCATGATCAACACAGAACACTGTCAGAACCTCACAGTCCGGACCGTCTGATATGACATCTCCAGGGTTACAGCAGGGGGGTCACACTGCCGCCCCCCCGGGCCGGATGCATCATGGCAAAACCGCGCCCACCCCATTGCCGGCAATGGGGAAAAAGTCGCGATACGTCACGTGATGTCGTGAGTTTGACATCTCAAGAGCTACAGGAACAAACAGCAGCTTTTTGTCACTTCTTGCAGCTTCGGGCAAAGTGAAAGGACCATATTCCCATATTCCACTGCTGACGAATCCTGGGGCGGGAATGGGGAACTTATGCTTCCTAAAAAAAGTCCTTCCATTTGAAGCTAGGTTTGCCCGAAGCACACAGTTTGGGGAAAAGTAGAAGCGTCACAACACCTTAAGAATTTATTACCAATCAACTGCACTCAGCCACATTTGCTGCATTAGACACATCTTGTTTGGCACTTGCATACCTGAGAAAAGGTGCAAGTATGGCCCCCTTAACACAGAAAGACTGGGATTCTACAGAGTGTAAAAATGGGAAGTATTATTTTTACTACAATATTAATTCTACAAAGAAAAGAAAAGCTGAATCGGAAGTCAGTCCCATTCGTGCTAACGGAAGCTGCTTCCCCCTAGACTGGTGAGAAGGGGATGGTGAGAGGGGAGACAGATAATTCCTACATCTGGATTAGGAGGTATTAAGTGTTGCGTTCAGACACTGACAGGATCAGAAAAGCCATAATGTTTCTTGGCACAATGTTTAAAACAATATGGAAATAAAATCTCCAAGCCACCCTGGCTTGGAAGGTGCAAGGGGTTTCAGAAAGTGCTGAAGACCTATCAAAGTAGACTTTGCTAGGGGGAGGGGAAAGATGAGGTAACACTTAAATGAAGCTGCTCTTGCCCCAGCAACAACAGAACTGGAATATGTATATTATGCAACATAACTCAGTAACAACAACGTTAAGTAACACATGCTGGAGTAACTTTTTCAGCAAAGCAGGATTTTTAACACTATCTGTGAAAGAACAGGCTTAACTTCGCCATGCGCCGTATTGTCTTGGGTAGGTTTGTGTAGCTCTTCAGCTCTTGAATGCGTCTACAAGCCTCACAATCCAAGAAGCAGCTTGAAAAGTTCTATGGATGATTGTTTTTTTCCCCTTTAATTATTCTACAGTTCTCATACTAAACATTTCCTCTGGAGCTAGGAGAAGAAAACAGCAATTCAAAGCTCCAGTTTGCAAATCTGTTGAGTTTATAACCTGCCATCAAGTTTTTGAGGTGATATTTCCATGGGTATTTTGTGATGCATGCACACAGCACCCGAACAGAGGCTTCCGCATTTAGCTAATCACGATGGGCAACTCTGTGCATGCATGATGAACAAAATTACAGGTCCACAACAGCTAAATGAATGAGAAGGTGCTTATTTATACTGGAGCGCTGATGCACAGATCTTGCTATCCGTCAGCCGAAACTTGCTTTCCTTGTTAAGGATGTTATGGAATTTGCAAACGCAAACAATTGAAATCACAAATATTCTCAATTCTCCCACATTTTAGCTACATAATTGCTAAAAGCACAGACTGAAAGAACTACAGTAGCTAAACGAAGAACTTGAGTCAAACAGATGCACAGTGTATCAGATGAATGTTGTGGTTCTTGATTTCTGGAACTCTATCCTAACTAATTTATGTCCATGATCTCTTAATTATAACCAAACAACAGGAAAGGCACCCAAATGAGAAGCTCTTGGCACAGAGCCTTAGAAAGGGAGGATCTCAAAATACTGACCTTGAGCAGGTTCTCGCAACTGCCCTGCTATTTCAGAAATACTTTTATGCAGATTTTGGTGTAATACTTTATGCTTGTGAAACTGCAGGGTTGGATCCAATCTTACTAATGTTAAAAGGAACTGCAGGCCAACATTTCTAAAGAACTGCTTTGTAAAGAGCAGAGACATGGAAATGATCTAAACATCAGATAGGCCAGTCTTTCTCAATGTTGGCAACTGGAAGATGTATGGATTTCAACTTCCAGAATTCCCCAGCCAGCAGAGAATTCTGGGAGTTGAAGTCCACACATCTTCAAGGTACCAACGTTGAGAAGCACTGATAGACTAACAGAAAAATGTAGGCCACCAAACCAAATATTTTTTTTTAAATGTTGTCTTCCATCAATTTATAGGGCTCCTAATGCCAGATCCACAACTTCCTTTGAATTTCTGCCAGTTTTCTGGTAGAATTGTTTAGAGGCCTGTTGTGCTTAAACCAGGGGCTCTTATGGGCTTTGGGGGGTCTTTGGGCTACATATAAATTCAAGGAATTACATCTTTAAGTGTTTTACCAGCAATTTCAAGGAGCAAGAACTACACGGGATCTTTATGTTTGCTTAGCTTAGCAAACTGCACCTGAGTCCAACTTTCAGTAGCATCTACAAAGCCCTCATGGCTTCACCGCGTGGCACACAAGTGGCCAATACAATCAAAAAGATACGCACAACATCCATCGTAACAAAATCTATGCAAAGCCATTGGCATTATATCACAATCCATAAACCTTGGCGTTAATACACTTTATATATTATACAATGAGGTAATATTTACAAACCCAACCCTTCCCCTGTCCCTCCCCTCACCCCTCACCCTCCCAGCAGAGAGAAAGGAAAATGAACAATTTTGCAAATGAAAGAAGACGGCAGGGCTGTTCATTGTTAATCTCAGGCAAAGCAGATCATCGGTACAGATAATAAGATATTAATTGCTGTATGCTAACCTTGATCGTTCCTATCAAGAATTCAAAGTGCCTGAAGATGCAATTTTTCCTCCCTTCTTGGTGCCTTTCAGATGTGTCAGGACCACAACCTCCAGTGGTCCCAGTCGGCACACCTGGAGAACACTGGTTACACAGACTCTGGGAGCGTGTTTGCAAGACTGAGTTTTAGAAATGAATAAGGCAGCATGTCAGAACAAGACTACAAGCAGCGCTGATATAAGATTATCTCCATAGTGACCATGTTCATCAAGTAAGTTATGCCTTGGGAGTGCGCAAACAAGCCTTAGCATCGCCACCCTATTTAGAAAGTGCAAACAGTTTCTTCTTTTTTAAAAAAAGTAACACAGCAATGAAGAGACTCTACTGATGAACACTTTTTCAAAAACAATATCAGAGCAAAGTAGATAATTTTCTCTTCAATATCCCTTACAAGGCACTACAGGTAGGACGTGACAGGTAACACAAAAGGTAATACTGCTCCTCAGTCAGGTCGAAATATAGGGTATTTTGGCAGGAATTCTATGAGTATTACCTATGAAAAGGGGGAAACACAAAAGACACATTAACCCATACATCCAGCTTCTCCTTGACTGTCAGAATATTGTAGAAGTTAAGAGTGCTTGGCCAGAGAATAGAGAGCTGCTTTGGGCCATGGTGGGGCTAAACCTCACTCAGTCTGCTCTGCCCAGATGGATATTTCAGAAAAGGGGTTTCCCCCCCCCCTCCTACCAGCAATTGCACTTGGGATCTTGATAAATCAAGCCCTCTATAACCTTGGAACTTCTAATCACAATAAAATGCTCTCCCCCAAAAGTAAACATTGTCATTCAATGCATATTAATGTTAGAAAAAAGGGGCATGGCTTCTTTTAATAAGAGTTTGATGAGATAGCTTTTCAGTGGCAAGAAGAGGATGGCTTCCGGATAGTTGTTTGTCTTCCATGTGTTTACTTTCCCCTAGGTGGCACCAACAACTCAGGTTTAAATCTTGGGATAGCTGCCTCCTGGCTCAGCTCAGCGCCTTAACACTCTCTAATGAGGAAGAACGGAGCGGAGCCTATCTGTCATCAAAGGAGCAAACTTCCCCCCAAAAGGCAAGGTTAAACTTGTTCGACAATCTGCTGCTGAAGTTTTGCATGTGTCCACGTTGGACTTGCTACTGATGGGAGCCCAGTGAGTAAATATGTAGCTCAGGTTCAGTGGAACCAATTCCACTGGAGACATTTTCTGACGGGGAGAACCTTAATCAGTGGAACGGCTTGCCTCCAGGAGCTGTGGATGCTCCATCACTGGAGGTTTTTAAGAAAAGATTGAACAATAATTTGTATATCTAAAATTGTATTGATAAATGTATTGACTGATTGAGCTATAATTACAAATGTATTAACTTGAATGTGATATAATAATTAAGGGAAATAGAGAGGGGATTTTTAATGATGCCTTCTAAGATATGTACGAAAGACTTTGTTACTGAACCATTAATTACCCAATCACTACGCTGCTTTCTAAGCATTTGGATGTAAAATTTAAAAATTAATAAAACTTGTTTGAAAAAAGAAAAGAAAAGATTGAACAATCATTTGTCTGGGATGGAATAAGGATTCCTGCCTTGGGCAAGGGGATTGGGCTTCCAGCTCTACGTTCTAATTCAATTTGAAGTTACTTAGCATTTTCTTTTTTACATTAACCTTGTGAACTCTCAAGCTTCCTCCTTCCGTTATATATTCAAGATGGACAGTATTTAATATTTATTTGTTGCATATATGTAGGGGTGTGGGTCTATACATATGTTGTATAGAGTATGTTTAGGTTTGTGTCATGTATGCGTTTCACTTTGAGAGCGGGCAACTAAATTTCATTTTTCAATGTGTGCCGTTGTTCCCACAGTAAAAAAAAAAAATGACAATAAAGGCTATCTTATCTCTTATATTTATGAAAAGCAGCAAGTAATTTGATACAGAAAATATCTGAGCACATTTTCATAAAAGGAGAGTGAGGAAAAGTCTTGACTCATCCTTTCAGACTCCCAAGAGTGCTATAGTACTTTTTCAACATGTTTTGATTACAAGTCACTACTGGGATCCACAAATCTAAAAACAACTGATGGGTCGGTCCCTCAATATCCTTCAGGGCCATGGTGATATTTACTTCTCTATATTCCAGAATACTTAGGGAACAACGAACAAGCAAGAGGAAGCTAAGTCAGTTCAACCAAAAGATGTGTCTAGACATTTATGTTTTAAAAATAAAAAAAACAGACTATTGTGTTTATAAGCTCGAACACTGCACAAGATGCCATCTTAGACGAGGCTGTGATCTGCCTATAAAGGTTCAAATCTAAGCTAGGAGTAAGTTTTACAATAGTGCTTATTTTAACCGAAGTAAATAGTACTAGCTATTTTAAGGATATTTATGCTGAAAAACCATTTTGTATTTTAATAAACTAAGATAACAAAGAACAATGACAAACATAGAGCAGACAAATTCAAAAGAAAATCAGCTGGTACGTTTGACATTATTCAGAATGATACAGGTTTGCTTGCTATCTGTCAATCTTATAAAGCCTCCATGTAAACAAAGAACTGTGTGGCAGACAAAAGGCTGCATGTATAAAGGCACTTAAAATTTATGTTGGAAACATAAATGGCTCATTTTCTCATATTGGTCGGCATGTAAAAAAGCTACTTATTCAAAGGACTTTAATGCTAATCTTTAATTAGCATAACTGAGACAGAGCTCTTTCTTTTGGGACTGATGGGCAGAAGTTGGAAAAAAATCATGGAATTTTGTTTTTGTAATGATAATTGCAGTCAGATTATTGTATGCACAATAATACATATTGTGCACAATACACACACACACACACACACACACAAAATTAATATCTATGTTTATTGCTGACTGGAAACCGCTTATGGACTTTTTGTGTATAACAGAAAAAAGTGAATTTATTTTGGTTTCTATATTATAGAAAGAAGAGAGATATATGACCATAAGCAAGAGGTAAATTTAAAATTGTAGCTATAATTGCTACAAAGAGAAAAGTTATTTCTTGATATCTTTTTTTCTATTTTTGTTATTACTTTTGCCCCCTTACTTGCACTTTTAGCTTTCTCTTTGATTTCTTTCTTTTTCTTACTTTAAATTAGTTTGCATTAGTTTTTATCTTTCCTCTTTAAAATATTTAATAAGAATTATATATTTAAAAAAGGGGAAGGGGAACTGGAGAAGAAAGACATGTGTAGAACGAAATTAAAACCTGGAAAGATAATGCTAACTTTGCTAACAGCTAGCTTTGATTTTATAAGTCAGTGTAGCTGTTGATTTCACTTTCAGATGAATGACTGCACTATGCTAGGCATATCCTAATACATATATATAATTATGTGCATATTCCTAGAAAGTAGAATTATGTCTCCAGTCACTAAAGACAGGAATGAATTAATAAGAAAAGAGGAACGTGATACTGTGAAACTGATACAGGTCCTTGACTTACAACCACAATTCAGCCCCAATTTTTGTTGCTAAGTGAGCAATTTTACCCCATTTTGTGGCCTTTCTTGCCACAGTTGTGAAGTGAATCACTGCAGTTGTTAAATTAGTAACATGGTTACTAAGTGAATCTGGCTTCCGACATCGACTTTGCTTGCCAGAAGGTCGCAAAAGGGGATCACATGACCCCAGGACGCAGTAACCATCGTAAATGTGAGTCAGTTCCCCAGCGTCTTAATTTTGATCACATGACCATGTGGGGATGCTGTAACGGTTATGAGTCATTTTTTTCAGTGCTGCTGTAACTTCAAACGGTCTCTATATGAACTCTTGTAAACTGAGGACTACATGTACCGATAACTTCAAAAATACTTACATATTCCATCATATTGCTACTTTCGCATTTCCGTTTACTCAACTTCCAATGCAAGCCAAGCTTAAAAAAAGAAAAAGATACTGCATTATAATAACCAATAACACTCAGGGGTAGGCAACCTTGGCTCTTTTATGACTCGTGGACTTCAACTCCCAGAATTCCTGAGCCAGCTATGCTGGCTCAGGAATTCTGGGAGTTGAAATCCACGAGTCATAAAAGAGCCAAGGTTGCCTACCCCTGCTTTGGACTGACAAACAAGCCTCTATGTCCCTTTAACCCATTTATTAAAATTCCTATATATGCTGCCCAGCACAAGATTATTTCTGGGTTAGCTGTAACTGTAATACTTCAGCTTTCTAAATCAGTCTGCCCTTGAGATATGGAAGTGTGGCCTGCAATTCCTCTCAAGCAAAGCATGAGGCAATTCTAATGCCGCGTATCTGAAAGACATTGATTAGGGAAAAAAAAAAACACCCTCTAGGTATAGATTTTTCTCATTACTTCAATAAGAGCCACATCAGAAACTTCAGTCAGCTAGGACACCTTGCCTCCCTAACACAGCTAGATATGAGCGAGCCACTGGTTTCAATCCCTTAAAATCAAGACATCTGGCAAATAAATGAATTGAAACAGCAGTTAATGAGATGACCACTCACACACACCCAGAAATCGGAATTCTGGGATTATGAATTAGTCTCATCTGTGGTTTTGCAGTCCACACAGGATAATCTTTGATTAAGTGAAATATATTATTTCCTACGATAAATAAGGCAACTGCTCCTTATATTACCTTGTGATACAATCTGTTATTTTCCCATTCTAACAACTTCTGAATAGATCTTCTTGTCTAGGAAAAAAAACAAGCTCCTGTTAGTTTTTTTAGTATTGCCACTGACCAGAATTATACACAATTTTGTAAAAGGGGTTAGAGCAGTGGTTCTCAACCTTTCTAATGCCGCGACCCCATAATACAGTTCCCCATGCTGTGGTGACCCCCAACCACTTATACATCACCGGGTGCCAGGGGCGTGGCCAAAGAAAAGGGGGGAAAAATGGCGGACAGCCTTGTTTGGCGACCCCCGTGAAATGGTCGTGGGGTCCCGACCCACAGGTTGAGAACCACTGAGTTAGAGACTTTAGCTAAGAACTCAGAGTAAGCGGGGGGGGGGGAATAAAACGGAGCAAACTGAAGTGTATTATAAGTACAATTACCTAACTATGGAATACTAAAAACTTAAAATTAAGTCACAAGGTTGTAAAAC
This sequence comes from Crotalus tigris, assembly GCF_016545835.1. NCBI lineage: Eukaryota > Metazoa > Chordata > Lepidosauria > Squamata > Viperidae > Crotalus > Crotalus tigris. The sequence goes on from NW_024100475.1 coordinate 579,242, forward strand.
TGAATACACTGTTGAGATGGGCATTATTATCTTCCCTCTGCTGTGGTCTATATCGGAGTCCACCAACTTTTCCAACTTTGTGGATCGGCAGGAGAGGAGGGAGAGTGGATGCACGAGTGGCAGGAAAGCCTGCACGCTCATCACTCATAATACGGCATGAACGCACACGCTCACCCACTGCTCACACAAGAGGGGATGCACGCATACATGTGCATGCTCGCCCTGCACTTCCACAGCCCTGTTCCGAACGGCTCAAGGCCTGGTTGTAGGCCACAACCCAGAGGTTGGGGATCCCTAGTCTATGGTGTTTGCTTTTATGGTACCTTATTAATATGGATTTTTAAGTTTTGTTTGTTGTTTGTTACCTGATTGTTGTTTGCCCCCCAGAGTTGCATCCAATGAAACGAGCAGCTCTACAGGTAGCCCTTGAATTATGACCTCAATTGAGCCCAAAATTTCTGTTGCTAAGTGAGGCATTTCTTAAGTGAATTTTGCCCCATTTTACCACCTTTCTTGCCCTAGTTGTTAAGTCTATCACTGCAGTTGTTAAGTTTAGTTAACACAATTGTTAACTGAGTCTGGTTCTCCCACTGACCAGAAGATCTCAAAAGATGATTGTATGACCTCAGAACACTGCAAGATTCCCAGTTTTGATGCTGCGACAGTGGTTACATGTGAAAAATGGTCATGACACTTTTTCCCGTGCCGTTGTATCTTCAAACGGTCACTAAGTGAACTGTTGTAACAACTTGGAAACTGGCTCATATTTGTGATGGTCGCAGTGTCCCAGAGTTGTGTGATCACTTTCTGTGACCTTCTGAGAAAGGAATTCATCTTGACCTCTAAGACCCCCTTCCCCATGGACACCCCCCCCCGAAAAGCCACCTTTGCCTGGGCAACTAATAAGCCACTTCGAAGAGAGGGAACCACTGCACTGGCTGGTTGGCATACTTACTCTTTTGTTAAGACAGACGGCCGGCCAGAGGCTGCATCCCAGTGTGCAGCAGCAGCATAAACAGCCACAGAGAAGCCATTTTACAGTGATGGGCAGATTCTTCCTTAAACACGAATTCACATGGCTGATACTGGTCTTGAATTCTTCAGGGGCAACCTGGAAAAAGAGGACAAGGGGTGACCCCACATTTGGAACTAAAACCCATTCTATATCTAATAAACAGATATATCTCTGACTTATTTTTTTTCCATTAAGACTAAGATTTGTGTTAATTTTAGTCAATCTAAAATTGATTTCCTTTTAAGTTCAGTTATTTTTTGCCTTTGTCCCCTGCCTACACAAATGGCCTAAATGTTTTGTTCATACTGAATATAACCTTTGGTGAACAAAAAGTCAACAATATTAGGGATGCATCTACATATGCTGAGAGCCTGTAACTGAAACAGAATCTCCATGAACTCTTACCTGAATGGGAATAATAGAATAAAAAGAACAAGAGAATACTTTTGGTGACCCTAAATTAATTCCTTTTTCAGTATTCAGTTCTATATTCAATTACAGATCCCTTCAACTGGAACCAAGGATCGTAAGAATATGGATATTAAAATTATATTGCAATCAGTCCATCAGTTTTTTTGCAAAACATAGGAGCATGCCATAACCTTTAGCAGACTATTGAAGTTTATGTCATAATAAACTGGTTAAGCTTTGAGGCACTTTTACACTGTTTCTGATGGAAAAGTTTAACTCTTCATGTATGTGCTGGGTTTCAGTTTTTCTAGGCTGCTCTAGATACACAGTACACACATTCAGCCATGCTTAACAATGGATATTTTTCACAAATCCCCTTCGGGACAGGAGGTAAAGACACAATACCTGGGCACTTCATGTATCTACAAAGGGAGCAAAAAAAGTAGAATGGGCTGAACTATCTAAAACTTTATCTCTATTTAAACTGTTTTCCAAGTGGAAAAAAAAAAAGCAGCAAATCGCTGAGGAAAGTTCTAACATGTTTTTATTTCAGAAAAGCTTTTCTTGCATCTGAAGCCTAGAACCACTGAGCCATTTTTTTGAACTTTGCTTCATTCTAGAGCACTTCAGCATACCAGGCGACCCGATGCTCTATCCCAGTGTTTCCCAAACTTGACAATTTTAAGGCATGAGGACTTCAAATCCCAGAATTCCACAGCCAGCATTGCTGGCTGTGGAATTCTGGGAGTTGAAGTCCACATGCCTTAAAATTGTCAAGGTTGAGAAACACTGGATTAACAGCTGGGGGTGAGTTGGTGGTTTTTCAATACAGTAGTTTAACGTTAAACCAGGGTTATAATTGGAATTGGAATTGGAATTCAACCCCCAGAATTCCCCAGCCAACCATTGTGGACTTCAAATCCCAGAAATCCCCAGCCAGCTATAGCTGGCTGTGGAATTCTGGGAGTTGAAGTCCACATGCCTTAAAATTGTCAAGTTTGGGAAACACTGCTCTATCCATTATCAACAGCCATTTTATATACCTGTTTTTTTGCTGAACAAATTTCAGAAATGACAAGGGTTGCATTCCAAATTAGCGAAGGGAACTGCAGCTATTCTGACATGCAAAAAAAAAAAAAAAAAGAAGCCATGGGTTTTTTGGTTGTTATTCGGGAGTCTTTTTAAGCATCCTGTGATGCTGTAAATAAAATGCTATTGTTCTTTAAAAACAAGTAAACCAGGTAAGGGCCTCCCCCCCCACCCCCAGTACAAGGAGAGCTGTAAGAAATCCATCTGCCTGAACAGAACAGCTGCATTCTAAAGAGGAGTTTCTTTTTGCCAACCAGCCATAAAAGGGGTGGAGGGTGGACGGAAGGGCCATAATGTTTTACAACAGTGGGCAAGAAAGGAAGTGATCGCCCGAAAGCCAGCAGGCCTGCTCTGCTTTCTTTGACCATGGTGATCACAGCCCTATCCATCACACCTTCTGCTGAATCATAATACCAAAGGGGGGGTTTTATGACTTGCACTTCCCTGCATTGCTCACTAAAGTCCGTATTGTTTCAAGATCTGAGCAGGAAGCTGTACTTTTTCCCCTTAAGGATGACCAATAGCACCAGGTGGCAGAACTATGGAAGCCCCATTTAAGACCATATTGCAAGCTTACATTTTTAATCAATAAGAAAAAAAAAAGGACAAAAGGTCCAATGAGTTGAGTTGTGTGAGCAGGCAACTCTAAGCTAGGCAGTCAATGCTGAAAGCTTACAGTGCTATTAAAATAATTAAATGAACAGAAATTTAGAATGTAAGTAGAATTCCCTAATTTCTGAAGATTGAAATGAGGTAATAACTAGGATTTTTTTCCTCTTCTTTTCAGTATTTTTATTTTCTAAAGACTGTGATATGCTCCAGTTGGAAAAAGCCATGTATTACTTTCCAAGAAAGAGTATTATCAGCACCTATAGTGATAGAAAAATAATAACCAGCATTCTGAAATATAGAGACAAAAACATGATTATACTGTAATTTGGGCTTCCACTTGAGAGCAATTGACTTAATTCAGTTGGATTCTCATTTGAAAGAAGAAAACATTTTAAGATACAAAGATCTTAAGCTATTTAATTCTAGAGTTGACTCTCTGAATTAGAGCCTGAAAATTAGTGAGTTCTTACTTGAAATGGGTTCTTTAAATAATGTTATAATATGCTCAGCTCGGCTGCCACCATTTAACTATTTTTAATTTTGCATCAAAATGCCTGGCATGGAAGAGCGGTTGCCAAGCAGAGCAGATGCTACTAAGAGAGTACACAAATGCATAAACTTTGCTATCTCTGACCTAGTTTTTACAGGATTAAAAATAGAAAGAAACCTCACTTTACCTTCAGTTTATGCCATGTTCCAATTTCTGGGTAGCTTTTGCCAGACTTTGAAGATGAAATGCTGTCTTCTGGGCACTGGAGATGTTTTAGAGAGTACAGGTAGTCCTCAATTTACAACAGTTCATTTAGTGACCATTTAAAGTTACAACGGCACTGAAAAAAGGGACTCGTGACCATTTTTCATACTGATGACCGTTGCAACCTCCTGATCACGTGACCAAAATTCAGACACTTGACAACTGGCTCACGTTTATGAATGTGATCACCTTTTGCAACGCATTGACAAGCAAAGTCAATGGAAAAGCCAAATTCATTTAACAATGTGGTTACCAATTTAACAACTGCAGTGATTCACTTAACAATTGGGGCAAGAAAGGTCTTAAGATGGGGCAAATTCACTTAACAAATGTCTCACTTAGCAATGTACATTTTGGGCTTAATTGTAGTCATAAGTCGAGGACCACCTGAATAATTTGGGGGAATCTTTTATACAGTCTTTAGGGGATGATTTCACTGCCCCCATATAGCACCGAGCAGGTTCACTCGGCATAAGGGAGCAGCACGCCCATCCAATTCATTCCAGCCAACCTTTCTAAAATACTCTTTCAAGATAAATTCAATCAGTCTGGCAGAAGTATCTTCCATCCTGGTTGCCAGGTCAAATGAACACAACCTAGCCACCTCTGATTAGAGATGCTGTCACAGACAATAGCTGTGAGTCTACACTGACAAATGGAGCCTAATCTTAACAGTACTGCAAAAAACGATTTACTCAAAAGGGGGGGAGAAAGGGGGGGATGAAGAAATGGAGGGTGGGTGTGAGAGAGTTACTAAAGTAAGCAAAGAGAATGCATATCCTAGACTGCCCAACCGTTTAATATTTGTAAAAAGACTCGAAGTATACAAAGCATTCTAAACTGTGGTAAGAGTAGACAACTCCTGTTCTTGCACATGTTCTACTCATGGGAAAACTCTCAAATGGAAGAAAGGAAAACTCACATGTTTGGGGTGAGGGGAGGGGAGAGCAACAAATTCTGAATCTAACAGAATGAATGGCAGATCTACACAAAAACTGCTCTTGAACCCATTTTTTGAACCCACATTCTACAGAAATCAATGGCCGTATCTTAGATTATATTGGTTTGTGGTCACGGTGGATCATCTCAAGAGCATTCCTTGACAAATCCGGCAAGGTGACAAGAAATTCAAGTTTAGGATCCAGGCAATTCCAACTTACCTTCCCTGTCAGAACAGAGGGAAATTCTGTGTCAAATCTGTTGCTCAAGCCAAACCTTGAAAAAACAAAGAACAAAAAGTATTTCCACTGAACCTATAAAGTGTTTACAACTTTTGTTGTACCTGTTTTGCATTTGAGATTACAATTTGTTGTGGCTTTATACCTCATTCAACTATACATCAAATAATTTTACATGTAGCAGGGGATAATCAAAGGAAGAAACATGTATGTCTCTTGTTATTAATAAGTAGTTACTAATATAAAGATGAATATAAATGGGTGTTCATCCTTCCTAATGTCTGTCTAAATAAATTCCATCAAATTAATCAGATCCTCGACAGATCCTTGTAGGAATTCAAATAAAGTTTGTAAATTATGACACACACAAGAACATTTCAACACACACTTCACCCTCTGACTTTTCTTCCACGAGTTAGTAAGAATGATGAAGGTTGTAGTGTTTTAACAGGGGAAACAAGAATCCTTCCAGGAGAGGATCCCAAAGTGGTATCGTCTTGACTTTGCAAGCTCTGCGCTAATGTTAAAGAACCATGTAGATGACACATATTATATACACACACTTTCACTTAAGAGAAAATACTGCTGTAGATAGTTTGAGGTGTACAGATTACACAAAACGTAATCTCCACAGCTCAATACTTTGCAAGGAATATAAAATAATATACAAACCTAAAGTCATAGAACAAATGTATCTTGGCTTCACAATGAAGAGATTAAGCAATACGGTAATTTGCAGCACTGTCTATTAACCCTGGGAGGACCTCAGAAGCAGGATGATGGGTGTCGTATAGCATTATAAAATACAAAATGTAGGAGGACATGCTTTATTGATTCAACCTCATGAAGCTGCAAAGACAAAGTCATATATAATACAGATTTTTTTTTCTGAATTTCCCAAACAGAAGCAAAGAGGTCAAAGCATTGGCCCTTGCCAACATGAAGGACCTTCTATAATTGGAAACTGATAAATAACCTGTTAGCTTCAGAAAGCAATGTGTTCCACTAATATTACAGAAACCTGGAACCGATGACATATTTAATTAGTAGTCCAAGCCTCTTATTTCTTAATATGGACTTTGGCACCAGACACTCCTAAAACTAACTAGGTAGTCCTCAACTTATGACCACAACTGAAGTCAACATTTGTGTTGCTGAGTAAGACAGTTCTTTTGCCCTATTTTACAACCTTTTTTGCCATAGTTGTTAAGTGAATCATGTGGCCATAAAGTGAATCTGGTTTCCCCCACTGACTTTGCTTGTCAGAAACCAGTTGGGAAGGTTACAAATGGTGATCACAGGGCCCTTAGGACAATACAACTATCATAAATAGATGCCAGTTGTGTCAAGTGCCTGAATTTTGGTCATGTGACTGTGGGGCTGCTGCAATGGTTGTAAGTGTGAAAAATGATCCACAAGTCATTTTTTAAAATGCCATTGTAACTTCGAACAGTCACTAAATAAATAGTTGTAAGTTGAGGACTACCTCTATAGAGAAATCCTTATTTCAGAGCCCAGTTCCAAAAGATACCTCCCAAACTGCTGATAGGAATTGTTCAGGATAAGGGCAGTTTAACCTAAGCATAGTAAAATTCAACGAGTCAATATTTAAGGACTATGATCCAGATCTTTGCCTCTATTTTACAAGTCCAGCCTCACAGTAACAATATTGAAAGTAAGTCCCTAGCTGAATACAGCTTTCAAGTTAAATCTACTTTAATTTTCTCCATAATAAATTATATTAGCCTTGGTCTTGTTTGTTGCACAGTATTAAATTCTTAAAGTTTTCTTTGGTGCTTCAGCAGAAACAAAGAAGCCAATTTAAAATGTTTCCAATTCAATTCTACACTGTTCTTTCTTTCAATTCACTTACTAATATGCTGAAAAACTATGAACCCATGTAGAAGAATAGCAGGGCTTCTTTGAGCTATTGACTACTTAAAAGTGGCAAATGCCGAAATTGTATATTAGTGCAAAGAAAAAGAAGAGGGAATATTTTTTAAATGATCAGGATGGTACCATTTCAGCCTTGCTATGCTGTTCTGCCATATCAGAGCCTCGTTTAACTTTGTCAAACTTGCCAAGATTATGACAAACATTGCATTACATTACATAGCATTATATTATTGTCAGCACACACATTTAACTAATAGCCATCCTTTTTGTAGTATCTTTTAAACAAATTTGGCAAACACTATAAAAATTAATTGTTGCTTCTTTAAAATATGTTAATATTTAGTGATAATTCAAGAAAATAACCCTAAAAGTGAATGGCTGGAAAGTGAATGTTTTAGCACTGAAGCATCACAATAGAAAAGATCTATTTGAGTAGCTTTTTTTCCATTTTACTCAACAAATGCAACTTAAAGAAATGGAAATTCTTACATAATCAATTCAGTAGGGAAATGATCTATTTTTGTACCACAGTCTCTGGAGACAGACTGAAAACCTGCTTCAATGTCAAGTCTTCTTGAGAAGTAAACCCCATTAATTCCAAAGGAGTGGAAATGCAAATGTAGTCTTGGAAACGTATCCTATAAATAAGCCTGTGAAAATGTTTGACCACCCTATAATGCAGTGTTTCTCAACCTTGACCATTTTAAGGCATGTGGATTTCAACTCCCAGAATTCCACAGCCAGCATTGCTGGCTGTGGAATTCTGGGAGTTGAAGTCCACATGCCTTAAAATGGTCAAGGTTGAGAAACACTGCTATAATGTCTGTTTAGGATCTCCATTAAACAAGGCATTTAGATACAGTACTTGCTGTTCAATATTCTCATTGCTTATCATGTGTGTGTCTTATAAACAAAATCGAAGTGCTACTTCAGCACTTAATAATGTACTATAATGTATTGTGTATACAATAGCAATCTATTTGGCAATAAAATTGTAACTGTTTTCTCATTCCAAAACCCACATTTTAAAAAGAAAAACTAGTACCGATTGTAAAATCTTAAATGACTCGAGGCATGTTGCCACTCAGTCTACCATCGCACGTTTTCTGATGTCACAAACTAACATTTATAGCAGTAGCAATCGCACTTAAGACTTAGATACCGCTTCACAGTCTCTCTAAGCCAGCGGTTCTCAACCTATGGGTCGCGACCCCATTTGGGGTCGATCGACCATTTCACGGGGGTCGCCAAACAAGGCTGTCTGCCATTTTTCCCCCCTTTTTCTTTGGCCACGCCCCTGGCACCCGGTGATGTATAAGTGGTTGGGGGTCACCACAACATGGGGAACTGTATTATGGGGTCGCGGCATTAGAAAGGTTGAGAACCACTGCTCTAAGCGGTTTAGAAATGTCAGCCTCTGGCTCCTCATTTTTACCGACCTCGGAAGCATGGAAGGCTGAGTGAACCTTGAGCCCCTAAGATTGAACTCCAGGCTGTGGACAGAGTCAGCCTGCAATGCTGCATTCTAACCACTGCCCCACCAGGTCTCTTTCCTAATTTTTTAAAATATATGCCGTAAATGAAAATCATCACTGACTCAACTTCCAAAAGAAGATCTCAATACATCTGGGGGGGGGGTTGTCTCCTCACTGAAGGTAAGAGTCCACGCAAAGCACATGCAATCCAAGAGCACAGAGAAGGGCCAGCTAAAGGGCCCACCTATTGGGAGGTAGGGCGGGCCCCACCCCAAAGCAGGCATTCTCCATGGGGGTGGCCCTCCTCTACAAAAGCTTCCTCTGAAGGCAGAGGCAGCTCCCATCTCCTGACCCTTGGGACTAGAGCAGACATGTCAAACACAAGGCCCGGGGGCCGGATGCGGCCCACGAAGTGGTTTCATGTGGCCCGCGAAGCCATCCTGGAAACAGGGAGGGAACGGCCCCCTCTGCCTTGGCCCTGGCCCAGGCCGGCCGGGAGCCAACGTACAATTTTGTGGTGAAACAGATTCAGTCTTAGCTCCATAAGCCCCCTCCCTGCATGGCCTGAGAGGAACAGAGAGGTTCCTCCAATGGACCATGCCTTGGCACTTGCCCTGGTCCCAACCCCTTTTGCCAGAGACCCTCAGATCTATCCCACTCCTCCCCAGGCCCCCACGGGCATCCTTGACGTGAACGATGTAGAACTGGTCACGCCCACCCAGTAGGCCACACCCACTCCATCCACACCCACCCAGTAGGCTGCACCCACCCTGGCCACACCCACCCGGCCCCCTGAGGGCAACCACAATGCTGATGTGGCCCTCAATGAAATTGAGTTTGACACCCCTGAACACCCCAGTGTTTTTGTACCCCAGCTTGTGTTACCTTAACTGAAGCAGGTTATAAGTTCATCAATAAATAAACAAACAGAGCTAATGGGTAGCCATGTTAGAATCTATTAAGGCAGCGGTTCTCAACCTATGGGTCGCGACCCCATTTGGGGTCGATCGCCCATTTTTCGGGGGTCGCCAAAGGCGGTGATCCGCCATTTTTCGCGGTGCCGTGCACGTGCGCATGGGGGTGGCACCGCGCACGCACGCCACGCATGGCGGCGGCACCGTGCACGTGCGCCGCGCATGGGGGGAAGCGCCTCGCACGGACGTCGCGCATGGGGCGGCGCCGTGCACGTGCGCTGCGCGTGGGGGGCGTCGTGCATGCGCATCGCGCATGGGGCCCCCGCCCCCATGCGCGCGGCCCGGCGCATGCGCAGAACGTTTGTGTGACGGGGGTCACCGTCACACAAACGTTGAGAAGCACTGTATTAAGGATTGAGCTGAAGATAGATTTTTGGAAGAAAAAATAATCATGCTCTTTATACCTGGAGAGATGGCCAATGTCAAAAAGTAAGAGCCAGAATTTGAAAACCAGGGTTAAATGATATTGATACTAACTGGAAATGGCTATCATTCTCAATCTGGATCACGTACAACTATAACGTACCAATCAATTAGACTAGGGGTCTCCAACCCCTGGTCCGTGGACTGAGGGGCCGTGGCATGCCAGCAACTGGTCTGCACAAACAAGCAAAGCGGGATGCAGGCAGCACACAAAATCACACACTCTCCAGTCCACAGAAAAACCTCTGTCCACAGAACTGGCCCCTGGTGCCCAAAAGGTTGCGGACCTCTGAACTAGACAAACAAACAAGTAGAAGATACCAAGGTTTCAAACAAAAGGAAAATTCAAATTCTATTTCAACATAATTTGGGGAAAGGTTACAGCTAAAGAAAGTGAGAGTCAGTTTGGTCTAGTGGCTAAAAACCAGGAAACCATGAGTTCTAATCCCACCATAGGCATAAAGCCAGCTGGGTGACCTTGGACCACTGTCTCTTTCTCAGCCCAACTCACCTCACAGAGTTGTTGTAGAGAAAATAGTAGGAGGAAGGAGTATTAGATATGGTTGCTGTTTTGAGTTGTTTATAATAATAAAGGCAGGATATAAATGAAGCATTTGTACAAGTATGCAGCCACCTTGATATCAACTTTTCGTATCCCATCAAACCCACCCGCCCAATTTGCTTCTTAAAAAGCTATACAAATCCTATTATTTTAATCCAATGCCTTAGCAGCACACCTTGAACAATTTACTTTACTCAACCTGCAATATCCTGATACAATGGACTAAAATCCCCACCACCTCCTGCCATCATGTATATAAAACATGCTGGCTAGAGATCAGTACATCTGGGGGCCATAACAGGAATTTAAAAGAGGGGAGAGGGTGCTCCCCAAAAGTTATACCTGAGATTCTTATCATAAGAAAGATAAGCATAAACTTCAAAATCATCTAAAAGGACCCAGATTGTTGGGGGCAATGTAAATATATATATACATTGCTTACTGGTGTACACCGCTTAGAGAGTGCTTGCACTTAAAGCGGTGTATAAGTCTCATAAATAAAATAAATAAATAAATTAAAGTCACTTTGCTTTGTTGCTTTGTTAACTGATGCCAGAATCAACAATATGTAAAATTCCAATGAGACTTACAGTACACAGATTAAAACAATGTGGGGTTGTCTTTCTTCCCATTCTATTTTGTTTAACAACAGAACCAAAGGAAAGTTGTACAAAACATTATTTTTAACAAAAGCTCTTCCTTTGGTGTCTCCTATCTAGTTGCACAATTCATTGTTTATCTATGTTATTTCCTGGTAAAGATGAAATTATATCGTCAACTGTATGCTAGAGTCTATTACACTACTAGAATCTGCTCATATGATGCTAAGGATTACATTAGCTCTAACCACTTGGTGAATTATTTGAAAAAAAGAGACAATAAAGCTATTAGAAATATAGATGAGCCACCAAATGATAAGGCTTTGACCTCTGGTTTAATTTATACCCTTCCAGAAGGAGTGTTATGAAAAACAAAACCTTCCTCAATATAACTTGGCACACAGTTTTATTAATACATAAGCTGTTTAAATAGGGTTCAAATATTCTACTCACATTGTCCTTATTATTAGTTTATCACAAAGTTGTTTTTTATACAATATGAAGAGATAAATAAAGTTACATGCTTTGTGATTAGGCTTTATATTACTCAAGCCATGATCCAGAACTGGGGTGTGGGGAGATGACTCTACAGACTCCAAAGGGTATGGTCAAACACCAAGGATTGGTGACCCCCAGAAATATGGGCAAAGATTCCACAGCAGTACAAATACAGTGCTTCAAGCAAGTGGGGGACACAGAGCAGTCTAGTCAGGGGGCTCAAGAACCAAAACTACAGTATAATATGAGAAAGTTACAGATAAAATGTAAAATATATTGTACCCCACAGAAGTGGAGATAAGAAATGGAAATCATAAATTCAGAGGCAAGGAATTCTGGGTAAGTTTTTTTTAAAAAATAGTATACAGAAAACTCACTCTATATAAATGGTTTTTTTTTTTTAAAAAGGGGGGGTGGTCAATGCTTCCTTTCATCTTTTAACGTAAATGCAATTTAAGAACAAAAATTAAAATACATAATGAAGATATATAAAGCAAATATATCTTCATAACAAGAGAAAGCAAATGTCCTCTTAAAAAGAATGGGTTCAGCAATAGAACAAAAAAAGAAAAATCAAGGTAAGCACAATTCAAAACATCCCATTTGATACATAAAATAAGTAAACAGAACAATAAGATACATTCCAATCACTGTATTCCCAATTATTTCCAAGACAATAATCTTTAAATGGATAATGAAATAAATATAAAGTGACAAATGATGCCTAGGGAGTTTAAAATTTAAATAAAGCCAGTAACATTTAATAAAGAGTTAAAAGAATATTTTTAAATTATGGGAAAAATATAAATGCATATAACAAAGACATTAAGCTATTTGCTTTATAGAAAGCAGGGCAAGATGTAAAAACAGACAGTGTGACGAACAATTGCATTTAATACACATTTCATGATTACAACTGAAAACAAAATGGGTTTCCTCTCATAATTAAAAACAAACATAAAGAAACAGAGAGCTAGCAATGTTTTTTCAAATGACCTCTTTAGGATCATTTTCTCTCATATCCCAGAGTCACAGTTTGGATAGCGTTCACAACTTTTGAACAGTAACTCTGCTAAGTATCACCCAAGCCTTTGCAATGTCACACCCTCCTTTATTCATTTGTTTATTTTTATTGCGCCTTTATTTTTTTACAAGTAATTCAAGGCAGGGAAAATTCCCAACGCATCTTCCTGCTCCTATGTTGCTCCAGCCCCTTTTACAGATAGCCACATTTGGTTCTGGTTTTATTTTATTTCAATACAGACAATATTAAACCATGCCTTTCTTGTCTGCAGTGCAGCATCAACTTCAAGCCCAAATGTAAAGCCAGGAAAGGGGAGCGGGGGAGGTACAGCCCTGCAAATCTGGAGAAGAGTTTGGGGCTGCCTGTCTGTTGGGCCCATGGACCCCCCAACCTTCTCCTCCAAAGGGAGGCAATGGCAGTGTCTCTCCCCATCCTATCACAGACACCCCAAAGTGAGAGAAGGGGCTACCCTAAGGAAGGCTCCGGGGCCCTTTCAGCACAGGGTTCCTGCTGGGCTTTTTCCCACAGGCACTCCAGAAAGCAACTACAGGCAGTCCTCGACTTACGACCACAATCGAGGCCAAAACTTCTGCTGCTAATTGAGATATTTGTCAAGTGAATTGTGCCCCATTTTACCACCTTTCTCGCCACATTTGTTGGGCATCTTAAGACTGTCCCATTTTATGACCTTTCCTGCCACAGTTGTTAAGTGAACCACTGCAGGCACATATTAACATGGTCGTTAAGTGAATCTGGCTTCCCCATTGATTTTGCTTGTCCGAAAGTTGCAAAAAGGGACCGTGTGACCCTGGGACAGTGCAACCATGGTAAATCTGAGTCAGCTGCCAAGCGTCTAAATTTTGATCATGTGACCATGAGGATGCTGCAGCAGTCGTAAGTGTGGGAAAAAAAGTCAGAACTTCCTTTAGTGATGTAACTTCGAACGGACACTAAACGAACTGTTGTGAGTCGAGGACTACCTGCATGTTATGGCAAGATGTGACTACGAATTTTATGATTTTATGCTTTTATCCATTGGCTTTTCCCTGTTGTTGTTTTTTTAAAATGCTTGTCTTGCTCTTCTTTGCTCTCTTTATATTTTAATGGTCTGAAAGAGTCCAGAAGAGTCAAGACATGGGGGCTGTATCCATTTGAAGAATTAATAAGTAAAATAAAATAAAAATAAAATAAAAAACTGCTCTTCTCCTGTCAGGCTGCCTCCCTCCCCAGGGACCCCTGAAGACCCCTCTGCCCCCCCCCCCAGGAACAGCCGCTCAGGGAAAGATGTGGGGGGGGGGCAAGAGGCGCTCTGCACACGCTCAGGAACCCGCAGCTCACTTCACTCCTAAATGAAAAAGGGGGCGGGGGTCACGGATCCCTCCCCACGAGGGTATTCTGCCCCTCCTCGGGAGACGCCTCAGAGGGTCCCGGCGCTCTGCACATGCCCAAGGGACCCTCCCCCTTCCTCCCAACAGCCGCCCCGCGCCCTCTGCACGCGCTCAGAGGCACGTCTCCCCCCCCCCGCTTGCAGGCCCCGCGGCCCCGCCCCGCCCGCCCACCGCCTTCGCCCCCTCCGCGGGTCCTTACACGGTGATCTGCCCGGCGCCCCTCACAGCCACGGGTTCGGGCGCGTCCCGGGGCCGCGGCAGCTCCTGACTCCTCACCACAGTCCGGGAGGCCTCCGTCCGCTCCTCTTCGTCCTCCGCCTCCTCCTCCTCCTCCTCCTCTTCCTCCTCCAGCTCGTAGATGGTGTCGAAGTCCGCCATGTTGGGGAGCAGGACGCTCATCGCCCCCCCCTCACGCCGCGCGCGCTATTGCGCAAGCGCGGCGGCGCGCGCGTGCGCGACCCAATGGCTGGACCATCGCGCGCGCGAGGCAGAGGGCGGGAGAGCGCGCTCTCCCTGGTGCGCAGGCGCCGTGTGGCTTGACCGCCCCCCCCTCTCCCTTTCATTGTAATAGTTTTACATAATATTAGTATAGTATAGTATTATGAATCTCGATACATGCTATTATTTCAATGCAGTCCTATTTATGGAATATATATGATTCTAAATTGTGCAGGTTGTATGATTTAGAAAGCGTAACATCAGTATTTAATATTTATTTGCTACGTATATGTAGGGATGTGGGTCTATACATATGTTGTTCATAGTATGTTTAACTGTGTGTCATGTATGTGTTTCACTTTAAGCACGGGCAACTAAGTTTCATTTTTGATGTGTGCCGTTGTGCCCACAGTAAAAAAATGACAATAAAGGTTATCTTATCTCCTTTATTGTAATAAGATAAGATGATAAGATAAGATAATAACCTTTATTGTCACTTTTTTCTGCGAACACACTAGCACACGATAAAAAATGAAATTCTAATGCCTGCATAATGAAGTATTGCATATTAGTATAGTATAATATTATGAATCTCGATACATGCAATTATTTCAATGCAGTCCTATTTATGGAATACATATGATTCTAAATTGTGAAGTTTCCATGATTTATAAAACATCACACTGTAAGCGAATGGAAGCCAATCTTGGTTTTTAAGCCATGGAAAAGACCTGTATGTCTCATATTATGCTCGGCACATTTGCACTATTATTCCACTGATAAAACTGGGTGAATTTATAAGTGAGGGGAGTAGATGTGTGTATCTCAGTGACCTACTCCCATTTCAACCCTTGAAATCTTCCCAAATTAGGCTGAAAATATTTCCTGCGACATCACTGTATCATGGAATGACACCCCCCCATGGCCTTCAGAAGTTCAGAACATTAGAATTTGCCCACTCCTGCTTTATGTCTCCATGCATCATGTGACCTATAGAAAAAGGAAATGGCATGATAGCATGTGCACCATGACATCACACAAATAACATGGCTTAAGCATGTATGCAATTATGTCACACTGTCCATGTCAATTTAAAGTCATTGTGGCTTGTTACAGCTGTAGGAGTTCACACCAAGCTGAATTTGGGCTTGCAAATGAATCAAGCTTAGGTTAGGGACAGGGTTGGGTGAGAGTCTATCATGAAATGAACAGTGTAGAAAATAACACTTCTGAATTGCCATTCAGATATGTTCAGGAAGTCATTAGAAGTCTGCCTCTATTCATGAGACATCATTTTTTAAATTGTGGCTTAATCAATAAACCATGGTCTAATGGCATCTATGGCCCTGCTCACTATTCTTTTCAAGTTTCATAAAGTTACTCTAGAATTTGTAGATGTTGGAGAAGATCTGCATTTGCCTGTGGTAGCACAAATCTGATAGCACCTTTCCCGACTAACAAATTTTATTCAAAGGCTTCTGCTTTTATAAACCATAGCTCACTTCATCACATGGATGGGGATTAATTCTTAGGCATGGCATTTCATTTGAGAGACATCAGAGTAGCCTGTCAGCTGCAGATCACAAAAAAAGGAAGCCTCTGAATAAGATCTGTTGCTCTAGAACAGCGGTTCTCAACCTATGGGTCACGACCCCATTTGGGGTCGATCGACCTCTTTTGTGGGGTCGCCAAACGTGGCGATCCGCCATTTTGTCGCCTCTGGGGGCGCGCCGCGCCTCCGGGGGGGCGGTGCCGCGCACGCGCGCTGCGCGTGGGGGCGGCGGCGCGCCTCCGGGGGGCGGCGCCACGCATGCGCGCCACGCGTGGGGCGGCAGCGCACCTCTGGGGGGCGGCGCCGCACATGCGCGCTGCGCGTGCAGGCGGCGCCGCGCGTGCGCGCCGTGTGCGGGGGCCCGCCCCCATGCGCGCCGCGCGTGGGGGGCACCGCGCATGCGCACTGCGCGCAGGGCCCCCACCCCCATGCGCGCCACGCCGCGCATGCGCATAACATTTGTGTGACGGGGGTCGCCGTCACACAAACGTTGAGAACCGCTGCTCTAGAACAGGGGCCTTCAAACTTGGCCCTTTTATGACTTGTGGACTTCAACTCCCAGAATTCCTCAGCTAGGCACGTGTGCCTGGCTGAGGAATTCTGGGAGTTGAAGTCCACAAGTGATAAAAGGGTCAAGCTTGAAGAGCCCTGCTCTAGAATTTGGAATGCTTTTTGCTTTCTTTTTGCTAGCGTTCGGTCATGATTATGACAGCAGTGCAAACCTACAACTACCCCTTGGCTTATGACCACAATTAGAACCAGAACTTCTGTCATTAAGCAAGGCGGTTAAGTGAGTTGGATGCAATTTTATGACCTTTTTTGCCGTGGTTTTTTAAGTTATCCTAGTGGACATCCACTTAACTATGAGCCAGTAGTATGTTGCGGCTGACAGTCCTAGGCTGCATTAACAGAGGATAGAATCAAGATCACATAAAATGTTAATAACACTTTATAATGCCTTGGTAAGACCCACACTTGGAATACTGCATCCAGGCTTGGTTGCCACAATATAAAAAGATGTTAAGGCTCTAGAGAAGAGCAATGATCAGAGGGTTGGAGGCTAAAACATATACAGAACAGTTGCAGGAATTGGATATGGCTTGTCTAGTGAAAAGAAGGACTAGAGGCGACATGATAGCAGTATTCCAATATTTGAAGGGCTGTTACAAAGAAGAGGGGGTCAACCAATTCTCCAAGGCATCTGAGGGCAGGACAAGAAGCATAACTAATCACGGAGACAATCAATCTAGAAATAAAGAGAAATTTCCTGACAGAACAATAAATTAGTGTAACTGCTTGCCTCATGAAGTTGTCGATGCTACATTCCTGGAGATTTTAAAGAAGAGATTGGACAGCCATCTGTCTGAAATTGGTGTAGGATCTCCTGCTTGAGTGAGAGGATTGGACTAGAAGACCTCCAAGGTCCCTTCCAATTCTGCTATCCTGTTAAATTCTTTTTCTATTTCTAGCCTCTGCTGATCAGTGTAAATTAACTGGTAAATTTACAACAGTGTAAATCAACCTTACACTCTGATTTTTGGATGAAAATTTCACCATATTTGGCTCTTGGTCCTTTTCTCTTGCAAAATCTAAACTAGACTTGATCCAGAAAGAAGGGTTTTTTTTTTTTTTTGTTCTCACTGAAACATTTACACAGAGTGCCAATGACCTTGGTGCAATAGTTATAAATAGAATGATGCATGGAGGAAATCTTGCTCTCAGTTTAAGAAGAAATAAAATACTGCTGTATTTTCTGAGAAAGCTTGCAAAATTGAAATAATAATTTAAAAGAACCTCTGATCAATTTCTAAACAAGTTAAACACCAATCTTTGATTGTTAGCCAGAGCAAGGGTCTCCAAACTTGGCAACTTTATGACTTGTGGACTTCAATTCCCAGCCAGCCATGAATTCCCAGGGAATCCTGGGAATTGAAATATCAACTACATCATAGTTTTGGTCCATGATATAATATAATATTATAATCATATCATACTATTTGATCCACATCTGGTTTTGGTCACCATGATATTAAAAAGTTGTTGAGACACTAGAAAGCAGAAGAGCAACAAAGATAATTAAGAAGCTGGAGCCTAAAATATATGAAGAAAGTTTGCTGGAATTGGGTATGTCTAGTCCAGTGGTTCTCAATCTTTTTAATGCCGCGCCCCCCCCAACCAGTCGTAAGTTGAGGACTACTCAACCGGTCGTAAGTCGAGGACTACTCAACTGGTGCAGCCCCTTTTGCAGAATGGGACTTTTGGCGGGCTCAGCAGGGCAGAGACAGCCTGGACAATTCCTATTGGCTTTTGAAAGCCAATAGAATTAGACTCTATTCAAGAGAGTCTATGCTATTGGCTTTCAAAAGCCAATAGAATAAAAGGGAGTAGCACAGCTAAGGAAAAGGGGGAAAAAATGGCGGACTGCGTTGTTTGGCGACCCCCGTGAAATGGTCGTTCGACCCCAAATGGGGTCCCGACCCACAGGTTGAGAACCACTGGTCTAGTCTAACAAAGAATTCGGTATCTCTAGTCTAGAAGTGACATGACAGCATCTTTCAGTACTTGAGGGGCTGCAACAGAGAAGAGGGGGGTCAATTTATTTTCAAAAGCACCTGAGGGCAGGACAAGAAAGGATGAATGGAAGGTTGTTAAAGAAAGAGATGCAATCTAGAATTAAGGAGAAATTTGCTGACAGTAAGAACAATTGATTAGTAGAATGGCTTGCTTCCAGAAGTTGTGGATGCTCCAAAACTGGAAGTTTTTAAGAGACTAGACAGCCACATGTCTGGTATAGGGTCCCTTGCCTGTGCAGGGGGTTGGTCTGGAAGACCTCCAAAGCTCCTTCCAAACTCTGTTATCCTGTTCTTCTGTTATAGCTTAATTGGATGGCCTCTAAAGTAACCAGGTTTCACATTAATTGGTCGTAAGAGATTCTGTCTGAATCGCCTGATCCCCAGGAATCTTTTCCTGGGGTGGAAATCCCACCTCCTTTCGGCCTCTCTAAACAGGATAATTTCACTTCTCTGGGCATCACTTTGATGGTGTGACCGAAAGCTGTTCCTCGGGAGAGACATGCCTTACATTGCAAGATGATCAATGATTAACCCTTCTTCGGACTTCAAGAGCGGTGCTCCTTGTCTAACGTCATTGTTGCTTTATCACTTCCCAGCCTTCCTTTGGGGTTTCAAATGAGCCTTCTGATCTTCCCAGGCTGTTTTTGATGTGAGGGCTTTGGACAAACTGCAAGACAAAGGCCCTTTTCAAGTGGCTCCCTAAACTCCAAGGAGGTGTTAAGAATGAAGCACTGGCCTCGCAAAGGGGCAGCAAGCCCGTCTTATCAAAGCTTCCTTTCACATTCAGATCCCTGAGCCAATTGGTTTGGAATTTACAAGCCCTAAACAAATGTCGGCCTGGCTTTCATCTCCTCGAGAACAAGGGGGCATCAGTCTTGGGAACGCCCCTCCTGTTTCCTTTTCTGGAACTCTGCTTCAACGGTGCCTGGCGGAAGAATCTTCTCCATACTGCCATGCCTGAGCATTAACCCTCCAGGGAGTTTATGCGTCTCTTCTTGGTATTTATCCATCCAACTTGCGGATCATCTGAAGGCCGCTGATGCCTTTCCAGCTCACGCATTTTAGTAAAAGGCAGAAGTTTTCCAGAGTTCCTAGTCACCTCTTCTGACTCACCCAGTTCTCATCCTATGATTGAGGGGAGATTTCCTCTCCATCCCTCAGTGGGAACTTAGAGATTTACGTACTGCATGAAGCCATGATTTGTTTTAGCTGTGTTTCATTGCCCTAGACTGTAAGTCATGGTTTCTAGACTCTGGTTTGGGTTCCTATTGGTATCTTATGATTATATCACTTTGTATGTACAGTACACTGAGAGCTTATGCACCAGAGACAAATTCCTTGTGTGTCCAATCACATCTGGCCAATAAAGAACATTCTTCTCTTCTCTTCTCTTCTCTTCTCTTCTCTTCTCTTCTCTTCTCTTCTCTTCTCTTCTCTTCTCTTCTCTTCTCTTCTCTTCTCTTCTCTTCTCTTCTCCTCTCCTCTCCTCTCTTCTCTCCTCTTCTCTCCTACCCTACCCTACCCTACTCTACTCTACTCTACTCTACTCTACTCTGTTCTGTTCCATTCTGTCCCATAATTCTATTCTATTCTATTCTATTCTATTCTATTCTATTCTATTCTATTCTATTCTCACTTTTGGGCTTAGCAGGCAGAACAACCTCAGTAATCTTACATTATTTACTTGAGAAGAGAACATACAGACGGCAAAGGAGAATGGATTGAGGCACCAAACTAGAAAGCGAGAGACTGTGAGTTAAAGTCCCACTTTAGCTACAATAGCCAGCTGAGGGAATTTAGGCGAGTCCCTTTCTCTTAGGCCAAATCACCTCAAAAGATTGTTGTGGGGAAAATAGGAGGAGGATGGAGAATTAGATGTTTTTACTGTCTTGAGATGAAAAAGAAAGAAAGAAAGAAAGAAAGAAAGAAAGAAAGAAAGAAAGAAAGAAAGAAAGAAAGAAAGAAAGAGAAAAAGAAAAAGAAAAAGAAAACTGGTTGAGATCCCATTGTCAAGAATCCACCTATTGTGATAGGGCTTAGCCTGATTTGGGATTTCAGACACCTGTGCTGAAAGTATCTTAGCGAAAAGAACATGCAAGAGGGAACATTCATGGCATCCTGTACAAGCCTCAATGATGTCAAATCCATCAGGGAGTCACTGCACAAATGTCTTGAGATAAAAACTTTGGTATCTCATTCTTGGAGACATTTGCATGACATCATGATGTGTGCAGTCCTTCACTCAGGAAGTTTGTAGATTTCGGTATTTTTCAAGGCAGCAAAAAAATCTTCTAAATATCCAAGAGATTTTCAGTATTCTGAGGACCATGTTCCTCTTTACTCAGGTACATCACTTTGGGAGGGGGGGAAACAACCATATAGGTTGCAGAGAAGAAGAAAAAAAAGAAGGTTTCAAATGAATCTTTAGTCCCCTCCTGTCTCAAAATCTTAAAATTGCTTTGGGGAAAGATAACAGTGCATGGAATTAAGCAATAGCTCTAATATTGCCATGAGATATTTGCAAGGAAGGAAGCTTTGTAAATCTTATTGCCACTTTATACCCAGAGTAACAGAATAACAGAGTTGGAAGGGACCTTGGAGGTCTTCTGGTTCAACCAGTGCTTGACCAGAAGACCTTATGCCAGTGATGGAGCACCCACACCTCTGGGAGGCAAGCTGTAGCGCTGGTTAACTGTTCTCACTGTCAAGAAATTTCTCCTTAGTTCTGGGTTGGTTCTCTCTTTGATTAGTTTCTGTCCATTGCTTCTTCTCCTGCCTTTTGGTGCTTTGGAGAATAGGTTGACCCCCTCTTCTTTGTTGCAGCCCCTCAAATATTGGAATACTGCTATCAAATCGCCCTAGTCCCTCTCTTCATTAGATTGGACATACCCAATTCCTGCAACCGTTCTTCATTTGTTTTAGTCTCCAGCCCCCTAATCATCTTTGTTGCTCTTCTCTGCACTCTTTCCAGAGTTTCAACATCCTTTTTATATCATAGTGACCAAAACTGGATGCAATATTTCAAGTGTGGTCTTACCAAGGCCTTATAAAGCAGTACTAACACTTCACGCAATCCTTGATTCTACCCTTCTATTAATGCAATTGACAGAGTTGTTTTTATTATTATTTAGTTATTTAGGTATTTTTAGTTATTTAGTTAAATGTTTATATACTGTTCATGTGCATTACTTGACATGCCTGACATAAAACCTACATTTTCTGAATTATGCCAAATGTTGGTGAATGCTTGTTGTATTTGACTTTCTAGAGCCTCTGTGACATATTCTAGTTGAGTCAATAAGACATGGAAAAGGATTGGAAACCTTTCTCTCTGTGTGTGTGTGTGAGGGGGGGGGGAATTGTGTGTGTGTATGTGTTTCTATGTGAACCCTCTGTAGGATTCTCCTGGGCCATAAAATTCGCTGAATGTTTCTTCTGAAGACAATAAAGCCCAGGAAAGCTGCTTTTTTTCAAAATTGTTTGCTGTGAAAATTGACTCCCTTTCTGGCCATATAACTTACTGAACAAAAGAAAAGGAAGGGACAGTTTTGCATATCAAAGCTGAAGAAGTGTCAGAAGAGATTGTGGTGGGCATCCTGGCAGATATCTCAAAATCCAAGGAAACCTAGAGATGGCACCGTGGCTGACAAAGGGAAAGCCACTGTAGCCACAGGATCTGTTTCTCGGGGCAGGAATCCTCACTCCGAGTAGCCTAAAGGCCTAATAAAGAGTGTTTGACGTTGGTGTGATGGGATCTTAGGCCAACCCAAGTTTTGCTTCAGGTTGGGTGTTAAACCTAACCCATAAGTTAGGATGTTGAGAGAATGACCAAATTTGTTTATTAGTTCCATTTCAGTGAAGAAAATTTCTTCAGAATTTTTTTTTAATTTGTCTTTACTATTGGATGTTTACCTTATGTTTTATTTATTTTTTATTGGCTGTGCTAGTGCTTTGCTCATATACATTTAATAAATAAATAGAAAAGACAAAGGCAGTATGAATTTGTGTTTTTGCCTTTTGTCTTTTCTAATGCACTTTTTTAATGTTTTGTCAAACTTTTAGTTTTGTTTTTGTAAAATTTCATTTTTCCCCTTTTTGGGGAGCTTGTGTTTTAAACTTTCTGAATAAAAAAATCAAAAATCAACCAGTGCCTACTTTAGAAGAATGGATATTTAAAGTATCTAGTTTTGCAGAAATGGCAAAAATTTCTGCTTATTTAAAGGATCATACACAAGAAAGATATATTACTGTATGGGGAAGGTGGATAGATTATATTCAGAAAAAATATGGAATTAAAAAGTTTTATTTATTTTATGAATGAATATCAAATATTATAGAGAATTGTTTTATAAGTTATGGAGTTAAAGGTTAATTATGATATTTTTTTTCTTTCTCTTTTTTTTTCTTTTTTTTAATTATTATAATTTTCTTTTTCTTTTTTTTTCTTAACCCTGTATTCTGCTCTGGGAAGTGAAGGGAGGGGGGGTGGGGGTGGGAGGGAGGGTAAGGGGGGGTTCTCTATTTTAAAATTTTATTGTATTTTTATAAATGATTGTATGTTTTAAAAAATAAAAATTTTCAATTAAAAAAAAAATCAACCAGTAAAAATTAGAAATAAATAAATACACAAGCTCTGGTCTATACATTTTCAAAGCAGCAAAATAATGTTATGATCGCTATTTAAAAAAGGGGTGGAAAGCAGAAAGGTTATGAATTATTCCCCCTCCCCCCAAAGATCCATTTGGGATCTCCACTTCCCCCCCCCCTATACAGGAAAATAACAACACTGACCTTACTGTCTTTCTAATTGTCCATTATGTCAATGAAGGGTTCAGGTAGGGGTTCATGTTGACTGCATTCATTGTGTTGTGTTTTTTACTCTCTGAATTTTAAAACTTGCTTAAATAGTTTTAAATATTGGAAAGGCAGGTTGTAAACTCAATAAATTAACCACAAGGAGATTGGGAGGTTTTGCTTCTGTTTTAGATTAATCTCTATTTAGGGTTTTGTTCAGTTCTTCAACTCTACTTAAGGTAAATGGCCATTTGCAGAAAGCGAATACCGGTACCTACAGATAGCCTGTTTTAATGATGCGTAATTAAGATCAATTGGAACTTGTCCTGTTTCCTGTTGTCTTCACAGTCAGCGGTGATAGCAAAGTCTCCTGACTGCTTTGGGAGGAATTTGACAGAGCTTCTAACGAAGGCCTGAGGCAATTCATAATACCAAATTGTAGCTTACCAATAACTGTAAGTTAGGAAAGATCTCCCCCACCCACCCGCCCCATGGACACCCTTAGCTAGAAGTCAAGCTTCGCTGGAAGAAGACTTTGAAGTTTATATCATTTATTTATTAAATGTGTATGCTACCAGACATCTGGTCCAGCCCCCTGATAGGTGGCCAGAGAGGAAGAAGAGGGATTCTATGATTGAGGGGAGCTTTCTCCCTCCACCAAGAGCAGGTTTGCACCTTAATCCCCGAAGGATAAGCAGGTGGTTACAGCAAGGGGCACATTTGCTGTGTTGGAATATAGTCTAGAGTCACAGGAATGCAGAATAAGAGAGTTGGAAGGGACCTTGGAGGTCTTCTAGTCCAGCCCCCTACTCAAGCAGGAGACCCTAGCTCATTTCAGACAAATGGCTGTCCAGTCTCTTCTTAAAAGCCTCCAGTTATGAAGCACCCACAACTTCTGAAGGCAAGCCGCTCCACTGGTTAATTGTTCTCACTGTAAGGAAGTTTCTCCTTAGTTCTAGGTTGGTTCTCTCTTCCATTAGTTTCCGTCCACTGTTTCCTGGCCTGCCTTCAGGTGCTTTGGAGAATAGCTTGACCCCCCCCCCCTTCTTTGTGGCAACCCTGAGATATTGGAACGCTGCTATCCTGTCACCCCTAGTCCTTTTCTCTAGTCTAGCCATACCCAATTCCTGCAACCATTCTTTATATGTTTTAGTTTCCAGGTTCTTAATCATCTTTATTGCTCTTCTCTGTACTCTTTCCAAAGTCTCAACATCTTTTTTATAATGAATTGGCCAAAACTGGATACAGTATTCCAGATATGGTCTTACTAAGATTTTATAAAGTGGTACTAGTAATTCTTCATGTGATCTTGACTCTATCCCAGAGGCCAAAGAGAGTTTGGAATGCCTGTTAGGTAGGAAGAGAGCATGATCAGATCCTCCCTAGCAATTCATAGATTGCAGATAATTGCAGATAATCGTTTTAGTTTGGCAAGGTTCTGTTTATAGATGAACAACAATAAGGTAACTTTTCAGAAATAACACCACATTTCGTTCTTGGTTCATTGGGCCTGATACTAGCCCAACTATGGCCGATGTGCCAATCAAAACCTCTGGACTTAATTCCAATTATCCAGATTTTGTTTGCAACCTGCTACACAATAAAGTTGAAGTCCACACAGCTTAAAGTTGCTGAAGTTGAGAATCACTGCTCTAGACAGGACATCGAAGGAGTATTTGAGTTAGATTATTGTGTTCCTCCAAAGCATGGGGACAATTTGATCTTGCAAAAGGAATATTATTATGATTCAAGGCCAGTCCTCTTTATTTTTCTTTTGGCTTATCATTTTAAGGGTGGTGCCAGGAATCAAAATCTGAACCCTTTATTTATTTATGGGTAATATGAGAAATAGGTACATTCTGTCTAAAACAACAACCAACAATGGCCACGTTAATTTAGCTTTGAAAGAAAGCTAAATTTGGAAGCAGACTTGTTTTACAAGTTTAAATTGATGGGTTTAGCCTCTTCTAAGAATAGCCAATGATTCTCATAGTGGTATGTCCCAAACTTCTAATGTTAACTGTAACTAAGCATATTAAAGTTGAAGTATTGTAAAAGGACAGGAGACCTTTAAGCATTTGCCACTGAAATTGTGTGTGACCTAATTTTCCACAAAAACTCAGAGCCATATTTCAGACATCTTATTTTACTTTTTCTTTTCTGAAACAGGTGAAACATGAAACCATTCATTGTCCCAGAGGAATCTTGGTTTGAGAAAATGTTACATAAGAATGCAAATTATTTTTATAATGCACGCTGTCCAATATGTGGATGTGTTATACATTCATTAAGAGGAGGCAAACACTGATAATTAGAACATTAGGAAGCTATGCTAAAATACCTAAAATGTCGGGAGAGCAAGATTTACCTTGTATATTAATATATAAATTTACTATGGAAATTTTCCCCACGAGTAATTCCTAATTACAGAGATATATTGTTGTAATCTTAACATTGGTTGGTACTTCATTTATTTGAATTTATTATTTATTAATGTAATTTAAATTGGTTTAAGAACAAAAGCAAAGTGGTATTTCTTTGTAAGGCATTTCCCATCAAACTGTCTAACTGAGTGGAATCTGGACATAGATTCATTTTCAGCCAGCAGTGCTGCAAGGTCAAGCCAACTAAAAAAAGCTCAGATGTGTTAATTTAACCAAACTGAGGATCATATGCCTGAACAGATAGCCACCCAGAATTCATGGTGTCTATGGAAGGTAAAGCTACAGGACCAGCAGGAGTGAAAGCATTGTAACAGGGAGTTTTACAGGAGAGCTTTCCAGGAGAAGACCTGTTGATCTGGGTGAGGGTCCCAGTGCTGGAGGGTCCTGGGCCACTAACATGCCAATCTTCCCCAGGCAGGCCATAATAACACAACCAGCCTCTAAAATGTTGGGAATGGTGACTCATGTAATCCAAATAAGGTGCTGAAGAGTCAAGGTTAGGAGCTGTTCCGAACATCAAAATAACAGAGTTGAAGGGACCATGGAGGTCTTCTAGTCCAACCCCATGATCAGGCAGGAAACCCTATAACATTTCAGACAAATGGTAGTCTAATCTCTTCTTAAAAACCTCCAGTGTTGGAGCACCCACAATGTCCGGTGACAAGTTGTTCCTCTGATTAATTGTTCTCACTGTCAGGAAATTTTGCCTTAGTTCTAGGTTGCTTCTCTCCTTGATTAGTCTCCATCCACTGCTTCTTGTCCTGCCTTCAGGTGCTTTGGAGAAATAGCTTGACTCCCTTTTCTTTGTGGCAGCCCCTGTGATATTGGAACCCCTAGTGCTTTTTTTCATTAAACAGGACATATTCAAATCCTGCAACCATTCTTCATATGTTTTAGCCTCCAGCCCCCTAATTATCTTTGTTGCTCTTCTCTGCTCTCCTTCCAGAGTCTCAACATCTTTTTCCTATCATGGCAACTAGAACTGGATGCAGCATTCCAAGTGTGGTCTTACCAAGGCATTATAAAGCAGTACTAACACTTCACAAGATCTTGATTCTATCCCTTTGTTGGTGCAGCCTAGGACTGCATTGGCTTTTTTGGCAGCTGCAGCACACTGCTGGCTAGCTCTTTCTGGCTTCCTGTCCATCCTTTTCAATCCTGGAAACATGCCAGCTTCATTGTCCAAAGTTTGGCTCACCTACATCTTCAACTGGACAGATAAAACCTCTTGGCCATCTTCCCTTTATTTCCCCCTCTGCTTTATTAAAGGGGTTGGCCATTTAGGTCAAGTTTTACAGACTCTCCCCAGTCTCCCACCTTATCAGCTCCTGTGCTATCAAACCATCCTGGTTTTTCCCAAGCCAGGCCTGCCCTTTGCCTCCCTTGCTTGCTTTTGAACGGAGTTCGCATTCAGAGGAAGGGCTCCACTGATGAGGCTCTCTATCTGATCCTTTGCATTTTTTCAAGCCCAAGATGCAAGATAGCCGCCCAGAACTGTTTTGTTAAAGAATGTACTTGCAAAAGAGGTGTGAAGTACTACAAGCCCTCCCCCCCCATTCAGGGATGGAGGATTTGGGGCAACCCTTCCCAGCTTTTTACATTGACACCATCCCAACTAACACATCCATACTAAATCCAGGAAAGGAAGAGATCAGGGATCAGAGGACAGTGGGTGGGTGGGAAAAACGTTTCTTCAGGACAGCCTTTCCATCGTCCATCATTCCCAGCTAACTAGTCCATCATTCCTAGCTAACCATCATTCCCAGCTAACCAGTCCATCATTCTTAGCTAACCAGTCCATCATCCTTAGTAACTAGTCCATCATTCCTAGCTAACCAGTCCATCATCCTTAGCTAACTAGTCCATCATTCTCAGCTAACCAGTCCATCATTCTTAGCTTAGTCCATCATTCTCAGCTAATCAGTCCATCATTCTCAGCTAACTAGTCCATCATTCTTAGCTAACTAATCCATCATTCTCAGCTAACCAGTCCATCATTCTCAGCTAACCAGTCCATCATTCCCATCTAACTAGTCCATCATTCTTAGCTAACTAGTCCATCATTCTCAGCTAACCAGTCCATCATTCTCAGCTAACTAGTCCATCATTCTCAGCTAACCAGTCCATCACTCTCAGCTAACTAGTCCATCATTCTTAGCTAACCACTCCATCATTCTCAGCTAACCACTCCATCATTCTCAGCTAACCAGTCCATCATTCCCAGCTAACCAAGGCTCCCTCAACTGGGTGTGACAGAAACAGGAGCTTAACATGGATTACGAGGTGCATCTCAACATATCTTGAGGGCACCAAGTTGGAGAAGGCTGCCACGATGTGTGGAAAGCCTAATTTATTACTTGAAATATTTCTCACCTACCCACTCTTCTATGACTCTCCAGGAATTTACGATGTCTAAAACATCTAACAGGAAACAATGCAAGAGGTACTTCCAAAGAAAGTATACATTAAACCAGAGGTATCCAATCTTGGCAACCTTAATAGCTGTGGACTTCAACTCCCACAATTCCTCGGCATGCTGGCTGAGGTTGGACACCCCTGTTTTAAACATTGTAAGTATTCTCATCAAGTTATGAACAGTCTTATACAGAAGATTGAAATTATAAATAGCCATAAGACATCCTAAGTTGTGTTTACTGGCTCCTGAACTTCAGTGGAAAAAAACCCAGTTCTCTCCTGGGCACAGAAAAACAGATCATTATTTTTATTTATCCTTCAAAGGTCACCTTTGAAAACAGCATGACAACAGCTTGCATTTCCAGGCAAGGGGGCTCAAAAAATAGAGCATAGCATAATAGAGGGCTTGGTGGTCTTCTAGTAGTCCAGCTCCTTACTCAAGCAGGAGACCCATTTCAGACTAATGGCTTCCAGACTCTTCTTAAAAGCCTGCAGCGATGGAGCCCCCTCATCTGAAGGCAAGCAATTCCTCTGTTTAATTGTTCTCACTGTCAGGACATTTCTTAGTTCCAGGCTGGATCTCTCCTTGATCATCTTTCATCTGCTACTTCTTGTCTTGCCTCCTTTGTTTCTGGTCCATTATAGTCAGTGAGGAGTCCTTGGTGCTCTCCGAGCTTGGTTGTTTTCTTGTAGACATTTCATTACCCAGCTAGATAACACCATCAATGCCAGAAGGGAATGGAGGTTTTAGAGTGGAAGAGAAGGAGAGGCAGGGGGTGGGGTGGGGGGCCGAAGAACTGTGGAGACCTTGGAGCTCTCTGAGCTTGGTTGTTTTCATGCAGAGGTTTCATTACCCAAATTAGGATTCCTGGATGAGGTGCCTTAAAGCAGTGTTTCTCAACCTTGACAATTTTAAGGCATGTGGACTTCAACTCCCAGAATTCCACAGCCAGCAATGCTGGCTGTGGAATTCTGGAAGTTGAAGTCCACATGCCTTAAAATTGTTCAAGGTTGAGAAACACTGTCTTAAAGGGAAGTTTGCTGATGCCCATTTTCCTGCTCATTTTAGGGAACTTTTCCTCTTTTTTTTCATTTGTGGTGTTTTAGGCAGGTTTTCATGTCCTCAAGCTGCTGAACAGCTTATTTTATTTTTACTAGATTTCTAGCCCAACTTTATCTAGTTCAGTGGTTCTCAACCTTTTTAATGCCAACGACCCCAACCGGTCGTAGTTAGGACTACTCAACCGGTTGTAATCGAGGCTACTCAACCTGGTGCAGCACCGTTTGCAGAATGGGACTTTTGGCGGGCTCAGCAGGGCAGAGACAGCCTGGACAATTCCTATTGGCTTTTGAAAGCCAATAGAATTAGACCAGTGGTTCTCAACCTGTGGGTCGGGACCCCATTTGGGGTCGAACGACCATTTCACGGGGGTCGCCAAACCACGCTGTCCGCCATTTTTTTCCCTTTTTCCTAGCTGTCCTACTCCCTCTTATTGCTGGCCACACCCACTTGGGGGTCACCACAACATGGGGAACTGTATTATGGGGTCATGGCATTAGAAAGGTTGAGAACCACTGAATTAGACTCTATTCAAGAGAGTCTATTCTATTGGCTTTCAAAAGCCGATAGAATAAAAGGGAGTAGCACAGCTAAAGAAAAGGGGGGGGGGGAAATGGTGGACTGCGTTGTTTGGCGACCCCCGTGAAATGGTCGTTCGACCCCAAATGGGGTCCTGACCCACAGGTTGAGAACCACTGGTCTAGTGCCAGTCAAGGCGGCATTTTTCTACTTTCCCACAACAAATTTGGGCTGAGAGACTGGCTTAAAGCTATCCAGCCAGCTTTCATGTCTAAGAGCAGACCAAACTTCATGATCCCCTAAGCTGGTCTAGTGCCTTAATCACCACCCAAAAAAGGCTCTCAAATTCTTTGGAGGGTGAGGCAAAACCAAGACCAAATCTATGGGCAGATGCAGAGACCCAGAAAGAATAAAAAAAAAATAGCAAATAATCCATTCAGAGAAAGAAAGAAATATGTGTTGCTCAAAGGCTGATCTAGAAATCTATATATCTAGAAATCTCACTCAGGTCTGGACCAGCTTGTACTTTGATAGGAAATCCCCTGGCAATCCCAGGCCTGTAGTCTGGGGAATCAAACAACAACAATATCAACAACCCATCCCAGAAGATGGAAATGCCAAACCATTTCAGTATTATTGCCCAGAAAAGTACCTTGATGAACTTGTCAAGGTAAGGTGCCTGGAGATCAGCTTAGCCCAAAGCCATTGTATGTATGTATGTATGTATGTATGTATGTATGTATGTATGTATGTATGCATGTATGTATTTTACTGGACAGTCAATATCCTGGTGGCCTGGATTACCACATTAGCTAGTGCAGAAGTCTCCAAACTTGGCAACTTTAAGACTTGTAGACTTCAACTCCCAGAATCCCCCAGCCAGCCAGGTTGAAGTCCATAGGTCTTAAAGTTGCCATGTTTGGAGACCCCTGAGCCAGTGGGAAGGGTTGTTCATTAATACTAAGGAGGTGGACAGCTCTAAAATGATGGTCCCAAAGTTGCTGAGGTGGTATCTTGCCTTAGGTCAAACCATGATGGAATAGAGCAGGGCTTTTCAACAAGTGGCACAGCTACCACCTGTGGTACCTTGGCACCTGGCAGGTGGTACGTGACCATCCTAAAAAAGTGATGGGGAGGGGAATGAGCTGAACCGGTGGCAGCATCTCACAAACCTGACCAAGAGATGGCTGGAGTTGCAGGGCTGTCAGGGCTCAGCGGAAGTGCCAGGATCAGCGCCAGGCTCCAGCTGGAGCTCGGCACTGATCCTGGTGCTTCTGCTGAGCCCTGAAGAAGCACCGATCAGCTGGAAAGCAGCACTGAACCTGGCGCTTCTGCTGAGCCCAGAAGAAGCGCCAATCAGCTGGAATGTTGCAGCATCTCCAGGGTCTTGTGGTTTATATTCAGATGCTTGGCAACTGATTCATATTTATGACAGTCACAGTATCTGAGGGTCATGTGAAGTGACCAAAACCTGCTGCAACCCCCACTGCCAATCCTCAACAGAAATCCTCAACAGCAATGAAAACCTCGGACAGGAGGAAGAACGCAGCCGGGTGGGCAGGCAGGTGTCTTGCTTGGCTGTGGCTTAGGGGGCACTTTTTTCAGTGCCATTGTAATTTCAAACAGTCACTAAGCGAACTGTTGTAAGTCGAGGACTACCTGTACTTTATCACTTTTTTCCTTTTTTTTTTGGTCATCAAGTTTTTGACCCCTTGCTAGGCGACTGATGGTACTCAAAGGTTGCCATATCCCAAAAGTGGTACAAGGGGTGAAAAGGTTTAAAAGCCCTGGAATAGAGAACATTGTCCCAGCATTTAAGGGCTAAGAGACTAGGAGAGAGGACAAAGGTTTTGGCCTTATTGTTTGTTTGAATACTGTTTATTTTTGCTAGCAGAAGGAAGAAGCTCCGTGGCATTGCTTGTGACTGTCCGAGGGTGTGACTCTCTTGCATTCCTCTCCGCTCCTTTCTGCAAAGTGTGGAGAGAAAAACAGCTGACTTGGCCACGCTTGGCCTTTCTGGGAGATCTCAAGACAAAGTCAAGGATGAGTGAGGAACGGAGCTGGGGATCCCTGCTGATGAAGCTTCTGTCAGCTCCCTGAGAAAATGCAGCTGCAAAATGCCCCAATTAAGGTCCGTTTACAGAAAGCCAACAGGTAGGCTGACTTCTGCCCTTCCCCAAGAAGCAGGTGCGCCTTCTGCTTCGCTGAAAGACAGCAGGTTCAACAGGACCCTGGATGCTGAGAGTAGGGAACCTCCCAAGAGTGGCCACTTAGGACTTGGGGTTTTGGGAAAGGAAGGTGGCTCTTGACTCCCCCCCCTTAAAATAGTTTCTCACAAAGGAAACAATGCTGCTGCACAAGGAAGCTTCAATGGAGAGCTTCCTCCATGTAGATTCACTGCCTTCATTTGCTAAACTGTTGGAGCCCAGAGGAAGGAAGGAAGGAAGGAAGGAAGGAAGGAAGGAAGGAAGGAAGGAAGGAAGGAAGGAAGGAAGGAAGGAAGGAAGGAAGGAAGGAAGGAAGGAGGCAGGAGTGAGGGAAGAAAAGAAGGATGGGAGGGAAGAAGGGAGGGAGGGAGGAAGGAAAACAGAAAGGGAAAATAGAGAAGAAGGAAAGAGAAAGAAAGACAGAGAAAAGAGAAACAAACAAACAAAAAAATAAAGAAGGGAGGCAGGAGCGAGGGAAGAAAAGAAGGATGGGAAGGAAGAAGAGAGGGAGGGAGAAAGGAAGGAAGGAAAACAAAGGGAAAATAGAAAAGAAGGAAAGAGAAAGGAAGAGAGATAAAAGGAAAGAAAAGAAAGAGAAAGAAAGAAAGAAAGAAAGAAAGAAAGAAAGAAAGAAAGAAGGAAAGAAAGGAAGGGGAAAGAGAAAACAAGGCATGAATAAATTAGAACAAAACAGAACCACTCAATTCCTTCAGATGCTGGAGTTGAACCCTCAAGTGTTGTGGTTAATTTGGATTCCTTTACTGAACAGCCTTGAAGGATGTTTCTGAGTTTGTGATGCAAGGATTCTTTTGTTTGTTAATTATGTAATATACAGAAATGGGGAGAAGAGTTTTCCTTTTATTATCTTTAGAGTAAGATAATAATGAACTAACTCAGACCAGAGGACGTTCAAATGAGAACCTGTGCATAGAAGGATTTCTTGTCCGCCAAATCCTTGTTCCGTTAGACCAGCCTCAAGCCAGCCTATCTGTGATTGAATTTCGATCCCAGTCTCTTGCTGGATCTCTCCACAACCTCTGTTAGAACCCTCCCCAGATAGCATACAGTACCTTTATCTCTTCAGCTTTGTTGTTTTATCTGTGAAACAAGAGAGAAAGCTGTCTGGCTCTTTATCTCCCATTTTCTTCAGATCTATTTCAGCAGTGATCTCAGATTTGTGATTCATCTTGAGGAGAATGGCATTCTCTGGCCAGCAGCTGGAACTGCAGATTCGAGGAGTCACAGAAAGAGACCTAGATAAGGCATTTTGTTTACGGTAACAAATGCACTGCCTAAGATTTCCAAGCTCACATTTGTAAGGCTGGGATGAGAGGAAGATAATGGAAAATCAGAAGAGACAATTTCAGGCCTTGGCGTCTGTTTTTTCTCAGGTTCTCTAAGTCAGGGGTCCTCAGCCTTGCCAATTTTAAGACTTGTGGACTTCAACTCCCAGAATTCCTCAGCCACAAGTCTTAAAGTTGCCAAGGTTGAGAACCCCTGGTCTAGGGTCTCCTGCTTGAGAAGAGGGTTGGACTAGAAGACCTCCAAGGTCCCTTCCCACTCCATTATTCTGTTAAGACTTTAATGCTTAAAGCAGAGGTCCTCAACCTTGGCAACTTTAAGACTTGTGGCTGAGGAATTCTGGGAGTTGAAGTCCACAAGTCTTAAAGTTGCCAAAGTTGAGAACCCCTTCCCTAGACCATTTCAGACAAGTGGTTGTCCAGTCTCTTCTTAAAAACCTCCAGTGATGGAGCACCCACAACTTCTGAAGGCAAAGCCGTTCCACTGGTTAATTGTTCTCACTGTCAAAATATTTCTCCTTAGTTGTAGGTTGGAACTCTTTTTAATAATCTTCCATCCATTGCTTCTTGTTCTGCCTTTGGGTGCTTTGGAGAATAAGTTGACCCCCCTCTTCTTTGTGGCAACTCCTCAAATATTGGAAAACTGCTATCATGTCCCCCCCCCCCGGTCTTTCTCTTCGTTAGACTTGACATACCCAATTCCTGCAATTGTTCTTCCTAAATGGGTAAAACTTCTTGATCTCTCTCCTTCTAATTTAACACGTGGAAAAACTATATAGTGTGGTTTTGTGTGCTGCCTGCATTCTGCAAATGGGGCTTTCCTCATTTGTGCGGACCGGTTGCTGCATGCTTCGGCCCAGTACTGGTCCACGGACTGGGGGTTGGGGACCCCTCATCTAGAGCAGTGGTTACCAACCTTTTCTATACCCCGCACCCCTAGAGCGCTTCTGATATATTCTCACACCCCTTACAAAAGTTTGAAATAACAGCAGCGAATTATGCATATACACTATAATTTTGAAAACTCAAGTTTTCGCACCCCCTGGAATATCATCTCACACCCCCGGCTGGGAATCCCTGATCTAGAATGTACATTATGGAATGAGTTGCTCTTGGATAAGATGGCCACATCTTTAGGTGGTTTTCTAAGAGATTGGTGGAGAAGACATATGTAAAACATAAAGCATAGTACTTTTACATATTTCTTAAGACTTAATTCTTGCATAAGCTGTTATGAAGAAAGATTCTTCCACCATGTTCTGAAACCACGGCTCATCCAAATTTGGCGAATCTGGCTAGTCAAATATTTCTTTTTCCATGCCTCTCTGCCAATGATTTTGAAAGGCTCATTTCTTTGGCTACATTTTATCCTGGAAGTTGCTGTTTCAAAGTAACACAAGCAGCATATCTGAAGGCCTTCCACATCTACACATGAGATATACAGGAAAGGACTGTGAGAACCTAAATCTTTCCCATGGTTGTGTAATCCCAAACAAAAACCTGATATGGCTTCCAAGGAGAATCCAACTGGCCACCACTCATCTAGAGTCTGTTAACATATCTTTCTTCATTTCTGCACTGTGGTTTCTTCACCCTTTGTCAGAGTCAGCAGAAAAATCACTCAGGTCTAACGGCTGTACTAGCCTAACTTTACTGCATCTATGGCCATAAGTGTGATCCCATGATTTCCCTCCCAAAGTCCTGGGTGAGAGAGCCAAACAGATTTTGTACACCTTGGAAGCACCATTGGATGTGGCTGGAAGGAAAGGAAAAATGCTACTTTATTAAGTGTAATTCATTCATGGAGACAAAGTGAAAGCAATGCCACAGGGATATGGTAGAAAAAGACATCAGCCCTATAGGATAATCCTGATCAGATGACTCCACAAGAAGACTAGAACAGTACTAAGAGTTGCATCTCACTTACTTCGGCCATGACATGCAGGGGAATTCAGTGGAGAAAGCAATTATGTTAGGAAGAGTTGGTGATAAAAGGAAAGTACATGCAAAGAACATTAGCAACTTGGAATCACAAAATGGATATTTTCAAAGACCATTTATATACTACTAAAAGTATCATTGTGCTTATCTATTTGTAACCCTCATTAGCCCAAATGATGCATTACACAGCAACAGTTTTTGAATCAAGGTATGTAAAACCTGCTAACTTAAAGAATAATTTAAAAAAATCTGGCTCAACTACTCCTGGGGAATTAAAATGTTCAGTTTTATTTGCAAAGGTATAGCAAAGGTCATGTGCATGACCAGTAAGTTACTGGGGAAGCCAGTAGGAAGTCAGAAGTCATTCTAGCTCCTACTGCTTTTTTGCCCACCCATGTCTGTCTGGTCATCTGCTTAGGTAAGTAAATATTGATCTATTATTGAAGTTCAGTACCACTACAATTATTTTTCTGCTTATGAGGTATGCTGTTCCTAGATAACCACAGACCATTCAGCATTGGGGCAAAAGAATATAGTCAATCTAAAATTTAATTTTCATTCTGATCGCATCAGACCTCATGGCCTTTCTCCCAAAGGACGACTCAACGGGTCACAGAATTCTCTAGCATTAGTACAAAATCCATACTCCTGAACTTCCAAATGCAACTTTGAACTAGATCTGAAGTCCAACTATAAAAGTCTTGTTTGTGTCCTACCAATGAGGCACAATCTTTCATTGCATGGGCCAATAACTACCAACCAGGAAACTGTTCCTGACTTCAAACAAAATAAGAATGGTAGTCCTCACGTTTACCCAATTTTCCTGAAAGATACTTGGCGTGAATTTGGGTGTCTTTGGAAAACTCGCAGGAAGAATCGGGGTGATGGTGCCTCTTTTGAATAAAAAAATTGGGAGAGATTTCTCACATAATCTCAAACTCTCTACTTTCTGCGACGGTACTTTGTACTCCAGACATAGAGCAAAAATTGCTCACCAATCTGTCAAACAACATTTGTGGTCTTCCCCAGAAGATTTGTTTAACACTTGAGATGGTCTTGAAACTCGGTGGCCCACTTGCTGTTAAAAATTGGGCAATGCTTGAAAAGTGTACTACTCTTACAGTTAGACAGGAATCCGTCTCAGAAGACCTCTAGGGGAAAGCATTCTGGGTTAGGAATCTCAATTTAACAATGTGATTTTCAAGAAGCCATAAAATAATAACTCTGGTTGATCAGCAAATTTGTTTAATGGTGTCAGATATCTGTGTATTTTTGAGCATTAAAATCCAGCATTCGGATGAGCCAGCCCCACACCAAATCAAACTGAATATTATGATTGATTAAAAAAAATAGTGCAAATTGGGCCCATTTGCGTCATGTTCTTAACTTTTATAGTTTATATCAGTGGTGGTGAAAGCAAGGAGCTTAAAGAATTCCAGAGCCTCATCTCCATCTTCTCAATCCCTAGATGAGTTGTTTTTCAAACAGACGTCACTCCCTCCCAACATATTTCTTTGTGATAAAGACTAGAATCTTAGGGTATATATATATATATAAAAATAGAAAAGCTATGATTCACAGCAGGTTGTGCTTTGTGCTTTCTTCCACATCAGATTCCAGCACCATCTCTCTTCTTCTGCAAAACAGGAGTTGTAGTAGGCCCAACCCTGACAATATGTTATGCTAGTGTGGTATTTCTTTTGACATCGTATCTTCACCCTGTGACCCAATACAAAATACAAAAGAGAGGTTGAAGTGGCGGTGTGTGAAAACTTCCAGTCTCCAGTCAAACAAAGTGCAGGACCACCAGTACAGAAGCAGGACAGGTGTTCTGCTGCCTCCATCCAGCATAACTTTGCAACCCAGAGCTCTTGGTTTACCCTCCCCCCAGGTATCACAGGACCTCTTGTCCAAAATGGCTATGTGGTCACCAAGCTTTGGTGGAAAGTCCTCTGTCTTTTGCAAAGGGCCGTGGGGAAGCCAGGTGTGGGAATTGTAGTGCCAACAGCTCTGTTGGCTCCACTGCAAAGGCCCTTGTGTTGTTGTGTTCTTGACTTGGTAGAAAGTCCTCACTGAGAGACCACAACTCTTGTAATCGTTCCGTTGTGCTGAAGGCCATTCATGGAAATAAGAGGAGGAGGAGGAGGGAGCGGGGCTGGCGGTGGAAACAAAGTGCCCGCCATTTCTGAGTGAGTCTGTGGGTCCTGAACTGGAATAGGGCTCAAGGAACCAGAGTCACTCTGGATGGAGGCCAGGCTGCCTCCATCAAAAGTGGTCATTTTTTTCTTCATTAGTTTCCTTTCTTTGGCTCTGCGATTTTGGAACCAGATTTTCACCTGCAAGAGCAAAACAGAGAAGGGGGGGAAAAAAGAGTTTCCGTTACTTCACATTGGGAGCCTTAAAGACGGGGAAAGTCTTAAGCAATACTAGGCTGCATTAGAGAGAGAGAGAGAGAGAGAGAGAGAGAGAGAGAGAGAGAGAGAGAGAGAGAGAGAGAGAGAGAGAGAGAGAGAGAGTCAAGATCAATGAAGTGTTAATACTACTTTATAAAGCCTTGGTAAGACCCCATTTGGAATTCAGCATTCAGTTTTGGTCGCCACAATATAAACAAGATGCTGAGACTCTGGAAAGAGGGCAGAGAAGAGCAACAAAGTTGATTAGGGAGCTGGAGGCTAAAACATATGTAGAACAGTTGCAGGAATTGGGTATGTCTAGTCCAGGGGTCCTCAACCTTGGCAACTTTAAGACTTGTGGACTTCAACTCCCAGAATTCCTCAGCCAGCAAAGGGAGTTGAAGTCCACAAGTCTTAAAGTTGCCAAGGTTGAGGACCCCTGGTCTAGTCTAATGAAAAGAAGGACTAGGACTGACATGATGCGGATTTTCCAAAGCACCAAAAGGGAAGGCAAGGAACAATGGATGGAAAGTTATCAAGGAAAGAAGCAACTTAGAACCAAGGGGAAACTTCCTGACAGTGAAAACAACCAACCAGTGGAACAGCTTGGTTGTGGGTGCTCCATCACTGGAGGGTTGTTTTTTTAAAGAGGAGACTGGAAAGCCATTTGTCTGAAATAGTATAGGGTTTCTTGCTTGAGCAGGGTTGGATTAGAAGACCTACAAGATCCCTTCCAATTCTGTTATTCTATGATTTCTGAGATTTATTCTTGACCCAACACCCCTTAGTGAAACTAGCCCCTAGGAAGTAAGTCAAGGCCAATATTGTGTCCCTGCAGAGAAATACAGGTAGTCCTCAACCTAAGACCACAATTAAGCCCAAAATTTCTGTTGCTAAGTGAGACATTTGTCGAGTGAGTTTTGCCCCATTTTATGACCTTTCTTGCCACAGTTGTTAAGTGAATCATTGCAAGTATCAAGTTAGTGGCATGGTTGTTAAATGAATCTGGCTGCCCCCCTCGTTGGAAGGAGCTTTTCAAAATCTGAGTGACCAAAAACTTGATGAGCACGGGGGAATATGCTGCTCGTAGCCATTCTAATCCAGTCAATAATTACATTTTCTATCAGGGCTGGATTAAGGCCAACAGATGCCTTAAGCACAGCCCAACAATGGTGCTTAAGGGGAGCAAAACTTCCAGGCAGGGCTTGAGATGGGAAATAAATGTGACATCTGATGCCACCTGCAAGCTAAGCATTTAAACTTTATTTCAGCATTGAGCCAGTTATGCAGATTGAAGTCTAAGCAGTTAACAAAAAAATTAACAAAAGTTGAGTGTAGTAATGAAACAGTGATGGGCGTGATAGCTAGAGGAAATATCTCTGTGGGGCTACCTTCCCTTGGGGCACTAAGCATGGGCTTAATGGCTAATCCAGGAAGCTAAGCATTTAAACTTTATTTCAGCATTGAGCCAGTTATGCAGATTGAAGTCTAAGCAGTTAACAAAAAAATTAACAAAAGTTGAGTGTAGTAATGAAACAGTGATGGGCGTGATAGCTAGAGGAAATATCTCTGTGGGGCTACCTTCCCTTGGGGCACTAAGCATGGGCTTAATGGCTAATCCAGGGCTGCTTTTAATCATTTATCTATAAAAAGGACCACAGGAAAAGCACAGATTGCCTTGAATCTGCAAAGGCCCTAATACAGTGGTGGCGAACCTATGGCACAGGTGCCAGAGGTGGCACTCAGAGCCCTCTCTGTGGGCACGCGCATTGTAGCCCCAGTCCTAGGCCTTCAGCTGGGTTTTATAAAACCTTTTTGCTTTAACCTCTGCCACCATGTGCAAAAAAAAAAAAAAAGGTTCAATCAGTCAATTTCAACATGCCCAGCCAATTGGCCACGCCCAGCCAATGGGCCTCACCCACCCGGCACTCGACAATGCATAAGTGGATTTTGGGTTGCAGTTTGAGCACTCAGTCTCTAAAAAGTTCGCCATCACTGCCCTAATATTTGTAGCTCAGGGCTAACCCTGGTAGTCTCTGAGCTTGTTGCTCTGTTGCTTTTCATAACCCAGCTAGGCGACATCGTTAGTGCTAGCAGACATGTCTGCAAGAAAATTGCCAAGCTCAGAGAGAGAGAGAGAGAGAGAGAGAGAGAGAGAGAGAGAGAGAGAGAACGAGCACCAAGGACCTCAGGGGACATTTGCTCCATGTTTTCCCCATCCACCCAAGTGGTCCTCTGCTCTGAATTGGACAGAAGCCCCGATACACGTAGGTCGCGGATGCTCTACCTGTCTCTCAGAAAGTCTTAGGTTTGCAGCGAGTTCAGACTTCCTTCGGATAGTGATGTATCTGCTGTAGTGAAACTCCTTCTCTAGTTCCAACCTCTGATGATCTGTGTATACCACCCGGTATTTCTCTCTTGTTCTTGTTTTACCTGTTGAAAAGAGAAAGAAGGAAAAGTTTGCATTTGCTCCTGAAATCATGAACCTGTCTAATCCAGGCTTTGGCTAAACCAGATAATGAAGACACACGTATGCTGGAAAACACTAGCACACCTACTTTTGCTAAGCCTGTTTTCCAAGCAGCATTATAAATAATGCCATGTATGAAAAATTACTATTCATTCTTTATATTGCTATGAAGAATACATGCACTG
Organism: Crotalus tigris; assembly: GCF_016545835.1. NCBI lineage: Eukaryota > Metazoa > Chordata > Lepidosauria > Squamata > Viperidae > Crotalus > Crotalus tigris. The sequence continues at coordinate 619,432 of NW_024100475.1, forward strand.
TATGTAAGTGTACTGTATGTACACTGAGGGTTTATGCACTGGAGACAAATTGCTTGTGTGTTCAATCACACTTGGCCGATAAAGAATATTCCAATTCCAATATAAATAATACTATTGACAAAGCACCTCTGGTCTAATTCTCATGCTTCAAAAATGATTTGGAAGAAGTACTTTGTATGAACCCAGCATCTCACTGCTACTCATTAATGCCACTCCTTTGTTTTATAGACTTCTGTGCAAGCTTACAAAAACATGCTGCTGTTTTAAAAGTGACATTCGTGGAATGAGTTGGTTTCTCAAAGCAGTGGTTGCTGATTTCCCACCCATGAAGAATTCTTGGCAAAAGTCAGATTGCCTTAAGAAATGGCAGAGAGATGCCACAATTGCATGAGAATCAGAGTTTTTTTCAATCATTTTCAAAGTGTGCATATAACCATATCAGCTGGGTCAGGGATAAGAAAGCATATTCAAGCACATTTTGGTTTTGCTCTACAGGCATCCTTACCCATAACTTCCAAAACCATTAAAAGCTTGCAAAAACATTCCCTAGTTCATCTGCAAATACTGATTGTGGTAGGTTTCTAGAGACGAGAAAGAAGTAGATTGTGGCCAACAGCAATTATTACAAGGCCATCAGAATTTAGATGGGCAGACATTTTGTGCTGGAAATATTAGCCATGCATGAATGTGTTCCTGGCCTGTAAACATGTCATTTTACACTAAACCTGAAGGACAGCCCTGGCCCCTTGTCTTAATGGAAGTCTTTCTCAGGCTGATCTTCAGAAGTATTAGACCACATCTTCAACCCTTTTGGTTTACGGGAATAATAGAGATAGTCCAGAATATTGAAAGGTCCACCCCAAAACAATGCAAAAAAACACAAAAGCCTAACTGGCCAGAACCTGTTGGGCACTCACTGAATTTGCCAGCACACTGAATTTTTGTAGGACTGATACTTATAATAGGCAGCTGTACATTAGGAGAGTGATCTAGGCAACCAGAAACCCAAAGATAAATATAGGTAGAGGGGAGATAAGTCATGAGTTGGGATCTTTTGCTTAAAGGTCCTGCCTTTTGAAAGTAACAATAGATGCCAGCCTTACTATGAAAGATTGTATTTATAGGAATTCCATTTTGTTCATATGTCAGAATTACAGATACCTTTTAGAAAGAGAAATATGCTTTGACTGTTTACCTTTGGAGAAAATGACCGAACCGATAATATCTTAAGAACGTAATTTTGGTTTCAGTAATTTTCACAAAGCAGCACAAATGATCTGCCACTGAAATAGCCTTCTTCTGTTTGGTAGACATAGGCATCTGGTAGAGACCATGTATATCACAACATTACACAAATAACATGCCCATATGACATTTGTGTGATGATGTGACTTTCTTACCCTGAATCAGGAACTTTGTGGCAGAGAGAGTCAAGCTACTTTTCCAAAGCACCAGAAAGCAAAATAAATAAATAAAAATAAAAATAAACCTCTTAAAGTTCTTCCTTTTAAAAACAGAGGAACCAAACAGGCATTGAAACAGAGGCTGGGAAGTAGAATATGAGGATATACCAAGGCTAAAAAGAATAGTTTGTTTTTTTTTAGTGAGATGGGAGAAGTTAGGAAAGGAGAGGGGTGCGCCCTGGACTGGAATGTGTAATGGGAATTTGTTAAAGGAATGGTGGAAGACCCATTTAAAGGGATCTTTTGTAATCAGTGAGAATCAGGTTGTTGACTCTGAACAAAACAACTCGCCAGGTGTTTTAAAACCCAGACCTGTTTTAAGGATGCTCCAGTTATTCTAGCAGTCTGAGGCTCTGCCTTGCTCTTTGGGGTGGGGTGGGGGAGCAGATTTCCCCTTGGCCATAAAATTCACAGAGCATTTTTTAGGAACACAATAAAAGGGCCTCTTTATTTGCTGTGAAAACCATCAGTCTTTCCGGCAATATAACTGCTAAAGAAAAGGAACAGAAGCCAGGATGCATATCAAAGCCCCCCCTTCCCCCCCCAAAAAAAAATGTGTCAAAAGAAGGTCTGTTGCTTGATATGGCAGATCAGCCCCTGGTCTGAAGACAATGGAATCAAGGAACAAGGCAGAGCAAGATGAGGTTCCTGAACCTCACACCTAGTTTATAAAGAAAATAAATTAACATTCAAATTGCCCCTGGTTTCCCCTGTCTTCTCTGCTTGAGCCTAGCTCCTGTTTTACATCAGGGCTGGCATCTTCCTGGTCACAGGAATTTGTGAATTGGTCCACGTCTGTGAATTCAGCAGGACAACAAAGTCAGCTGAGCTTTGCCTCCCCGTTTGGAAATTCCATCCCTTTCCAGGCGAAGGAGCTTCAAAGGGTTGAGGAGAGGTCCACCAACAGCCTTTCGCCAGCCTGGCGTCTTCTAGGTGGGCTCCACTATGGTGAGGGAGAAGGTTTCTGTCTCTGGAGAAACCCGAGTGGAAAGAGGAAGCCAAATGGGACAAGGTCTTGAAGGCAACCGAGGATGAGGGATATTGTGGCTCTTTACAGTGTTTCTCAACCTTGACAATTTTAAGGCATGTGGACTTCAACTCCCAGAATTCCACAGCCAGCAAACGCTGCTTGAGGGTGCTAGGTTGGGGAAGGCTAAGCTTCCCCAGACAAGATTTTGAAAGGAGCTGGGCATACTTTTTCTGAGGGGCCCTTGATTTTCTCTCAGCTTGGTTGTTTTCTCGCAGACGTTTCATTACCCAAACTAGGTAACATCACCTGTGCATTTTGTTTCATGACTAGACCTTCATAATCCTTCTCTCAGTTCACGATTCTCAACACTTTTGATGAGTCTCTACCTTGATAGGGCAACATTCTTTTATTTCTACCATTCCATACAAGTTTTGAAAACTTCCAGACTTCTAAGATTTTGAGCTGCTGGAGGAACAGCAGAGTAGAAATACAAGACATGAATAAAGAAATGGGTGAAGACTTGTAGGGAATGGTCTTCCAGGTCTCTCAAGAGTGGCCTATTTCTCCCTGTCTGAAACTGGACGTTTCTTCAAAGGGCCTTCCAAAGCAAGATACTGTAGGTAGAGACTGGACTAAGGGCCCTTTCAGTAGCAGCAACCTGAAGGCTCAAAAACGGTCAAGATGGTGACTGCAATTGCATGATCACAGCCCAAACTCCTCATTTATGAAGTAACCTAAACCTAAGCCAGGGGTCTTCAAACGTGGCAACTTTAAGACTTGTGGGCTTCAACTCCCAGAATTCCTTGATTTCACAAGTCTTAAAGTTGCCACGTTTGAAGACCCCTGGCCTAAGTCTAAACCTAAGCTTAACCCTTAAGATATCCCCATTTTTCAGTTATGGCTTTTTTGCTCTGGAATTGGCTTAGCAGAGATATTTAACTGGTTGAATCATATTTTTTAGTTATCAAAGGCTTTTTAGTGCAGCCTTTAATTGCTCCCATTTAGACTCCTTTTGATGTTTTTGAACAATTGACTGCAGATGAGGGTTCGTAGTTTGCTCTGATTTCCTCAGTAATTAGTTTGTAACAGTGATAACTTTTTTGCTGTGTATCTATGAATAGTATGATGTCTTGCAAATTTTCATTTAAACTGAAGAATATTTTAAAGGATTTAAAATAAGCCAAATCAAAATTAAATTAGTTGGGTATTTCCCTCCCATTTTAGTTTTTACTTTCAATCTTAAATGATTGGTAATATATTCATGGAATCCTAGTAGTCTGTAAAATTTTATCCATGAATTTTTTAAATTGGGTGTTGGCCAGGATTGCCTGGCAATCAAAAAGTGTCTGACATTTTTGTGTGTTCATGTTGTTTTAGAAAATTATCTCAAGATCTGACAATAACCCTATCAGGTAGGACACTACTGAATTTTAAACCTCATTTTGCATGGAATTTATCCATTTAGAGAGAATTCTAAAATCATTAGAATAAGATCTGAATGTGGATTTTCGTACAATGTATATGTACATTTTTCATTTGTAATTCCACCTTTTACCTACTAGATGTATAAGATAATTAATGCAAAAATTAAAAAAATATCACAAATGTTCAGATATAGAAGGACTGTAGAATAATGTAGTGCAAAATATCCCAGGGTTATGTCTGATAAAATACATTATTGGCTAAGATTATGAACTCCAAGGTACAAATAACCAATTTGGAATTTAGACTGATCATGGATTGCAATAAAGTTCTCTCTTCTCTTCTCTCCTCTCTCTCCTACTCTACTCTACATTCTCTCCTACTCTGCTCTTTCTTACTCTACTTTCTCATTTTAAATGACTGGGATTACACATCATGAATTTTGTTTGGCTTTGGCTTAGTGTGTTGTATGAATCCAGATTTGGTGGCTTGAAGGCTTTTAAACCAACAGCTAAGAGAATGAAGAGACAAATCATGTCTGTCTAATCATGTTTATTCTATGAAACATATTAAATCTAGAAGCTCTTTTTAAAGGCTATAATTTAATCCGAGGGCAGGAAAAGGTTCCTGTTTAAGTAAAATCAGGCAGGTATTTAGCTTGTTCTTTTGTCTCATCCATGAGAAAAGGTTCCTACTCAAAGGAATTACTGTTTGGTATTGTTCATCTGGCCAGTTTCAGAGATTTTGAATGAATTATGATGAACAGAAATCAAATCACCATTTGTGCTGGAGGACTGAAGATACCAGGCCGGAGAACATGGTTTTAAGTTGTGAAGGTGCTTTTGCTAAAAACTGGGTACCCGCCTTTCTCTAAGGCCTTTAAAGGTTCTTCATGCGCTAAAGCCTGCTTTGTGAAGAGTTAATCTGCACTGGGAGAAACTTCCAAAAACTGTGAATGCACAACTTTGCATATAATGACAGTGTAGGAAAGATTTCAGAGGACTCACATAGGCTTCCCCACCTAACAGTCAGATTACAATGCTCAGAATTCACAGACCTGCAATGCTGACCAAGATTTTTGGGAGTTGTAGTTCAACACATCTGGAAGACACTGGTTCAGAGAAATCTAGTTTAATACTCCAGAGTGGGATAATGGTTCAGGTGTTGGACCAGGGTTCAGATCTGTCTTCAGACATGGGTTTTCAGTGGCTGATGTTGAGGTAGTCCCTCTCAGCTGAGCCTACCTCATAGGCCTACTTTATGGGGATAAAATGGAATTTCCCATTGAAATGAAAATATACAAATGGATCATAGAATCATATCTGAGCTGTAGCCAGCTGGTCATTTGCAAATGTATAAACCCGTCCATTCCTCATCATCCAGTCAGAGCTGAAGAAGCTTTTTGCCTCCTGAAAAGCACCTTTGGGATAACTATGACCTGAATGATGGGGATATCCATAGACATTACTCCAGAGCAAAGTTTTAACCTCTTTTCTACAGCTTTGGATGCACCTGGATCTATTGAGAAAAAACAACCAAGGGGAAAACAGGTGTCGCTGGGATCAATCCTAAGGCAAGTCAGAACAAGATGGGGTGGCATCGTGAAATCGTGGTTATTTTTGTTTAAATTTGTAACTCTCCCAATGAATTTGAGAGTGGGGGAGAGCAAACAAAGGGTTTGGAGAAAAGCTTGACTTCATCGCTGAAGTCCTTTGCTTACCTACATGCATCCTATACTTACCCTAACTCTAACCTTATGCTTACTTCTGGTTAATAATGAGCAAAGCTTTCATCTTATCTCAGTGCCTGTCTTCCTTGAGAATAACAGAATTGGAAGGGACTTTGGAGGTCTTCTAGTCCAACCCCTGACCAAGCAGGAAATTCCAACCCAGGCCATTCCAGACAAATGGCTGTCCAATCTCTTTTTAAAAAACTTCCAGTGATGGAACAGCCAAAACCTCTGGAGGAAAGCCATTCCACTGATTGTTCTCCCTGTTAGGAAATTTCTCCTTAGTTCTAGGTTGGATCTCCCCTTAATAATCTTCTACCCATTACTTCTTTTCCTGCCCTCAGGTGCTTCCTCCCCCCCACTTTTTTTGGTCCATTATAGTCAGTGGCCCAGAAAAACTTGTGAACTCATGTATAACCGATTTATTTTGCTACCTTGCATGACAAGCATTGTCCATCTAATCATTTCAAATTGGGAGTTGCCACAAAGAAGAGGGAGTCAAGCTTTTCTCCAAAGCACCTGAAGGCAAGACAAAAAGCAACGGATGGAAACTAATCAAGGAGGGAACCAGCCTAGAACTAAGGAGAAATTTCCTGACAGTGAGGACAACTAATCAGTGGAACAATCTGCCACCAGAAGTTGTGAATGCTCCAACACTGGAAGTTTTTAAGAAGAGATTGGACAACTATTTGTCTAAAATGGCATGGGGCTTCCTGCCTGAGCAGGGGGTTGGACTAGAAGACCTCCAATGTCCCTTCCAACTATTCTATTCTATTCTATTCCTATTCTATTCTATTCTATTCTAATATCTATTCTGTTCTGTTCTATTCTAATATCTATTCTAATATCTACTCTATTCTATTCTATTCTATTCTATTCTAAATATGGAAATGTATCTTAGATGGAACTTCCCTTTTTGGGGGGTTTGGAACAATTGATTCTCACTGTTCCCACCCAAATGGCCCTGAGAGTACCAATAACAAAATAGGATGATAAAGGAAAGAAGAGGAAAAAAATGCTACTAAGCTAATATTTGTAATGGCATTTCAGTCTGTTTCTTAACTGTTTCTTTGTCAAAATATTTTTTGCTCCCAGAAATGTCTGTCTGTGGACAGGTCAAGCGTGTTTGGTAATGGGCAGCCTACCTCAGTGGAAGTCAGCTTGAAACTTTTGAATCTAACATCTGTCTTCAGAGTGGAGCAGCTGGCATGGTGGGTGCTAAATAAGCCTTCAGAAGCAACTGAATGTCTCAGCAGAGCTTGGCCATCTGCCATGTGCGCACGCAACAGCAACTATAGCAACAGCAACTATAGAAGGAACTTTATGGTCCCTCTTCAAACAACAAGTTATCGCCAAGGTGTTTTGCCATCCTTGAAAAGTCTGTATTATCATCAAAACAATACCTTATGAATATCCTTGTAGGTCACCATGAGACTTGCCATAAACAATTGTGTATTTTTATCATGGTTTGTTGAATAAACCACAACTTTTTAGCAACACACGTAGCCCAAACCAAGGAAACCACATTCCTGCTTAATGGAAGGCATGAATCCAGCCAAAGTTAGGCCAAAATGTGCATTCTTCCTCTTTCAAGGAAGGAGGAACTTCCTCTCCTCAAAAAAAATGTGAGCTGCTTAGAGAAGAGCAGTGGAAGGATCCCAAATATTGAAGCAGCCCTTCTTCTCTGAAAAGCACTTTTTTTTTAGTTTAGAAAAACAAACCCAGTCTAGCCTATGACAGAGGTCCATAAAGTGGTGTTAAGATGTTTGCCTTGCTCTTCTGCATATTAAGACTGGGGTGAATTGTCAGAGCGATTTATTGGCAGCTGGGTTGAGGACCTACAGTATGTAAGAAAGCCCATGTCCCTAGACTTTGGATCTCATTCCCTCAATAGCTCAACCAGGAAGGCTTTGGAAAGTACATTCTATCTATTCATGAAGGGAGACAGGTAAATGGGCTTGAACAATGGCTAACAAGCATATCATCCATGGCTGAAGATGGCAGACATCAGCTTGCTAAGGGAAAGAAACAAGACGTATTCTAGTTATGAATCCACTTGCTCTGATTGAAGGCAGACCTTGAAGAGAAGGCTTCTGGCCCAGGTAGGTTAGATGCTAAGAGCTTCACCAGAATTCACTGTGAGGCTAAAGCTTGACTACTAACCCCTTAGATTTCAAATGATGAAATGGGACCACAAATGTGTATTTATTTGGATCTGTATTGAGGACATTTTCCAGTATTCCAGGGATGACTAGAAGGAACAACTGTCTCTCTGGGCTTGTAACATTCTTATTCAAAGCTCTTCTCTGTCTGCTGCAACACAAAAGTTGGGCCTCCAATTGCACAAGGAAATAAATTCTTATTTGCCATCTAAAGCCTTTCAAAGAGGTGGCCCACCAGCTTCACCAACCACCAACAGGAGTCATAGCCTTATATTTTCTAGAAATATACCAATATTGGTACATTCTGTTAGTCAAAACCCTTCTTTTGATGTGTTCACATCATGCTAAACCCAGGTTAACAAAACACAAATGCACTCTTCACCAAACAAACCATCTTTACCTTCAAGAAAATGAGTCAAGCAAGATGCTAACAGAAAGGTTGAGTTCCCCCCAATATAGTGAAACACAAGCTATCTAACCCTGTTTTAGAGCTTTGTGCGAATCCAGAAGTTCTGCTGTAGCCTCTGGATGCAATTCTCAGAACCATAAAACCCATACTAGCTGGGAATTCTGGGATTTGCAGTCTGAAAGTGCCAGAGAAGGCCAAGTCAAGAAAGAGAATTCAATTATACAGGCAAGTTGTGAACTAGATGCTGCTTTGACTGTCTCTCTGTCTGTCCATTCATCCATTCACCCATGTATCTATGATAATATCAATAGGCTAAATGTATTAGGGGTTTCTATAGGCCATCTTTGGATAACTTAATTCAAACCAGAGTTTTACTTCTTATTATCTGCAGACCCCACCATCTTACCCTATTTGATTTATATGAGAAATTGGAGAGCCACTGTTAAAAACAGTTCTCTAAATTAAGTCTTTTTTTATTATTCAGGAGCTCTCAAGAAAAAATGTTTAAATATTTATTTATAAGTAGTTAGAAACTAATTTGCCTTGAAAACTGCCAGTTTTTGTTCATAATCCTGGTATAATTTATTGCTTTACAACAGTGTTTTTCAAAGTGGGCAACTTTACGATGTGTGGAGCTGAAGTTCCAGAATTGTCCAGCCCCACAAATCCACACATCTTAAAGTTGCCAAGCCTCTCATTGACATCAAGGTGACTAGATTGGAAGTTCTGCAAATCCTTTTTAACACAAATCAAAAACTAGAGATGAGAGACAAGACCAAGTAAGGCACAAGTAACAAAACAGTCTTTGCTAACCCTTTCCCCTCACTCAAATTCCTTCAAATGTCTTTAGAATACTATAATCAGCTTCCAAATGAGGGAGGTTATGAATGCTGAATATAGTAGCTCAAGGCATCTAAAGAAGTGTCATATTTAGTGTATTTAATCAAAATCTGTGAATTTATAAAACTCACATTGTACCGAATCTTATTTAACAACAACAGAATGTTGTGGTTCTCGTGCTACTTTGAACCATGAACTCACCAAACAGCCTGGGGCCACACAACAAATTCAACTGGATATTTTTTTTACTACTGTGACTAAATCTTATCTAGCATATCACATGATATGAAGACAGGTAGAACGTTATGGAGACCTATTACCAGTGCTTTTTTTTTTTTGAAAAAAAAAAAGGTGCCAGAACTCATATATGTCATACAACCCGCCTTGCCTACCCTACAAGGTTCCATCCAAAAAAGGTGCTGGAACTCCATTCTGGGCGTTCTATGACAAAAAAAGCTCTGCCTATTACTAACTGGTTAAAATATACTAATATATTAATCTGGCATTATTTGCATCTGACTAGTTGGTTAATAAAATATTTGCAAGCAAATTACGAAGCTCAGCCCCAAGAACTCCACAGCTAAGCCCTGAGCTACATCTATTCTATATTTTAATATTAGCCTTAATGCAGCTGTAACTAATTCTCTTATTACCTGCTCTAGTTTTAGCATCAAGGGAAACAATTTTCCAGAATGTCTGAGGCGCAGTTTTATAAAATCATGTGCAATCTCTTTCTCCTGCCTTCTTGGTTAAATCCATTGTTATTAACATACTGGAGGGTACTCTATCAAGAGATCAAACGTCTTTTCTGCTTCTTAGATTCTTGCATTCTGAGGGGCGTCTAGCCTGCTATGCAAGAGACCCTTTTATCCTGAGCACCCATTTGAAATGTTAATGGCGGTTAGCCTGGAAATGAACCCAGGTGAGTGGGATCCTTGCTGTAAAAGTCCCTCTGGTGACCGAAATCTTTCCATGCCCGCAAGCCTTGCTCCTTAAATGTCAGTTCGGTCCTGCTGTCATGCAAATAAATTTTAAGAGGTGTAAAGTTCACCATTCTGGGTTGATTTCAAGTGCAGGGGGCTGATGCAGACTCACAGGTATTTAGAGGAAGCTTTGAAATAAAGGAGACTATCTGTAGCTCAGGGCTGAACCCAGGGGGTCCTCTGTGCTCTCTGAGCTTGCTTGTTTTCTCGCAGATGTTTCCTTATCCAAGCCAGGTAACCTCATCACTGCTAATAAGGCTACCTAGTTTGGGTAATGAAACATCTGCAAGACAACAGAGAGCACCGAGGACCCCTCAAGCTTTGAAATAAAGAGGATTGTGGTGAAGATTGTAATGTGCATTGTGTATGGCAAGAAAACAGTGTTGGTCTGCAGGAGTGCCAAAATCAGCCTTTTTTTCTGATTTATTCCTGAGCTGCAGTGCCAGAAGGATTGTTTAGCTGGTTTGCATTCAAGCCTCCAAATCCTGACTTTTTCCGGAGCAGATCCCACTCGGTGCCACAGCAATTCTATCCCTTATCTGGTATCAGGAGCTGAAGGTTTTTTGTTTTCCAAAAAGTCAATTTCTTCCTCTTCCAACCCATTTTTCCGTATTCACCCTTCCCCTTAAAGGAGCCTTTTTTAATGAATACATCATGTGATCATTTGCCAGGAGAACCAGATGAGAAAACCCCACTTCAGTTTGGGATAATGTGTCCCTTTGGTTTCAGAAAGTGGCCAGCACCAGGAAAGGCTTTGGAGAGGGGGGGGGGGGTTAGGCTGCCAACATACCTGTTGAAGTAGATTGGGCTGTTTTCCTCATCCATTCGTAGGAGCCGTGCCGCTGGTTGAGGGGAGGAGAATTTGCCTCGGAATTCATGGTGTCCAGAGAAGGTAAAGTCAGAGAACCAGCAGGATTCAGGGAACTGTAATCAGCAGAAGAGAAGGAGACTTGTCCAGGAGAAGACCTGTTGATCTGGGTGGAAGTTATGGTGCTGGAGGTTCCTAGGCCATAAGCACCCCAATCCTCCCTGGGCAGCCCGTAATGTGTCCCCCATGTCCCTGAAGATTGTCCACGATTCTCCATACTTTGGGGATGATGGTATCCTATGTAATCTACATAAGGTGTAGAAGAAGGAAAGTTTTGTGCTGGTAGATTGCTGCTGCCGTTGCATCGTACAGAACCTGGATACATCCTGGCTTCTTTTTCCAAAATATAACTCACATAGATGAAGTTCATCCCCTGGTTTCTTCTTGGCCAGGCATCCTGCTCCCTGTGGGAGGGGAGGCTGATTTCACACGTCCTCTTCTCTCTCCCTCTCTCTCTTTTTCAAGCCTAAACCTAGAGTGGCTTTGCCGACGATTCAGGAGGTGTCTTTACTACCCATCCTTGACAATAGGATCCCCGGTGCTGGGCTAGCAGTGGATTGAGGTTCTGCCTAATGTCAAAGATAACTGGCTACTCCCAACCATTTGCATTCAAATGAAGGGTTGGTCATCCTGCAACCCCACCTTAGAGTTGGCTTGCTGATTTCTCATGGAGCCTTCCAGCCCTGGGCCAGGCACGGATTCAGTGTGTTTGTTCTGGGAATCTTGGGAAAAACAAAGTACAACTAACTCCAGGCTAAGTCATAATGTGATTTCTTTGATTTGGGATTATTTATTAGGGTTGTGTGTCATCCATCTCATCTAGAGGCAATTCTGAGTGACTTGCCAACATTAAAACCAGTATCCGTTAAAGGGATAAACCAATAAATCACAATAATAATGAGAGTTTATCAGTAAAAGATGGGAGGAAAAGGGAGCGCGAAAATTAGCATTGTATAGGAATCCAGTCAATGTGGTTTGTAACTCGTTGGTCATCATTGTAGGTGAGCTTTTAAACTTATTCAATATTCCTCTCATTCCAGATGTGATAGATCTTTATGTCACAAAGAGCAAAAGCTTTTAATTGTAGATAGATGATCCTATGTTCAATTGCAATTAATGGCACAGCTCAACAGTTGAATGAATGTGTGCATGGAAAGGCATTTATCTGCAATTTCATGAAAAGATGTCATAAAATTATTTTTAATGAAAGAAATAAGGAAGAATTTAAGGTACATCTGGCAGACAAAGCTTGTGATTAAAAAAACAAAAGAAAGTTATGACACAAACCATTTCATCCTCTTCATTCTTCAGGGTTATAGCAGCTGATTTGTATTCTCCGAGAAGTTGGAGAAAAATATTGGGGTGTAAAATGTTTTGACACTGTTTCTTGATGAGCAACCAAAACATCATAAGAAGGGATGGGAAAAAAAAATAAAAAATTTCCTTAAGGATGTGCTACTTAGTTGACTTTTGTGAATGACCTGACACTTTTGAGGGAACTCTGCCTTAAAGAGGTGAAAAGTGTTTGAAGATTGCTTTTCTTTAAGCAGCTTGAGATGTTTGGCTTCTAAATTTAGAGGCATTTTTTTAACTGTGTGGAGTGAATAGATTTGTTGTTTTCTGCTTTTTTTTTTTTTAAAAAAAATAAAGATTCCTACATCAGCTGGGAAAAGCTTTGGAATGGTTTTGATGATGTAGTTTCTGGAATAACCTCACGTGAAGAATTAATTTATAGGCTGTACAGGCAGGTCCAGTCTGAGAGACCAGAAATAAAATATTTACTCGTGTGCTTTTCTGCCTGTGTTGTTTTTAGTCCATTGAAGTCAGTGGTCCAGTAATCCTGAAACCTAAATGATGTTTTTTCTTTGTTGAGTGCAAGACATTGATGGATCTGATCATTTCAAATATTAAATTATACTTTTGGCATTTGTGGAATTTAGTACAGTCCCTCTCCAACTCCCTAAAATTTATTCTTGATATACAGAATAAATGAATAAGTTTCTGAATGGAATTTCCTATTTTACCTTATAAGCTGTGCTCTTTTATATGATGTCCTGATTGTTTAGATCAGGGGTGGCAATTTAAGACCTGTGGACTTCAAATGGCTGGGGAATTCTGGGAGTTGAAGTCCACAGGTCTTAAAGTTGCCAAGATTGGACACCCCTGATTTAGACAGAGTATTTCCCTGTTTTTAGCAGACTCTGCCATCGGTGTTGATGAAGGATAGGACAAATACTGGATTCACACATTCATATACATTTAGTTATGGTTTGAGGGGTCCCTAGTGCTCTCTGAGCTTGCTGGTTTTCTTGCAGATGTTTCATGACCCAAACTAGGTAACATCATCAGTGCTAATAGTGCTAGTTTGGGTCATGAAATGTCTGCAAGAAAACAAGCAAGCTCGGAGAGCACCAAAGACCCCTCAATTCAACCCTGAGCTACAAATATTCTCCTTTATTAGTTATGGTTTGCTTAATAAGCTTCAAATGGGCTAGGTTCATAACGGTGAGCCCTAAATTCTGGTATAGCAGTCACAATGGGTTTGCACAATAAGTTAAAACTAAAGAAACTATATTTACCTTACCACAAAGAAGTTGTGGGAATATACCCACGTCAGGATACAAATTACTACACTGTAGAACTACCAACTGGGGGGTGGAAGTAGAAATTGACTGGGATCCTGATCTGCTTCATTTAATGTGCTTCTCCATCTCTAACCTTCGGTGTTAGGACAAAGTGGATCACCATTGTATTGCTGACTTACAGAACTAGATGAATCTCTAAATAAGATGTAATTGTTTGTGCCTCCATAAGTTGTGGGAACGCTACCATAGTCTAGTATGTTGTGGGAACTGTTTAACAGCAGATGGCAATACTTAGCAAAGCTGAGCCATGTTGGCGAGCTGGAGAGACGTATTGAAATTTGGCTAATAGGAAACCAGGTTTAGATGGAGGAGAACCAAATAGGAATGATCTGGTAATGGTACTTTTGAAAAAGAGGTTAGAAATGTAGAAGGTTGCAAACTGTGCACCAGCAGTGATGACGTGGCTGCAGAAAAGAGCTAAATGCAGTTTCAGGCCACATCAATAGAAGTGTAATTTCCAAAGGACAGGAAATTCTTATTTCATGTTATTCTGCCTTGGCTTACAGCATCTTGACTATGCTGTCCAGTTAAGAAGGATTCAGAGAAATTAAGTCCTATGAAGTGGGATGGGAAGTTCAGGGCATGTTTAACCCTGAGAATAATAGAATAACAGAGTTGAAAAGGGATCCTGGAGGTCTTCTAGTTCAACCCCCTGCTCAAGCTGGAGAAAAGATGGCTGGGTGGGGATGTGTGTATTAATACGGCCACTATGTCACTGTAACCCTCCTTAATTCTTGTTAATTTCTGAAGACTTTGGGCAGGCAGGGAAGGAAGGAGAAAAGGTCTCCTCAAAATTGAAAGGGTCTGGTGGACATTCTTGTTTAGTATACGGGGAACCCCTTATGGCAAAACCATGGCAGGACTCGCTTCGTAGAAACTCTACAAACACACCACTTTAGTGAATAGCCCGGGACTTCCTTGTTTGCTGTCATAAACCCACCTGGTTTTCTTTTCTTTCACTGCTTCTTTGGTAACTAATTTGCTTCGGAAAAAACTCTAGAGAACAAAACAATGACCTCTGTCCCTTCCCCCAGGCAGATGTGCCCATAAATCACCAAAGGAAGAAAGTGGATCCCCCCCTCCTTTACTATGGCATCAGATCTAGCTTTCCAGCAACTGCTCGTTTCTAAGGTAATTGTTCAACCTGGGATTCTTTCTTGAACCTTTTCCTATCTCCTCATTTTTGAGGCTAAAATTCTCTGGCATTATGGCTTGCTCATTCCTCTTTTTTGGCGTGGGGAGATGAGAACGTGGCTTGATTTCAAATGAATGTCAGCAGCATTTTGTTTCATCCATGGGCCAATCTGTGAGATTAGGTCTCAAGTGAGGAGAGATTCAGGAAAGCCACCCTGTGTGGTCATTTAATTGTGCAGCCATCATACACAACCTGAGTAGAACAGCTTTGGGATTAAATTACTGAGAACTTAAATACCTACTTGAGATAGTAAGCCCATCCATTAGCTTACTCCTGGATCCCCAATGTGGCACCTGTGAGTGAGAAGTCCACCAAGATTGGTTGATCACTAAGCAGGTCCACGTCCACCTATTTTTATTTCTTTCTTCTTCTTCTTGCGCCATATCCATTATCGGACGTTGGCGATCATGTTGGCGATCCTGTTTTTATCAGCAGCCGCATGAAAAAGTGCTGCTGAGTTTTGTCCAAACCAGTCCCTTAGATTTTGAAGCCATGATGTTCTTCTTCTGCCTGGACCTCGTTTGCCTTCCATCTTTCCCTGGAGGATTAAATGGAATATGCTGTATTTTTCTGGGTGTCGCATCACATGTCCGAAATATTCTAATTTTTGTTTTTTAATTGTTTTGATGATTTCCATTGGCTTTCCCAGGCGGTTGATCACCTCCTCATTTCTGATCTTCTCAACCCAGCTTATACATAACAGCTGCCTGTAAATCCACATTTCAAATGCTTCTAGTCTCTTCAGGTGGCCTTCTGTCAGAGACCGACTCTCTATTCCATACAGCAGGGTAGAAAAAATATAGCATCTGACAAGCCTGATTTTGGATGGGAAAATAGCAGGCTAGCAAACAAAGCATTAGCTTTAACCTAATCTGGAATTCCAAGTGTAACTTTGAACCCCACGTAGACCCCAGAATATAAGGGGCTGAAGGAAAATGCTTTGGTTTGAAAGGTGCTGAATGCCTGGAAAGAAATCAGGGATAAACCGAGATGGTAGAAAGCACTCTAAAGGGAGAAGGTAGAGAGCAATTAACCAAGTTCCCTTTTGAGAAAGAAATATTTTGCAATGGGCCATATTCAATATAGCAGCCATTTTGTGAGACTGCCCAAAATACATTTCCTATATTTCTAATGGATTAAAATGTTTGGGGAAACCTTGCTTAAGCCACGTTTGAATTAAACCAGTTTTTGTTTCTATGATGATATTTATAGCTAAACCGTGCTTTTTAAATCCATGATTTCTGAAGGAAAAACCACAACTGGGTTTATGGAGAGTTTTGTTTATTTGTTTGTGCATTCAAGCTAACGTTGATTCCTGGTGATTACCTGGATAAATCCCTTGGTTTCAGAAGTAGTTTGCCATTGCCTCATTCCTGGGGCTGAGAGAGACTGTCTGGCCTAGAGTCACCCCAATGGCTTTGTGCCTATGGCAGACTAGAACTCAGAGTCTCTTGGTGCCTTGGCTCTAACTACTAGACCAGGGGTGTCAAACTGCCGGCCCATAGGCCGGATGCGTCATGGCGAAACCGTGCCCATCCCATTGCCGGCAATGGCAAAAAAAGTCACGATACATTGCGACACATCATGTGACGTTGTGAGTTTGAGACCCCTGTATTAGACCAAGGGTGTCCTTGCAACTTTAAGACTTGTGGTCTTCAACTCCCAGAATTCCCCAGCCAGCATTGCTAAGATAAAAAGAAGACACCATATCACCTCTTAATGAAATATATGAATTCAGCCAAAATGCCCCACGGCAGAACAGGATATGCACATTTGACAAAAAAATACATCATGGCTTACAAGACATATATCACTTTTCTCAGATTGCACTAAACTCATTTCTAATCAGTAACCTGACAGCTCAGATGCAGGTGTGATTCCTGAAATCAAACTGTATTCAAAAGAAACCTTCACAATTTGGGATTAGATCTTTAAGGGGTTTGCAGGAATTTGATTGCTACTTATGGAACAAAAGCATTCGGTTAGAAGCTTCACCCCTAATTTCGTCTGCACAAAGACAAGTGGAAAAGAGAGGTGAGTAACAGGAAAGAGATGTTCACAGTTGGGGCTAAATCAACAAAAACAGCAGTCTATCCACAGCTGCTCTAACCTCTGCAGTTGTTTGATCTCATAAATATTATGCAAGGGGAACAATACGGTTATCCTGAGCTCCCGAGCTTAGGATGCAGAAAAGTTTCTTCTGTTTTGAAATTCCAAAGGTGCTTTTCCAAAAGACACCGGATTTTTTTTTTTCTTTTTTCCCCTTGGAAATGTTTTGCTTCTCATCCAAGACTCTTCTTCAGTTCAGAATATTTTCAAAGGAAAAAAAAAAAAACCCAAGAAAGTCCAATTGCCTTTTGGAAAAGTACCTTTGGGACAACCACGACTTGGATGATGGAGAATCTCCATTGATATTCCATTGAACAGTATTTCCTGTTGTGTTTTTGAGAGACACGGTTATGTCTTGGAAATTGTGGAGAGAGAAGACTCACCAAAGGAGAACCACCCCCATATTGTTGTGCGTTGACTTCCTTGAAGATGAACGCAGCGATGTTGCATCTACAGACTCCCCAAATGAAATAATTGGAGGGAGGGAGGGAAGGATAAAAGCTTAAGAAGATCTTAGTCTGGTGGGGAGTAGAGTATAGAGTAGAGTAGAGTAGAGTAGAGTAGAGTAGAGTAGAGTTGGAAGGGATCTTGGAGGTCTTCTAGTTCCCCTCCTCAAGCAGGAGAACCTATACCATCTCAGACAAGTGACTGTCCAGATGTCTAGGAAGGGGAAGAGAGGGAGTCACTCTGTGTCTCAGCAGAACAGGAGAAAATACAGGTAGTCCTCAACTTACAACAGTTCATTTAGTGACTGTTTCGAACTTACAGAAGCACTGAAATAAGTGACTAATGACTGTTTTTCACACAACCACTGTGGCATCCCCCTGGTCACGTGATCAAAATTCAGATGCTTGGCTCCTGGTCCTCTTTCAGCCCATTTTCACATCTGGTTTAGCCCCTTCCTCCAATGAGGGCAGAGCCAGAGGCCCAGGAGGAATAGAATAGAACTGGAAGGGACCTTGGAGGTCTTCTAGCCCAGCCCCCTGCTTGAACAGGAGAACCTATACCATCTCAGACAGGTGACTGTCTACCTCTTCTTAAAAACCTCCAGTGATGGAGCGCCCACGCTTTCTGGAGGCAAGTTGTTCCACAAACACTTTCTCCCCACCCCAGATGGGACTAGAATAAAAGGATTCCAAAGAATATAACCTTCATTTACAGAATAAGAATTATTAAGAATATAAATCCTATCAATTTTATTTCCCACCATTTCGCCAGAACTGAAGAAGCTTCTTAGATGAGAAGCAAAACATTTTCAGGGGAAAAAAACCAAGAAAGTCTAGTTGCCTTTTAAAAAGCACCTTTGGGTGAACCACAACCTGGATGATTGACAATCTCCATAGACATTCAGTCTGGAAATTTCAAAAATCTGAGCAGTTTTCAGCTGAATGGCTACAATCAGCAGATGCCAGGTTGGTGGATTCAAACACAGAAATTACAATCAATCAGAATAGAGCTGGAAGGGACTTTGGAGGTCTTCTAGTCCAGCCCCCTGCTCAAGCAGGGGAACCTATACCATTTCAGAAAAAGTGATTGTCTAGTCTCTTAAAAACCTCCAGTGATGGAGCACCCACAATATCTGAAGGCAAAGCTGTTCCACTGGTTGATTGTTCTCACTGTTAGGAAGTTTCTCCTTAGTTCTAGGTTGCTTCTCTCCTCGATTAGTTTAATTTTACTGAGAAACCATTTTGTACCTACTATCAGATGTGTGGTGAGTAAACTTTCTTTCTTTCTTTCTTTCTTTCTTTCTTTCTTTCTTTCTTTCTTTCTTCCTTCCTTCCTTCCTTCCTTCCTTCCTTCCTTCCTTCCTTCCTTCCTTCCTTCCTCCTCCTCCTCCTCCTCCACCACCACCTCCACCACCACCTCCTCCTCCCTCCTTCCCTCCCTCCCTCCCTCCCAATACATTTGCCCACTGTGGCCTTAAAAACAGCTTTAATGGCTGGAGGAGGAAGAGAATAAATTAAATCCCTGGGGAAGAGACTTTCTGAGCTTTAGATGTCCTCCGTTTCCTCTGTAGCATCTGGCAGCAATTGCTGATGGAGGCAGGAATGCAACGGGTGAGACTGTTGCAATATCCCAAGGACAGGTTCATGTTATTAAGGCTTCTATTTTCAACACGTTGTTCTGCAGATGGCTGGACAATCCTTCCCCAACGCCACAGGCAGTCCGATGCATTTGGAGAGGGCCAGGTCGGAGAAGACTAAATGACAGTGACCCTGTCCACTTGTCTTGGCTCCACACTTGAGTTTCTCATGAATGAAGGCGAACGTACATGTCTCAGGATAATGTCGGAACATCCAACCTGGGTCGGTCCCCGGGACCAGAGGTTTAGTCTTCCGAGCTTTCAGACTCAGGGAACTTCTCTGTGTCTCTTCCCCAGGGATTTAATTTCTTCCCTTCTTCTGGTCATTAACGTCTTCACGGAGAGGTGCCGCAATTGTTGAGTGAAATCCCTGCAGTTGTTAAGTTAGCAGCACAGTTGTTAAGTGGATCGGGCTTCCCCATTGACTGTGCTTGTCAGAAAGCCGCAAAAGGGGATCACGTGACCCCCGGGACACTGCGACCGTCGTAAATACGAGACGGTGGACAAGCATCTGAGTTTTGATCACATGACCCTGGGGATGCTGCAACGGTCAAAGCGTGAAAAACGGTGATAAGTCACTTTTTTCAGTGCTGTTGTAAGTTTGAATGGTTGCTAAATGAACCGTTGTAAATCGACTACCTGCAAATTGGCTAGTTGGGTAATGAAATCTCTGCAAGCAAACAACAAGGTCAGAGAATACCAAGATCAACCATGAGCTACAAATATTCTCTATTTATAGGTGTATTGTTCACTGTCAGTACAGATTGGGCGAGACCCAGCTCAAAAACAATAACTGTGAGAGGACCTTGGAGTCCTAGTGGACGATCACTTGGCCATGAGCCAGCAGTGTGCAGCAGCAGCCGAAAAAGCCAATACAATCCTGCCTTGTATAAACAGAGGGATAGAATCAAGATCACGCTAAGTATTAGTACCGCTTTATAAAATCCTAATAAGAATACTGGAATACTGCAGCCAATTTTGGTCACTATATCAACAGAAAAAAAAAATGTTGAGAGTTTGGAAAAAAATCAGAAAAGAACAACTAAGATGATCAAAAGCCTGGAGACCAAAACGTACGAAGAACGGCTGCGGGACTTGGGTTTGGCTACATTAAAGAAAAGAAGAAATAGGGGAGACATGATAGCAGCGTTCCAGTATTTGAGGGGCTGCCACAAGGCAGAGGGGGGCAGGTTGTTCACCAAAGCACCAGAGGGCAGGACAAGAAACAATGGTTGGAAACTGGTCAAGGAGAGAAGCAACTTGGAATTAAGGAGAAACTTCCTGACAGTGAGGGCAATCAACCAGTGGAACAGCTTGCCACCAGAAATCGTGGGTGCTCCATCACTGGAGATTTTTAAAAAGAGATTGGACAGTCACTTGTCTGAAATGGTATAGGTTCTCCTGCTTGAGCAGGGGGGTGGACTAGAAGACCTCCAAGGTCTCTTCCAGCTCTGTTCTGTTCTGTTCTAAAACAAGCATTCGAGGCAACCCCTGCTTTATTCCTGTAAAAACTTTGCTTGGGTTCATTTTTTCACTTTTGTGGAGCAATGGCGCCACCTGGTGGTTGCCACTAAGCACTGCAGAAGCCACGTTCCCATCCTGCTTCTCTTTCAGATCTGACCTTGACATTTCTTTGCTGTTTGGATCAGAGTTCCTGAGATTTCCCACCAATTGCGTGATGCACCTGGAAGGTACCAGATTGACTTCTTCAGGAATTGTGTTTGATTTCATTTATGACATTTTATTTCTGTGAACGTTTTCAGAACAATCTGACTGCGTCTTCTGCCTGCATCTACCTTTCTATAAAAGTGATTAGTTGGAAATGATGTGATCAGATTTCCGATTTTTTTTCTAGCTGCCCTCCTAGAGTGAATGTACTAGTAAAGCTATTGAATAAAACTATTAAAGTGTATGTGTGTGAAAACACACAAATCATAGAATAATACGGCTGAAAGGGACCTTGGAGGTCTTCTAGTCAACCCCCTGTCCATGGCAGGAGACATTATACCCCCCCTCCTCCTCCTCCAGC
Source organism: Crotalus tigris (assembly GCF_016545835.1). Taxonomy (NCBI): domain Eukaryota; kingdom Metazoa; phylum Chordata; class Lepidosauria; order Squamata; family Viperidae; genus Crotalus; species Crotalus tigris. The sequence goes on from NW_024100475.1 coordinate 640,339, forward strand.
TCCTCCTCACAATAAATACAGGACGTTCTAGTACCGTGGTGGTGAACCTATGGCACGTGTGCCACAGGTGACACTCAAAGCGCTTTCTGTGGGCACACGCGACGTTGCCCCAGTCCTAGGCCTTCAGCTGGGTTTTATAAAACCTTTTTGCTTTAGGCCTCCACCGCCGTATGCAAAAAAAAAAAGTTTCAATCAATCAATCAATTTCAACTTCTCACGGGAAAAAAAATCTTGCAAAGTTGGAATTGATTGATTGAACCTTTTAGTCCCACCCAGTTTTCCATTACCACCGGAGCCACACCCACCCAATGGGCCACACCCACCCAATAGGCCACCCCCACAAGGGGGAGTATAATGTCGCCTGACGATACATAAGTGGGTTTTGGGTTGCAGTTTGGGCACTCGGTCTCTACAAGGTTCGCCATCACTGTTCTAGTACCTTGGAATAAAAAATGAAATCAAAATTGTGCGTTTGAAAACTTGCATTCATTAATGACCATTAATGGCATCACAGGAAGTGCTGGGGTGTCAGAAAAATCAGGATGGAAGACGCACAATCAGGTTTCACTACATATCCAGGAGAGGATGGGGGACTGGGGCAGAGAGGGAGGGGGTGGGGGACTTGCTACCTAGTGTGCCAGGCTAGTCTGGCCACCGCTGGACCTGGGAACCGGAACCGAGCAGCCGCATGGGCCGAGCAGTCGGGAGCCCACAGCCCGCAGGAGAGGAGAAGAGAGGAGAGGAGCCAGGAGCTGGGCCGGGAGCCGAGGGGTCCCCAGGAGAGGCCTCGGGGGAGCAGAGAGCGCCGAGGCAGCAAGGCGGAGGGAGCGGGTGGCGGAACTGGGGGACGGGGCTGGGTAGAGGATCTTGGGGGCAGGCAGAAGCTCCTGCTGCTCCAGAGCCTCTAGGGGGGAGCAAGAGAAGGACGACCTAACATCCAGCTGTAAGTACTCTATTGCTCCCCTGCCTTATATATGCCAACGTTAAAAAAACATTCTGTTATAACACACCTCCAGTAACTCAAAAAGCCCCAACACCCCACTTTTCTCCTGCACCCTATATGTTCACAGTTTGAGAAATACATTTATTTAGAACAAACCTCGAGATACTAAAAATGCCCTAATATATTCCTACACTGTATTTTCAATGCATACGTCCTCTTTTAAAAAAAGACTAAAACAAATCTTCAGTAACTATACTATTTTTGTAATGCATTATATATGTCTACTGCATGTATCATATATAAAGTATGAAATGAAAAAAAAATCCTAACACCCCCCCCCCTATATATGCCGATATTTCTCTCCTTTATTATATGTCTCCACTTTTTAAAAAGCTTGTTTGGTTAAAACATAGCTCAAGTGCCTTAACAAGCCCTAATAGATAGCTAAACTCTACACCTGTAACGTATTATATATATGTCCATTTTGAGTAAAAGAAAACCCTGGAAAATGAAATGATGAAGGACCGAGCAAAAACAATAAGACACAGAAAAATTAAAGATATCATGAGATACCAGAATGGTTGCTCAAAGAGCCCTCTGAGAAGTACAATATGGTCAGGTAGAAAAAAAATGGAAAGAAGGGCACATAAGTAAAGCAGAATACCAGCGAGTAGACTGAATTTGCAAGGACGGACTCGGAATAGCAAAGGCCTGGAATGGGCAAAGACTGGCAACAAAGGCCAAAAATAATAAAGGGAAATTTTATGTAAGGAACAAGAAGAAAGTCAAGAAAGTCAATAGGTCCACTAATGGGAGCAGAAGGCAGGAAGGAGACAGGCAGCAGGGTGAATTCAGAAAGCTGTAAGCTGGCCGACCTAATTTTGGTGTCACCAAACGTCATTTCTGAATGCTCCTGCAGCCCAGGGGAGCTCTCAGAGAACTGGAAAAAGAGCTTGACATCAATTCCTGGGAAAATCCTGGAATAGAGAATCAAGTGGTGGGTCCTCAGGGGGCTGACCAGCCGCACCCAGCGTTTATTCCTTAATGGAGCTACCGGTACATCTACAAGAAGGGAAGAATTCAGTGGGGTACCTCAGGGATCTGCCTTGGGCCTAGATCTCTTCCACATCTTCATCAATGATCTAGATGAGGGGATAGAAGGGGAACTCACCAAATGTTCAGAGGACATCAAGATTGTTGGAAGATAGGCTCAATATCCAGGAGGATCTTGACAGACGTGAACATTGGGCCCATCTAACAAGATGCAGTTCATTGGTGAGAAAAGTACAGTTCTTCTTTAGGCAGGAAAATCAATTGCACAGGCACAGAATGGGCGGTACCTGGCTCAGCAGGGATAACTGTGAGACGGATCTAGAGGAAAACCACTTAAGGATCAGCCAGATGTGTGCTGCAGCTGTCAAAATAGCCCAATGCAGTCTTAGGCAGCAATAAAAGAGGGGCAGTTTCAAGATCGCCAGAAGTGCTGGTACCGCTTTATATCGCACTGGTGAGACCACCTTGGAATACTGTATCCAATTCTGGTCAGCCTGATAGAAAACATTGTTGAGAAAGCAGAAAGTGTGAAAAGAAGAGCAACAAAGATGATTTAAGATCTGGAGGCTAAATCGTTTCATGAACAGTTCAGGGAGTTAGCAATGTGTAGCCTATCAAAGATGATAAGGATTGGATGCTTATTTGAAGGATCATACACAAGAAAGATATATTATTGTATGGAGAAGATGGATAGATTATATTCAGAAAAAATATGGGACTATAAAGTTTCATTTACTTTATGAGTAAATTTTATAGTAACTGTTGTAGAGATTTGTTTATATGACTTAATTTAAGGGGAGTTAAAGGTTAGGTATGATGTTTTTTCTCTCCTTTTTTTCTTTTTTCTTTCTTCTTTTCCTTTTTTTATTATTGTTAACTTTCTTATTAATAACCCTGTACTCTGCTCTGAGAAGCGAGGGGGGGAGGGTTGAGGGTGGGTGGGTGATGATAATATAGTCATGGCAAATGCTTGGGCATTTCCCCTATGTTGCGTTCCTGTGTTTGAGAGGGATGAGAGGGGAGGAAGGAGCAGGGAGGAAGTAGGATGGTTAGAGGAGAAAGGGAGGGGAAGAGAGTAGGAGGGGAGGAGAGAAAGAGGAGGGAATTAGGGAAGGATTAGAGAGAGTGGACGTGGCCTGGGGGAAATGGGCAGGCGGTACCAATGGTTAGGAATTTATTTTAATTGAATTATATTTTGTATGAATAAATGAAAAATAAAAAACTTTTTATTTTAAAAAAAAGATGATAAGGATTGGGCAGACAAAACAGCAGCCGTCCACACTGTTAGGGAGTGACTTAAGAACTGCAGGGCAGGCAAAAAGACATGGGTGGATGTTTAAAGGGAGATCCAACCCAGAAGTCAGGAGAAATTTTCAGACAGTAAGAAGTTGTGAGTGCTCCATCACTGGAAGATTTCAAAAATGGACAAGCAAACCATTTGACTGGGATGGCAGAAAGTTCCTGCCTTGAGCACAGGGTTCGACTAGAAGACCTCCAAAGTCCCTTCCAGCCCTATGAATCAATCTCTTATGTTCGACCACCCCTAAGACTACTTGACCACCCACAGACCACTGACCACCCCCCCCCCCGGCTTCTCCCTTATGTTGCTACTCTCTAGCAGGCTCTGGAGCAGCAGGAGTTTCTGCCTGCCCCCGAGACCCTCAACCCAGCCCTGTCTTCCAGCTCTGCCACCAGCTCCATCAGCCTTGCGGCCTCCGGGGGTCTCTGCTGCCTCGTGGCGTCTTCTGCGGACCCCTCGGCTCCAAGTTCACCTTCTAGCTGTTCAGGGGGGGGGCTCGCCTACTTCCCTGGCACACTAGGTGGCAAGTCAGGGGAAGGGAGGGGAAGAATTCCTTTTCTTTCTCGAAAGGGTAAAAGGCCACCGTTCCTCCATTCCAGCTATGGGGAGAGAGGGTCAGCGAGTTGTCCCATGTGCTGGTCGCTTAGGAGTACAAAAACCATTTCTGAAGAAGGCCATTTGGCTGCGGACCTCCCTGTGGAGATCTTCACTGTCTTTCTCGAAACACCTTGTTTGCAGCTGTAATTCCTGCATCGTCATTTTGACATGGTTCAGTCCTTCTCCATTGTCCTCCTCGATTTTCCACAGGTCTCCCACTGTGGCCTGGGAAGCATAGCTCTGCAGCGGCTGCTGTTGCTGCTGTAGATCGTTGACTTGCTTCTTCTTTTTTTCCCTCACATTCTGCTGAAGAGGACTGACTTTCTGCATCAGTTGGCTGGAGTGGCTTTTCTCCGCATAGTAACTTTGGTCCGTCTCAACCTGTTCATGCTGCAGACTTTAGAGGTGCTTCTTAAGTTCTTAAGAAGGTTCCAGATTTCTTCGAGACCTCTTCTCAAAGGTTCTAAGGCAGCCTTCTCATATTTGAGAAAGGCCGCTTGGCTGCTGACCTGCACCGTTCTTTGTGCAGTTCTTCAGTGTGTTTCACCAAATATTTGATCTTTAGCCCTCGCTGAGGGATCATGGTGGTGGCACGCTCCAACCTTTCTCTTTTGTCCAGCAGTTTTCTGCCACTTTTTTGTTGTGCTCTTTAGTTGATCGACCATCTTCTTGAGGCAAGTGTGCTGCTTTTCATCCATTGTTTGTCTCTTGAATTCCTGGGTCTGAAGGTCAAAGGCATCTCTCGGCTGCTTAACCTGGAGATGGAGACCATCACTGGCCGCTGAGAGATAGCCCAGGGATATTCACTGTAGGGCCATTTCTTCCCTGTTGCTGAGCTATCTGAAGAAATGGAGAGACACAGTCACATCCTCCCTCCATTCAGGGGCCATTTTGCTAACTAACCTGAAAGTGGCCCATTTTGGGAAACACGGACATAATCCATCGATCATGACCTCCCTTCTAACTGTCCCGACTTCCCATTTGATTCTGACTCCTGTTCAAGGCAAATCACCTCTCAAAAGAGTGCAAAGAGTCAGTATCAGCAATCAACCAGTTTGGCCATCTCTGGCCCTAATAGGTTGCTTCTGGTGACCGTAAGAGGCAAATTAGGAAAGAAACCTCCGCTCCAAGTACTGACCAGGGCCATCCAAGGCACGACAGTCTGCTGGGTGACCTTGAGCCAGTCTCCCTCTCTCAGTCTTAGCCTACCTCTCTCTCAGTCTTAGCCTACCTTAGCTTGTTGTTGTAGGGACGAAGGAGTCTTCGGTATGTTCACTGCGTTGAGATATTTAGGGAAACAATAAAGGTCAGTAATAAATCTCAATAATAAAAATAATAAATAAATAAGTAAATCTATCACCAGGCCGAGTGTGTTCGGGAAATAACCATATCTAGCCAAAGGAGTCCCTTTTTAGCTTAATTTCCCAAAATCATTGAGCCCGGTCAGTTTCCAGCTTTATGGTCTCAATGCATATCTTGAACTGGGACATCTTGAAGCACATTTTTTCCTAGATCACATTGCTGCCCCCTCCCCCCAGCCAGCCAGTCCCAGCCCCTTTCTGGAGACATGTACCTTAGAGATGGTGGATTGGCAGTTTGGCCACAGATATGGAGGCTGCTAACATGGCAGGTATCAGCACCGCTGTGATCCGGGATTGAACCGCATCTTTCTAGTCTCGCCTCCTAATTCTGCCTTAATGGGAACTGTCTCTTCCTTCTGACACGTCCAAACAGTGCCAGCCATCCAATCCACTCACTTTCCAGGGATTTTGAACAGAGCCTTCTGCACAAATATTCCCATTCCTTTTGATGAGACATTTCCCATTTACAAAAATGACCTCAAAACCTTGTTTGTTTAAATTAGACACACTTAACAAATTATGTTCCATCTCAGGTACACAAAGCACATTGGTAAACTTTGATTCCAAATATGGAATTTTTACGTCGCCTCTTCCAATGACTTTTGCTTTCTGGCCATTTGCCAAAGTCACAGCTTCTTGTGCTACTGGAACCAACCTGCAAAATAATTCAGAGTCATTAACAATTGTTTGACTTGCCCCACTATCTATTAGCCACTTGTCTCTAATGTTGCTATAGCAAACTTTTGCAACACCAAAATGTTCCTTTTGCAAAGTAGTCCTTTTTGCATGCACAAATGTCCTTTGCTGCAAATTGTTCCTTTGCAAACAGTTCCTTTGCAAATGTGTGCTCGCTCCACAAATGTAGCAATTCTCTTCTTGCAAAGCTCTCTGCTTGCAAAATCTCTCTTTTGTTGCAATTTGGTCCGGGTCTGTTCTGCTTGTTTCCTTGGGGAGAGGTCGGATCCGGAAAAAACATAAGTTTTTTGGGTTCCCCATCCATTGGGGAATCTATATATGTGTATATGTTACAAATTTGAGCAGTGTCAAATTTTGACTTTTCATGCTTAATTGGCTATTTGCTAACAAATACGGCCAGGACTAACTCCTCAGGGAGAGGTCGTATCCAGAAAACAAATAGTTTTTCGGGTTACCCATCCAATGGGGAATCTATATATGTGTATATGTTACAAATTTGAGCAGTGTCAAATTTTGACATTGGGGAATCTATATATGTGTATATGTTACAAATTTGAGCAGTGTCAAATTTTGACTTTTCATGCTTAATTGGCTGCCAACAAATGCGAAATACGCCACGGCCTAAATCCTCAGGGAGACGTTGGATCCAGAAAACAAATATTTTTTTGGGTTCCCCAACCTGTGGGGAACCTAAATATATGCCTACTTTTCGAATTTGAGATTAGTTTCAAATTTTAACTTTTCATGCTTAATTTGCTATTTGCCAACAAAGGCGAGATAGGCCCTGGCCTAATTTTTGATGGAGAGGTCGGATCCGGAAAACACATGTTTTTTTGGGTTCCCCAACCTGTGGGAAAGCTGCATATATGCCTACTTTTCGAATTTGAGGTCAGTTTCAAATTTTGACTTTTTATGCTTAATTGGCTATTTGCGTACAAAGGCGAAATACACGATGGAGTAACTCCTGAGGGAGAGGTCGGATCCGGAAAAAAAATGGTTTTTCAGGTTCCCCATCGAATGGGGAATCTATATATGTGTATACGTTACAAATTTGAGGTCCATGTGAAATTTTGACTTTTCATGCTGAATTGGCTGTTTGCCAACAAATGCGAGATACCCCATGGAGTAACTCCTGAGGGGAGGTCGGATCCGGAAAGGATATTTTTTTTCAGGTTCTCCAATCTGTGGGGAACCTAAATATATGCCTACTTTTCGAATTTGAGTTCAGTTTCAAATATTTCCATGCTTACTTGTCTATTTGCCAACAAATGCGAGATAGGCCCTGGCGTACCTTTTGATGGAGAGGCTGGATCCATTGGGGAATCTATATATGTGTATATGTTACAAATTTGAGCAGTGTCAAATTTTGACTTTTCATGCTTAATTGGCTGCCAACAAATGCGAAATACGCCACGGCCTAAATCCTCAGGGAGAAGTTGGATCTGGAAAACAAATATTTTTTCGGGTTTCCCAACCTGTGGGGAACTTGAATATATGTGTAGTTTTCGAATTTGAGGTAAGTTTCAAATTTTGACTTTTCATGCTTAATTGGCTATTTGCCAACAAATGCGAGATAGGCCCTGGCGTACCTTTTGAGGGAGGATCCGGAAAACACATGTTTTTTCGGTTTCCACAAAATGTGGGGAACCTGAATATATGCTTTTCGAATTTGAGGTCAGTTTCACATTTTGACTTTTCATGCTGAATTGGCTATTTGCTAAGAAATATGCCCTGGCTTAACTCCTCCGGGAGAGGTCGGATGCGGAAAAAAAATAGTTTTTTGGGTTCCTCATCTATTGGGGAATCTATATATGTGTATATGTTACAAATTTGAGCAGTGTCAAACTTTGACTTGTCATGCTTAATTGGCTGCCAACTCCTCAGGGAGTTTGACTTTTCATGCTTAATTGGGGAATCTATATGTGTGTATACATCACAAATTTGAGGTCAGTGTGAAATTTTGACTTTTCATGCTTAATTGGCTTTTTGCCAACAAATGCAAAATACGCCATGGACTAACTCCTGAGAGAGAGGTTGGATCTGGAAAAGAAATGGTTTTTCAGGTTTTCCAACCCGTGGGGAACCTGAAGGCATGTATAATTTTCAAATTTGAGGTCAATTTCAAATTTTGACTTTTTCATGCTGAATTGGCTATTTGCTAACAAATACGGCCAGGACTAACTCCTCAGGGAGAGGTCGTATCCAGAAAACAAATAGTTTTTCGGGTTCCCCATCCAATGGGGAATCTATATATGTGTATACATTACAAATTTGAGGTCGGTGTCGAATTTTGACTTTTCATGCTTAATTGGCTATTTGCCAACAAATGCGATAACTCTTGAGAGAGAGGTCAGATCCAGAAAAGAAATGTTTTTTCAGGTTCCCCAACCCGTGGGGAACCTGAAGACATGTATACATTTCAAATTTGAGGTCAGTTTCAAATTTTGACTTTTTGTGCTGAATTGGCTGTCAACAAATGCGAAATACACCACGGCCTAACTCCTCAGGGAGAGGTCGGATCCGGAAAACAAATGGTTTTTTGGGTTCCCCAACCCGAGCGGAACCTAAATATATTTATACTTTTTCAATTTGAGGTCAGTTTCAAATTTTGACTTTTCACTCTTAATTGACTATTTGCCAACAAATGCGAGATATGCCCTGGCCTAACTTTTGAGGGAGAGGTCAGATCTGGAAGACACATGTTTTTTCAGGTTCCCCAACCTACTTTTCGAATTTGAGGTCAGTTTCACATTTTGACTTTTCGTGCTTAATTGGCTATTTGCCAAGAAATGCGAAATACACCATGGAGTAAATCCTGAGGGAGAGGTCGGATCCGGAAAAGAAATATTTTTTGGGGTTCCCCATCGAATGGTGAATCTATATATGTGTATACATTACAAATTTGAGGTCAGTGTGAAATTTTGACTTTTCATGCTTAATTGGCTATTTGTCAACAAATGCGAGATACCCCATGGACTAACTCCTGAGGGAGAGGTCGGATCCAGAAAGGAAATGTTTTTCAGTTTCTCCAATCTGTGGGGATACTAAATATATGTATAGTTTTCGAATTTGAGGTCTGTTTCAAATTCTGACTTTTCATGGTTAACTGGCTATTTGCCAACAAATGCAAGATATACCCTGACTTAACTTTTGATACAGAGGTCGGATCCAGAAAATACATGTTTTTTCGGGTTCCCCAACCTGTGGGGAACGTAAATATATGCCTACTTTTTGAATTTGAGGTCAGTTTCACATTTTGACTTTTCATGCTTAATTGGCTATTTGCCCAAAAATGCGAGATAGGCCCTGGCGTAACTTTTGAGGTAGAGGTCGGATCCGGAAAACGCATGCATTAACTTTCTATATCCTTTTTCATGGACAGCCACGAAAATTGCCTTTTAATTAAATGTAATGTTTTTTCAAATCCAAAATGCCCTGCTGATTTTGTATCGTGGCATAGCTGCATGAAAGTGACCCTCTGGGTGGTTGCCGAGATGGTAGCTGCTGTTTCAGCGGACATTCCCAGGACCACAGTTTCCAATTCCCCCTCAGTGACTCTCCAACTGTAGCTCCAGGTGCTGATGCAGCCGCTGGGTTCAGGTTTCTCCTCCCCTAGAGAGCTGAGGGTTCTTTTCATCAGGTCAATATCTTTCTCTAGGATCCAGTTCAAGTCCTGTGCATGACCTCCTTCCTCTTCGTTAACATGCAGGGACTTCTCCATCTCTTGCTTCCATTTCAGCTGGTGGCTGCCCCATCTCAGGGTCACCTTTCTCAATCACTTTTCCCACTTGTCTTTCTTGCCAATGCCCATCGACATCTGAGGTTTATGGTCATGCATTTCCACCACTTCTTCTCCTGAGCAGTATGACATCTTGTATCCCGATAGCTGGCGGGATCCCGGTCGGGGGGAAGGCTCCCTTTCCAGGGGGTTTTCTTCCTTCCCTGCCTCGTCATCCAACATTGTATTTTTTACAAAGTCCCCTGGTAAGGGTCTTCCTTCCAGGTTGACTATTACTGCAGATCCTGTCTAATGTAGGGACCCACTTCAATCCCACATCTTAAGAAAGCAGAACTCTTGGAAACAATTTCTTTCAACAGGAACTTTTATTAAGAATAGTTGATAGCAGGCATAATAGAGAGGATCTGAGGGATTTCTTTACAGATCGATACTTTAAAGTGTCCCTAAGCAAACCCCACCCCACAGTTCATCCGGTCGGTTCAGACTGGACAATCCCCAGGTGTTAAGTCCATTGTGGGAAAGGGGAGATAACATCGGTCCGGCTCCGGTTGTAGTACGATGTTCAACAGCTCTTTGCACCTTTTTTTGAGACCAGAGAAATAAGCCAGACTCCGGAGGTTTGTATTCCCCCCTCCCATTTTCCTAACTGCCAGGTTATGGAGAAGAAAGTTCAGAGAGTTGTATAGTGCAGGAGGCAATTTGTTACATTGTAATGGGCAGCAGACACAGAGGCAATAAACAAAAAGTTACATTGTACCGAATAGAGGAAGTGAAAGCAATAACCCCGCAGGCATATCCCCCCTCCCCCTTGGGAGTATGGCAGAACCCAGGGGAAGGTGAGATTTGGGTTTAGATCAGAGGAGATAGACAGAAATGAAATATAAATGGGTTTTGACAGGAATGCTTGTTGCCCTGCCCTCTTGAAGAACCATCTCTGTGCCTGTTGCTTCTCCCCAGCCAGGTATTATGTTCAACATGTAGAAACTAATTGGCTAATCTCACAGAATGGTGACTTGCCCCAAGAATGAAGGAATGCAAGAGATTCAGTTCTCAAGTTGTAACATCAGATAGGGATGATGGAAACTGTTGACCAGAGGGATTCCAAGTTCTTGACTGAGCATCCAGTATGAATTTATTTATTTATTTATCAAATTTATTGACCGCCCATTTTACCTGAGGTGATTCTGGGTGGCTTTACTTGAGGTTCTGTCCTATTCTTCAATGAATAAGGGTATAAGGATCTGGGAATCCATCTGATATTTGAAACCCTAAAATGTAGAGTTTTTAGCAGAATGACTTACTAGTAACATTTCTTATTGAATTTTCATAGAATGATTGCTGTATCCTATTCTGAGCCATTTTCACTACTGCCTGGCTTAAAAGCTCCCAAGAGTTCTTCTACTGTTCTCTAAAGGTCACGCTTCTGACTACGCATCAGTTTGAAGCTTTCATCCAATATAGATCGCTTGTTGAGTCTCAACTTCTTTTGTCTCTTGAGGTGAATGATCACACCAAGAAGAACACTGGCAGTGATGAAGAGCACAACCCCAGCAATAGCAAGTGTAATAATTGTTGCTTCTAAATGTCTATGGTTTAGCCTTGAGCCAAACAAAATGATGTCATGGGAGATTTTTTCTTCAGAAGCTTCCACATGTTCTTCTCCAGAATGACCCCCAATTACCACATCAGAAGTTTCTGCTGGAAATAGAACAAATTATGGAAAAGCCAAACTATGAACAAAGAGGAGTTAAATAACTTAAGCCATTGAAAACTGGAAAACAACAGCGATAATCATATAATAGCTGACTGAAATAAATAAAAATCATGGTTAAACTGGAAATCCTGTGAAATAATTTAGAATTTGGAATTGAACTAAGTTGGCCAAACAGAATCTCTTCCAGCTGTGTCATTCTTGAGCTTAAGCCTGAATTCATATATTACACTAGTCCCTGGTTTTCCTGAAAATGCCAAGCCAAAACCAAGAACTGAGCTGTCTTGTTCGTATAGGATTCAAGTACAGCATGGTTGCGCATGATGTTTAATTGTGCTTCAGCTAAAATGCCATAGCTAAGACCCAGCAGTTTCACCTTAACCACAGCCTGAAATAAAAAAAAACCATGGGTAAGAGGCAATCCTGCTAGCATAAGTTGTGATGAATAAGGGTGTACCAGTTAATATTGAAAGAGAATATTAAAAGAGGAAAATCGCTGGAGAATGTGTAAAGTTGGACTTTCAGGATGATTCCAGAAGGTGACTATTTGGGACCACAGGAAAAGAATGGAAGAGAGAAAAGATTTCAAATTTTGAATATCTCTATCAATCATGATATCTGAAAGAGATATCTGAAAAGAAGTATGAAAAGAAAACACGGTACCTGTAATTTTGAATACATGGTATCTGCAATGCTCTGCATCTGAAAAGAAATAAATTGCAGAATCAGGACTGTTTTGTGTAACTGAGCACAAAGGGAATTGAGAATCACAAAGCAGCTCAAGAGATCTGTGCATGGAATCCAGCTTTTACAAAGAGAAGTGAATCTGAATCTACTTTTTCATTAAACATCACATTCAGCCCTTGAACTGCGGCAAACAAACATTTATTCCCATCCCCAGAACACTTTTGTGCTGCTGAATTAGCGATTGAGACTGAAGTTTTGAATGGTTCTGACTGAACTGAATACTGGAATGGACCTGGACTGCACTTAGCTAGAACAGAATAGAGCTGGAAGGGACCTTGGAGATCTTCTAGTCAAGCATGAGAACCTATACCATTTCAGACAAGTGACTGTCTAGTCCAGTGGTTCTCAACCTGTGGGTCGGGACCCCATTTGGGGTCGAATGACCATTTCACAGGGGTCGCCAAACCACGCAGTCCGCCATTTTGTTCCCTTTTCCCTAGCTGTCCTACTCCCTCTTATTGGTGGCCACACCCACTTGGGGGTCACCACAACATGGGGAACTATATTATGGGGTCACGGCATTAGAAAGGTTGAGAACCACTGGTCTAGTCTCTTCTTAAAAATCTCCAGTGATGGATCGCCCACTATTTTGGAAGGCAAGAATTGTTCTCACTGATAGGAAGTTTCTCCTTAATTCCAGGTTGCTTCTTTCTTTGATCATTTTTCAACCATTGTTTCTTGTCCTGCCTCCTGGTGCTTTGGAGAATAGTTTGACCTGCTGTTCTTTGTGGCAACCCCTCAAATACTGGAATATTGCTCTCATGTTACCCCTATTTATTCTTTTCTTTAGACTAGCCAAACCCAAGTCCTGCAGCTGTTCTTCATATGTTTTAGTCTCCATCTTAGTTGCTCTTCTCTGAATTTTTCCAAGGTCTCAACATCTTTTTTGTAGTATAGTGACCAAAATTGGTTGCAGTGGTCTTACTACGGTTTTATAAAGTGGTACTAATACTTGGCATGATCTTGATTCTATGCCTCTGTTTATACAATTCAGGATTTTATTAGCTTTTTTGGCTGCTGCTGCACACTGCTGGCTCATGTTCAAGTGATCATCCACTAAGACTCCAAGGTCCCTCTCACAGTATTTTTGAGCCAGGTCCCACCTAATCTATATTTATACCTTTGATTTTTCCTGCCTAAATGTAAAACTTTGCTCTTTTCCACATTTTTTGTTCAAGTTTGTCAAGATCTTTTTGGATCCTCAGCTTGTCTTCTGGGGTGTTGGCTATTCCTGCCAGCTTAGTGTCATCTGAAAACTTGATGAGTTCCCCTTCAATTCCCTCATCAAAGTCATTTATGAAGATATTGAAGAGTACTGGGCCTAAGATGAAGTTTTGTGGTACCCCACTGCTTATTTCTCTCCATGTGGCTGTAGTACCATTGAGGACTACATGTTGAGTACGGTTTGTCAGCCAGCTACAAATCCATCTGGTGGTGATGTTGTGTATTCCACCTCTTTCTAGCTTACCAAGAAGTAGGTTGTGGTCTCCTTTGTCAAATGAATACTGAAATCTAAGTATACTACATCAACATACAGAAGTCCAGACATAGATTCCCAATTATCTGCATTTTTTTCAGTTCACAGTTCACAGCTAAGCAAGCACATTTGCTACATCCTTAGCTTTTCTGGTCCTTCCAGCTGCTGTTCTCTACTGATCCATCACTTATCCTGAAACTTTCCTAGTTCTGGAATTTCATCCTTGCTTTCCAAGGAGGTCAGATATGTCTTGGAGCCACTGAATGATTTTGACGGGCACAGTCCCTATAACAGATTAAACCCATGACCTTTCTTCTTACACCACAAGCTTTCTTCTTACCTTGGTGGGGTAGGATTGTGAAAAGGGTCTCCATGCCAGCATGGATATGGTCAGCCACATGGCAGTGAAGAAGCCAGGTGCCAGGATTGCCAACCTGCATCTCTACCATTTCGAAGGTCCCAGGGAAAAGATCCACCACATCGGCCCGGTAACTCTTGCCATTCTGACACACAAAATGGAAGGATAATGAGTGAAAATCTAGAACAGGGGTGATGGCCAGAGGGTAATGTTTAGCCACTACCAATTCCATGGCCAGAAAGCCAGGCATTTTATAAGTTTGCTCAGCTTAGTTTGCTTGGTGAGATGTGGGAAGAGGAAAGAAATCAACCTGCCAACTTGGGACTGCAAGACAGACTCTTTCCCTAGATTTATTTTATAAGTGGGATGGGAGGAAGCCTCTGCATCAGTTTGGGGAGAGTCTTACCCGGTAAATGAATGTCTCTGCATGGAAGTGAACAGTGTGCACGTCAATCTCCTGGCCCATTCCCAACAGATACCAGTTCACCCAGTCTCCTTCGCACATCTCCAATCCGGGCAAGTTTGCATATACTTTACCATTGATTGCTAAGGAAAGAAGAAATCTCTGCTTAATAATGGCAGAGCATTTGTCTCATGAAGAATCAAAGAACCGCTCCCCCTTCCAAAGTGAGCCCCAGCATCAGGGCTTTTGTCTCTGAAAAACTGTCAGCAATTATTCTGCCTGCCTGTGACTCGATCACAACCACCACAAACAATGTGGTTAGCTACAATCTTCATCCCAAGGAGGACTTTGAACTGCACTTCACTTTGCTGAAACTTGCTCTACTTTTGGAGTTTTGGCTTCTTCTCTCATGTCTTCTGTCAAATCTTGCCTAATGAAGAATTTAAAGGCTATCATAAATCATATAGACCAAAAGGTCGATACAAATAATCCTCAACTTACGACCAGTTGCTTAGCAACCATTCAAAGTTACAATGGACCCCCCCAAAGGTACTGATGATTTGATTCTGAAGTTTTAATGACTGCCCCCCAACAGTCATATGATGCCCATTTTGGGCGCTTGGCAAATGGCCTATGTTTACTGCCATTTGCAGCATCCTGTGGTCACATGACCACGATTTACAATATTTTTGGCAAAACCCAGGCTCACTTAATTACTGCTCCCCAAAAAGCCCTCCGTTGGTCACACTTTACAACTGTCACAAGTTACAACTTCAACTGGTAGGTTCCATTATGGTTGTAAATCAAGGCCTGCCTGTAATTGCTTTGTAGAGGTAAGAAAATCATCTTAATCAGAAAAGAGCTGGAAGGGAGCAGACTGTGAGACTCACAGAAATTGGAACAAATCTGTGAGAAGGACAGAAGCAATTATTAGGTAACTGTCAACTGAAGCCTATGAAGAATGATTGGACAAATTAAGTACTGTGTTTCCCCGAAAGTAAGACCCTGTCTTATATTATTTTTGCCTCCAAAAGAGGCATTAGGTCTTAATTTGGGGGATGTCTTATATTTTTCGTGACACCTGCCTCGTCTCACGGTGGCGGCACCAACAGGCCTGTCCAGCAGCCTGTGTGGCTGCTGGCCCACTTCTGCAGTGGCTGCTTGTGGTAGGAGGCTCTGCGGCACATCATGCCGCTGCCGCCACAACGAAGCAAGGCAAGCGGGTGAGGGGGTGGAGCTGCCTCATGGGCCCCACACCCGCTTACTTACTTACTTCAGCCCCCGCCCGCCAGGCCATTCCTTGATCGGCGAGCTTTCATTCCCCTCCTGAGCCAGACTGCCATGCTATGGTGGATGGGATGGGTGGGGTAGACCTGGTCCTCCTCTGCCATTTCGGAGCCAGGTGGGAGTGATGGCGAACGTCTCTGCTGTTGCTGTTGGAGGGGCTTTCTTTAAGCTTTGCCCCACAGATCACCTGCCCAGGCGCAGTTGCCATCTCTTTGTCATCTGCCAACTCTTCCAGCCGCCTGCCTCCGCCAGCCCTTTGTCGCCTGTCTCATGAAGAACAGAGAATGCAGCAGCTCTGCGTAGGGATGCAGAGCAGAGAACAGCCCTTGCTTGCTTCCTACATTGCACAACATCTCCCTTCTCCCTTATGGAAACAGCAGCCTGTTTCCTGCCAATTCTCCCAGTGCAGCTGCTCCCTCTTCCTGAAAGCATTTCTTTGCTAACCTGCTTTCCAGCTCTGGCACGAAATCTTTTTTTTTTCCCACGAGAAGTTAGAAGGTCTGACTGAACTTTTTTAGCCCCACAAACTACATTTACCTGCAGCTGCATTTTCTGTTCTCTGTTCTCCACGAGACAGGTGACAAAGGGCTGGCAGAGACAGGCAACCGGGAGAGTTGGAGGAGGACAAAGAGATGGCGGGTGCACCTGGGCAGGTGATCTGCAGAGCAAAGGTTAAAGAAAGCCCCTCCTGTGGCACATAGCAGCAGTGGAGCCATTCGCCATCACTCCTCCCTGGCTCCAAAACGGTGGAGAGGGACCGGGCCTACCCTGCCCTCCCATACAGCAGTTCAGGGCCCTCCCTATCATGGCAGTCCAGCTCGGGAGGGGAGTGAAAGTTCGCCAACCAAGGAATGGCCTGTCTGGGGGGGGGGGGAGGCTGAAGTACCGGTAAGCAGGCGGGAGTGGGTGGGGACACGTGGGGCAACTTCACCCCCTCCCCCACTTGCCTTGATGTGCCGCACAGCCTCCTGTCTCATTGCGACAGCGGGGTGGGATGGAGTGGGCAGGGGTGGGATGGAGTCCTAATTAGGGCTTATTTTTGGGTTGGGCTTATATTAGCCTCCCCAAAAAATCAGGGTAGGTCTTAGTTTAGGGGAGGGGCTTATTTTTGGGGTAACATGGTATGACAGCATACAGACAGTAAGTGCCGCCTATGCAAAGAAGGTGAAGAAACAGTGGACCACTTGGTAAGCTGTTGCAAGAAGATTGCACAAACTGATTACAAGCAGCGGCATGACAAAGTAGCAACAATGGTGCATTGGAAGATCTGCAAAAAATATCATTTGCCTGTAAGCAAAAACTGGTGGGATCATAAAATAGAGAAAGTCATAGAAAATGATAAAATTAAACTGATCTGGGACTTCAGAATTCAAACAGACAAGCACCTGAAACATAACACCCCAGACTTAACAATTGTCGATAAGAAAGACAAAAAAGTCTGGATAGTGGACGTGTCAATGCCTGGAGACAGCAGAATAGACGAGAAAGAACTGGAGAAGATAACAAAATACAAAGACCTACAAATAGAAATAGAAAGACTGTGGCAAAAGCAAGCAAGGGTAGTACCAATAGTAATAGGCTCCTTGGGTGCAATCCCAAAACAACTGGAGCACCACTTGAACACCATTGGCATTGAAAAATTCGCTATTAGTCAATTGCAAAAGGCGGCCTTATTAGGAACTGCTTCCATCCTGCGACAATATCTGTAATACCATCAAACATCCACATCTGCCTATCCCAGGTCCCGGGTAAGGACTCGATAGGTAGACAAAATGCCAAATCCAGTCTGAACATCTGGCTGACTGTGCGATGATCGACAATAATAATAATAATAATTAAAAAAAAGTTGGAAGGGACCTTGGAGATTATTTAGTCCTAACCCCCTGCTCTGGCAGGAAACCCTTATACCATTTTGGACAAATGGCTGTCCAATCTCTTCTTAAAGACTTCCAGTGTTGGAGCATTCACCGCTTCTGGAGGCAGGTTGTTCCACTGATTAATTATTCTAACTGTCAGGAAGTTTCTCCTTAGTTCTAGGTTTCTTCTCTCCTTGATTAGTTTCCATCCGTTGCTTCTTGTCTTGCCTTCAGGTGCTTTGGAGAATAGCTTGACTCCCTCTTCTTTGGGGCAGCCCCTGAGATACTGGAACGCTGCTATCATGTCACCCCTCGTCCTTCTCTTCATTAAACTAGACATACCCAATTCCAGCAACCGTTCTTTGTATGTTTTAGCCTCCAGTCTCCTAAGCAACAAAAAGTTGCTCTTCTCTGTACTCTTTCTAGAGTCTCAACATCTTTTTTAATCGTGGTGACCAAAATTGGATGTAGTATTCCAAGTGTGGCCTTACCAAGACATTGTAAAGTGGTATTAATACTTCACGTAATCTTGATTCTATCCCTCTGTTAATGCAGCCTAGCACTCTGTTAGCTTTTTTGGCAGCTGTAGCACACTGCTGGCTCATATTTAAGTGATTGTCCACTAGGACTCCAAGATCCCTCTCACAGTTGCTACTATTGAGCAAGGTACCCCCTATTATATCTGTGCATTTAGTTTTTCTTGCCTAAATGTAGAACCTTACTTTTTTCACCATTGAATTTCATTTTGTTGGATAATGCCCAGAATATATCCTATCTAATAACCAACTCCAGATAAATGATCAAACAGAAAACAATACCATAATCAGGAAACTACCAAGGGGAAAATCACACACACCCCCACCAACATAGGCAGAACAGAGAACAAACCCCACACTCACTCGCACTGATGAGGTTAACAAAACATCTGCAAGCTCAGGGAACAATAAGGACTCCATAGTTCAACCCTGAACTACAGATATTTTCTTCTATTGAAAATGAATTTTCTATGACAAAACCTCTATACAATGAGCTCTTCCTAGGGAAATTAAAGTTGTATGCATATTGGCACTCCAGAAATACACATGGAACAGTCAATTTTGTTTTAGAAATTTCTTGTTTCTCAGTAAGAAAGGCAATTTTCTTTTTGCAACATGCAAAAGACATCATTGGCGCTAATGCAAAAAGCACAAGAGATCTACAAACCATGCATTTTGTTGCTTTCCATAAATTCTTCGTCCTGCTGGTGGGAATGGTTCCAATCACCTTGGATATAAGTCTTCACATTTTCCTCAAGGTACCAAGATTGATTTTCATCAAAAACCAAAAAGAGGAGGGCGAATTCCTTGTTAACGCCTTTCCTTCTCCCATTGGGATCCAGTGTCCCTTTACGACAAACTTTCAGGGGGCCAATGAGGCCGCTGTACAAATCCTGCCGGAAAAGGAGAGAGCAAAACTCTTTGCAAACATTTGCTAAAACTCCACATACTTTTCATTAACATACAAGCCAGCTGCATCAGTCAAGACCTTAAAGACAAGAACAAAGGAATACTAAAACTCAGTACCATTCTAGTCAGCTGGTTTCGCCTCAGCCAATGTCAAAGTGGTTCTCAGCCAGCAACCAGTTATAACGGACTTTCCCAGTCTAACCACTTGCAACATGGATGTGAAGTTCTGCCCGCCTTCTGGGGCCACATTTTGGGTGCTTGGCAACTGCCCAGCATTTACAGCCACCTATAGTGTCCCACGGTCACCTGGCCACAATTTGCAACATGTTTGCCAGAATGCAGCGTTTATTTCAGGTTTCCAACAAGAAACACCCATTAATGATGATGGTTTTGTTTAATAACCACAGCATTCATTTAATGACCACGGTGTTTACAACCACTATGTTTGCTGTTGTAAAAGCTGCAGGCAACAGAACATGACAGAACTGGGGCTAAGACTAGTGCGGAAGGAAAGATGCAGGTTAGACTTCTTTGCAAGGAGAAGCTGCTCCTTCATCTTCTGTGCAGGAAGAACAAATGGAAGAAGATAAAAGCTGAGGTAGGAAGACTGCTTTGAGAAGGCTGATGCATGTTCACGTCTCTTTTGTTTTATTACTTATTTTTGTGAACAGCTTCTAGCATACAGATTTGTTTGTGAGGGATATATCACCAAACACACATACATACACAAACACACTTCCTCCAGGAGCTCAAGATGGCATGCATAAGACTCCCTCTGCCATTTTCTCTACAACCGCCAGCCCGTGAGGTAGTCTTGGCTGAGGGAGAATGACAGTCTCAAAGTCACCCAGGCAGCTGTTATGGTTGGGGCTTCAGCCATTCCTAATCTCCACCTTGACCACTTCCTTGGGCAGCTCCCTCCCATCCTGGGAGAGGACATCAACAACGAGGAATGGAAGAACACACACCTTGACAGGATCGACTGTGGAATAGTAGATCCAACTCAAACAGGCGGAATCGTTTGGTCCTGGACCAGATCTTTCAGGAACATTCCATTGATAGGTTACAATTTCTCCTGGGAGAGAGAGATTTCAGCACTTTTGTTAGGAATTTTAGCTACAGGGGATTGTCATTTGAAAATTAAGGCCTTCAGATATAAAGCCCTCCTCATGAACAACAAGCTACAAAAGAGAGCACACATGATAAGAAAAACAACATATTTATCAGCAGACCTACGTTAGTACAGGGCATCAGCTAAAATCTAGGACCACTTTTTCCCATTATTGATTCAACAATACCTTTATTTGGAACGATAGTTTCCATGTGTTCTTCTTTGATCTGTGAAAATTAGTATTTTCACAAGCCAAATGAATAGAATTCTTTATTGGACATACAAGAAATTTGTTTCCAGTGTACATGCAAGTGTATTTACAAGCAACAGATGATAAATCATGATCATAATCATCATAAAAATATATTCATCATAAACCATAAGATGCAACACTTAGTGATAATGATAGGATGCTAGATAAGCAAACAACATACACCATACTAGGATACTAAATAAAACAATATATATCATAAGATACAAGCCATAAGTATCATAGTCATAAGAAGATAAGGAGATAGATAATAGGAAAGATGAGAAGAATAATAGTAATATAGCTTTACTACGTAGTTTGACAGTATTGAGGGAATTAGTTGTTTAGAGTGATGGCATGGGAGAAAAAAAAACTGTCCTTGTGTCTGGCTGTTATGGTGTGCAATGCCATATAGGGTCATCTTGAGGGAAGAAGTTGAAACAACTTCTGTAGATAGATATTTTCACAGCCCTCTTTTTTGCTTGTGCAGTATACAGGACTTCAATGGAAGGCAGGCTGGTAGCAATTGTTTTTTCTGCAGTTTTAACTACCCGGTGATGGTTGCAGTGCCAAATCAGACAATTACAGAGGTGCAAATGACAGATTCAATAATTCCCTTGTAGAACCGTATAAGCAGCTCTTTGGGCAGTCTGCGCTTTCTGAGTTGGCACAGGAAGAACATTCTTTGTTGTGCTTTTTTTGATGTTAGGTCTCCATTTTAAGTCTTGAGATATTATAGAACCTAGAACAGTGGTGGCGAACCTATGGCACGCGTGCCAGACGCGGCACTCGGAGCCCTCTCTGTGGGCACATGTGCTGTCGCCCCAGCCCCATCTCCCCCCACAGCCCCCTCCTCACCAGCAGTCCCCCTGGAGGAGAGTCGCCAAGGACATAACCGGGCAGCAGAGACTCCGCCCTCATGCCCCATAGCGTGCAGATGATGCTGCGGGATGTGGGCGGAGGGCATGGCTGCCATGGCACTGCAGGGCTGCCTGGGCGATCTGTGGTGTACCATGGAGGCGGTGCATGGCCCTGTGGGCAGGTGGGGCGGGGGGTGGGTAGGGGCAGAGCAAGCAGGGCGGGAGGTGGAGCGGGGGCCAGTTTTTGGGCACTGGGTCTCAAAAAGGTTCGCCATCACTGACCTAGAAACTTGAAGGTCATACTGCATTGTTTAGTATTGTAGACAGGAGGTTTTTCCTAAAATCTACTATCATTTCTATGGTTTTGAGTGTGTTCAAGTTTAAGATTGTTCCAGCCGTACCACAACGTTAGTTGTTCAATCTCATTCATCATGATCTGAAATGAGACCAATCACTGTTGTATCATTTGCAAATTTCAGTACTTTAACAGAGGGATCCTTTGAGATGCAGTTGTTGTTATAGATAGAGAAGTGGAGAAAGCACATAACCTGGGCGGGGGCTGTGCTAATTGTAGAGGTATCTAATGTGATTTTGCCTAGCTTTACCTGCTGCTTCCTATCCACTTACAAATGGATAGCTGAATTAGTTTAGTCAGAAGAATATCTGGAATGATGGTATTGAATGCCAAGCTGAAGTCTACAACAAGGATCCTTGCATAGGTCCTTGGAGCTTCAAGATGTTGCAGGATTAAGATTATTAATTTAAATGCTTCCACCAGCACACTTCTACCTAACTGACTGGTTAAGAATATGTAAGGACCCGCTTCAAAACCTCATCCCTGGAAAGCAGGACTCTTGGAACAAATTCATTCCAAAAGGAACTTTTATTTGGAGAAGCTGATTGCAGGCATGGAAGACAAGATCTGAGGGGTTCCCGCTCAGATCAATAGGTTAAAAGAGCATCAAGCAAATGATGGTCAGTTCAAATGAGCCAATCCCCAGATGTTAAGTCTGCTGTGGGAATGGAGCAGATAACTGAGCCCATTCCCATACCTGTGAAGACATTGTTGGGTCTTCGCACCTTTCTCTTCCGCAGTGAGAGATAAGCCAGATGGTCGGAGGCACATTCCTTTCTCATCCCGAATTGACACCAAGGGGAAACAGTTCAAAGAGCAAGCAAATAGAAAGACAGAGAGGATACACTGTGCCCAAGCAAAAGCATCTGATAGGGCACTCAGGAGAATGACAGTACTCATAGAAAGAAACTCCACCCAACATGGAAATGGATTTTGACAGTCCTCTGCTATTGTGCAACTAAAAATTACTTGATTGGAATGTTTGGGTTTTTCTTTTACAATAATGTTCTTTTTAGCTATTGCTTACAAACCATGTTTTAACTCTAATCTTCTGTATTTATTTAAATATATTTAAATACTTCTGCATTTTTTAAGACATTTATTGGCTCTATTCAGTTTTCACAAATTGTTTGCTCAAATGAGACTTTGGGGGCTCTTGCTGACCTCCATAGCAATTGCAGGTGAAGACAGACAGAATAATGCAACTGGTGTTCTTAAGTGAGCCAGTTGTTGTTGTTAATTGCGAAGTCGTGTCCGACCCATCGCGACCCCATGGACAACGTTCCTCCAGGTCTTCCTGTCCTCCACCATCTTCTGGAGTCCATTTAAATTCGCACCTACTGCTTCAGTGACTCCATCCAGCCATCTCATTCTCTGTCGTCCCCTTCTTCTATTGCCCTCAATCTTTCCCAGAATTAGGCTCTTCTCCAGTGAATCCTTCCTTCTCATTAGGTGGCCAAAGTACTTGAGTTTCAACTTCAGGATCTGGCCTTCTAAAGAGCAGTTGGGGTTGATCTCTTCTAGGACTGACCGGTTTGAACGCCTTGCAGTCCAAGGGACTCGCAGGAGTCTTCTCCAGCACGTCCAACTTTCACAGCCATACATTGCAACTGGGAAAACCATGAGCCAGTGGGACCCCATAATTAGTTTTCAGATGACAACTGGGGAAATCTGAGATCAAAACTCCATTAAGCCACAAAGTTCACTGCTGATCTTGGACCACTCGCAGCCTAAATTCCCTCACTGGACCATGGTATACATCAGTCTTTCTCAACCTCAGCAACTTTAAGATGTGTGGACTTCAACTCCCAAAATTCTAGCTGGCTAGGGAAATCTGGGAATTGAAGTCCACACATCTTAAAGTTGCTGAGGTTGAGAAACACTGGCATTAAAAAAGGGAGTACTATGATCTTTATTATGGTCACTGACCAAAACAAAAAAGGGGGGTGAAGGAAAAGAGAAGCATCTCCTCAGTCCTTGGGGAAAAGATGGGGGAGGGGGCCTGAACAAAGGACAGGTGAAAAAAAAATGGCCGCATAGAGACCTGCTCCTTTTTACATGCCTCTTCGTCGACCCAGCCTAGTCCCCGATACTCTGGATTCTTTGAATCTGGGAAAATAATTATAGGCAGGAAGGAAATACGAGGGCAATTTGGAAATAAACCTCCGTTTGGTTATCAATGACACTCACAGATATAGAACGTCTATTATACACATTAGAAAACTATAGCATTACATTACTTTTCGACATAATCGCCATTCAAATTGAGGCACTTGTCATAACATCTTACAAAGTTTGAAATCCCTTAGTAGTTGCTTGGCACCAAATCTGGGCTTTAGGGGGGGAGGGGTGATCAAAAACATCCCAACAGAACTGCTTCAAAAGTTCTTGGGTGCATCTAGCGGTGACAATGGATGTTCCCGTTATGACCACTGAGCGAAATTGCAGCCATTTTACTTTGCTTTTAACTTGCTTTCTTTGCTTATTAAGAAAACAGACATAGAAGGGGATGGGGCGAATGCATGAGCTCAGCTAGCCATAACAATAGTGCAGCTTCATGGGAACTGAAGGATGCAAACTGATAACATTTGGTGGGCTGAAAGAATGGACAGAAGCCCATGTTTTAAGTTAATTGGAGAATGTGATTTATGACTGCCTAATGAGGGTGGGAATTGCAACGTATTACTTTGTGTCTGGACAGGGGAAGTTTAGTTTTGGGTTCAACTATGTAGTGCTGATACTTTGTTTCCTGAATAAAATGTTCTTTAAGGAAGATTCCTTACCTTGAAGTTCTTTATTGGGTTTCATCTATCGGAACCATGACATTAACCCAAAACTACAACTTTCTACTTTAACCATCTTGGGGTCCTGAGCACCAGTCACCTTTCCAAAGCCAAACGGTAGGCTAACAAAGACTCAAGGAAGAACTCAGCATGGAGAAGGGAGAAGCACAAGCAACCAGCACCCTGGCCGGGGTGCTGCCTCAGCGGAGGGAGCGCAAGCCATCACATTGGCAAAGAAGTTTGGAACCCTTACAGTCAGGAGCTAGACCAAAGATGCGGGAGCTGACTTTGGAGTGGACCCTGCCCAGTGGAGAGTCCAAGCATCTTGGGGCAACCCTGCTGAAGGAAGCTCCACGAAAGTGTCTGAGGCCTGCAAGAAGAGGCCTCTTGAGAATCGCATTCTGCAGATCACCGGGGAGCCAAGGGGCCAGCAACTATTGAGGACTCGGGAGAAGTCCGCCCAAAGCCAATCGGTAGAAAAGTTGGTGGAGAGGTTCAAATAACTGGAGGTGAGGAGCGGGGAACAACTCTCCCACTCCTCGCATGCAAGTGAGCAGAACGATCAACAGGACCATCATCAATTGGTGTCCAAGAGAGGTCCAAGCCCAGTTGGGAGGGTGCAAGCAGCTTCCCTGCACCCAAAACCACCTGCATTAACCTCTAGTCCAGTGAGAAAGAAAACTCCTGACCGCCATTTGGACTGAGATAGTCTGGATCCCTGCCGATCTTCAAGAACCCAAGCGCCACTATCGGCACAAGGGCCCCAGCCACCAGAAAAGCCCCGAACGGCGTCGATTATCGTGACAGCTCCAGACGTCGAGACTACGATGACAGCCTGAGGTGTCACCGCTACCATCAGAGCCCTGACTATTACTATGACCGGTCATACAGCCCCGAGCCTTATTGTCGTTGCTGCATGAGCCCGAAGCCAGTGCAGAGGGAAGACCCGAAGGTGGGCATTCAATACAATCTAATTCAGCAGCTGCACAACCTGTTGGACAGCCAGCAACAGGTAGGGGCACAACAGCCACAGGGGGGGCCTGCAGCAGCTGGGGATGCCACCACTGCCACTGGGAGGCCAGCAACCACTAGGAGGCCTGCAGCAACTGGGGATGCCCCCGCCATCCTTTGGAGGGCTGCAGCAGTTAGGAATGCCACCACTGCCACTTGGAGGCCAGCAGCCGCTGGGGGGCATGCAGCAACCTGGGATGCCACAACCACACCTGGGAGGCCACCAACCACTCGAAGTGCAACAACAATGGGGAGGGGGCAGCAGCCTATGATGGCACCACCTTTTAAAGCAACTTTTGATGGATTTTTTTCCCTCAATCAAGTACGTTCACACATGAATTGTAATGTCAACTTTTATTCGGACACAGCTGCCATAGTCAACATTGTCACAGCCAATCTAGAAGGGGAAGCATCTGAGTGGCTAAACAATCTGTATAAAGAGCAAGCGCCCGAACTGAGAAAACTTCATCTTTTCCTTCTTGGACTGAGAGCCAGGTTCAAGGGTCAATCCATAGCTCTCCAAGCTGAGAAAAAAATTCACAAAATAAAGCAGGGCAATAGACCTGCATTGGAATATGTGCGTGAATTTTGAAAGATAGTGGGTTAAATTGAAAAGTGGCCTAGTGCATCACTTTCCCAGGCCTGCATTTACTGGGTGGTCCCTGATAAACTACAAGAGTGGTACCAGGCTACAGTGAGGCTAGACATCGAGCTTGCTCGTTATAAAAAACCAACCCCCCCCCCAGAAACCTGCATGAGACCAGAGCAGACCAGACAACTGCCGCCCTGGAGACCCCCAGCCATTGCAACCGCAAAATCTCCTAAACCACCTGTTGGGCCACCCATCAAATGCTTCAGATGTGGCCAGCAGGATCACCGAGCGGCAAATTGCCCGATCCCCTATCCCCAACAGTGGGGTAGATCGGGCCCACCGGGGAAAAAGAAACCAGTCCAACAGCCGGCAAAGGAGAAGTCAAGCTGGATTGCACAGGAATCTGTTACCCAAGTCACATCACCCACACAGGAGATGGCTGAGAACCAGACCGAGACTCCCACTGCCTCTCTCGCACCTACGACAGTGACGACAAAGGGGAGAACGACCTGATGATGAGTTGACCCGTCCCACCTTTTTCTCTTGCTGCCAAAATTATAGTCCCAAAGACAGGGGTACAAATGGATTTAAAAGTAGTAGTGGACTCAGGATGTTCTTGGTGCGTTATCAGCTTGCCAACTGCTCTTAAGTTGGGTATTTGAGCAAGATTGCTCTCGAAGCCCATGAGATTTGAACAGGCAGATGGCTCTTTAATGGAAGGAACTTTAGTGACCCATCTTACAGAACCTGTCCACTTAGAGATAGGTGAACATTGGGAGTTCATCCGTTTCGTGGTGGCTCCGAAAATGACTGAGGCTGTGATTTTAGGTCTAACTTAGTTAGACAAGTGGAGACCTTTTATATGCTGGGAAAAGGGGATGACGACCGTATGATTGCCTATAGGTCCCAAACCCCCTCTTCACTCTTCTAATGTTACCGAAGGACCTATGCCATTTGCGGAACCATGAAAATAGCTACTGTTCCCAGGCCAGGCGAATTATTCATTTCCACTGAGTATCGGGATCTAGTGGAGGTGTTTAGTGAGAAAGAGTGTGATGTCCTGCCTCCTCATCGAACAAATGACTGTGCCATTGAACTATTACCGGTAGACCGAGACTGAAAATGTATGCTATGATCCCCCCTCGAAATGGAGGAAATGTAACAGTATGTAAACAAAAACCTAGTAAGGGGTTTCATCGAACTGGCTAAATCCCAGTTGGGGGCTCCGGTGTTGTTCAAAGGACAGTTTGCTTTGTCTCTGCATAGATTATAAAGGATTAAATGCTGTGAGCAAAGAAAACAAGTACCCCTCTCCGTCCTGAAGGACCTATTGACTCATCTGGCGAAAGGGCGGATCTTCACTAAGTTAGACCTGAGAAAAGTCTATTATCAGGTGAGAATAAAAGAGGGAGATAAATGGAAGACGGCTTTTAACTGTCCTATGGGCAGCTATCAGTTCAAAGTCATGCCATTTGGACTGCAAGGGCTATAGCCATCTTTATGCAGCTGATCAACCAGGTGCTACACGATCATTTATATAAAGGGGTCTTGGTGTATCTTGATGACATCTTGATATAGAGCAAGAATATGGCTGACCATGTAAAATTAGTGCGAGAATTGATGAAGAAATTGCTGCACGCCAAACTATATGTTAAGCTATCAAAATGTGAATTCCACCAGACTCGGATGGATTACCTGGGCTACAGTATCTCCTCTGAGAGCATTGAGATGGATCCTGTGAAAGTGAAAACCGTAATCAAATGGCAACCCCCCAAAACTCGCTAACAACTTCAAAGCTTTCTGGGGTTTGCAAACTTTTACCGACAATTCATCCCTTCATTTGCCGAAATTGCCTTACCTCTCACAGACTTGTTAAAAACTGGCAAAGATAGGGGGAAGCCACAACTGGGCCAGCCGCTACAATGGACTATGAGCTGTCAAACTGCTTTTGAGAACTTGAAAAGACTGTTTGCGGCCAATCTGATCCTAAAGCACCCCTGCCCGGGGAAGCCCTTTGTGATTCAAGCCGATGCCAGGGAGGTGGCCATTGGAGCTGTACTATTGCAAAAGAATCATGAGAGGGTCCTGCAGCCCTGAGCCTACACTTCAAAAAAATTCTCCAACTGTGAAAGATGATGGGCAGTGTGGGAGAAGGAAGCCTTTGCAATTCATTGGGCTCTGTTAAATTGGCAGCACTACCTGGAGGGGAGCAAGGTGCCTTTTGAAGTGTGGACTGATCACAAAAACTTAGAGGCATTGAAAAGTTCCTTTGGGATGTTTTTTTAAAGGAAAACATCTTGAGGCACATTGAGGCACATTATGATAAGTGCCTCAATTTGAATGTCAAAAAGTAATGTAATGTTGTAGTTTTCTAATGTGTATAATAAAAGTTCTGTTTCTGCGAGTATCTGTCACTGATAACCAAACAGAGGTTTATTTCCAAATTGCCCACATATTAGCATCTTTCTTACCAGGAATTTCTGAATTCACCACCCTGTCCATCCAGAAGCTACAGTTTAGGTCTACACTGACAATTCACATTTTTAAGGCCTTTTAGTCTTAGGGAAAGTAGGACAGATGGTGCAGTTGTGAACTTTTTAATACACAGATACACAAACACAACATATAGGTTGCCACAGAGAACATATTGGCAAGACTCACCAGGCAGTGCTGTCTTGGAGTCCTTGTTCTTTTCCAGGACTCCGTGGGCATGAATGGAGTAAGGCCGCATGGCCTTGTTCCTAAAAACTATGTTCAGCACATCTCCCACTTCTGCCCAAATAAAGGGACCTGGAGGCAAGAAGGACAAAGCAAAAGAACAGTGACTCGGCTTTTGGAAAATTTCAGCAGGGGTGGTGGTGGTTCTTCTGGTGAACAACAATGTGTAGCCCTCTCCCAGTAGCTTCAGAGAACAGCATAACCACTTTGCTTCTGAGAGAAGGAGTCAGCCTGCTTTGCTTTGTGCCACCAGACCTGGCTTCCTGACCAATTCAGGGCATCAGTTTACTCTCCAAAGAACCTGAAGGCAGGGCAAGAAGCAAGAGGTAGAAGCTTGTCAGAGGAAGATTCAACCTAAGGAGAAATTTGGGAGAATGATGAATCAGTGGAACAGTGTTGTGGGTGCTCCATTACAAGAGGCTTTCAAGAAAAGATTGGACAACTGTTTGTCTAGGATAGTATCAGGAATCCTGCCTTGGGCGGAGAGTTGGATTATAAGACCTTCAAGATCCCTTCCAGCCTTAGGATTCTAACCAGACTTTCTCTGACCTGTTCTTCCCAAGCTTTGATGAGCTGAGCCAGAGAAGCCAGAAAGTCCATCACACTTCCCCAAAGCTTGGAGGGACGTCTCCAAAGGATCCAATGTGCTATCAAACATTGTGTCATGGGAACTTCTCTACCAACTCCAATTTGCTCAACTTTCCTTCAAGCATGAAGTCAATGCAGAAGCTCTTTGGGTTTTGGAAAGGAGGGGGGAAGCAGAGAGAAGCTTTGAAACAACTTGAAGTGCTTTCTCAGTGCAAATGGTGTGAACCCTTTACCAGTGGTCCTTGTCTTACAATAGCAACTGGGATCAGAACCTCTGTCCCAAAGACTGTCCAAGCCAGGAAGGGCACCCAAGGGTGGCCAAGTGGCAGGTATGGCACAAGCGCAGAAAGAGGGTAGTGGTGGTGTGGGTGGGAGAGACTTAAGTCAGTGACTTCAGACCTTCAGTGTCAGCTTCCCCTTTCACTTCCTGGGGAAGTCAGCAGGGAAGATTGCAAGTAGCAATCATGTGATTGTGGGGCCCTGCAGACAGTCATAAGAGCAAATGGGTGCTGGTGCCCAGATCGCAATCATTTGACTGCAGGGCTCCTGGGAACTCCAAAGTGTTGTTATGACTACAATTTGTTTCATGCCATTGTAACTTTTAATGACTGCTGAATGGTTGTAGGCCAAGGACTATCTTGACCTCCCCTCTCCCCCAGTTATTTCTGTCTCCCTGAAAGCCACATATAGTTGCCCAAAGCAGGAGTCCTTATTCCATCCTGGAGAAATCATTGTTCATTCTATCTGTATTTCAAAGAGAATCCTCATTTCTAGAATGGAAATCTCTTGGTTGAGAAGCTGCAAAGCTTAACAGGAGTGGATAAAAAAGACGCCCTCTTGAAAACAATGCACAGAAAGAGTTTAAGCTTCTACTAGCTGGAATGAAAATCACACTCAAAAGTTTCAGTGGGTTACCTAATATCCCCAGGTGTTGCTCAGCATCTGTTCTGTTCTTCGGGGTCTTGAATGTTCCATCTGTGTATTCCCTATAAACGGCCTTCTTGTACTGGGAGCCCAGTCGTCCATTCTCATGGTTGAGAAATATGTCACCATATCTGTGAATTTCAAAATTCCTTTTTGCATGAAAGATGCATGGTTAGCACAAATGAACAACTTACAATGGTGTGTGTTAGACTCTCATTCATTGCTTTGGAAAGATTTAACTCAAGGAAATCTGGCTTTAACTGATCTGAAGCAGGCTGACAGGAAAGCCAGTAGGGGAATCACATAGATGTAAAATGTTTAAAAATATTTCTGCAAACTTTATCTAAGATTTTTGAGTCCTGATGTGGCCAAGGAACTTCAGGTTCTGCCTCTGGATCTAATATTTTGAATGCAATAATTCTTATATAGCAATATCAAGACATCAAATACTTTTAAAGGAAGTTTTTGATTTCCCCCTCAGTTTATTTATTTATTCAGTTTCTATAGCTAATCATCTCAGACAAGTGACTTTTGATTTGTTCTGTTTTGTGTCTTGCCGTACTCCCAAGACAGTTACTCCATGGAGGCTTTTCCCTGGAATATGTTTAGAATTTGGCCACACGTGGCTCTGAGGGTAACACGGATATCTGGGGGGGGGGGTCAAGAAAGTCAAGCAAGTGGCCATAGCTAGACAATCAAAGCCCCACTCTTTTTTACATTGTCACAGTGCTCATATAAAGTGTCAGGGCTTTGATTACAGGGTTGCAGCTACCATCTTGTTGTTTTTGACCCCTTCCCTGTGGAAACCTCTGCTGGGTCAAGTGTTTCCTGCTGCAGGAAGGATACTGAGGCTGTTATGTCCTGGGCTTTGATTGACGGAGCAGGTGCAGGAAGCTGCACTGAGACCTGAGCAAGACAGGCTGTCTCTGAGTTACTGAGCATGTGTTTGAGCGGGAAAATACGTTGCATTCATTGGCTGAGAATGCCCAAGAGTGAATGTATAAAAAGGGGCGGAGCCATTTTGAGAGTTCTGTTTAGCTACAAATAAAGAAGTACCTGTTGTTACTCTGCCTCATTCAATGCCTACCAACGCGCGAAACAGAACGGAGGACTGACAGCCAGCTTCTCTTCCTAGCAGGAGGAATAAAGGGGAGCCTCCTCCCAATACGACCTGTAGCCCGTTTCCCTTCTAGATTCCTGTGCACTAGCCTCAGGAGCTGAACTGAAACCCCAGCAGAAGTTGAAGGAGGAAGAAGCTTCTGCAGGGCCTGGGAAGTTGGAGGAGTGGCAAGAACTCAAACTGCAATCAGGCCTTTGTCTGAGAGGAGGCAATGATCAGGCCTGCAGTCCCACTTATGCACCATCCAGCTTCCACAGGTTAAGATGCAAAGTGTAAAAAGGAGCAATACTCAAGAGTGTGCTGAGTGGAGGTTAGAGAAGCAAAACTAAATAAATGCTGCAGAAATTTCTGTTTTAGAAAGTTCAAATAAGGGAGCGGCCCTCACGACAGATTCTGCTGAGCCTGAGCTGTCCATGCCACAGTTTGTTGGCCATGGGAAGAGAGTGGGGGTCCATTCCCCCTTCCTATTAGCTGACCATCCTAGCAAAGGAAACTGGTTCCACCTGAGAACCTCTGCTAGCCCACAAAGCCTTCACTGCAAATAAGTATCTTCTGCATTCTTTGACAAAGTAACAAAATTAGTGGACCAGTGAAATGCTATGGATACAATTTACTTGGACTTCAGTAAGGGATTTGATAAAGTAGGCCACAACCTACTACTTAATAAGATAGAAAAATGTGAGTTAGACATGTCTATGGAGATTCTCAGTCATCCAGGTCATAGTTATCCCAAAGGTGCTTTTTCACGAGGCAACTGGACTTCCTTGTTTTTTTTTGAAGATGTTTCGTTTCTCATCCAAGAAGCTTCTTCAGCTCTATTTAGATGAGAAGCGAAATGTTTTCAAAGAAAAACAAGAAAGTCCAGTTGCCTCATGAAAAAGCACTTTTGGGATGCGAGTAAGAGAGCATCACTAACATTTGTAACTGAATGATCAACTGCACTCATCCTGTAGTCCTTAATGGAACTGCATCTACATGGAAGGAAGTATGCAG
Source organism: Crotalus tigris (assembly GCF_016545835.1). Lineage (NCBI taxonomy): Eukaryota > Metazoa > Chordata > Lepidosauria > Squamata > Viperidae > Crotalus > Crotalus tigris. The sequence goes on from NW_024100475.1 coordinate 672,617, forward strand.
TGGGGTACCCCAAGGTTCTGTCTTAGGCCCAGTGCTCTATAATAACTTCATCAATGATTTAGATGAGAGCATAGAAAAGGAATTCATCAAGCCGAGGTGGCGCAGCAGTTAGAGTGCAGTACTGCAGGCCACTTTAACTGACTGTGTTCAGCAAGTCAGCGGTTCAAACCTCACCAGCTCAAGGTTGACTCAGCCTTCCATCCTTCCGGGGTAGGTAAAATGAGGACCCAGATTGTTGGGGGCAATGTAAATATATATATATACATTGCTTACTGGTGTACACCGCTTAGAGAGTGCTTGCACTTAAAGCAGTATATAAGTCTCATAAATAAATAAATAAATAAATTTAAAATATAGATTGTTAGTAAGACCCTGTTTTTATAGAGCCGAGGTGGCGCAGCAGTTAGAGTGCAGTACTGCAGGCCACTTTAGCTGACTGTGTTCAGCAAGTCAGCGGTTCAAACCTCACCGGCTCAAGGTTGACTCAGCCTTCTATCCTTCCGGGGTAGGTAAAATGAGGACCCAGATTGTTGGGGGCAATGTAAATATATATATATACATTGCTTACTGGTGTACACCGCTTAGAGAGTGCTTGCACTTAAAGCGGTATATAAGTCTCATAAATAAATAAATAAATTTGCAAACGACAACAAGCTGGCAGGAATAGCCAACATTCCAGAAGATAGTCTCAATATACAGAAGGATCTTGAAAGACTTGAACACTGGGCCCTATCTAACAAAATGAAATTCAATGATGAAAAAAGTAAGGTTCCACATTTAGGCAAGAAAAATCAAATGAGCAAGTACAGAATAGATGGTACCTGGCAGTAGCATCAATAGCAGTAAGTGTGAGAGGGATCTTGGAGTTCTAGTGCAGCAGTCCCCAATCTTTGCAGCTGGGGAGAGGGGATGGTTCTGTGTGAGTGGCAGGTGTGAGTCCAAGCGCAAGCAGCTCCATTTGTATAAACAGCAGGCATACATGCCTGCCACTCACACAAATGGAGTTTCATGTGCAAGTGTGAGCACCTGTTGCTTGAGCAAGTGGAATTGCATGAATTTGCTCACCACACATGCGGCCTGGTTCCGAACAGGCCACGGCCCAGGGATTGGAGATGCCTATCCTAGTGGTTGTTGTTGTTAGTTGCGACCACATGGAAAACATTCCTCCAGGCCTTCCTGTCCTCTACCATCTTCTGGAGTCCATTTAAGCTCACGCTTAAGTGACTCCATCCAGCCACCTCATTCTCTGTCCTAGTGGACAATCAGTTAAATATGAGTCAACAGTGTATTGCAGCTGCCAAAAAGCAATGCAGTCATAGGCTGCATTAACAGTGGAATAGAATCAAGATCACGTGAAATGTCAATACCAATTTATAAAGTCTTGGTAAAATCACACTTGGAATATTGCATCTAGTTTTGATCCCCGTTGAGACTTTAGAAAGAGTGCAGAGAAGACTTCTGGTTTGCCAAGGTGGCTTCCATGGACATCTGGAAGGCGAACTCAATCTTCTGCGCCTTTCACTTCGCTGGGGGACCCTGGAAAGGGTCGAAAGTTGCCCTGTAGGGGCGACCAGCAAGGAGGGGATCTCCGTTGGATCGCAGGAGGGCAGTAGCCCTTCTGCTTGATCCAGAGCAGCCCTCCAAACTGGCAGACAAAAGACTGGCCATAGCAATATGGCTCGTCACTAGGCTGCAGACAGCCAAAGTCACACTTACCACCAGGCAATTTTAAAGCAGCGTGGATGAGACTGGGTGAGATCTATCTCTCTTAAATCCTAATTATTTTCTTTACCTGCATAAGCTGCCTAAAGTACTTTCCCCCCGTGGAGAGGGAAGGGAGATTTTTACCCCTTCCTCCAGAAACAGTGGCGACTGACTATCCAGGGGAGTTTAAAATGTTGAAAGAATAACTTGATTCTAATTGGAATTCTATTTTTTAAAGTTTGTGGACTAAAAGATTTTCTATGCTTACTGAAGATTGGGGTTTTTACTTATAAGAAAGAAGCAAAATCAAAAAGGTTATAAAAACTTTGGAATTAAAAAAAAAACTTTAAATGGCAGGGGCGACATCTTGTGGCTAAACCTGACACTACAATTTGTTATTGCTAAAAAGAGACTTGGCCAGCAGTCCAGACAATAGGTAAGATTTATGTAACCTTGAAACATTAGCTGAGAGAAGCCCAGCTGTGTTCCTCAGTCAGTGACAAAATCTTTCTTTTTGCATTCTCTGATTGTAAAGCCCTTAACTTAATACTCTACTAAGAGAATATGGATGAAGACCAGGAACAGATTCTCTCTATGTTGAAAGTAATTCATAAAACTATTCTGAGAGCCACTGACTCAAACATTGATTATAACTAAAAAATATACAGAATATAGCAGAAAAGGTGGAACAATTAAAGATATGACAGAAGATTCAACTGATCGACAAATACAATCAATGGAAAACCCAGAAAAAGGACTGACAATATGGAAAAAGGAAAAGACTTTCTACATAAATCAGAAGGAACCTGAGGATCAAGAAGAAGAACAGATTGAAGAGAAGATAAACAGTCTAGGACAACTATGTCGAGATGGAAAAATAGAGAGATTATTTGTTGGTCCTCTTAAAAAAATAATCTATCTCAAATAATCTATACAACAACACAGGGAGATTTGTTTGACGATTCAAAAGCACGGACATGGAAGAGGATTTGGCAAAGAAAGCAAGCCAGAATAAGACTGAAGAAAATTGGGGTTTTGACTTACTCATGAGAATTAAAATAGAATATATTCAAATAGCTAAGATGTGTATTTTGAATACTGGATACTGTTATGAGGTGAGATAAAGAAAACTGTGGCCATTTATAACTTAGAAGTATAAATATTAATAGTTAAGTTTGAACATTGATTTGTTCATAAAGGTTAAATGTAAAGATAATTAAGATATACATAAGCTAAAAATTAATCGATGAATGCAATATGTTTTTATGTAACGGTAATAAGAATTATTAGCTTAAATACGAGATAGTAGATATTAAGAGAAAAAGACAGGCAGTATTAAAGGTTGAAATAGGAGGAATTTTGGTTACCCAATTTAAGATACCTAGAAACTACCAGAAAATAAGAATATTATATTGTATAACTAATTGGTTGATGTAAGATGATGAGAACCCAAATAGATAAGATGTGTATTTTGAACCTTAGATCATATGATGAATTGAGATAAAGGGAATTGGGGTTATTTAAAACTTGGAAATTATAAATATCAACTATTACATACAAATATTAATGGGAAATCTAAAAATTGGGAAAAATTAGTCAGGACATTGATTGTCTAAAAAGACTGAATATTAATACAACTAGGATATGTATAAATTAAAAATTATTGATAAATGTAAGAAAGTTATTTTTGATTTAATCGATATAATAAGAATTATATTAACTTAAAGATGAGATGGTGGAGGACAGGAAGACCTGGAGGAACGTTGTCCATGGGGTCGCGATGGGTCGGACACGACTTCGCAATTAACAACAACAACAAAGATGAGACAGTAAATACTAAGGGGAAAAGAGAGGAAACTTTTAATGTAATAGTTTGAGATCTGTACTAAAGATATTTGTATGTTATTGAATTATTGAACAACTCAGCCACCACGTTGCTTTTCAAATATTCAAATGTAAAACTAGAAAACCAATAAAAAATTTCTAAAAAAAAAGAAAAAGAAAGAGTGCAGAGAAGAGCAGCATAGATGATTACGGGATTGGAGGCTAAAACATATGAAGAACCGTTGCTGGAATTGGGTATGACTAGTCTAACGAAGAGAAGGACTAGGAAGTGCCATGATAGCAGTGTTCCAATATCTGAGGGGCTGCCACAAAGAAGAGGAGGTCAACCTATTTTCCAGAGCATGACAGGACAAGACAAGAAAGTAACAGATGGAAACTCATCAAAGAGTGACCCAACCTAGAAGTAAGAAATTTCCCGAGAATGAGAAGAATTAACCAGTGGAATGACTTGCCTCCAGAAATTGTGGGTACTCATCACTGGAGGTTTTTATGAAGCAATCGGACAGCTATTTGTCTGAAATGATACAGGGTCTCCTGCTTGAGCAGGGGGTTGGACTAGAAGACCTCCAAGGTCCCCCCCCTTGCTGTTATTCTGTTAGAGCCACTAGATAATTGCTCACTTCTCTGTCAAATGAACTGTCAATAAGCTTTTGCTAATATTCAGGCAAAAATTGATCCTCCAGTAACTGAGGATCTACCAGCCTGAGACAACAGAAACAGCCCTTCGCCTTCTTTTGAGGAAAGTCCTTCAGCTCCTCATTGGTTCTTCTCCAGGCTAATTTTCTAGGGCTTCTTCTCGTCTCACTAACCAGCTTCCTTACCTTCCTCAGGATCATTCCCAATTGACCTACCTCTGACCTACAGTCTGGCCTATAAGTCTAATTGATTTAAACATATTTCAAGAGAATTCCCCCAAAACATATTTTTGCAAGAAGGATAGGAAAAGCATGATTGATTGCATCCCATTTCCTGGAAACAAGTCACCAGAAGCAGCTATTTCAGAAGCAGCACTGATACCTTTCCTCTCCAGAGTTGTTGTGCCTTTCAAATTCCCAGCTGCGGTCTGGAGCATAGTCCCACTCCACCTCCTCAGCCATGATGTAAAAGGTTCTCACTGTCCCATATTGTTGGTCTGGAAAATATGCCTTTTCCCCACACTGCCGAACAGAGTAACTGCCTCTCATTCCGTTCTGATAGTGGTTGCTTGTCTGACAGTAAACACCAAAAGTGCCTAGGAGGAGGCAAACAAAACTATGAGAAGACGTCCAGAATCAGGATGGGAGCAAAGTAACCCTGAAGTTTCTGTACCAGATGTGGGAAAGACAGATCTAAATTCATTTAGGTGTGGCAACAGGCCAATGTTTTTTAAACACTACATGTATGCATCTTCCACTTAAAGAAATAGAAAAAATTGCTTAAACTTTTCCAGGGATTGGGGACGGGGGCAGAAGCATTTTGATAACTTCTCAGATACCAGTTGTTGCCATGCTTGGAAAGCTCTCAAGAAGGGTTTGCTTGTTCTGAATTTATTGAGAGCAAATACAGGGTAGTAGTTAAGCTGTTGGATCATGACTCCAAAAACTTCAGTAAAAGTCTTCCCCCAAAGCTCACTTGGTAGACATGGGCATTTGATCAGTCCAACCAACAACACCAACCTCCTCCTCCCCCTTGTATGTTTCCTTGAGTTCCTAAACAGACAGGTACACTGTCTCTCAATAAGTAAATAAAATACTATCCATGTGTTTCTCAATTGACCACATTGCTCTACAGGTGTTAAGCTGTTTCCCTTCATCTTAAACTCAGTACGAAAAGGAGCTGAGATCAGATCTGGCAAGATCTAGAGCCTCTGGAAAGCCCAGCCCGTCTCCCCAAATATGGGGAGCTGTGCTTCAACACAATGTGAAGGGCCAAGTTTCTCGGTCCTGAGAGAGGGAAGTGAGGGGTAGGCCTTTACCTTGGTTATCAGGCTGCATGAGGGCTGTGGCGAAGGTGTGAGGGAAAAGACTGGTTGTATCTCGCCTCATCCCATTCATCAAGATGGTATTTCCTTGGAAAACAACCCCATGAATGTCAGTTTCACTGCCGAGGCCGAGCAAGTGCCAAGAAATGGTCTCTCCCTTGCACGTATCCAGAAGAGGCAAATTTCCAAAGAGGAATCCATTGATGGCTTCAATGCAAAAGGAAATAGGGAGAAATCATCAGTGAGCTCCGTTTTCAGGGGAGATTTTATCCAATGACAATTTGGGAATTCTCAAACTGAGTAGAAAGCAGGATTCAAAATCCAAAAAATCAAAAACTGTGAAAAAGTGGGAGGGGAGACAATTGCCAAATGCCTGAGCTGTGGCCCTCACAAGGGTTGTCTCAAAGGTGTTTTTTTCAAATGGTAACTGGGCTGTTTTTTCCTTGGGAAGAAAAAGAAGACATTTCGCTTCTCATCCAAGAAGCTTCATCGGTTCTGGCAGGATGGTGGGGGAAATAGAAAGCAAACAGCTGTGGGGCTGTATGCCTGCTTCCCTCCTTCCTGCTTACCAGTCCCTGCCTCTTTGTTTTGCTTTGCAGATGTTTGCCCATGGATGGCTCCACAACCTTCCCTCCCCCACCACACCATTTGATACTGATGCAGATCTTTCTGTTTTCTTTTTTCCCTTTATTGCTCTGATGCTGCAATAATCAAAGCAGTAGTTCTTCCTACATCCTCTCTAAGTCCACGGTAACTTGCTAGAAGCAAGGAAGAATAAATCGTTCAGCTTCCCAGAAGCAAAACAGCAAAACCTCTACATGGCAACTTAAAGATGTTAAAAAAATAAGGAAGAGGCTGTGAGCATGGGGTGGTATGCTTTGCCCAGTCTGGGCAGAAACTGAAATGATGCCCACTGGGAGATGGAGCAATGAGGTTCTAGAGAAGATGGACAAATGCCAGTGAAGATACTTCACTACCTTTATGGGCCATTGCTGGATCAACACCAAGATATTTAAAAATGGCAACTGCTGACAAGCCAAAAACAGGAGATCAGCCGCTCAGGATAAAATGATTGTCCAGGCGGTAGCCACAGTGTTGAGGCTGTTGCTGGCCTGGAACACAGAACTGGAGAACATCTGAAGGGATCTAAGACTCCTAAATCAAAGCAGAACGCCCCCTTGGTACATCTTTGTTCAACAGAAATCCATTCAAGCAATGAAAAGTAATATAGGTCTGGATTTCACTGCTGTAAGATGAAAACTTAAGCATTAATTGAGAAACTGGAAAGCAGAAAAAACAAGATTCCTAAATATTGGGATCTCCATATGCTGGATTTTAATTCCTATAATTTTCAGATAGGATGGGCATTAATGATGCTGGCTAGCAAGAATAGAAATCAGGTCAAGTGTAACAAAAAGAGGAGAGGAAGTCTACTGTTGACTACGAGCTCTATGAATTGTTTGTTTGTTTTTAATTTGCAGATTGTCATTGTAAAAGCAATAATGGAGAGAGCTGTTGCTTTCAAACTTTTCTTTGAAGGATGTGCTGAAACATTTCCTCAAGGAAAAGGATGAGGTCAACCTACACAAGCAACCATTCATCGTTGATTTGTTCAAGTATTTGCATCCCCCTCTACAAATTTGAGTTGCCATGATTAATACCTGAGAGTTATGAGCCTGTTTGATGAGTCAGACTCTGAACTGGAAGAGAATTGGGCTTGATAATTCCATTCTTGTCTTTTTGTACCCAGCAAGTAGATCAAAGATATGAAATGTGGCTCCTCAAAGGAAGAGGCAAGACTCAGGAGAACAGCCATGCCCTAGTCCTGCTATAAACTAAAGGATAACTTCAGGCAATTCTTTCTCAGTGAGTGCTGCCTCCAATTCCCTTACTGATCTCTGGACTGGTACAAGACTACACTCAGTTCTGATTCTTGGATTTATCTATACGGAAGTTTATTATTTTTATAAATAACTCAAGATGGTAAACATATATACCGTAAATGCCGGCGTATAAGGCGACTTCAGCGAGTGCTGAAATCAGCGCCAAAGACGGGGGTCGTCTTATACGCCGGAAATACTGGTAGTTTCCGGCGTATAAGACGATGTTCTAGGAATGGGCCCGGCTATAAAGACGGGGGTCGTCTTATACGCCGGGTCGCCTTGTACGCCGGCATTTACGGTAATACTCCCTCCTCCTATTTTTCGCCCAATAACAACTCTGTGAGATGGGCTGGGCTGAGAGACAGTGACTGGGCCAAAGTCAACCAAGGCAGACTAGAACTCACCGTCTCCTGGTTTCTAGCCTGGTGCCTTCACTACTAGACCAAACTTTGGCTTCTGAAGTGACATTGTTGTGTTTCCTGAGATCTCACAACCTTGAGCTGTGGTAAGAAATTGAGCTGCCATAAGACCTCCAACCTCCTACCCTGACTGCCTGATCCTTTGCTTTCATCCCCAAATTGGGCACATCGACATACCATGCATTCTATTGGACTCTTTGAAGACGTGATCCTCAAATAGTTCTTCTTTTCCCCATGTGTATTTCAGATACTTCCGATTTGTGTTCAGATACCAGCTTAGGTTTTCATTAAACACACCAAACAAAAGGTAAAACTCTTTATCAATGCCTTTCTAGGAAACAACACAGAGGATATCAGGTTTTGGAATACTTAGAATCTGATTGGATAACCAAGGAGATAGTCTACTTTGCTATTTCAGCTAGCTCAGCAGAGGGAGGGAAGGAGAGAAGACAGTAATTTCTTTTGTAGCTTAGAGTTATGAAGAGGTGAGAGGCAGCAAAACATGTAGGAATAAAAAGTGAGAAACTATTAAAACAGCAGGACAATTTCCACGGGACATGCTGTGTAACAGAGTCCTATTAAATTATTAAATTCTATGGTGAGAACAGAAAAGCAGTAAAATACTTAATAATTTATTATTGTGTTTTCATTTAATTTTGTTTTCTTAAAGAACCTGTCTGAAATGGTATTAGATGACCTCCAAAGTCCTTCCAACTATTATTATTATTATTGATCATTGCAGTCAGCCGGATGTTCAGACTGGATTTGGCATTTTGTCTACCTATCGAGTCCTTACCCAGGACCTGGGATAGGCAGATGTGGAAGTTTGATGGTATTACAGATATTGTCGCAGGATGGAAGCAGTTCCTAATAAGGCTGCCTTTTGTAATTGACTAACAGCGAATTTGTCAATGCCAATGGTGTTCAAGTGGTGCTCCAGTTGTTTTGGGATTGCACCCAAGGAGCCTATGACTATTGGTACTACCCTTGCTTGCTTTTGTCACAGTCTTTCTATTTCTATTTGTAGGTTTTTGTATTTTGTTATCTTCTCCAGTTCTTTCTCGTCTATTCTGCTGTCTCCAGGCACTGCTACGTCCACTATCCAGACTTTTTTGTCTTTCTTATCGACAATTGTTAAGTCTGGGGTGTTATGTTGCAGGTGCTTGTCTGTTTGAATTCTGAAGTCCCAGAGCAGTTTAATTTTATCATTTTCTATGACTTTCTCTATTTTGTGATCCGACCAGTTTTTGCTTACAGGCAAATGATATTTTTTGCAGATCTTCCAATGCACCATTGTTGCTACTTTGTCATGCCGCTGCTTGTAGTCAGTCTGTGCAATCTTCTTGCAACAGCTTACCAGGTTATTACCAGGTTATTACCAGGTTGTTGTTGTTGTTGTTGTTGTTGTTATTATTATTATTATTATATGCAACTGTGCTTTGTAAGAACTGTATAAAAAAGCAGTGGGGTGCAAGCTTTGGGACATTTTTCCTGCCCCTCTTCATTGGCTCAAATAAAGCTCCTAATATCTACTCTGGCCTGTGTTATCGGTTTTGCATATTGGGCCCAGCAAGCCTGGTTGGGACAACAATTGACTAATCATCAGCTAATCCACACACAAAAAAGTGGAAGAAATCAGGACTATAAAATTTATATAAAATATAAAATTGTGTCACAAAGCTAAAATGGGGATGTTGGTATAAAGGGTGGGACTGCAGCTACTGTTTTAATACATGCTGTAAGCCATGTGTGTGTGTGTGTGTGTGTGTGTGTGTTGCTTTGGCCTATCACCTGTGGTAAATACAGCAATTCTGTGTTGGTTTAGTATATTGTGGCGTCTCAAAATTGGCTCAGACCTCTGACCTCCTTCACCTAACAGTGGCCCCAGGGAAGCCTCTGAAAAGCCACTAACAGGGCAACATGGAGCAATGGCACCTATAGGCACTCCTCACTTAAAGACCAGTCAATGACCCACTCCTCAAAAGGTCCTCATAATCGGGTTCCAGTTTTGTCGGCCACCAACCCCTCCATGGTCAACTACCTCATAGTTCCCTACGTCCGGTTAGATCCCACAGGCTGGGCCTCCTTCAGGTCCCGTCGGCCAAGCAGTGCCATTTGGCGGGGCTGCGGAGGAGGGCTTTCTCTGTGATGGCGCCCACGTTTTGGAACCAGCTCCCCCCGCAAATTAGGACCGCTCCCACCCTGTTGGTTTTCCATAAGCTGCTTAAGACCTGGCTTTTCCGGCAGGCCTGGGGTTTATAAAATCTGACCCCTGGATGTTCTTGTACTGTTTATTTTGTTATGTTTTATGTGTTTTTTATTGTTAGCCGCCCAGAGTCCTCCGGGAGTGGGGCGAGTTATAAATTTTAAAAATAAATAAATAAATAAATGATCACATTTTGGGCAACTGGCTTACATCTATGGTTATTTACTATGTTTCAGGATCATGTGATAGCAATTTTCAGAATTTTTTTGCATTTCTTGTATTTACTTCTGGTTTCTGGCAAAAAAATGCCCATTGGATAAAATGGATTCATTTAATAACTGCTGTGTTCACTTAAAGACCACAGCAAAAAAAGTGACCTGCTTAATAACTGCCATGACTCATAGACCTAATTCTGGGCTTAATTATGGTCATTGAGGACTGCCTTTAGTTAACTTCCCTCTGGATACCGACATTTAATTATTTAATTATAAAACTCTCCGATGGCAGAATTAATAATTCTATCTTGTTATTAAACTGAGCTAAGACCCCACCACTTAAATAACTTAGAATATTAATTTATTGCACATGTGTGTGCATATCAACAATTTTTATTATGCACCAGCGGATAGATCTAAATTTATAAAGCAAAGCCGTCGTTTTTGCACTAGGAGGAAGTTTTTACAGCAACTAGAAAGAAGGCAGAAAAAATATTATTCAGTTATTATCCACAAATAGTCAGGTTGGTTTACAGCATGCTTTTTTAGCTACTGGCTAATAATATTTGTAGATATAAGTTGGGATTCAACACATCTGCCGAACAGATGTAGCTGGGGAAGATGGGTCTGCCCCGAAAGCAAATCCGGCCCTGAGGCCTCCCCAGCCCTGACAATGCATGCCAGTGCTGAACTGGGACTCTTGCATCCAAAACAGATGCTCTGCCTTTCATTTACAACTCTTCCCTCACAGGTTGCATGATTTCTCCACTTGAGATAGGCACGATCAAACAAGACAAAGTACCTGCTTATTTCTCTCATTGAGCGTGCCAGGCCTACAGATGAGTAAGGGTCCCACTAAGCCAGAATTGGTGTCTCTTGTGGGATCCACCTCAGAAGAATACATCCAGGTCAGGCAAGGAGGGTCTGAGGCTGTGGGGCCAACATCTGGTGGTAGCACCCAGATATATGTGAAGTTGTTAAATGGCTTGATGGACACTCCATTGTTGAGTAGGCCTTTAAAATGAAGGGGAAAAAACCAGTTATTTGTACATTTTCAGTCACTAGTCCATCAAATCATCTCATAGAATGCACTGTGGGAACAGATGTTCCTGGCTGTTTCCAACTATGGGCATATCACCCTGTACAAAATGGCTATCATGGAGAGGGAGTACCTGGATATGTCTGCCAAGACAATAATCACTAATCATTGCAATATCCATTTACTGGAAGGCAAGGGTTATGTTAGCTTAATTTCCAATTTAACCTTCCTTGGGGGGAAGCAAAGGTAGACTTATTTTCAAAGGAAGTGTTGGGTTGCAACCACCAGTCATTGTTATGTTCAGAAGTTCTCAGAAGGGCTAATGAAATAAGGCAGATTAAGTGTCAGAATCCATTTATATTTCATTTATATCTATCTCCTCTGATCTAAAACCAAATCTCCCCTTCCCCTGGATTCTGCCATACTCCCATGTGGGGGGGGGATACGCCTGCGGGGTTATGACTTTCACTTCCTCTATTTCCTACAATGTAACCTTTTGTTTATTGCTGCTGGGTCTGTTGCCCATTACATTGTAACAAATTGCCTCCTGCACTATGCATCTTTCTGAACTTTCTTCTCTCTAACCTGGCAGTTAAGAAAGCGGGGGGAAGAAATACAAACACCTGGAACCTGGCTTATTTCTCTGGTCTCAAAAGGAGGTGTGAAGAGCTGTGGAACATTGTACTAGGAGCCAGACTGATGTTATTTTCCCTTTCCCATGATGGACTTAACACCTGGGGATTGGCCGGTCTGAATTGTCCGGATGAACTGTGGGATGGGGTTTGCTTAGGACCCTTTAAAGTATCGATCTGTAAAGAATCCCTCAGATCCTGTCTATTATGCCTGCTATCAACTACTCTTAATAAAAGTTCCTGTTGAAAGAAATTGTTTCCAAGAGTTCTGCTTTCTTAAGATGTTGGATTAAAGTGGGTCCTTACATTAAGAATGCATCCGGTGGTGACGGCCGCGCCGATGGCGGCTTTTTTCAGCCGTCCGCCCTGGGATGTGTCAAAGCCAGCTGAGACAGTGAGCAACAGCTGTGTTGCGGCTTGGAACCTCTCTCCCTGGGCGAAGGGGAGGAGGTGAGCTTTCCTCAGATAGTGGTAGAGCTCCCCGAGACCCCAAAGTTTTTTTTTTGGTGGTCGGAGGGTGAGAGCTCCCACAGAGTCTGAGGTGTTCTCCACATTCCAGGATGCCTTTGCCCTGATTTTCTCCAGGGCAAAGCTAGACGCTGCTTCCACATCTGCGCTTAAAATGAATTTGTGAGTAAAATTTAAAGCAGACAGAGCTAACCAGGAGAGATTAAAATGGGGATTATTTCGAGACTTTAACTCTAGAAAAGAATTTATCTTCTCCTTTCTTCAATTAAGAGTGGTGAAAAATGTCGCTGAGATGTTGATTCTTCGAGTGAACGGACCGGAACTTCTATTTGGAACAATGTAACAGATTTTGTATTTATATAAATTGCAAGAATCTTCTTTTTTTCTTTTAAGAGGGCTTTTGTCTTTTTTCCTCCCCTTTTTTTCTTTTTTCTTTTGGGTATTTGTTGATTTTATAAGATTTTAGCAGACTTTTTAACATGGTCTTAAAAATAAAATGGCTTCAAAGCGTCTCGGAGCTTCTGTTGTTTCTAAAGCCTCGATCTTCCCGGTAATGCAGACAGCTCAGCAAGCTAAGTTTAAGTTACCACCACCTTCTCTATCGTCATCAGCATGTATACTTAAAGATTTACAGGATGCCTTGGGAAAAAAGGCACGACAGATTAAAGAAGAGATGGAGGAATTTTTTGAAAATAAAATCAGGAAACTGAGAGAGGACATAGCGTGTCAGAATCCAATTATATTTCATCTCTAGTTATCAATTATAGAAAACCCCATTTCTGCCTGGATCCTAGAGAAAGCTATTGACCTGATGAAGAGAACTCTCAGCTCCCTAGGAGAGGAGAATCCTGAGCCCTATGGCCGCTCCTGGAGCCGCAAAGGGAGAGACACCGAGGGGGAAGTGGAACCTGCAGCCCCGGGGACATCTTCTGATCCAGCAGTCCCCACCCCCTACCGAACCACAGATGCCAATCTGGATGGAAGACACTACCACCAACAACAGAGGCACCGATCCATTCCAACACGTCCGCCGTTGGAGGTGAAATTCAAAGGGGAGCCAACACGCTTGGGGTTTTTCCTAACCCAAGTCCTCAGCTACATGGAGGAATACGGGCAGGACATCCCCAGCGACAAAGCCTGCATCCGGATCGTGGATGGACCGGCTGCAGATTGGGTGGTAAACTTGCATGACTCCAATGCCCCAGACTCAGCAACTTCAATCGTTTCATGTCCTCTCTGAGAAGACAATTTGAAGACCCCCCTGGCTGATCGCAAAGCCCATGAAAGGATAAAAATGATGAGGAAAGGCAAACGCCCGGTGGCCGAATACATGCAAGAATTCCGGGCCATTGCCAGCAAACTGTACTGGCCAGAAGACATCCTCCTTAGCCATTTCAAAGACGGACTAAATAATGATCTATATGACAATTGCCTGCCCCAAGGGGACCCACACCAACTTGAGGAATGGTACATCTTGGCAGAGGAAGCAGAGATCGACATATTGAAAAGTCACCGCCGAGGAAAACAATGGAGCCGCTCCCCGTCTGAGTTGACACACGAACTAGTGAAACCACCGGCTACAGCCAAGAAACAAATGGGGTGTTTCAAGTGCGGAAGAGAAGGGCATTGAGCTGTAGAATGCCGCTCCAAAGCCCCCCAGCACAACCCAGACAGATACCCAATCAGCAAATCCGGAAAGTCTTCAGCTAAGCCAAAAGAAACTGCCATGAGAATGATGGAAATTGCAGAACCCCCCACTTCTGCTCACCAAGGGGAAAGAACTCCAGCCTACACCACAGGGCCGGTGGATGCCTCAGATGACAGCTCGGAGGGCGAACCCCTGGTAAGTGGACACAGCACACCCATCCTCAAGACAGTGACTATATTAATCCCCCCCCATGCCCGAAGCTGTGAAGGTGAAAGCCTTAATAGACTCTGGCTGCACTCGCTGCCTCATTAGCCCAACACTAGTGGGGAATCTGGGCATCCCATCGAGGAGACTGGAACAACCAATCTTATTTGGCCAGTTAGATGGATCCATAGCAGGGGGGGTGCCAGCTACCCTAGCCACTCTACCAATACACCTCTCCCTGGGCAAACACGAGGAGGACATAACATTTGTGGTGACCCCAGGCATGGAATGCCCAATGATCCTAGGGATGGAATGGTTAAAAAAATGGAACCCCTGGGTAAATTGGAGGACGACAGAAATCAAATTCCCGAAGGGGGACCCCATGGACTTAAAATCCCAAGGGGGGCTACCAGAATCAAGAATAGAAAAAGCATCCATGGGAGAGGAAAAGGGACTAACAGAAATACCAGAGGAATACAGAGACCTTGCTGAAGTTTTCAGTGAGGAGAGGGCGAATGAGCTCCCCCCCCCACCGACCCACAGACTGCACCATTGAATTCAAGCCTGGGGCAAAACTCCCGAAGCCCACATTATACTCCATGAGCCCAAAGGAGAAGGATGAAATGGAAAGATTCATTAAAAAAAACCTAGAGAGAGGTTTCATTGAGCCAGCCAAGCCTAAAGTGGCTGCCCCGGTCCTTTTTAGAGAGAAGAAGGACGGCTCTTTACGTTTATGCGTGGATTATAGGGCCCTGAATACAATCAGTGAAAGCAACCTATACCCGCTGCCCCTCATGAAAGACATGCTGTCACACCTGTCGAAAGGGAAAATTTTTTCTAAACTAGACTTAAGGGAAGCTTACTATCGAGTAAGAATCAAGGAAGGGGACGAATGGAAGACTGCATTTAACTGCCCCATGGGGTGCTATCAATTCAAAGTCTTGCCATTTGGATTACAAGGGGGCCCTGCAGTCTTTATTCAATTAATCAATGACGTTCTAAGGGAGCACCTGTTTAAGGGGGTCCTTGTTTACTTGGACGACATTCTTATCTTCACCGAAATAAAAGAGGAACATGTCAACTTTGTCAGAGTGGTTTTAAAGAAGCTGCGAGCTGCCCACCTATATGCCAAACTCTCAAAATGCGAATTCCACCAGGAAAGGATAGACTACCTAGGTTACCGCATATCCCCCCCGGGCATTGAAATGGACCCAGAGAAGGTCAGAGCAGTATTAGATTGGGCACCACCCCGCACAAGAAACCAACTACAAAGTTTCCTGGACTTTGCAAAATTTTACCGCCAATTCATCCCCTCATTTGCCCAGATAGCCTTGCCCCTCATTAACTTACTAAAAACAAAGGGGGCATCCTCAGTAAAACCTAGCCAGCCACTAACATGGACAATGGAGTGCCAAGCAGCGTTTGAGATACTAAAGAGATTTTTTTCTGCCGAACCAGTACTAAGACACCCAGACATGGACAAGCCCTTAGTAATACAGGCAGATGCAAGTGATGTGGCAGTGGGGGCTGTTCTATTACAAGAAAATGATGATGGAGTATTGCAACCCTGTGCACATACATCCAAGAAACTCACGGAAACAGAACAGTGCTGGCCCGTATGGGAGAAGAAGGCATATGGGATACGTTGGGCATTACTCACGTGGCGACAGTTCCTGGAAGGCAACAAAATCCCCTTCCAGGTGTGGACTGATCACAAAAATTTGGAAGCCCTGAAAACACCCAGGAAACTCAATCCCAAAACAAGCCCGCTGGTCCCAACATTTTCACCAGTTCCAATTTAAGCTCAAACATTTACCAGGGAGAAAGAACTTCCTGGCAGATGCACTATCTCGCATGCCTCAATATAACAGCGCACGAACCACAGACTCTAGACCAATAATGGCAGAGTCACAACTGGCAGCACCAGTAACCACAAGAACCCAAGCTAAATTAAAACCACAACTGGACAGCCAAACTGGAATTGAATTCCAGAAAAGTTTGGAAACAGATGAATGGTTCCAGAAAAACAAAAATGTGTGCACAATGAGAGACGGGTTGCCTTGGGTAGGGGAAAAGTTATATATACCAACAACTCAAAGAGTCACTTTCATGCAACTTTGCCATGACATAAAATCAGCAGGGCATTTTGGATTTGTAAAAACTTTACACTTAATTAAATGGCAATTTTGGTGGCCATCAATAAAAAAGGACACAGAAAGTTATGTAGCCAGTTGCCCAAAATGTGCCACTGCAAAGAGCTTGCAAGGGAAATCACCAGGACTATTACAAACAGTGGCAAATCCCTTAACCCCCTCGAAATAAATAGCCATGGATTTTATAGTGGAATTGCCAGAAAGCAATGGGAATTATGTTGTCTGGATAGTCACGGACTTGTTTTCCAAACAGGTGCACTTTATCCCTTGCCAAAAGATTCCCACTGCAAAAGCCTTAGCAAAACTTTTCATCCAGCACATTTACAGATTGCATGGGGCACCCCAACGCATCATCTCTGACAGGGGGGTGCAATTTACGTCTGCATTTTGGAAGGAATTTTTATCCCTCTTAGGAACCACTCAGGGACTGACATCTAGCCATCATCCACAATCAAATGGGGGGCTGAAAAAATGAACTTCATACTTAAGCAATATTTAAGATGTTTTCTTAGTTTCCAGCAGATTGAGTGGGCAGACTTACTCCCTTTTGCAGAAGTTGCCTACAATAATGCAGTCCACTCCAGCACAGGTTACACTCCTTTTCAAATAGCCACCGGTCAAAGTTTCAACCCCATGCCAGAATTAACCCCAAACGAACCAACGATCCCATCACTGAAAGAATGGATGGGAAAACTACAAAACACCTGGCCAATAGTTAGAAAAGCACTAGATGAAGCTAGGCAGGCATACAAAGCACAAGCCGATAAAAAAAGGGTTGAGCCTACACCATTCATTATATGTGAAATGGTGTACCTATCTACAAAATACCTAAAGTCCCTACAACCCTGTAAAAAACTTGGACCAAAATATATAGGGCCTTTTCCAATTAAAAGAATCATAAACCCAGTAACAGTAGAATTAGAATTACCAAAAAATCTCAGGCAAATATACCCAATTTTTCATTGCAGTTTGCTGAAAAGAGAGCATCAGTCAGCTTTACGACCAAAAATCCCCCCACCACAACCTCCACTCATGGTAGAGGGCGAACAACACTTCGAAATAAAGGAAATCCTAGACTCTAGGAGATATCATGGAGCCACTCAGTACCTAGTTGCCTGGAAACACCTCCCTGCCTCACAAAACGAGTGGGTCCATAAACGTCATGTCAGAGCCCCAAAGCTATTAAAAAAGTTTCACACGGAGTATCCTAACAAGCCTGACTAACTTTTATACCTGTTTTGTTTTCTTTCAGGTGGATCTCTCTTATTTTTGAGGGGGCCGGATGTCAGAATCCAATTATATTTCATCTCTAGTTATCAAATATAGAAAACCCCAATTCTGCCTTCTCTGGATTCTGCCATACGAGGAAGAGAAGGGGGTGAACAAAGGGGCTTTATGGCCCTCACTTCCTTCAGTATACTCCAAAGGAACTGAATGTGTGTATTGCAAAAGAACTAACCATAAGAATGGGGCCATTGCCTTTCATGTAGTTTTCTTTGAAGTCTCCATCCAGCCGGGCAGTAATGAAAAGGAGAGGAAGTGTAATGCCTGAGACTGTCGCTGAGAGAGGGTTTTGATTGGGTGGGGCTACTGAGGAACCCCTTAAAACCTTGAATTGGAGAGCTTGGACCCCAAGTCCTGTCTAGAACGCCTGCAACCATTTTCACTTAATAAAGGATTCATTTTGGAAGAATTATTCCAAGAGTTCTGTCCTCTTAAGATGCAAAGTGGGGTGGGTCCTTACAGTCAGCTTTACGGCCAAAAATCCCCCCCCACCTCCAATCATGGTAGAGGGCGAACAACACTTCGAAATAAAGGAAATCCTTGACTCTAGGAGATATCATGGAGCGACTCAGTACCTAGTTGCCTGGAAACACCTCCCTGCCTCACAAAACGAGTGGATCCATGAACATCATGTCAGAGCCCCGAAGCTATTAAAGAAATTTCACATAGCGTACCCTAACAAGCCTGACTAACTTTTATACCTGTTTATTTTCTTTCAGGTGGATCTCTCTTATTTTTGAGGGGGCAGGATGTCAGAATCCAATTATATTTCATCTCTAGTTATCAGTTATAGAAAACCCCATTTCTGCCTTCTCTGGATTCTGTCATACAATGAAGGGAAGGGGGGTGAACAAAGGGGCTTTATGGCTCTCACTTCCTTCAGTATACTTCAAAGAGACTGAATGTGGGTAGCACCAAAAAGGCCTAATCATAACAAAGGGGGCTATTACCTTTCATGTAGTTTTTTCTGAAGTCTCCATCCAGCCGGCAGTAAGGAAAAAGGGGGTGGAAGTGTAATGCCTGAGACTGTCGCTGGAAGTAGGGGGTGATTGGGTGGGGCTACTGGGAAACCCCTTAAAACCTTGAATGGGAGAGCTTGGACCCCAAGTCCTGTCTAGAACGCCTGCAACCATTTTCTCTTAATAAAGTATTCCTGTTGGAAGAATTATTCCAAGAGTTCTGTCTTCTTAAGATGCAAAGTGGGGTGGGTCCTTACATAGTGTTTGTGTTTCAAAAGTGTGTTGGTCATATAGATCATCTGGATGATCATATTGATGATGTGGAAAATTTTGAAAAACTGGAAGATCAAATTGACAAAGTAGAAAATAAGGTGGAAATAATACAGAATGAAATTACTATGTTACAATATAGAAATATGGAATTTGCTTTAAGAATAAGGGGAATGAAGGAAAACACGCAAGAGGTGGTAAAAGATATAGCTTTCATTTTGGGGGCTGGGCCTGAAGAAATACTGAGAGAGATGGAAAAAGTTTTTAGGGTTAACTCAAGGGTTGCGAGGCAGAGGAATTTGCCACGAAACGTGGTTATTTATTTTTCTAGGACAGTGGTTCTCAACCTGTGGGTCGGGACCCCATTTGGGGTCGAACGACCATTTCCCAGGGGTCGCCAAACAACGCAGCCCGCCATTTTTTCCCCCTTTTCCTTAGCTGTGCTACCCCCTTTTATTCTATTGGCTTTTGAAAGCCAATAGAATAGACTCTCTTGAATAGAGTCTAATTCTATTGGCTTTCAAAAGCCAATAGGAAGTGTCCAGGCTGTCTCTGCCCTGCTGAGCCCGCCAAAAGTCCCATTCTGCAAACAGTGCTGCACCAGTTGAGTAGTCCTCGACTTACGACCGGTTGAGTAGTCCTCAACTTACGACCGGTTGGGGGTCGCAGCATTAAAAAGGTTGAGAACCACTGTTCTAGGAGATCATTTCGTAATGAAATTTTACAGGCTTTTCATAAGCAGAGATTTCAAATTGCAGCTCAAGATGTTATAATTTTAAAAGAAATACCTTCAAAAATTCTTAGAAAAAGAAAGGATTTTGCTTTTTTGGTTGATGAGCTCAAAAAATGACAGGTCCGGTTCAGATGGGAGATACTGGCTGGAATAGTGGTGAATTATGCGGGGATATATTATAAACTTAATACAATTTCAAAGGCGAAAGATTTTTATATTTCTGTTTTGAAGGCGGGCTCTCCATCATCTTCACGATCTGAGATAATAGAAGATAAGTTGGAAGAGCAGCCAGTTGAAGGTGATATGTTATTGGATATAGGAGACATACAGGCTGAACCTCTGCAGCAGTCTCTTGAGACAGAAGATTTTTTAAAGGAACAGAGAATGACTTGTGCAGCTTATAGATGTAAAGTAAAAGAACAGCAGAAGACGGATGTTGGAATAAAGAAAAGGAAATGATGAACTTTTGTAGTAGTTTTTTGAGATAGAAGATGTTTTAAAGGAATAGTGAATGATTTGTGTAATATGTAGATGTAAAGAAAAAGAACAATAAATGTTAGTTTAGCTGATAGTTTGATTTAGTATGTTTTAAAGGAATAGTGAATGATTTGTGTAGTATGTAAATGTAAAGAAAAAGAATAACAGAAGGTGTTGATTTAGTGGAAAAGTTTAAATATTTGGGAGTATATATATTATAAATTTTTAATTTAAAGTGAAAAATAATTATGAGATATTATGGGTAAATGTGTAAAAGAATTTAAATTTAAATGATCTCTGTTGGTGAGAATTTTAGTGATTAAGATGAATGGTTTGCTGAAACTTCTTAAGTAGTAGGGTATTAATAGATTTTCACAGGGGCAAAAAGCAAAGAGTCAAGTTTATCAAATATAAGTTTGTTGGTTGGGTTATATTGGAGGGAAAATTTTGTGTTTATTATGGATGAATGGTTGTTTAAAAGAAATATACACCTCAGCGAGGAGAAGATGGATAAATTACATGTAGAGTAAATATGAGTTAGAGTAGATATGGGTTTAATAAGTTATGTAGATTATGAATATTTTTTAGTTTTCAATCTGGAAATGCTTATATTGTTATTTTTTTTTTGTATTTGAGTTAAAGTACATTATTGATTTTATTATTTATATAGTTGGATAAGTTTATTTAGAATTTGTTTGTTTATTTGTAACCCTGTAACCAGCTCTGGGAAGTGAGGGGGGAGGGAGGGGGTTATTTCAGGGGGAGATATTGTTAAAAACTTGTATAAAACTTTTCAATAAAAAAAAGAATGCAAAAAAAGCAGCTTTTAAAGCAGGAAGGAGCAGAAGCCTTCCACAACTTGGCTTCCTTCACCTCCCATAATCCATAGCCGTCATAAAGGTTGGAGAAGACTCTTGTAAGGTTGCCAGTGTTCCAAATGAAGGCTTCCTATAAAACTGCTTCTGTATAACTGGAAACAGCTTGTTTCTTAGCCCAAAAACATAATTTGCTTGACTTATTTACTGACTGAAAGGATTACACCTGTTTATATATGTGTTTCATTCTGGAACAGATTAAAAACTGAGCAGAAAGAGGTTAGAAGAACAAACCGTCCTGGTATGGGCCTTCTTCCCACATCTTCCTGTATAAGCCGCCATGGGGCTGGATGCTGAAAGGAAACGAGGCTTTGTTGGCAAAGGTCACTTGAATAGTGTCGCCTACTTCAGCTTTCATCACTGGACCTGCAGGGGAAAAGAGAGGAGAGGCTGGATGAGCCACAACCACAATGGAACCAGCTTCAGCGAACCTAGATAAATCTGGGTAGCAAAGAGAAACATCTTGACCCTAGAGTACCACGGCCCCCAGAGTCACCCCAAAGCTTTTGGTGGGGCTCCCAAAACACGCTAACATTGCCTTCAAATTGTCATGTTCAATGTGATAAAAAGGGGGAAATAGAAAGGATTAGACATTGACAAGAGGCATCTTAATTTATTTTAATGCACAGGTGTCCAATCAGCAGCTCAGGAGCTGCATGTGGCCCTGGACAGCTAGCAATGTGACCTCACGAGATTATAAAAAATATTAAAAAATAAAAGAAGTTTCTTATTTTATATATATATTAACTATATTATATATTTTATATGTAGCCCAGGACAATTCCTCTTCACTCAACTTGGCCCAGAGCAAGACAAAAGGTTGGACAATCATGTTTTAATGGATGCAATTTGATAAGAGATAATTTGAAATTATTTTATTTACTTTTTTGTCCTGACCTGATCAGCTTTCTTGAGTGAGATCCCCAGTTTATCTTTCAAATATCAAGTGCAATTCAAAAACTTCCCACCTCCCCAAATTATTCATCTGACCCCCAAAAATCTAAAAAATAATTCTGCATCTGCTTTGGTGGCTCCCAAAAGCTTATGTTATGGTAACATTCATTTTAAGTTTTGAGTTTACAGAGCTCTAGCTGGCTGGTTTTTATTTTCAATAAAAACAATTCAATCAAAAGTCGTCGGCTGAGGTCCAGAAACCACCAAAATAACACATTAGCAATAAACACAAAATATTAGATGTTATTTAAAACATTAATTAAGGAGGAAATTCAGAATGAAAGCCCCTATCTTACAAGGTTTAATAATATCTTTCAAAACAGAAAAGTTGAGTTAGAGAAATTAAGCACGAACAAGGACATTCAGTGGGCTAGAATTCTTCCAAATTGCAGGGACATGGGCAAGATGGTGGCCTGGTGGAACTTTGACTGCACCATCTTGGCTGCCATCTTAACATTTTGACCACAACTGCCAACACTGCTACAGAATCATGCCAGTACCTCCTGAATCTGTTGCAAAAACTTTTCGCAGGATTGGATCACCCACTTCCTTTCCTGGCTGTGATCTCCCACTTCCTTGGATTTGGGAGAAACACTGCTTGGAACTGTCACCCTCCTCTCAAACACAAGCAAAGTGAGTGTCAGACTAACCCAGTCAGCCCCCCCCTCAAGAAAACAAGACTCTCCATTAAGTTGAATCAAAAGAACTTTTACTGAATAACTGGATGCAATAAAGTCAGGCGGAATCTGAAAGTGCCACGCAAAGCACAAAGTGATTCTTTTGGTTTCCCAGTTTCAGCCCCCCTGACCAGTCCACTGGCAGCCAATGTGATGCTGAGATGTTTTGAGAATGCTGAGGTGCTAGGCAGATAACAATTCACATTCAGAGGCCGATGGCCTTGAAACCAGATGGAAGGAGCTTGTTCTGTCTCCCAAGATAGTCCCCCTCCCTAATTCCCAAGCAAACGGCAGAAGCAAAAAAATCTCAAACATGCCATCCCCCTCCCCTCTCAGCATGATGGCAGGACACCAGAGTACGAATGGTGGATCTGACATGCTGCCCCCTGAAAGAGACATTAGTTCTGTAGAACAAAACACAATACACAAAAAGAGAAAAGAGAGTTAGGATTGATAGCTTACTTATATTATGAAACCGTTTTAAGAAGCCTAGCAGCTTTAACATAGTATTGATCAACCCATTCATTGTGGGATTTGGGAAAATCCTTCCATGCAACCAAATATTGAACTTTTTTCAAATGTCTGCGTGAATCTAAAATGACCTCAAAGTGTTATTCCCCTTCTATCATTAAAGGCTCATATTGTGATTCCTCGCCAGCCAGTGGATTTGGCAGCTGAGTCTGAGGACTCAGATGAGGAGGGGGCTGGAGTGACATTAGAGTCAGAAGAAGGTTCTGAGGAGCTCCAAGACTTATGGTCAGATGAGAAGCCTGGCTCCTCTACTTGCTGACACACAGCTGTGCTGGGAGCCTGAGTTGGACAGTGATGAGAAACCGTTGGGACAAATCACAGATGCATGAATGCGCAGACAGGACAGAGGAATGCAAGTGGGTCAGAGGAATGCAATGGGGCGGCTCCAAAGGCAAAGCAGAAGGCATTAGGAAGCCATGCCTTGGTTGAATTATAAAAGGGGGATGTTTGGGAGGTGCTGGTTGCCAAAGGCAACCATTCATTTTGAGGATCGAGTTTCTGTGGACTGTGTTTGTTTGCCTTGGACATTGACTCAGATCTGTGTGAATAAAAGGGATTGGTTTTTCTTGTGGTTCCTGCCTGTTTCTTGGAAGAGGGGTTTCTCCTTGTGAGAACAACAAGGACTCATGTAGAACAGCTCAGGCGGTGATGGCAATTCAGATCTAAGGGGGGAAGTAATCTCGGTCTTTAACAAACTGTAGTGGAACACTGGTGGATTTGTCAAAGAGATTTGGCAAATCTAATTCCACCATAACTGCGTTAATAATGTATTTGATGGGGAAGGGACCCACATATTTGGGTCCTAACTTTTTCAATGGTTGCAAAGATTGCAAGTATTGGGTGGAGTAAACTTAGGCCCCCTGCACTCTTCATCAACTTGCTTTTTATAAGCTTTCCTAGGATCTGCAACCGGCCAAGTATTCCATAATTGGGAGACCCATTCTTTTAAAGAAGGCACAGGGGGAGGCCATTCAAAGGCAACTTGGGCATGGGAGTAAAGTCTTGTCCCATAGCCATTTTAAAGGGGTGAACCCTGTACAGTACCAAATTACTGTATGCTACTTCCGCAAATGATAAAATGTCCAGTTGTCCTGTTGATAATGAATCTAGCACCTGAGTACTGTTCACTGAGTTCTGTGTTCGCACCCCCCATTAGTTTGGTGGTGATGACTAAAGCCCCTAATCAGTCCCAAGAAGATTTAGGAACGCTTACACCCTCCTATTGGAGATTATGCATTGTGGGGCTTCGTGTAGTTGGTAGATATGTTGCACAAAAAGCTTGGCTAGCACACATGCTGAGGGATATTTTTGGCATGGGACAAAGTGCACCTGCTTGGAAAACAAATGTTATAATCCATATAACCGTATTTCCTGAGCTTTCTGGGAGTTCTACTATGAAATCTATGGAGATTTCTCTCCATGGGGCCATTGGCTCAGCCACTGGTTGGAGGAGCCCTGGGGTTTTTCCTTACCACCGCTTGGCAGAGGCACAAATCGGGCAACTTGCCACATAGCTTTCAATGTCGTTCTTTAAGGACAGCAACCAAAACTGCCTTTTAATTAAATGTAAAGTTTTCACAAAACCAAAATGCCTAGCAGTTTTTGAATCATGGCTTTTACCCAGGACCAGTAATCTCTGGCTTTTTGGTGCATACAATTTAGCCCTCACCCAGACTAGATCGTCCCATATGGAGCATTCATTTTTGTGATTTTGAAACCACTTATCATCCTGTAGTGAGGCTTTAAGAGTGGCTGTGACATTGTTGTTGATCTGAGGCTTCTCTCTTGCTTGCGCTCTGGCCAGCTGCCATGATGGGATTAACAGTTTGACCACATCTGATTTGGTACAGTTATACTGAGGCATTCATGATAGGGCATCAGCCAGAAATTTCTTTCCTCTGGGAGGTAGTGCAAAGTAAAGTTAAATGGTTGAAGTACTATGCGCATTGGACTTGCTTGGGCGACAGCCTCTGCAGGGTTTTCAAAGCCTCTAGGTTTTTGTGGTTGGTCTGCACCTTAAAAGGCACCTTGCTCCCTTCAAAGAAGTACCTTCATGTTAAGAGTGCCCAGTTCACTGTGTATGCCTCCTTTTCCCAGACCACCATCTCTGTTCAGTCTCAGACAGTTTTCTAGAAGTGTTGGCACAGGGTTGTGAATTCCCTTGTTCGTTTTGTTGCAAGAGTATGACTCTACAGCCACATCCTTAGTGTCTGCCTGAATGATAAATGGGGTGTTTGGATCTGAGTATTTGAGGACAGGTTCAGCTGCAAACAAGCATTTAAGTTTCTCGAACACTGCTTGACTCTCCATAGTCCATTTTAAAGGTTGGCTAGGCTTGTCTTCTCTTTTTGTCTTTAAAAGATTATTGATGGGGAGTATGATCTGGGCAAAAGTTGGGATTAATTGGCAGTAAAAATTGGCAAAGCCCAGGAAGCTTTGCAATTGCTTTCTAGTGTGGGGTGGAGTCCAGTCCAATACCGCCTGGACCTTTTGGGGGTCCATCTTGACTTCTTCGTGTGATATGTGGTAGCCTAGCTTACTTTACTCTGGTGGAGGTTGCTCTTGGAGAGCTTGTCATACAATTTAGCAGCTTTTAGTTTCTTTCTTTTTTAAAAAAAAAACAACAATTTTTATTAGTTTTACATTTTACATCAACACAGCAAGAGCCCATGTGGAGACATGGTGGTCAATTATTTAAAAAAAGATAACATAATACATATATATACAATATTTCTTTAAAATTTCCCTATCTATATAGGATATTATAATCAAATTAATACATTTTCAAATACATTCATTGTCTATGTCTAACCATCAACTCCATTAATCAATAAAAAATTTCAGTCTATGAAGACCTATACTTTTTCACATATTTAAACTTAAACTAAAACTCTCCATTTATTTAAAATATTATAATCAAATTAATATATTTCTAAAACCAATTCATTCACTAATATATCCAAGTTAAATAATTAAACATAAACTAACATTCTCTATCTATTTATATTATTATAGGCTCATTAAAATATTTCTAAAACACGTTTTCATTGAACATATCGCTATATATAAATTTCATTAATCAATAAAAATTTACAAAAACTCATTGTCCATCCCAAAGATCTTGTTTTATGCTTTCTTAATTTTACAAATATTTAAACTTAAGATTAGCATGTTAATTTACTATTCAGGTGCCCCAAGTATTTTCTTATTTAAACATTATTAACTCCAAAACTAAATTCTTCTATTTCTCACCAATATTCTATTCTTTTTCAATACTTCTCCAATTCTCTAATAATTAATTCCATCTTTTCCCATATTTCAGTCCTTTTCTCATTATACCATCTCTAATATTAAAAACATATAGAACCCTTTTAACAAAGTCCAAATCCAAATCAATCCGGGTCACTATGAAACCTTTAGCACATTACTATAATTAAATTTAATATTTATATTTTATTCTGGGTTACTTCCTATTCCAAATAGGTTTCCATAATCGAGCCTCCACCTGCCACACTATACACACCAAACAAGAAGCTCCCATTGTGCATTTTGTTAAGTTAGTATAAAAGTTATAGCTAATCTGGGTAACTCATGGCAGAATGTCATTTCCCCTCTCTTTTAAAATTGCATAAATTTCAGTTAAAATCCTTTTTTTTGTATCGTCCCCTTTAATCAAATTTTGCTCTTCTTCCAATACTTTTTTCTCTATTACAGAGTCAAATGGCGTCTGCAAGCCAGCTTGTCCTTCTGAAGTAAGATCCTCCATTTGCTTATTATAAATCATTTGTCCGTTGGTATCAAGTCTTTTTTCCAATATTACTTCATACTCCAACTGTGGATTTGCTTCTTCCAACTCAGTAAACGGAGAACAAATCTCTCGAGCATAAACTGCTGTTTCACTTAATCCTTGTGCTTTACCTTGTCGATACAAAGAGATCTCCTTTGTACAAGCAATTATCTTCTCCGTATTTTCCAAAATTTTATCCAAAATATACTTATAAGTAGGAACTAGACAGGTTTCCTCCATTTTTATCATGTTTAAAATCCTTATCCTTGTGAGGGAGACTACATTTAAAAAAACACTCAATCAATATCCATCTCCTCTCAGCTTCTTCATCTTTTTCCTTTGTACAAAATGAAAGCCTTCCAAGCAAAGAAAAAATGGCAGATACAATAAATAGTTTCGTCAGAAAATGTTCCCTGGAGAATAATCAAAGTTAGTCAGATATTCAATCTTTCCAGACACCGTAGAGATAAAAGAAAACAATATTCTCCAAATATATAAAAAAACTTTCTTGAGGCTCCCCAATGTCCAAAAATAAAATCAACCATTAAAAAGAAAATAGAATTAATCCTTTAAGCTTCTCTTCCCCCATTTAAAACGCCGCTTCACCAGAAAAGGGAGTAATTAAAAAAAAAAAGAACTTTTCACAGGCAAAAAGAGAATAGAGGTAAAAGGAAAGCCCACGAAAGGGAAAGGAAGGGAACCTTTGCCCTTCACACTAATTGGAGAACGTAAATCATGACAGCAAAATAGGGAGTGGAAATGCTAGTAAAAATAACTGCTCGGTGGGTGGGGAATTCAGATCTTAGCATTGCCTTTCTTCATGCCTGTGTTGACATTTTGTCACATAAATAGACTTTTTAGGATAAAATGCCTGGAAGTTCTTTGAGGTGTTTCATTAGTTGGAACCATGACAACATGCTAAGATCTCAATACTTTTCAAATGACCTGTCTCTAGGCCCGAGAGAAGCTGGTAAATATTCAGGGAAGAAAAATCTACCATGAAACAAGTGAGTTTGCTTAAAGACCCAACAGTGGCTGATAACCCAGAGTGGGAAGCAACAGACAGCATGCTGTGGGAAGATGAATCTTGGCAGACAAATACAAATCGGTGGAGAGCTGCCAGGCCACCTGCAACTGAAGATTCGGGTGAGTCACTGGAAAGATTTCAAACCCCAGATGTGAAAAGCAGAAATCGATTCCTGCAGAGAAGCCTGCAGCCCCTCCCTTGTAGATCAGACCTTGGGTTCCCCAACCAGGGACTGCAGTCCTGAAGGAGGAGGGAATCCCAGACTGAGGCCTCTGCAGCAATGGGCAGATAGGCACCCCCACATGTAGATGATCAGCAGCAACTGAGCATACCACAGCTAATAGAGGCCTTGCAACAGCTTGGGGTGGTACAGAAGCCAAGAGAGCAACAGCTGATGGGCCCACAGATGAGGGAGGTTCAGCAACAACCCCCACCCATCCAGCAACCATTGAGAGGCCTGCAGCAGCAGAGAATACCACCAGCCCCTGCAGTCCAACAGCAACTGGGAGGGCCACAGGTGCAGAGGGGAGCCCAGCAGCCATTGCACCAGCAGCCAGGGTGGGGCCAGGAGCAACAGCCCCAGTGGGGCCCGCAACAGCCTATGATTACACCAGCTTTCAGAGCAACCTTCAATGGGGACCCAGAGAAGCTGGTTTTTTTCCTCAACCAAGTGTGCTCTCATCTGAATTGCTGGGCCTATCTCTACCCGGACCCAGGGGCCATGGTCGATGTCATTGCGTCCAACCTAGAGGGAGAAGCATCCGAATGGCTGAATTATTTATGTAATGAGCAAGCCCCCAAATTGGAAGACCCCCAACTCTTCCTCCTAGGGCTGAGGGAAAGATTTGAGGACCCATCTATTGGTCTTAAAGCAAGAGAATAGATCCACAAAATAAAACAAGCCGGCAGGCCTACGTGCGGGAATTTTGCAAGATAGCAGGCCGAATAGACGGGTGGCCCGAACAATCTCTGGTCCAACATTTCATTGAGGGATTAGACGATCACCTCTCTTAGGCATGCATCTATCGAGCCATACCTGATCAGCTGCACGAATGGTACCAGGCAGCAGTGAAGCTAGACGTTCAGCTCACCCGCTATAAGAAGCCTCCCCCACATGAACCGAGAAGCAACCAGAGCTACCCAGACAGCAATCACCCCCATGAAAGCCTTCAAACACGGCAATGGCAGAGAGACCCAGGCCACCTACAGGCCCATCAATTAAGTGTTTTCAGTGTGGACAAGAGGGACATCGAGCAGCAACCTGTCCAGTCCCCCAGATGTTGCAGAGCAGACTGGAACCAGCAATGAGAAAGAAACCTGCTCAGCGGCTAATGAGAGAAAAATCCAACCGGTTCACGCAGGAATCTGTTGCCCAGATTATACCCCCCACGCAGGAGAACACTGAGACTCCGGGTGGACCCGCCCCTGCTCTACCCTCCTTTGACAGCGACGATGAAGGAGAGAACAACCCAATGGTGAGTCGACAAATCCCACCTTTTTTCACTGGCCGCCAAATTTATAATCCCTAAGTCTGGGGCACAAATGGACTTAAACGTGCTAATTGATTCTGGATGCACCCGCTGCATTATTAGTCTGCCGTTTGCCATGAAAATGGGCATACGGGCAAAACAGCTTTCCAAACCGGTGAGGTTTGAGCAAGCCGATGGCTCCCTGATGGGAGGGACTCTTGTCACCGAGCCCTTACGCCTAGAAATAGGTGCACACTGGGAGTTTATTCGCTTCCTGGTGGCTCCAAAAATGACTGAGGTGGTGATCTTAGGGCTAGCCTGGTTAGACAAATGGAAGCCATTTATCTGGTAGGAGAAAGGAATGAGAACTGTGAGACTACCTATAGGGCCTAATCTCCTCATTGATTCAACAGATGTTGCAGGGCATCTTAGGCCATCCAATGAGTGAGCGCACATGGCTGCCTCACCACCTCCAGGTGAACCAGTCATCCCCAATGAATACTGGGACCTGGCAGAAGCATTTAGTGAAAAAGAATGTGATGCCCTACCCCCTCACAGACCCAATGACTGCTCCATCAAACTGGTGCCAGGAGCCAAACTCCCATGACAGAGAATGTATGCTATGTCCTCCCTCGAAATGGAGGAGATGCAGTGATATGTGAACAAAATACCTAGCGAGGGGGTTTACAAAGAGAAAAAAGATGGGTCTCTTCGTCTCTGCGTAGACTATAAGGGTCTCAACACTGTGAGTATAGAAAATAAATACCCCCTCCCCCTCCTAAAGGACTTATTAACCCATCTGACTAAAGGGACTGTCTTCACTAAATTAGACCTGAGAGAGGCATATTACCGAGTGAGAATAAAAGAGGGAGACGAGTGGAAAACTGCCTTCAACTGTCCTATGGGGAGCTATCAGTTCAAAGTCATGCCATTTGGACTACAGGGGGCCCCAGCTGTATTCATGCAGTTGATTAATGAGGTCCTACATGATCACTTGTACAAAGGGGGTTTCGGTGTATCTTGATGACATCCTGATATACAGCACGAATATGACTGATCACATAAAGCTGGTGAGAGAAGTGTTAAAGAAACTGTTGAATGCCAAGCTTTATGCCAAATTGTCGAAATATGAATTTCATCAAACCCGATTAGACTATCTTGGCTACAGAATTTCCAACAAGGGTATTGAAATGGATCCAGCAAAGTGAAAGCTATAATCAAATGGGAGCCCCCAAAGACTCGCAAACAGCTCCAGAGCTTTCTGGGTTTTGCCAACTTTTATCGTCAATTCATCTCCTCTTTTGCCGAGATTGCCCTCCCCCTTACAGAACTACTGAAAACAGGCAAAGGAGGAGGGAAGCCACAACCAGGCCAACCACTAGCATGGACACTGGGCTGTCAAACAGCTTTTGAGAATTTAAAGGGACTATTTGCTGCTGAACCGGTCCTAAAGCACCCCTGCCCAGGGGAACCCTTTGTGATTCAAGCCAACGCCAGCGATGTGGCAGTTGGAGCTGTGTTACTGCAAAAGAACAAAAGTGGAATCCTGCAACCCTGCACCTACACCTCTAAGAAATTTACTGAGAGCGAGCGGAGATGGGCAATCTAGGAGAAAGAGGCCTTTGCGATTAGATGGGCGCTATTAAACTGGCGACACTATCTAGAAGGGAGCTAGGTGCCATTTGAGGTATGGATAGATCACAAAAATCTAGAAGCACTGAAAACTCCCCGCAAATTGTCCCTAAAGCAAGTGCGGTGGGCACAGTACTTTAATCGCTTCAACTTCACTCTAAAGTACATACCAGGAGGAAAGAACTTCCTAGCTGATGCACTATCCTGGTTACCCCAATACAAAAGCGAACGAGAGGAGGTTAACGAGGCAATTATCCCCAATCCACAAACTGCCGCTCAATTTACACCTCGCAGGGTCCCCAATCCTGATGACCCTGGAGTAAAGAAAATAAAACGAGAGCTCCTCATCGACCAATGGTTCAAAGATAATCAAACCTCCCTAACCTCCCTTGGCTTGCAAAGGGGGGAAACTATATTTGCCAGAAGCCCTCCATCTTAATGCTCTCAAACACAGCCATGATGTAAAACAGGCTGGACACCTTGGATATTTGAAAACTCTACACCTCACCCGCCAGCAATTTTGGTGGCCGGGGCCGAAAAGGGATGTGGAAAACTATGTAAAAAGTTGTAGTGTATGTGCCACAATGAAAAAAATCCCAGGGAAAACCCGTGGCAGACCCTTCTCAACCATGGGAAGAAATAGCTATGGACTTTATTGTAGACCTATCTGAAAGTAGTGGAAATACTGTCATCTGGACTGTAATAGACCTGTTCTTGAAGCAGGCTCATTTCATCACCTGCAAAGGACTCCCATCTGCCCAACGACTGACCAAATTGTTCCTGAAACATATCTACTGGCTGCATGGCGCCCCTAAGCAAATAATTTCGGACAGGGGGTGCAGTTCACAGCGAAGTTTTGGAGAAGTTTCCTTACATTAATTGGATCATCTCAAGGTTTATCATCTGCTTTTCATCCAGCCACCAATGGGGCCACAGAAGCCGCTAGCAAAATGGTGGAGCAATATCTTAGATGCTACGTTTCTTACCAACAGACGAACTGGACTGATCTCCTCCCTTTTGCGGAGGTGGTGTACAATAATTCTGTGCACAGCAGCACCGGCTACACACCTTTCAGAGTGGCCACAGGAAAAGAGTTCAGCCCAATACCTGAATATCCTCAGGTGCCCTCCACTTTTCAGACACTTGACCAGTGGATGAGGGGATGGGATGAAGTTTGGAGAAACACAAAAACTGCTTTAAAAAAGACTTTTGAAACCTATGAAAATCAGGCTGATAAAAAGAGGGCTCCCCAAAGAACATTCCAAGTTGGGGAAAAAGTTTATTTGTCAACTAAATATCTATGCCTCAAATTGCCCAGCAAGAAATTGGGACCAAAATTCTTGGGGCCTTTCCCCATAGTAAGGATCATCAATCCGGTCACTGTAGAACTAAAACTCCCTAGACTTTTAGGGAGAATTCACCCAGTCTTCCATTGCAGCTTGTTGAAACCTTATCGGGGCTCCACTTTAAGACTGGATGTCAACGCTGCTAATATTGTATATTCTTGCTTTGACAAAATTTGAAGAACTGTCTGGTATTTTTAGAGTTAATGCAGAGGAGAAGGAGGGAGGAGGGAAAAGCCCGCGAAAGGGAAAGGAAGGGAACCTTTGCCCTTCACACTAATTGGAGAATGTAAATCATGACAGCAAAATAGGGAGTGAGTGGAAATGCTAGCAAAAATAACTGCTTCAGTGCATGGGGAATTCAGATCTTAGCATTGCCTTTCTTCATGCCTGTGCCAACATTTTGTCACATAAATAAAGAGACTTTTTAGGATAAAATGCCTGGAAGTTCTTTGAGGTGTTTCATTAGTCGGAACCATGACACACAACTAAAATATTGTATAAACATTAAAACATCAAGCCTTAAGCTTGAAATACTGACACAGTAAATTAAATAAGAATCAGTGTATAAGTGGGATTTTTGTTGTAAAATATATTACTATAAAAATATTACATTCCTAAATTGTTTTTAACTGGATTAAATATTGCTTGGAGAAGTCAAAGGGATGGAGCAATGAACAAATATGGGCAATGTTTCTCAACTTGACTGTCAAGCTTGTAGAATACCTTGCCTGTGCAACAATTACGGCTTCTCAGCTTGCCAATGAACTTGGGGGGATGATAGGGAAATGGAATGCAGCTACAAAGATAAGGCAGACTGTGAGAACCAAGGATTCACCAGGTGTCTCTGACCCAACTCAGAGACATTTTCTCATAACAATATAATTGCACCTAATTGGGCAATGTGACCTGTTCAGGGATGGGAGAGGGAATTCTATACTTTTACTAGGGGTTTGGGTTGGGATTAGACAGAGCTGTTTTTGCTTTAATACGTGCCAAAATGATATACTCAATAAAGTTTTACGTTAAGAGATCAGAACGTCTTGAAGGAGTTTGCTTGGTTGGGTTGGTCAGTCAGAACCTTGATATTGGCAACTTTAAGATGGGTGGACTTCAACTCCCAGAATTCCTTAGCCAGCATGCTGGGATTTGGAGAGTTGAAGTCCACACAGCTTAAAGTGGCCAAGTTTGAGAATCACTAATATGAGTGATCAATTAAGAACTCCCTACTCAATTAGAGATGTAATCCTGTCACATTACCAAGTATCCCGAGGTGCTTTTCTTCCTCCGTCCGCTCTTTCTCCACAAGAAAAGTACCATCCGTATATTCAACGTATTTGGCTTTCCAGTATGTTCCGCCAAGTTGACTGACATTTTGCTTAAAGAACAGCTGTGAGAAACTGAACAGAAACAAGGCCACAATGATTTCTTGCATTAGCCAGCAGCCACGGCATTTCTTAAATCTCAGAGCTTTTAAAAGGCGAATTTGTTATGGAGTATTTAACTCTGGCTCTATGAAGAACCATAGTGAGTTTCATCTTGAACTGTGCAAACAGCTTTGGCAAATTAACCTTTTTTGTTGCTCTTGAGAGGGTGGTTTAATCATAACAATGAAGAAATATCCCTGACAGTTTTATATTCCACATAATCATGCCAGGGAAAGAAAAACAATCCTGCAACAAATTGAATAATCAGTTTCATTTTTAGCACTTCACATTAGATACACTAAATTCTAATCCTCACTAGTGTTTTTATTTTATCTTTTAGTTCGCATAGTACAATAAAACCAAGTGCAAATTGATGCATAGACAGACCCAACATCTTTTAGCGTCTGGAGTAGGCTGTGAGTAGCCTCCATAGCTTTTCCTGCTGACATCGCTGAGCTTCCCTGTGGTTACTTTGGAAAACTAGGCCAGTTATGGCAAAGCCCAGTTCAACTAAAAACTGAACACCTGCAGGGAAATGTCACCACTAAGGCTCCCTTTTGGCCTCTCTCTCCAGGACTGAGCTGAACAAGAAATGTTCTAAGGACCAGCCTGAGATTTCCTGGTCTAGCAGGATTGGAAGCAGTGACTGCGTGGGCCATCTAATAGGTAAAAGGACACCTGTGTTGCATTCAACGGAGTTCAGGTTCAATTCCTGACATTTTCTGTTAATCCCAGAAAAGTGTAAAGAGGAAGGATGCTCCTCTCAATTGGCACGGGACATTCTTGTGGGTGATCTAGATCAGGATAGGGAAGATG
Source organism: Crotalus tigris (assembly GCF_016545835.1). Lineage (NCBI taxonomy): Eukaryota > Metazoa > Chordata > Lepidosauria > Squamata > Viperidae > Crotalus > Crotalus tigris. The sequence continues at coordinate 707,254 of NW_024100475.1, forward strand.
GGAGTGTAGCTCTCATCCTTGAAGGTCCCTTGGCTGCTTTTCATATCAGCATATATATATCTGCATCCTGCCAGATTACCTAAAACGTTGGGAAGTGGAACAATGTTTTACAACTATCCCATTACTTTCTGAATGGATGGAACCAGTCAGTTGTGGGAAGGGGCAAGGAGTTGAATCCATGGCCCCTTTTATGTGGTTGCTGCAAGATTCTCTCCTCACCCCTTGCTATTTAACAACTACATAAAGCCACTGGAGGAGATCATCCTTGGTTTGGAGAGAAATAGCATCAATACTCAGATGGATAACAGATTGTACAAGTCCATTGAGAGCTGACTAGAAAATGCAGGCTCTAATTGTCTGGGCAAAACAATGTGAGATTGGATTTTTGCTAGATAGATAAAGTTTAGAGAATCATACAGATGAATTATGCTGGGGAAATGAGGAAAATGTGAGGCAGAAGCTCAAGATTTTCCTGCCTTGATTCTCTTTGGCATAAGAGGAAAGGAATGGAAAAGACCACCAGGCTTTCAAGATTCTGTGATCAAAGCTAAATTCAACAGAGTTCCAGGCATTCTTGAAGAAGCTGATTCCTGAAGGACTGACATCAATCCTGGAAGCCTAATGGCATTTATTCTGCCTTCCACTTTGATCAAGGAGTTAAGGCAGAGACAGTTTCAGTTTCTTTCCAGCATTTTCTTCATTTCCCAGGATTAATTTTTGTTCTGTGAATCCTCCTCCAATATCATCTCTGTGGTTCCTCAGGAGTTTCACAGTACGCACAAGTATGTAGTTGTGGATCGTTTTTTTAAAAAAATCAATCAATGAATAAGTATTTGTTTAACTGGATTCTCTTTACCTAGTTTTAGGATTTGCGTGGATCACATATCACATTTTAAGTCATATTTATGCAGAAATATTAAAAAGCCTGTTCGGAAGACACCGTCATGTGACAGTCTCAACGTGCATCAAAAACTAATTCTCTAGATGGGACTGTCAATAGGGATTCTAACAGTGGCTGGGCTAGGTAATGCTCTCTTTAGGGCCAACTTGAGCTCATCTGCCTTTCTGGTAAGTTGTCATTGTTCAACATTCATTGAAACTGTCTGCATCCCAACTCAGGCAGTGAATTTAGTTAATCATTCTTTTATTACAAAAGTACAGTTAGCAGTTGAAAAATCAATTTTTTCCATGATACTCCTTGCAGCACTGCAGATGCATACCTGGCTAAAGTATGTAGGCTTTGGAAACCACATTTGAAACCTTGGATCAAAGGGACATACCTGTTTGCCTCACGCAGGCTTTTCCCAGTATTTGGGTCTAATCCGGAAGGGCCATAATTCCACCGCACTTCTTTGGCTGCTATGTAATATTGCCGTAGTTTCCCTTTCAGGGCAGATCCTGAATCCTGATAGGAGCAACGCTTGACTTCATAGAGAGCTTCCATTCCCGCTGTGGAGGCCAAGAAGAGATCATGAGAGACTGAGAGTCAGTTTCTATTTTGTCAATTTGTGGAGAAGAAAAGAGGGTGGTTCAGCGGATGCAGAAAAATATTTTTTATAAGTGGGGTTAAACGATTATTGATGTTGTTGACCAGATCTGTCATCAGTTCTTTTATAATTATCATACTCTTTTTATGCTATTATTTGTACTGTACATCACCCAGAGTCAGCTGGGTCATTCCTACATTGAATAAATAAAATTAGGTTGTTCAGTTTTCCAGATACAAGGAACATGATGATCTATCTGCGCATTAGAGAGCTATACAAACAGAGCAACTTTGGAATGTAAGTGTTCAACTCAGAAATCCAATATTGATTTGATAGATTAATCAGAAACTCAATAAGTGATCTCTTTGATTCTCCAATAGACTGTCTGTCCACTTCTGCTCATAGCTGGATTGTATTGTCTGCTTTAAAGACTGCAAGGCTCTACCGGAAAGTATCAGAATGGAGATACAGTTATGATCCCTTTTCCATTTTTGATGGACCCCACACAAATATTCCCAAAATTGTTATTATTGTGCTGCAGAGACCACTTACTTTTTCAGCATGTGTTGGAGATTTGAATTCATCAGCAGCTTTTGTTAAAGAGTGTGCTCCTGAACACCAGTAGAGCGTTGAAAGAATAATAGCAGAACATCTCTTTAGAAAGAGTAAAATGCTCATAGTATAGTTGCCTTGGCTAAGGAGAATGAGCTTAGCCCAGCTATCAACAAATCCTAATAGTCAGTCACTGTATTTAAAGTAAAAGTCAGACTTATTAGAAATATATAAGGATTAAAAACCTAAACTATATCTCAAAGAGGGATGGATAGAGAAAATTCCGTCTATCTCTTAAATACAGAGACTCAAGTATACACTGTGGGCACAAATATTAGGCAAATTGTATTTTGGAGAATTAATTTGTTTATTGAACAACTACAGTCCTCTTGGTCAATCCAAAATGTTAATAAACCTCAAACCTGAATATTTAAGGAAGTACAAGTGAGGGTTTACCTTTCTTAGGAGAAAATCTATGTATGCACAATTATTGGGCAACTATTAGTGTGAAGAATTATCATGCAACTAAATGAAAAATGAAAATTTGCCCCTCTCACTTGTTTATTTGCATCTGTTAAAGTGAGAATAACAAACAACTAAAAATGTACACATAAACATTTTTGACATTTACTTCTGAGTGCACCCCCCCATCTGCATGCTTATGGGCTAGGTGACAAAAGTTGTTGGGGTGCCCCCCATGATAGAGCCATCTAACTCAGAGGCCCCCAACATTTTCGGCACCAGAGACCGATTCTGTGGAGAAGATTTTTCTGCAGACCAGAGATAATGTGGTTTCGTTTGCTGCATGTATCCCATGGATGGGGCTTTGCTTGTTTGTGCGGCCCAGTTGCTGGCCGGCAACTGTCCCTATAGAGCTGAACTTTCCCCGGTCCAGGCTGAAAACTCATCTCAGAGCTTTGTTAGATTTGGGCTGCACCAGGTGCTTAATAAACTCAGCACTGGTCGAGAAACTGGTAATCTGACTGAGGCGGTTAAAAGTTCCAGTGGCATTTTGTCAGTTAGATCAGGAGTCCCCAACCCCAGGTCCATGGACCAGCACTGGGCCACGGCATGCCCACTGGTATTTCACCACTGTGCACAATGTAGGTAGTTCTCAACTTAACTACAATTGAGCCCAAAATTTACTTTGCTAAGCAAGGCAGTTAAGTGAATTTTGCCACATTTTTCAACCATTCTTGCCACAGTTGTTAAGTGAAACACTGCAGTTGTTAAATTATTAACACGGTTAAGGTAATCTGGCTTCCCCATTGACTTTGTTTGTCAGAAGGCCACAAAAAGTGATCACATGACCCTGGGACACTGCAACCATCATAAATATGAGTCAATTGCCAAGTGTCTGAATTTTGATCATGACTATTTGGATGATAAATGATCATGCGAAAAACAGTCATATAAGTGACTGTTTTTTAGTGATATTGCAACGTCAAATGGTCACTAAACTAACAGTTGTAAGTTGAGAACTACCTGTAATTAGCAATTAATTGCTAGTTCTTACTAGAAATCTGGGGACAAACCAGATACCCAGTCACTGAACATCCTTTTCTTTACCTGCCTCCCATTATTTTCCCTAATGTTCTAATGTATGCTTTCTCAACCTTGGCAGCTTTAAGATACATGGACTTCAACTCCCAGTCAGCTATGCTTGCAGCCTGCTTGAGGTCCACATACTTAAAAGTTGCCAAGATTGAGAAGCATGGTTTTTATATCTTAGATGAACTAATGAGGCTATTTGCAATAAAACATGAATATATTCTTGGAATGACAGCGTGGTGACTCAGCGGTTAAGATGTTGGGCTTGTTGGCTGGAAAGCCAGCAGCCCAGGTTTGATACCCAAGAGCCACATGGCAGGATGAGCTCTCGTCCTCGCCCCAGCTCCTGACCACCTAGCAGTTTTAAAGCAAACAACTGCAAGTAGATAAATAGATACCACTTTGTGTGAAATCTTTTATTTTCTTGTCTTGTTCTTTCCTTTTTCCATTAAAAAAGTTCTACCCTGTAAGCAGTTATAAAAGGCTTGGCTTTCAAGTCTTTTTTTGTACATGAGTGGTTTTGCAATGCATTATTGGAGGTTCCTTCTATCAATGACATTTCTGTTTATGGGCTACCACAGTAGAAGAAAATAAATACATGAAACATTTAGCTGACAACAATGAGAACAATGCTTTTAGTGACAATGTTGTTTCTCTCCCTTATTTTTTTCTACTAGTTTCTCCTAAAAGTGGTCTGATATTGTAAAAACCCTCACTCTTAGTCCCTACTTCTCCCATCCTTGCTTGTATTTGTACTTCCGCAAATGAAAGTTATGAATATTTTGTGAAATGAAAGAGCTGCAGAGGCCATTCAGGCATTTCTGAGAGGTGGCTGCCCAGTCCCCCTCGCATACCTCTCTGCCTCTCTGGACTGAATCATTGGTTCCTCTGTTGAACTGCAGGCATTTTGTTAATCCTTTTTTTCCCCTAACAATCAAGGAGAATTTGCATGGGTTTGTTAAAAGCAGATCATGCCAAACCAATCTTATTTCATTCTTTGATAAAGTGACTAAATTAGTAGACCAAAAAAATGCTGTGGACATAGTATATTTACACTTTGGCAAGGCATTTGACAAAGTAGACCATAATCTACTTCTTGGTAAGCTAGAAAAATGTGGGATGACACCACCAGATGGATTTATAACTGGCTGACAAACCATACTCAATGAGTAATCCTTAATGGTAAGGGGTACATTTGCTCCACACACACCGCATTGAGACTGCGGAAGTCCACACAAAGCCGCAGTCCCCCATCCTTCTTCTCTTGGAATAAAACCGGTGCCGCTCTCCGGGAGCAAGCTGGCTGTATGAAACCCCGTGCTAAATTTTTGTCTATATATTGCCTCAACTCTTGTAGCTCTAGGGGTGTCATAGGATACATTCTAGATTTTGGTAACTTGGCCCCCAGGAGTATTTCAATCGCACAATCAGTTGGGCGATGAGGCGGTAGACTATCACACTCCCGTTCACTAAACACAGCTGCAAGGTCGTTATACACAGCTGGAAAGTTGTGACCACCCTCCTCCTGTGCTGCCTTGATCCCCTCTTCCCTCTTCTCCGCGCCGTCTGTATGTGGTTGGGACGGCTGTGGACCCACTCCAATCCCTAAATGACGATACCCATCAGCCCACCACATAGTCGGAGTCCATTTGTCTAGCCAAGCCAAACCTAGGATCACTGCCTCAGTCATAGATGGGACCACTACAAACCGGATAGTCTCCCAATGTGTTCCCATTTCCATCCTCACCGGTTCTGTAATGAGAGTGGCAGCCCCCCCAAAAAGGGATCCATCTAAAGTGGGAGGCTGGAAAAATACTGATTGTCTGACAGAAATTGTGGGTGAAAGGGAGGTTTTCCTGTTCCCCAGACCACACTTAAATTTAGAAATGCCAGACTAGCCTGATATCCTGTTTTTAACTCTGCACATGATATATTGCAAACTGTCTATCACATGATATATTGCAAACTGCTAAAAGCATTCCTGTGTTAGAATAAGGAACTATAGGATGTAACCATGTATGGAATATGTCTTGATCAGGAAATACCTACGTATTGGGGGTTATAAATACGATCATCCATGCCCCGGTTGGGCGTTCAGACCCTTTAAGCTGTGAATAGCTCTCTGAACCTGCACAATAAACTTCCCTTAACTCAAAAGAGCTGACTCAAGTCTCTCACTTCTACAACACATCCACCTGCTCGAACCGGATGGGAGACGCTAGCCGGGTTACTCTAATGCTCACCATATGTGCCACCTCCCGACTGATTAAACAGAGAGTGCATCCTGTGTCAATTAGGAATGCCCTGTGAGTGGACTCGTTAAGGTGATTGGAATGGCAAAAGGAGCTATAGGCTCACTCACCATGGGGTCTTCTACTGGATCTCCATCATCATATTCCTCCAGGATGGATGTCTGTTCACCTGGAGATTGTTGGGGAAGTTCCCCTCCCGCTTGGCGGATGGCCCGTGACCTTTCCGTGACCTTCCTCGGCGTAGCCCCTGGCTTCCTGGCGGCATTTGGTGTGCTAGGTAGTACTGGAACTGGACATTCGCCTACTCGATGACCTGGCCGGTTACACCAGAAGCACCGGAATACAGCCCTAGGCTTCGGACTAGATGTTGGGGTTTGTTTGCTGACGTCCTTCAGCCATTCCACATCCCAACGGGGTTGTGGTTGTTCATCAGGCATTTGGTGAAACTCCCGCAAACCTGCATCTAACTCCATTACCACTCTGAACCATTCTGGAAGGCGGCCTGGAATCCCCCTCACCTCACATGCACGGCGTAGTTCATTATCTAACCCGGCCCGGAAGTGGTGGACTAACAGGCGCTCTGGACATGAATGAAGTCTCCCAGCCACCCTTTGAAATTCACGTATGTACTCCCTTACTGGCTTGCCCCGTTGCCGTAGCCCCAGCAGCTCTGTCTCTGCCCTTTGCGCCCGGAAGGGATCTTCAAACCGGGTCTTTAGGGCATCTAGAAACAGGCCAATATCTGCCAGCTCCTGGGTGTGGTCGCTGTATAAATCAGCAGCCCAGGCTGCTGCCTCGCCCTGTAAGCTTGCCGTCACAGCCACCACCATTGCCCAGTTGGATGATACAGAGCTGTAAAACGGTCCAGGTGGCTGAGAACATGGCTCAAGAAAACAGTCAGGCAATCTGGGTCGCCATCAAAAGTGACTATGATAGGAGGTGGATTCCACAGCACCGCCTGGGGCCATAAATGTAATCTTAAATTCCATATTTATATCTTATTCTAGCTTTCTTTCTGTTCCAAATGGGTTTCCATAGTAAGGCCTCTAAGTCCACAAATAAAACTCCCTCCATTTCTTGCCGTAACGCATAAATCTGGGGAGAATCTCCCATTGTCCATTTTAATAGGCTAGTGAAAAAGTTGTAGTGATTCTCAATAGCTCGTGGTTGAACATCCATCTTCATCTTTTTTGAAGTTGCATCTAGTTTAATTACAGTCATTTCTGAACCATCCAAAGACTCTATAGATTGTCTATAAAATAATGTAGAGTCTTCTTTACTATTATTTTGCTTTCCTTCTATTGGTTTTTTATCTGTCAGGTAATCAGTTGGAGTCTGGAGATCAGCCTGTCCTTCTGGGATAACATCCTTAGTTTCCGTGCTAAGAGTCATTTGTTCATTAGCATCAAAAGTTTTTTCCGGTGTAGGTTGGTAGTCCTGATGTAAGTTTAATTCCTCCATCTCAGTAAATTGTGAATAAGGTTGAAGACGGGTCTCTTGAGTATATACCCCTTCTGCTGTTTCTTGGCTTACAAAGTGCTCACTTACACCTTGCGCTTTAATTTGTTGTTGAAAAATAATCTCTTTTGTATAGGCAATTATTTGTTCAGTATTTTCAAGAATTTTGTCCAATATATATTTTTAATTGAAATCTGGACAGAGTTCCTCCATTTCAGTAGTATATAAAACCATTATTCTTTTGGTGGAGGCTGTATTTAATAACAATCAGTCAATATCCACTTCCACCCAGCTATACAGCTTCTTTATCTTTCCCTTTTGAGATAATTTGAAGGTCAAAGTCAGACTCAGAGTCCAAAAAAACAAACAAAAAAACAATTGCAGTAAATAATTTCACCACAAGATGTCCCCAGAGGGTTAACCAGTTGTTCAGTCTTTCCAGACCCCCAATAAAAATGATTTCTTCCCTCTTTTCCTTCTTTCCTTTGGTTATAAAAATAGTAGAAAATAAAATAAAAAATTCCTCCAAATTGCTAGCATATTAAGTTTCTGTAACAAGGATTTTAGGACTCTCAAATATTCAAAAATAAAATCAACCATTGAAAAAGTTAAAATTAATTTTTCTTTTGTTCCAAGGCTTTCCTTCCCCCATCAACAAAGCTGCTTTAAAAAGATAGGGAAATGATTCCAAAGGCTTTTCACAGGAATAAATAGGAAAGGGAGAGGCAAGGAAAGGAAAGGTCTCACTGAATCTTCCATGGTGGTTCTATTTCACTTAGATGTTCTTGTGGTTTATGGCTGGTGCAGCTATGTGATCGGCCATTTTACTGACCAATCTTTACTCCGTTGGCCCAAAGGAGCTCGCTTGGAAAGCAGAGGGTGCCACCGCCCCTCTGCAGTCAAACAGGCAGCCTCCCCAATGGTGGTCGCCCCTCCAGGGCGACTTTCGACCCAATTAAGTGTCTATCGGCAGGGGAAACGGCCGGCAAAGAGACGAACCTCTCTGCACGACCGCAGCACTGCGACCTGGAACCGGAAGCCAAGATTTTGTTATTGTACTATTGATTACCCAATCACCACGCTGCTTTCCAAATATTCAAATGTAAAACTGGAAAACCAATAAAAATTTGTTATAAAAAAAAAGATCATTCTGAATTTTATGCCCATCTTCTAAGGCAGGGCTTTTCAACCGGTGATATGTGTACCACGAGTGGTACTTTGGCACATGGCAGGTGGTACATGACCTTCCTAGAAAAGTGTAGCAGAGGAGAGGAATGAGCTGAAGCGACTCAAGCCTGAGGGAGAGGCAGCTGGAGCTGCAGGACTGTTGGGGCTTGGCAGAAGCCCCAGGATCGCCGCAGGGCTCCAGCTGATTGGCGCTTCTGGAAGTAGCGCAGAGCTGGAGGTGAACTGAAGAAAACGGGGGGAGGAAAGGAGAGGCTATAAAAGAGGTGGTTTTGGCAGGAAAGGGAAAAAAAAAGACAATAGGGAAAAAGAAGGGGATGGAGAAGAAGCTGTGAAAGGAGAGCCCAGCAGGCAAGGAGGAGAAAGAGACAGGGAAGAAGTTCATATTCTCCAGCTAGGAGAATTCAATCAGCACTAATGAAATGACAAGCCGGAAGATGAGCATGTCAGAAAGGATGTTGGTTTATTTTGGAAGCCAATAGGTTCTGGGTTAGCTGGCAGCTTGATCGGGTTACCATAAGGACTTTTATACAGTTTTTACAGCATTTCATAATTCAGAGGTTAGGTTTGTGTGCTTGGTTATTGGAATATTTTAGTTTGTTTCACGAAGTCTAGCAATGAATCCAAAATGTTCACTTCTGTAGGTTTTAATCCATTTAAACAAATGTAATTAGTTTTACCCCCTTATCTTGAGTCTGTCTATGGCTTTTAGCAAGATTTCTTTGTAGGTAAACAGGCTTAATTTAAGATTATCCCTTTTCACAATTGCTGGAACTTTTCAGACTCTGGTTGCAACATTGTTTAAACTGAGGAATGCCTGAGGCTATTATTTAACAGTTTGAAGAAAAGAAAACGGAGTTAGTGTTTCTTTATTCTGGGAGGCTTTTGTGAGCCTTTCTTGCTTTGCGCTTGATTCCTGTGTCCTTATGGGTACAGTGTAGGATTGGGGGGTGCATTCTTACTACACTGTGGAAGGAGAGCCCAGAAGGCAGAGAGGAAGAAGAGAGAGGAGAGGGAAAGAGGGCCGACCAGCCAGCTGACCATCAGGATAGTGGTGCATATTAATAAATATGAATAAATTCATCATACATTTGTCAGTGCAAAGGGAAAGTGATTCAGCAAAGGAACAGCTACCAAAGAAATTAAAACCGGTACTTTTTTTCCTTTTTTTCTACAGTTTGTAACATTTTATTAGATTATAGAATAAAATACAAAAATACAAAAGCAAATAGTGGGACACAGTGGGGAGGAAAAGGGGGGGGGAAAGTGAGGGGAGAAGGGAAAAAGAACAGACTTCCTCTGTTGCAGTAGAAGGAAGCATTAACATTGAACCTCAGCTTTTTACTTTTCCATATTATAAACTAGCCATTTCTATAACAACAAATGAATCTAATCAGTAAAACCCAAAATCCCTCCCTTTTTTTAGTCATCAAGTTTTTGATACCTTGCTAAGCACTGGTGGTACTCAAATATTGTGATATCCTAAAAGTGGTACAATCTGTTGAAAAGTCCTGTTCTAAGGCTTTAGTTGGCAAATATGCCAATGATAACTATTTGGTATCATTGGCATATTTGTTAAGTATTTTCTCTACCTTTGTATTTACATCTCTCATTGTATTCACATATTCACTCATTTATTAAAATATTGATCATGCAAAAATCATACATGACATATGAAGCTGCAATTTATTCTAACTTTCCTTCCTTCTTGTGGTGTTTCCCTTGAATTATTTTTAGTTGTTTTTCCTGTCTTTGGGAAGAGGGAACTCTCCTAAAGGCATTAGATTTAGAAAATCTAGAAAATGTTCTAGATCTAGGAAATGTTCACAGTGTGATATTATAAATTGTTGGAACAACTGTGGTATCTGATTGTTTTTAGCCAAAAAAAGAAGACCCAACTGCACTACCATCTTTTTCATGGATTATAAAGTACTTCCTCAAATATATTAAGATGTCCTTTGAATATGGTCAAAACATTGAGATGGCAGCTGTGATAATGGTCTAATAGAAGCCACACATAAAAAAAACAGCTTCTTCTATGCAGTGTCACAGCTGTCATCTTGACTTCTTTGACCATATCCCACAGACAACTGATTCAGAGCATGGTCCTGAAAGAAGAACGTTTTATGGGTTTGGTTCAGCTCTCCCCTTTCTTCTCAAGCAAAATGGCTCTTATTTGTGGTAGGTGACTTAAGGACTGAGGTTGCTCACCTTGCAAGTGGTCAGAGACCTCACAGGTCAGCAACCATTTCCCAACATTGTGAGGAACCATTTCAGCTGCCACGAAGGTTGCTGGGAAAAGAGAGGCCACATCAGTCCGGTGTCCTCGGTTGATCAGTGTCTGTCCATGGAAGAAGGCAGTGTGGACATCAATCTCACTGCCCATCCCAAAGAGATGCCACGAGACCCGATCTCCGGCACATACTGTGATCTCAGGGAGGTTCCCAAAGACATAACCATTAATGGCTGCAGAAAGAAAGAGGAAAGTCACAGTGGGAGGGGGTTCAGGGTTAACTCTTGGATAAGAGAGGACAGGACTGGCATGGGTCCGTTCCTTAAAAAAAAAAAAGAATTGTAGTTGCATTTTCCTAAAAAAACAATGCCTTTTAATAACAGTTAATAACAAATATACAGCAATGTAAACTATAGATTATTATAAAACAAACCATATGCTTAAAAATAATCAAAATGTTTAAAAAGCCCACCAAAACAAAACCAAGAAACAAAAGGAAAAAAAAGACATAGCCAAAAAAAATATAAAACACAAGAATACCATTCAAATTTTAAAATCATATTACCATTCTAAATTTTCAAGTATTAACACACTATTAATACCACTCCCTTTTAAAGTAATAAATTGGACCACATGGATTCCTATTGTCTAATTTCATCTCTTCCTTGAGGAAAAGCCAGATAAGAGGTGACAGATTGCATGAAGCCAACTTTTAGAGTCTGAAGTACAAACTTCTTTCCAGGAATACATGATCACCTTCTTTGTCCAAGCACAATATTTTCAAAACACTGAGAATTTCTAAATGTTTACAGTATAATTTAATATCACTTTAACATTTTTACGCTTAACTTCCTTCAAGGAATCAATTCGCTACAATACTATTTTACCAGTGAAGAATTGCTAGTTGACATGTCCATATTCTAAGGTTCCTTTACATCTAGGACCTAAGAAGGACAATGGCCGACTAATAAACTTTCCAGATATTTTTTGTTAAGTGGGATGTTATAGTTCCAATAGATAAGGCCGCGACCCTTTAATACAGTTCCTCATGTTGTGGTGGCCCCCAACCATAAAATTATTTTCATTGCTACTTCATAACTGTAATTTTGCTACTGTTATGAATCGTAATGTAAATATCTAATATGCAGAGTGTATTTTCATTGTTACGAACTGAACATAATTAAAGCATAGCGATTAATCACAAAAACAATATAGCAATGCTCGCTGGAGAAGCTTTCTCTTCCTTGCTCAAAAATGTTGGGAGGGAGGGAAGGGGAAGGAAGGAAGGAAGGAAGGGGAAAAGAAGGAGATGGAGAAGGAAGGAGATTGAAGTGGAAAGGAAGGAAGGAAGGAAGGAAGGAAGGAAGGAAGGAAGGAAGGAAGGAAGGAAGGAAGGAAGGAGAGAGATTGAAGGGGAAGGGATGGAGATGGAGATGGAAGGAAGGAAGGAAGGAAGGAAGGAAGGAAGGAAGGAAGGAAGGAAGATTGAAGGGGAAAGAAAGGAGATTGAAGGGGAAAGGAAGGAAGGAAGGAAGGAAGGAAGGAAGGAAGGAAGGAAGGAAGGAAGGAAGATTGAAGGGGAAAGGAAGGAGATGGAGAAGGAAGGAGATTAAAGGGGGAAGGAAGGAAGGAAGGAAGGAAGGAAGGAGAAGAATTGAGGGAAAAGGAAGAGATGGAGAAGGAAGGAGATTGGAAGGGTGAAGGAAGGAGGAGAGAGAGATTGAAGGGGATGGGATGGAGAAGGAAGGAAGATTGAAGGGAAAAGGAAGGAGATGGAGAAGGAAGGAAGATTGAAGGGGGAAGGAAGGAAGGAAGGAAGGAAGAAGAGGGAGATTGAAGGGGAAGGGATGGAGTTGGAGATGAAAGGAAGGAAGATTGAAGGGGAAAGGAAGGAGACGGAGAAGGAAGGAGATTGAAGGGGGGAGGCACTGCCAAGGACACACAAGCAGCTCCGCACAATTGCCCAGGGAGGGGGAAGGCTCTGATAGAGAGCCTGGTGGAGAGCTAAGCGGTGGCACATCCGGGGCCTCGAAAGCTGTGCCTCAGATCTGCGTGTCTTGGAGCCGTCGGCTGCCCTCTCACACCCGCCAACCTGGAGCCCCCCATCCTGGCACCTCTTGCCCTCTCCCAGCTGCCCCCCCAGGACCTGCTCACCCCTCCAGCCTCCTGAGCGCCATTGCAGCGGCGGGGTTGTGGTAGCCCCTTTCCATGCTGTGCAGCCCATCGCACATGAGAGGGGCGCAGCCGGAGCGCCAGCTCCCGCTCGGAAGGCACCACTTCTCCCCTCCCGGCCCAGCCGGCTGGCTTTGCCCTCTTCCCCGCCCCCTGGCTGCTTCCGAGGCCCGGAGCCCGGCGAGCCGGGAAGGAGCTGCTCCTGCCTGGCAGCCTCATGGCTGTGCTGGGCACCGAAGGGCCGAGGCGGCCTCCGACGGCGAGGAAGGCTGGCCAGGTGGTGCGGGGTAGGCTCGCGTGCGGCGCGGAGGGTGGCCGGGGACAGAGCATGGCCGGGCAACCAGGAGGCATGGAGACCAGTGAGGCGCGGCAGCTCAGCCGGCAGCGGCAGCAGCAGCAGAGCAGCCCAGCGGCAACGCCAGCAGCAGCCCAGACCCAGATCAGCTTGGCCCGGCCATTGAGCCAGCCCAGGGTGGCGTCGGGGCCGCGTGTAATGGCACTGCGGCGGCAGGAGCAGGCGCTGTTGGAGGAGAAGGACGCCCTGGAGGTGGAGGAGCCAGCGGAGGAGGGCAAGGGTGGCGGCGGCAGCCAGATGGAGGAGCAGTGTCTCGGTTTCTAAGACCATCGGAAATATTTGTTTTCCAATGGTCTTAGGTGACCCCTGTGAAAGCATCGTTTGACCCCCAAAAGGGTCACGACCCACAGGTTGAGAACCGCTGCTATAAAGCATTAACAGATAAAAGGGGGTTTCTCTTTCTGGCTCTTTCAACAAAGCTCAGAAGAAAATTAAAAACTTGAAAAGTGAAAGTGCTGACTAAGCAGAGAGAGCGGACATTTTGAATAGGAATGGAGGACTGATTGATATTAAACGAGGGAAGAGAGACACCTACAAGTTAAGAAGGAAACACACATAGAAATAAAGTAAAGAAACCACCCTAAAATCACTCCAAAAAATAAAAAGGACAAGCTGTAGTTGAATTGAGGACCCAGGCAAATAAGAATCGATTGAATATAACCTATTACATGATTGAACTGGAAGAGACTAACTAGGCACAAAAGGCTGAAAACTTAAAGAAGGTGAGAAAAATCACATATTTGTCTACCTTGCTGATCACGTCAACCCCTAATCAAGAGTTTAATTGTAAAACCTGGACTGTATTGCTAATGAATTGAACATCTGCTATAATATTTAGACGAATCAACTGTTATACTATTATTATATACAACTATTTAGATAAATTAGATTTGCAGTGGAATATGAGCATTTGAAACTGATAAAATACTTTAGCCTGTTAATTACTGTATATTAAAAGCGCCAGTGTTAGA